>NC_142714.1:44818773-45443773 GCF_055471065.1 Atractosteus spatula | reverse complement strand
GTTGTACCAGAGGCTGAATAGCAGCTGCATTCTAATGGCCACTATTGCTTTGACCTATTTCAGTCGCTCTCTATTTTCTCAGAAATTTAAGTTCTGTCTAATTTTACATTCATGTTTTATGTCTTGATAGAAGTAGGTTTGTACTGAATAATCCTGGACTTAATTGTACAGAAAACAGTAACTTTCTATCATCAACGTACATGAATTTAAATTATTCAATTCATTTAATTCCTTAAGTAGTAAAAATATCAAATAATATCCACAGAAACAATGCAAAAACCTACTTATAAATGGCTGGACAAAAAAATGCCTTTTGAAGGACAAAATAAAGTCTTTGCTTCTTTGTTCATGTCCTACATTATTCCCAAAGTCAGAACCTCATACAGTATATTTCCTGACTACTGTATATTATAGATTAATGTGAATTACTGTGATTTTGTCTGACAGCTCTGGTCACTTTGTTAAAACATTTTTATAGCCTGCTTTCCAAATGAGTGTTTGTTACATTTACAGTTTAATAGCATGAACCTAGGCTGAGATTATTATATGAAACAGAATATTGGGACAGGACATCTCAACATAATTAAAATTCTGCCCACATTTCTATCACTAAGGTGAAAATTTTGAATTTGTGTGTAAGCAAAAATATAATTTTACAAAGAAGTGCCCAAAGCATTTGTTTTAGTTAAAATACATTGTTGTATGTTTGACCTCTTCAGTCACAGAGGAAAACCACTAAAAACATTAGGAAAGCAGGGCTTTATGTTTTTAGAAACATAATAGTAAAGATTAAATACTGTGTATGAAGATTGTCTTTGACATTTGGATATATCTATAAGCAGCATACTACAATTGCCATAATAAGCACTAACTGGAAATAGATTGCATTCTTTTTTCCCCAAATCAACTATTTTGTCTGAAAATGTTCTATGTTATATTTTTATCTTCATCCATCCATTTTCAGTGACTGCTATATCCCCAGAGGGTCGTGGTTGCTGTACATTCAATCAGTTCAAATTAGAAAATGATCAGACTGTTTAAAGCATTTGCTTACAGTGTACCAGTGAAATCTGCACATTTATGAAGGGAGCAGAGACTATTTCAATGTGGGCCTCAAAATGTAACAGCAACCCTGCTGGGCCTTGATTGCACTTGATCCTGACAAATACGTTCCTGCATTTCAACCTTGAAGTCACCGTTAGCTTGCCTGGATTTCTTTCATATAAAATTACATTTTATTCGAGCAACGTAATATTTTCAATTTACAATACTGGGTCTGATTTACAGAGAGATGGCAAGAGGAAGTAATCTCACATACAAAACAAATTTGAAATCAAATCAAACTGTAAGCTAAAAAAGCTGTTAGATTCTCTGAGTACAATATTTGTTAATGACAAATTAATTAGAATACTCAAGAGCCAAATACTTAAAATAATAATGTCCTGTTACAGAAAACAAACAAAAAAAAACACTTTTTTATACAAAGTATATTCAGCCCTAGATATAGACATTATAAAGTGTACCAATATAAATGGTAAATATAATTTTGTATGACCAACTTGCAAACTACTGTACAGTATATCTTCCAAACATTATGAAAGAAGTGCACACACACTTTTTTTGTTCTTTTTAAGCTCACTTCAATCTTTGCAACATCTATATGTTACTGCCACCATGTGGTGTTCTTATTTAAAATTACAAAAAATAACTGCTCATTAATGATGAGCAGACAGTCTTAAAGGATGATTTGAATCCCTTTAAAGATGTTACTTAAATTTATATGTTGATCTCTAAATGAAATATGGCTCATGACATCCCAAAACTATGGCATATACTGTACTGTACTATTCATATATATCTTTCTCAGCCATGATTTGTGTAATATTTATTTAATATCTGTTCCTGTTTATTATTATAAGCATCAATAAGTGAAATGCCTATTGTACCATATACAGTATACTGTACATAACTCTCAATTCAAGTGCAGTTTTGCTCTCCTCAGAACAAAGCTTTTTAAAGCTACAAATATTCAAAATGGAGATCTAAAATTGCTCTCCCTTCAGAGGCATACAAAGCCAAACCCTACAACTGTATTCGTTAGACAGCAAAAAGGTTTCTCCGTTTTGCATTTTTCTCTACTAATTACCCTTTAGTTAAAGGGCTATGTCTCCAATGATAGATATATGTAATTCATTTTTCCCTACAGCCATTTAGCCCTATTTAATGTCATCAGAGAATTTTTTTATACTATGGAGTAAAAGAGTCTCTTTTAAGACATTACTTTCTTCTTTCAGATATTTACAATTAATAGTTGATAAAATATTTGTATGCTGTAAGTGTCTATTAGCAACATATTGCTTCACACTAATTAAACACTTCAATAAACATTTTAAGAAAAAGCACATACTGTACATGTACTGTATAATATATATTTCTGCACATACGTTGTCCCTCATCTTACTCGATTTTATACCACCTTCATCCCCCAAAAAGTGGATAGATTTCACTTTTTGTAAACTAAAACCGTTAACATCATCATTTCCTCTGAGAAATTAGGTGGTAAGGGTGTCTTTGGAAATTGATCTCCTTTTTAAAACTATTTTCTTTTCCACAATATTATGGTTCGCAAGTTACTTTTTGAGGTGATAACAATTGTTAAGACCCATAATTGCAATTTTAACCTTGCACAGCAGCATGGTTCCCAATGCTGTTTTCAATTTGTTCTGCTTTATTTTCCCTTTTCCTCTAAGCCGAACTAAACTGCAGTGTTGTGGATGTGCTGCTTGGGATTGATTTTCAGGATATCAAGAGTATACTTTCAGCAGAGCAGTATTAAATGAAAAACAGATGGGGGAATGATTACACTTTCATACAACTTAAGAAACACTTAAATGAGAGATTATTTACGCTTCAATTTAGAAAGACTTTACATCACTTAAAGAAAGATTTTGCGATGAAGAGAAAACAGAAACTGCTCCATGGGTAAGCTGAAAATAATACAAAATACAGCTAAAGTGTATACAATGAGAATAAATGTAGACATTTCTGTATCCAATAGCAATCAAGTACAAATGAAACCAATTTAAAAAAAAATAAAATACAGTATATAAAATTTAAATTTTAAAACCGATTATTTTAAAATTCTTTTGGGCTTTATCCTGATTTTTAAAAGAGCATTACTATTAAGAAATGCACCAAATGTTGTTGTTTTTTTTGTTCCTTTTTTAAAAATCCAGACCACTGTGATTGTGGTACTACCTTACTTGCCTCTTTGGAAAATTGCTACTGGAGATAAACTAATAATAATTGAGAAGAAATACAGATTTATTATGTGTTACTGCAGTGACACTCTTGTGTGGAAGCAATTATAGTAAAGCCTCTCACTGGATTTAAAGTCACAATGTGGTCACTTGCATGAAGTGCTAATTAATTTGAAAATGGATTAAAAATCCTTGGAACAGCTGGACCTGGAAAAAAATAGTGGTTTGGCTGTATGCAAAGTTGGTTTTTGGTCTCCAATCATTAGGGTTTGGACATTTGTCAGCTTTAATGATTGACAAGGCACAAGCCAGAACTCTAGTTGATTTGTACAGTAACTGTGATAAGTTCTTGCCGTAATTTTTCAAAGGGGCCTACTCTAAAAGGGATTTATAAACAGTGTACTGTGGTTCGGAGTTAGCTTTAGCTCAAGTTGTTTGCACTGAACACAGAAACAGAATATGAATATTGTCTGGGGTCCTAATGCATGCATAGAGCAAACAAAATAATCAAATGCTTACATTCTAAAGTGGTTGACATTTACTATATATCAATGTACTGTGAGCAGCAAGGGTAAATTTGAGCAGCTGACTTTTAAGAGAAAATGTCTCTACTTACAGCATCTCTGCATTTCAAAGATTTTATTTTCTAAATAAGAAAAAGCATTCATGTGGTCAACACTGTCCCACAAAAGGTCATATTTTTTTCTTTTGGAATGAGCAGTACTATTGGATTACCAAATTATAAAGTTTATGTCATGTTTGTTGTTGAAACAAAATACATAATCAATGATTTCAAACAGCTTTATCTTGGTTTGGAACCTGATGTGAAAAAAACTCCAGAGTAATTAAATTTCCTTCAAGTTCCATGAGCCTCCTGATTTCAAAGCCTGAATGTGAATGCATAAAGCATCTTTTCTCACCAGGATCTTCCAGTTTATAAATAATAAATCTATTAATCTAATATTGGTCACCAGCATTAAAATAAATTTTCCTAATTAAAAATAGGAAAAGACTCAACTTTTGTATTTGGACATTTCTTTGTTAAAAAAATTGATTTAATAGCATTTCTGTAGTTTTTGTGTCTATTTGCTAATTTTTATAAATTGTTTACAATCTTTAAAAACATTTAAAAAAGAGGTCCTGCCTGTGATGCTGGAACTAAATATCCCATGTCCAAGTCTAATCTAAATTAGTAAAATGTGTTCTCCCTAAATCCTCCCCTACAACAATTCAATCTCAGAGATAGTCTCTTTTCCCTCCCCATCCCCATTTCTTGAAATTCTTGCGGTCAAGCTATATTGGTAAGGAATGGTGGCAGTGTTTCAACCTTGATGTGGCTACACGGTCTTATGTTTTTTTTTCTTTGACTGGTGCAATGTTACTGATTAAGGATCTTTAAGCTTTTACTTGACTTTATAAAAATTTGCAAGGAGCTAATCAATCCCTACATGCATATTTTGTAATGTAATCTGGGTACTACATACTGTGAGGAAACTACTTGCATCTACTTAACAGTTCTTGAAGGAGAAGTTTTCTTCAGACTTGTTTATATTTGTTCAACGCTGCACAGACTAACAACAGCTGACTTGATAACCCCTAAGGAAGATTTGGTGTGAACAAGCAACAGAAAAAAAACTGAAATAATAATTACAATGGTGGATCCCATCCACTCCCTTTCAAGTTCAATTTTGATTTTTAAAACATGTTTTGCTCATACAATGTATTGTATATAATTTAAAATAACCATCCTTGTAGTATTTAAAGTCTATTAAATACTACAATCCCCCTCCTCCTTCACAGGGGTAAAACATTTATTGTTGCTATTATTTTTCAGTCAAGGCTTCAGTCAATAACCTTTCTGCCCCGATCAAGGACTTTACACTCCATCAACGTCTGTTTGAACCAATAAATGATATTAGCAGTAAACGTAATGATAGGCAAAGACTTTAATAAAGCAGTAAATGTTAATAATGAGTGAATTGTAAAAATGAAATGAGAGTAATAAATTATTTTCATGCTCGTATGTATTTCATGTTTTGGAACTGCTTAAGCAAATGAACCAGGGGGAGACTAAAGAAATAGTGCATGCCCTGTGTTCTACAGGACGTGTTAAAAAGATTCTGTAGATCATATATTTGGCTTAAGGTTTTCAACAACATAAACTCTAATATGCCTGACTGTAAATGGAATCTTAAATAGAATTCCCTTTGTTTCAAAATCTAAAGGAATCAAGGCATGTCACTAGGTATATCAATTTATATGAAATTCAAAGCATATTCCATTCATCTGCGTATTTGAAAAGCAACTAAAATACATTTTGAGAAATCTATAATGCCAGCAAAGGCACGTTATTGTGTTTTGAATTAAGTGTTGTCATCTTTTATGACAGAACATAATAACATACATACTATATATCATAACATACTGCTGCAGTAAACATTAGAACTATTGGAATACTGCAGGAAAATCTTATTAGGAAATACTTTGAATACATACAAACACTATATGTATGGTATATGCTGTATAAGGAATTATGTAGGGACTTATTAACTTGTACATTAATACAGTATCCTAAAATTAAATTGGTTTAAAATAGTTCATACAATGAAATTCAAGCAATTATTCCAATAAATATAATAATTTAGGAGTTGGTACATGTTAAATTATTCAAGAAGATGGTTATTTTATTATTCACAAATGGTCAATAGGGATTTATTGTTAACGTGATTATAGAGTACATAGATATTAACAAAATTTTCAAACATAAGCACATTGTCTATTACTGGCATGTTCAATGTAATTGGTCTTTACTGGCACATCACTGACACCCTCTACTGGATGTCTGCTGAAAAGCATTGAGTGTTTTTCAATTTATAAACCAAGGTTGAATGCTTTAATCTATGTATCTGTCAAGATTTTAAGGTGGGCAATATGCATTCAACTTAATTTGTGATCATCCGTAAGCCTTTTCATAATGCTTGATAAATAAGCTTACAGTATTTAAACCTTTTGTTGAGACTATTTAATTCCAACAGCCTTCTTACCAAATAGATAAAGGGTGCTCTACATAGCTGTTCAAAAGCATACAACAGCTTGAAACAGTTTCAAGAACACTGAACACTGCATCAAAGAAAACGGCTCGACTACATTATGCCAATAACCCATGAGCTAAGGAGCTGTGAACCCAATGTTACATAAGGAATTCTTTTTATTTCCTTTGTTGATGGATTATCAAACATAAAAACACCCTAAACTGAACCAACATGCTACATTTTTTTGTAATTTGAAGTATAATTACTTAATACAATTTTTAATGTCTTATTAACAAATATTCTCCATATAGAAAGCTGTGTGGTACGTTTATAAGAAACTAAAAAGTGTTCGCATGTGTGTAAAGAAAACAACTGTAGAATATAACAGTTATACAAGTATCTGAGTTCCATACACAGTGTGGAACTACATTTGCAAAATATATTGCAAACAAACTGCTAGTAGAGCAATAACCCAGAACATCAAGCTTTAGTCCAGCTTAGAGTGTAGTGAAGCTGAGTCATGAACTCAGCATATCACAATCAGTCAATGTCAGGATGTCTGGAACAGAACTTCTCTCAGCTACTCCATGTTTCTCAGTTACAATGAACACAAACTTGTACCTTTTATAAGAGATATCCTAGTGTGCTTAACTTAATCATATACACCAAGTTACTGTATCTAACTTATTTTAAATGAAAACTAATCACCTTCCATAATGAGAACCTGGAGCCATATAAACCAAATACTGGAATATTCTGCCCAGGTGATCTTGAGGTGCAGACTTTTACTTTTACACCTACGGTATCAAACACTACCACAGAGACTGCAAGCCTGTCTACTGATATTAAAGCACAGAAACCCATAGGACTTCACTTGCACTATTGGGACTCACTATGTTGCCTCAATCTAAGCACTCAATCTCTTCCTTTCCTGAGGACTAGCTGTACTTTTCCTCCTGCTAATATACACCAGGTCACTAATCCAGGGGAGTGGTCAGTTTCACACAGAGCCAAATTACTCCTTTCCTCATGTGGTTGGCCAGTTATCCATTTTAGCCAGGTGTGTTTCCTCTACACTAAAACTCCAAATTTCATTCTCACACAGAATACACCCATCTAATGGACCATCACCAACCCATTATTCTATAATAGTAATATTATTAATAAAATATGAATAATAAAATAATACAAGTACTATGGTAATTTTTTATGCATGATTTTTGTTAGTGTTTACTGTAATTATCATTTTTTGGGTATGGGGTAAGTTACACCATTGGTTCTTATACTTTCTTTAATGGTACAGCTGACTTAAAACTAGGAATAAAGCAGGTATAGAATTTAACTCTGTTGCACCACATGGATGTAATTGTGTCTTGAATTACATGTGGGTTTAAATCCTATACCATATGAAGTCTCCGGTCTAATTCTGTAGACACAGCTTTTTGTAAAATAACATTCATACAGTTGTTTATAGCTTCATTGTTGCAAATTAAAAACAAAGAAAAAAAATCTCACTATGAGTCTATAGACTCCAAAACCAGCAATGCCGCTGGCTAATGAGTTGTTAAATGCTAAAAAAGTAACCTACTGTATTGATGATGTTTACAAGGACAGTGTATGGTTTGAAATATTTTGTTTTAAGTCCCAGCAATTTATTGACAAACATTCTGATAATATAGTGTGCAAGACAGACAAAAATATCTCAGCTTCTCCAGTTACATAGAAACTGATAGTTTAATTTAAAGGGGATTTGGGTTTCGGGGCTTTCTAATCCTAGTTCTAACCATGGAAGGTCTCTGTGGCATACATCCGCTTATTATAACAGAGGCAGCTGCATGGGATCCTTGGGGTATAAATTCACTGGTTTCGGCTGCTGGGGTTTCTTGCTGTACGTAAATCCTCAGATTATAAACGAAGCAGTAGACAGGGAGGACTCCTGGTGATCAGTTGCCTGAGGAAAAAAAACTGTTAAGTACTTGCTAAATTCCCTGGTTATCAATAATCCCAGAAGAGGTTATACAGAGAGCAAACAGTTATTAGTATAATTTTAAGAGTATTTTTTCTGCGTATTATTGTAATTTACTTCTTAACTACTACTCAATAAGTTATAACCCCAGACATGTCCCTTATAACTAGGCCATAGCAAAATAACAATCTCACTTGGTTTTGTGCAGTTGTGCAAAACTACAAATCTGGCACTCTAGTTAGAGGTTATGGCTATGAGCTAGTTATGATTAGAGAAAAAACACAACTCTCCCTAGAACCCAATCAAGCTGAAGGTGACACCAAAAGCTGAAAGATGTGTGGCTCTGTCCTTTGGTTAGAAGACCTTGGGTTACAGTTTCCCAAAGCAGCATAACTAAAGGAAAAATACAGCCACAGGTCAGCAGTTACAAGCTGTGAAGGGCAGATGGAAGATTTCCAAGGCGCACACAGTGGTGACAAGCATGGACTCTATTATTTTGATGTAACACTACAATAAATAAGGTTTAAATGGTACTAATTGTGCTAGTTGGACAGTTATCTACTTCACACTGGAAGTGAGCCCTGGTTACACATTATGCACAGCACAGAAATAACAACATGCAGTGCCAAAAGCATTAGCTAGCAGATCAAGAGAGAGCCTGTCAATGATCATATTCTGTCTTGCTCCAAGGGAGCTGCTCATGTTATTAAGTGAAGCAAATTAAAACACAGATCTAGCAGACTGTTCATGTATCATAGTATTTATGTTAGATTGCTTTGATATGAATATGTTGTTGGATATCAGATGAAGCATATTTGTCATCAGTTAGGGAAAAAAAAGATTTTCACTGCACACATGCTGCTAGTAGAATCATGTCTCCTGTCTCTATCTTTCCTTATGTTTTTTCTCTGGGAAAAAACACTAATTTAATATGGAGTATTGTAATACCGTGTTTCCTGTTCAAACTCACAAGGGACTGAATGTTTGTATGATCATCTCAGTTTTTGTGAGCAAAACAGAATCCTGTCCTTTAAGAGAAAGATAAAAGGGAGGTACTGTAAGTGGAAAGAATGAGAACCTTGGATAGCATAGCAGATTATGCTGGAAGGATAAACAAGAGAAAGAAATACATACATTAGCTTCATATTCACTTCAGATGTCTCAAATTGAGCTGCAAAGTGTAACTGCACAAACTAAACTAAGGCTGCCTTAGGAAAGGTAGAGGGTCCCTGCATCAATTTTCAAACAATTTGTGTTTCCAGAGATAGTAGTTTAGAGAACCCAGACTTTTTTTTCCTCAGATGGAGAGTGATAGTATCAGTCACTTTTAAGATATTTTGGACTTCTTAGGTTATTGGAAGGAATCATCATTATTCATTTTCTTCAGCATGTTAAATGTAAATGTCACAGAGTGACAGAAATGGGTGTAAGGCAGAAGATTGTGTTTACTTGAGTTCTGCACATAATGGCCAATGCTTTATGTCAGATTTTACATTTGTGTTTTTTGTTGCTGACTTAACATAATGGCACAGAGGGAACAAATCTTCAAGGACTGAGTGACATACTGTTTGTCTAAACACTCGTCAATTACCACACAGTCAGTGTAAGATATATGGAAGTGCTGCTGCACTGGGTGGGAATCGTCACTGGAACAGAGGGACAGAAAGGAAACTAAGAAGAAAGGAAAGAAAGACAATAAACCCCAGCACTTGCCAATTTGCATACAGTCATAGCCCACGTTTCCACCAGTTGTGTAGATCTGCCTTCCTCCAGTGACCACCCAGATACTGTATTTCTGCCTCTCGTTAAGGTTGTGAAGTTCCAGCTCATATGACAAGCTCCTGAAGAGTGGGATTGACTGACCAAAAAGAGTATATTAACCCAACCTGTGCAGGTACTGTAGTTTTTGTTACAGATAGCCATAGGTATCCATCCCCTTTATGCAAGACTACAGTAGAATGGAACATTTGGTTCAAGAGCAGCAGGAGAAAGGAAGTCACTAGTGAGAAAATGTAGACAAGTTGTTGATCTCCTATAGGACCATGAAGAGAGGAATTCTAACGTGGGATATACTCATATAATGGAAATTAAATTACCATTACTTCCAAATGTTATAATCTCCGATTGGTTCCAGAACTCAAAACTGTTTCCCTAAAGAAGCAAACGTCGTCTTAATACGGCACAGAACAGTACCAAAGTATTCTTAAAAAGCTGTTGTTAAGAAGTGATCATAAAAAAAGCTGTTGTAAATGACAAGAAATGTGAGACAGATTTCAGCAACTTACTTTAACGTACAGTGTATGTGTTTGAGAAGTTAAATTATGTTCATTAATATAATGGTAATATATTGAATTTTGGAAAATATGTTGCAAAACCATAGTAGTGACCCAATGAAAAAAGTAGCACAATTTTCAGTTACTGGTTTGCAGCAGGTCCAGCTTGGATTGTCTAGTTTAGTACTGGCCCTATTTTAACGCAGAGCTAGCAAAATTAAAACTAGCATGACATAAATTGATATTTGATACATAAAGCTGCTCTGTAAGGATTTTCTGAAGCATAGATATAATGACATTCCCCAGAGGTTTTTCTTTTCTCTCTGTATTACTCAAATCATATGCTTCCATTTCATTTACGGTATTGAATGACAGTTCTGTGACTAGACCGTGATATAGACAGCTATCTAAAACAGCTGGGACCTCATTCCACTAGGAGATTATGCAGCTGTTTAATTGTTCGTTTCCAAAATAGTTGCATTGTTCACCAACCACTGCATAAGTCAATAAAGCATCTGTTTGATGCAGCTGTTAATAATTCAGTACACTGGCATAATATTCAAATGAAATTGTTCAGAGATTTGAGGGGTATACACAATACAAATAAATAAGTACCAAGGTCACTGTTATTGAATGGTCATACATACAGTATTATTTTTATTTCCTTTAATTAAGAAAGTACTTTAAAACCCAGTGACATACTGTAGTGAAGCTTAACAGTCCCTTCACCTTAAACAGTGTCAAAGAGATTTACAGTACATGAATTAGTGGACAACATGATAGTTTTTATAGTTTTAAACTTTCCACTGTTTACGAGATACAGTAGATGGGTACTTTTATCAGTTTGTTGAAGGCAAAAGGAGGATACAAAACCCATCTTTTAAGAAGCTTTTTAAATTTTCCTTAGACATTATGGTTTTGAATGGTTTGCAAGTAAATGCATGAAGAGGTGCAAGAATGTGTGTTTCTATATTTATTATGCTTCAAAGTTTTTGTAGACAAATGTACACATGAAACACTTAAATTCTTGTGGATATCGGTGCCCTTTACCTGGTTAGTTTCTGAGTTGTAACTCAGTCTATATTGCCTTTTTGCAACCATCCAGATTCAGAAGCCACAGCTGAGACTGCTATCAGGTTGCATAAGCACTTTTCTCTCCATTACAGAAAACCTCTTTATGTTCTACTAAAAGCGGATCGTGTTAAAATACATTGGGGAAAAACTTCCATTAAACAGAGAGAAATGAGAGCTTGTTGGGATTAAATATTAATAAGCTGTTGCTTGCTTGTTAATGGGCTTATGTTTGCAAAATACTCCTCCTTCCCATTAAGTATCCTATAAAACTGACCATAGTCTGTGCTAAGATTGGAGATCCAAGACTTTTGTGGGAGCAGGACTTCTAACACATTGAAAAGTAGACAACCAGGTAAAAGAAAAAAAGCTCTCTAATTCAGACCGTTAGGCCTATTAACATACAGTCATAAAAAGTATATTAGTTTGCTGTTAAATGCTCCAAGGCATATAATTAATAATGGTGGTAATGATAAAAGCAGTAGCTTAAAATATGTTTGTTTCAATTTATGAACATTTAATCATCTTTACACTTACTTTATAAACAAGAATGAACACTGATGTATAATTTATATTTCTTCTTCTTTTTTAAGCATGACAATTAAGAATGCAATTCATTGATTTAACTGGGTAAATGAAAAGGAAAAAAATCCAAGAAAAGGCAGTGAGCTCCGTTCAGCAGAATTGCACAAATCAATTAAGGCTGTCTCTTGAAATGAGATTTCAAAATTGAGAAGATTAGTTATTATTTTTCCCATTAGTGAAAAAGCAGAGCTGTTAAGTTTCTTGAAATAATTGTTCAATTCATTTTAATTGTGCTTACATTAATGTTTCGGGTGATTTAATAAAGGATTCTAAAGGTTACAGCCAATAAATAGAAGCATAGTATTCTATTATATAGAATTCAGATCATAGCTTTACATTTTTTTTTCATGGTCGTGCCAGAGTGTAGCAAACTCAATATCAGTATCAACTCAATCAAAGAATAAGGAAGTTATTTACCGCAGTTATTTAGATAATAATGGATTTTGTCAAAGTCACATGTATTGCTCTGTGAAACAATTCATCTGTATTAATACTGTATGACTGCATGCGATTCTGTATGCATTTCTTGAACTATTTAATGTAGCCTTCCTTTCTCGCAGCAGTGCAATGTTTCTTCGTCTTTTCTCCTCCTTTATGATATGTGTCATGATGGACAGTTTTAGATCATATCAACATATGAAAAAGATTTAGAATTACTGTGTAAAGGTCACCAAGTAACCTTTTAAGCATATCCCAGCAAGAAAAGAAAGCAAATAAAGTTTAAATCAAACATTTCCCAGCTTTCCTTTAATAGGATAATGTTATTATCTAATGTTTCAGATAGAAAGGATTAAATGTTACTTTGGTATGTAGACACGTCTACACCAAGGCGGAATGTTTTATGGTAGGTTCTGTTTACATTGAAGCTTTCTCCTACTAGAGAGATAAAGTAAAATCAAGTGCCATATCAAACCACAGAGTGAAACTTTCCTCTTTCACTCCTACAGAACTTCGACCTACCTAATATGTAAACAAATGAAGTTGTGTCTAAATTAAATTTAAATCACTGTGCTGCTAGTATATGAACAATAGTAACCAGGAACTGAAGGATCCAAGAATAAGTAGGGAATGAAGCACATTTAGCACATTTATAAAGATCATTATGAAGATGAGATACCAAAAATGTTATACAATAGTTGCTTCCATCATGGTTGTTAAGCAATAACTCAGATTTGTAGTTACTTTCTACCAATTTGTAAGGTGATCGCTTATCAGCAGCTAATATACTTGGACTTTAAGTATATTAGCTGCTGATAAGGTTCAAGTGCTTGTTAAAATATGGTTATTTTAAAGCTTTGTTACATTTTAAAAAGAATCTGAATACATCAAAGTATTCTTTACTATGATAAAGTTAATTTAAAGGTTTGATGGAAAAAAAGAGGAAAACCAGAAAATGTTCAATTATATTAAAGGTTCTGTAAATTTAAACAAGTGAAATGAAAAAGTCATAAGTCATAATTTGCTATTTCATACAATGTTTCTTATGAGTACTATTTGTATTTGGGATTCAGGGAAAAAGGTATAACAAGTTCAGAAGCATGAATACTTTCTTATAAGGATATTAATTTTCTATTGTCGGTGAAGATGCACTTTTCTCAAGATTTTTTTTTTAAATCTATTAATATGAGAAAATATTATACATGAATGTGTTTTGCTTTGGTTGTTTACTATTGTCTTAACTATTGAAATTGGTTTAAAATCTGAACATGTCACTTTAAAGCACACATAATTTCAACTGCTGCATTTAATGTTTTTTTTAATGCCTGTCATTTAAAAATATGCTGAAAATGTACATGTAGCAATCTTAGGTGCATTTTGTGATCCCAGTCTTTCAAAAAAAAAATAATGCCTTTATAAATTCAACATATTGCAGCAATACAAGACTTAAAATGAAAGCCCATCATATAAAGCCACAAATACATTTGTAAAATCAAAATCCCCAGTGGAATAGGAACTATATTCAGACTGATAAAAAATATATGTCAAAATGTACTTTCTTCCAGCAGAAATGTTTTTATAGTATATTCCATTAGCAAGTTGAAGCTTTGAATTGACAGAAACTTATTTTGGAAAGCCAAAAGGAAAAAAAAAGCCAAAGAAATGTCACAGGAAACAGATTGTACTTACCAGTCCTTTTAAAAAATATATTGGGCAACAAAGGCACATCACTTATTACTGCAAATAACTGTAAACGTTATGAGGACTTTTTTGTAGCAAGTGCAATAACATTTGATTAAACTTACAATATATAACGGAAGTAAATTAATTATGAAGAGCAACATTATTAATCAACAGTATAGTTGAGTAGAAGATCTATAGTGTAAGTTACAGGCTAGAAGCATTTTTGGCTACCACAGAAGTAAAAATGTATGTAATGGAAGGATGGCTCTAGGTTACAGATGTTGTCTTGAGAAATTCTGTTGCATTTTACTTGTAGGGCCTGGACAAACATGTGCCTGTTTCCTGGTCTCTGAGCCCTAGATGCTACCTATTAATCCCACAAATGATGTGTCTTATGCCTGCTGGGAAGGACATCTACAGCATAAAATGTAATATTTTCATCTTGCAAGAAAACTACTGTTACAGGAGCAGCAAGAGGACATACATTATCCTGCTAGAATGCTGCCACATCAGAATGTGCCCACAGAGGTGGCAGCAAGCATCGTGCCAAGGCCTTGATTTATGTAGTTCCATGCAGTTAGATTTTCATCTATCACCACAGACTCTTGCATTCACCATTGACTGTTCTAACAAAAACAAAACGCTAAAGAATTTATGTTAATGTTCAATGGAATTGTTTTCCTAAAGAAATCCTCACAAATCAGGGGATCCATTTTACATCCAGAGAAATAAAAGACCTTGACAAATTGAATTGAAGTGAAGCACATCAGGACGTCAGTCTACTGTTCAAAGATGAAGGGTACGGTCGAAATTGTTAACAAGACCTTAAAATCCCCATTGCACATCGCCATTGATAAGGAAGGCAAAAACTTGTTTTTTTTCTGATGCTGTACAGTACCTGGTGTTTATGATTAGAAAAGTCAAACAGGCTTCTACTGAGCGTTCTCCTATTGAGTTATACTGTATGGGTAACAGCCAAGGGGGATTATTAGATATTGACAAAGAAGTCTTTGGTTAAAAGAACTAATCTCCCATCAAAGTGTGATTGAGCATATCTCCCAAATTCAGGATTGCATTGCTGCTGTGATGCCTATTGTCAGAGAATGTTTAAGACAGGCACAAGTGGCACATCAAAATTCCTATGATAAAATGCACAACTATGGACTATTCAGGCAGGTGATGGGGTACTAATTCTCATTCCCAAAGTACAAATTAAGTTTCTGGCTAGGTGGCAAGGTCCCTATGAAATGATCGAGAAGATTGCAGAGGTCAATTATAAACTTATAAATACCAGAAGGAGAAAACCTGAACAAATTGTAATATGGAAACTTCTAAAAACCTTAGAGAGGGGGGCAAACAGTAGTTCAGCCTGCTGAGAGTACAGACAAGACTATGATACTATGTGTTTAAATGACCAAACATGAAAACATTTGTCAGCCTGTCAAAAACAGGAAATCCAGGTTTAGTGGGAAGAATAAGGTGGTGTTTTCTAAGGTACCTGGGAGCACCCATATACTGAAATTGAACTTAATTTTATCACTAAACTGTGAAAAAAAAAGTGTATCAAAAACCTTATAAGGTATCTGAGGCTGGGCAGGAGGCCATTAGTGTTAGGATACAAAAAATGTTATCACATATTGTATGGTCCAGCCCTGTTGCATTGATTCCAAAGCTGCATGGAACTACAGTATACATTTCTAAATGATAATAGTAATCTCAATAGCCTAAGTTCAATGCCTACTCCGTGTCTAGAACAGATGAATTATTAGACAAACTAAGACTGTATATTATGACCTCCCTTAATTTTACTAAAGGAATATTGGGAGGTGCCTATGACAGTTGGAGCTAAAAAACAGCTTTTGCCACATCTGAAGAATTATATCAGTACAAGGTGCTGTGGTTTGGTCTGTGGGAGCTGCAGCAACCTTCTTGTGGATGCTGGATAGGATGCTTTGTCCCCTTCAGGGAACATGCATTCACAAGTTTGGATGATTTGGTATTACAAATTTCTGATTGGGATATGCATCTACCGAGGTTAAATTGTTTTGTATTCCCTATGGATTCTGGTTAAACTGCTAACCCATAAAAGTATGTTTCAGTTAAAGGAGTGGCAGTACTTGGGTTCCTCTACTGGTACAGTAGGTTCGTGGTCAAACCACAAGTCTGTAAACTGGAAACAATAAAGAACTGGCTGGATAAGGGCATTGTTTTGGTCTCAGGGTTCATTCATTCATTAACAAAGATTGAAGCTCCACTAGTTTTGACTAGGGTAAAGGAATGTGATAAGACATAGCACAGTTCAGTGAAATTTTGAAATGAGTTTTTTAACATAGAGCCCTTCCAGGCAGCACAGAAAAATCATGCTCTAAATAAATCACTTTTAAGTACGTTTTATAATCTAAGTTTAAAAGTTTAAAAGTTTGTAACTGAACTAGGGCTCATGGCAAGCTTATGGCTAGTAACAAATCAATTAGGCAGAAACATTTGTGAGGACAATTTTTCCCACCTTACACCAGAAAACACAATTAAAAGATCCTGGGCAGCTTTGACTTGTGTCCCCAAACTGTCACATACTGTAGTCCAAAACTGCACTATGATCATTAGTTGTGCAATTTGGCAGTAATGTAAGACCTTTCACCTTTCTGACCCTTCTTGTCAAATGCAAAAAATAGCACAAAACTCAAATAAATATAAATCTTTATATCTGAAAAAAGGGGTATAGTAACATACAACTTTTTATACAATCTCTTAATTTTGACCTTTTCATTTTGTCAAATTCAAAATTATCATAACTCCATATGACAGAGGTGGGCTTTTTGGCTCAACGGCCACATTGTGTTTTAGTAATTGAGTGGTAAGCCACTAATTCTACTTGACGAAAAAAAATACCTAAAGTTTAAAACTAACATAAAACATTGACGTCTTCCCAGCCATAAATGACCAATTTAAAATCTCAGTTGCTCAGAGATAATGAAACCAAACTCACACCCAAATGATTTATGCAACTGGTCACCTTTCTTTTAATGGGAATCTGATGACATTTTTGATGTGGAAGTAGAGCTCAAGTATTCATCAGTAAGTTGGGTTCTGTGACAGAATTTGATCATGCTGAGTGTTTCTTCTCACACATACTGTAGGTATAGACAAATAATACCATCTTCTGCACTGCCTATCAGATATTTGGAAACTTCCTCTTACTCATAGAGGTATAAAATTCATCTATGTTGACAGAATGTAAGCATTTCTTTTAAGACGATGTCTCAGTAGAGATCAAGAAGTTTCAAATGCAATTCCTGCGATTGTTCTCTTGCAGTCAAATAACAGAAGATATGTCAGCATCTCCCCTGACTTCTCAGTCTTCTGAAAATCAGAGAATTTACTTGAAAATTCAAAGATTTGCAGTGTTATTCAGTCTGTTGAGAGACTTCTCTCAGTGCTGCCAATATGTTGCCAGTGTCAGGAAATGAGCAAACATCATCTGTCCAGAGAACAAAGCTAACTTGCCTTCCATGTTCAAATATAGTTTGCACATAGTCATATCCTTCCCTTGCAGCTTCAAATTAAGTTTGTTCACGTGTGCCAAAATGTACTTCTGCAAGATAAGCTACAGTAATGTTTTCAAATTTGCTTTCTGGGCAAAGCAAGCTTTCTCAAAAACTCTCCGTTGTAGAAAAGTTTGCTCTGTTTCCAGGTTTTATATGCCAGTAAACAACTTGCCTATAATGGATTCCTGAAATATAGATACTGTAGTACGCCAAAATACTTTGCTCAGTCTCTAACAATATGGCTAATTTTGAAGCTAACCATAACTTGGCCTTTTTAGGGAAAACAAAGTGCTAGCATAATTAGTATGCTTAGTTGAAAAATGGTGACTGATATTTTAATACTTGAATAGAGAAATATTTTCAATTATTTTGCCATACCTTGATCTTACAGTACATCCATGAAGCTCTTCTGGCATCCATTCTTTCATTCCACCACCCTTTCCACTTCATTTTAAGAAAGAAAGGTACACGTTTTGAAAGCAGTTTTGATTTTTGACAAATACACATCTGAGTGCAAAAATGGAGATAGTGACCCTGAGAATTAGCCTACCTGCGTTTGCAGCACACCGTCTACTATATGTGGAAGAAATATTGTAGGCTGCCAAACATAATTAATGTCATAGTTCAATATTAATTATTCTGAAATTTGAAACTGGGCAGAATAAACTACTACTGAAAGTGGCTTAGAAATTGTTTGATTGTCCACCCGTGCCATACACAGTGCATAACAGATCATGATTGCTGGAGAACACATACGTTTCCATGCATGCTAATTTCTATAATGACATTGTTCATGACTTTTCACCTCTCTCATTACTGAACTCACAATAAATCCAAAATAATAGTCCTAAAATTAAGTATTTTGCAAATCTTACATTGTTGCTTGTATGGCATTTGAAATACTAAAAACCAAAACATTGAAATGTCATATGAAAATTACTTAATATATATAGAAAAAAATATAAATACAGGATAAGAGTATTAAATCTACCACAATATATTGTACCAAGGAGACAGGAGAACTCTCCTCTACCAGTTTCTGACCCTTAGCTCTTCTCCTAATGAGTTCCTCAGCCTTGCTCATTTACAATGTGTGGAACAGTGACCTAAGTGATTTAGATTGTTCCCATGACCCTAGGCGGGTCAAAGAAATAATAAGTAAAATTTCTCCCTCAAAGTTATTAACCTTTGTGAAACTTTCTTCAAGAATTAAACTCATTACTTCTAGGCTCCTGCTCTAAAATTAGATCCATTACATCATATCAGATATATCTAAATGGCTTAAAATTAAGAAAAATATATTTATATTAATACTTATATCAGATTTTAAAGATTCTTTCCTAGAGGAAGTAAATACTGTATATATTAATTTCTTAAGTAACATTTTCCAGCTCCACACATTAAATTCACTAATACTTTGTATATTGTCCATATGGTATAGTATAGAATACAGTATAAAAGCTGCTAAATTGAGGTACTGCAACAATTATGAGCAAAAACCTTTGTTGTTTTCAACATATTAGCTAATATTCAAGATGACATTAAACAGTGTTCAAAATGGTGCTCATTGTGAAAAACCTTCTAGACAGTGTACGTGATATCCATGATGAAGGACACCCTAATCATAACCTATCATGTTTTAATTGGTGATGATACCAGATTAAAGGGTTCATATATGTTTATTCATTTTCAGCCGCTGCCCTTTTCATGTTGTGATGTGAAATGTCATTATACAGTACAGCTGCAAAATGGAAATGAAAGGACATAATGAATGTACTGTACAGTGCCTTGCAAAAATCTTCAGCCTCTTCCTACAGATGCAGCCATTCAAAGTGCGCGTTACAGACACGTACCGCAGGTGACGTCGCTCAGTATGACGCAAGATGACGCGGGGCACCGCAGTACGTGATTGGTTGACCGACAGGGGCACTCGTGGTCCGTTGGTCTGTCGTAGAAAGACAGTAAACGTCTTTGCTGTGCCCGTTGTAGGTATTGAATTTTACCACTGAAGGGAAATCTTAGTAGCTGAGCATAAAAAGAATAGGAGCATACTGTAACGCGTGTGAAGGTCATAAACGATATTAATTTTGGAACATAAACATACAGTGTATAGCTGGTCTTGGTACTTTAAAGAAAAAAATACACACCAGTATTCCATTTCTCCCTAAACATTTTAAGCTTCGAAGTCTTTAACTAACGCGATACCGGAGTCAACAAGCATACTTTTAGAATTTGATTAAAAGGGAATATAATATGGAATCGCGTATCTAAAGAATTTAATAATGGTATTCGTGTGCTGCGACAGGGCTGTGTAGGGCTGTTTCGCCTGCCTGTTCATGTGAGCTGTCTTGTAGACGTGACTACCAGCTGACAGGTTGTGTTTTCGAATCCAGCTGGTGCTGGTCTTTTCTTTTAAGAAACATTTCTTCGAAAAAATAGAATAGCGATATTATGGACAATCAATTGACTTTTATATTTCAAAATATCGCAACATGATCGATATTTGCGATATTTTGAACATATCTTCCCTTCTGACAGCGGTGCCTGCTTCTATTGTGTGTGTGTGTGCAACAGAGTAAATTTTTAATAGCGTTTTAAGCGAATAGGTAATTAGATTGCTCGTAAACCTAATCGCTTTTTCTACATAAACACAGCATGATTACTCTCTGAAAATGCTTTTCCTTTATTTTTAAAGTAGGCTCAGATTTCAACTATAGATCGTATTATTATAAACTTTCTTGGAAAAATGTATTTTATGTAAACCATGTTTGCTATTAATTCATTTAGGGCTAAAATACGTTCATTGTCTTCCAATCGAGTCGAGTTGACATTGGAAGCCTGCCACACCCGGACTGTTAAACCAACGCATTAGCACGTCAAAGCCCATTGAGGGTATTGAGCCAGTATTGGCTTTAGTATTCCCCCCCTCTCCCCTCAATTCAATTCAATTCAAGGTGTTTTATTTGCATGACAGATGGGTACAAGCAGTGTTGGGTATGTATATTGTAACGCTTACGGCAGACAGGCACTGTGTAACAGCCGGCGCACCAGAGCAGCGCACCGAGGGAGCGTCTGCATTTATAACTTGGTTTTTAAAATTAGTCAAGCAATATGAAGCATCTTCTTTTACTTTTGAGTCCCTTAAATACATTGAACACAGCTTTCTCACCACTTAAGATTGCTCTTGATACCATCCTTACACAAAGCAGAAGGGAGATTTTAGTGCCTGAGCATAAAAAGAATAGGAGCATACTGCAACGCGTGTGAAGTCCATAAACGATATTAATTTTGGAACTTAAACGTTCAGTATATGGCTGGTCTCGGTACTTTAAAGAAAACATACACACCAGTATTCCATTTCTCCCTAAACATTTTAAGCATCGAAGTCTTTAAGTAACGCGATACCGGAGTCAACAAGCATACTTTTAGAATTTGATTAAAAGGGAATATAATATGGAATCGCGTATCTCAAGAAATTAATATGCAATAACTGAGTCAAGGGACTCAGAGGATCCAAGGCTAGACTGAGTATAATAGGCTTCGGGCTTCTATTGTGACATCTACTGTAAATTACAGAAATGTTAAAAGTAAACAAAATAAAGTAACTAAAATGTGGTCTAAAATCACCCCTTTAGACACCCCTTTTACTTCACTGGTGTCAGATATGAAAGGCAATAGTCTCCCGTTCTGTCTGCTGTGTGTTGCAGCAGAGGGACTCCCTGCCGCTGAAAGGGGCAGAGTAACTTGCATGCCCTCTAGTACAGTTTACACATGCACGACTTTAAAAGCTAGCAAGACAGGTTTCGATTCACATTAGCTGGCGAGCCTTGTTAAAAAAACGAATGATAATGTAACATGCCACTGTTCATGAACAAAGTTATACTGAGATTTCCTAAGATACGCGATTAAAAAATAAATAAATAAAAATTTGAATCTCCCGCGGAACACATTCCATAAGAATCAGTGGTTTTACAGTATATATCGCCTTTAAAGGTGGCTTCTCAAAACGCTTTACGGGATAAAAACAACCAGAACAGCAGCAACAACAATATTGTATTTCGTTGCACTTTGAAAACCAAGTAATAACTTAACTATACAGTACGTGCAAACGTTTCGTATGTTGCTGTCGTGAATGTCTGCGTACCCATAAGTATCTTATTTGCCTTGAGTCTGTCTACAGTATCTCTGTCCCACTACCCCCATCTCTCCCTCAATTCAATTCAAGGTGTTTTATTTGCATGACAGATGGGTACAATTCTTGTTGGGAATGTATACTTTGATATTTACACCCGGCGCGGCACCGAGGGAGCGTCTGCATTTATAACTTGGTTTTTAAAATTAGTCACGCAATATGAAGCATCTTCTTTTACTTCTGAGTCCCTTAAATACATTGAACACAGCTTTCTCACCATCCTTACACAAAGCAGAAACTGTCCGATGACTCACAGTACAAGTGGAAAGATTACAGATTTTAATCGTCTTTAATTTTGTCTTTAATTTTGCCTGTGGAGTGTATCTTATTAAGCTCTAAATTGCATTTTGAGCGCGGTTTTTTACTTTTTTTTAATTGCATTTTGGGCGCGGACAGCACATACAAGGGTTAATGAACTGCGCCAAGAAATTTAAAATAGTATTCTTTAGGTGTGAGGGTAGGAGTGGACCGCAGCAGGCATAATCAGCAAACCAGGAAAACAAAGAACAGGACAGGTGAGATGTGTATCCAGAAAGCGAGTGATCAGAAAAAGGAAATGGAAAACGCAGAAAAAGAAAACGCTTTACAGGATAAAAACAATAACAACAGTAGTGGCTGGGCAAACGATTTTTTTTATCGAAATACAAATTGAGATACTGTACTGTATAATGATGTGCATGAACAAAGGTATACTGCAATTTTCCTTAGATACGCGATTAATGCTTCGTAGGAGGAGGCGGTCTTTTCCTCTTGTCTAACAGTTTGTCCACAAACAAAACATTCCTGTTAGACAAAAGGAATTGAAAAAAACCAATTTTGTCAATGAAAACCGGTGTGTGTGTCTCTCCCTGCTGGATGTTCCTCTCACAAACTGCTGAATGAATAAAATAATTTTATTGAAAATGCGTTTGCGATTGTCTGGTATTTAATCTGGTCCCTTTTAACTGTTTTTCGATCTACTGTATTGCTTTGAGATGCCACTTTTAAAGGCGATATGTAAAATAAAGTTTTTTTTATTATTGTTATAGAGAAACATGATCAGATTTTCCCTGGTTCAGAAAAAAGATCTAAAGTGCTACACATAACTTTCTTAATTCGATGTATTTAAAGCAGTGAACTACTGTAGGTGTCACATAACATTCAGAAATACAATCACGTATTTGACAAATAAAAACGATTATAATCTAATCCTTCCACGTTTGATCCCAAAATCCCAAGAAATATAAATCTTGACGGGTAGAAAGCTATGCTGAAAGTTTATTAAGATGCTTAGAAGACAAAGATACTGTATCAATTTATGTTGCATTAGCCTGATTATGATTAAAAAACACATATAATTAAACACGCGTTTGCGATTTAAATCAGAACACGATTTAAATCAATATCGATTCCATATTATATTAGCAGAAAAGCTTAAAACTACCACTTTTTCACACGCTATTTCACATGCTAGTTAAATACTTCGATGCTTAAAATCGTTAGGGAGAAATGGAATACCGGTGTGTATTTTTCCTTTAAAGTGCCGAATCCTGGAATCTGACTGGCTGACACCCCTCTGAAGTGGTTCCATAAAATCTGGTATACGGAAAAGAAAGCGTTGATAAATACAAGTGTCTTTTAATACACTCTTTGCTGTGCTCTTGAGGCATGACTTTTTGCATGACTCCAAGGCATGACTTTTTTATGTATAAACATCAGTATTTACTGCTATTAATTACTGTACGATTTATAGTTGAAATCTGAGCCTAGATATAAAGTTAGATATAAAGTTAAAATCTTGACAAAGCAATGTAGGAAATACAGAGAAAATAAATTCTTTCTGACATCTAAAATCAGTTTCGATCAAGGTCTCTAAAACGAACAAGAAAAAGAAGATTTTCGGAGGGCAATTACGCTGTGTTTATATAGAATAAGTGATTTATGAGCAATCTAATTTCTTGTTCGTTTAAAACAGTGAAATGTCAGCTGTAAAAGATCGCACCAGAAACAGCACTCACTCTGCCTGTCATAGACGTTCAGGAAAGGCTGAATGAAGTCATGTCAAGTACAATAATTCGGAGAACAATAATACCAGTTGTAGGACAGTATATAAGGAGGATAAGGATTTTGAAGTTGACTCGAAATCTGATAGGTAACCAGTGCAAGGACTTGAAAACAGGTGTAATGCATCCCTGATAGGATTCTTGCTGTCATATTCTGAACATATTGAAGATTGCTCAGTGTGGATTTAATTTCCCCAGTGAACAGGATGTGCATTTATTAATTCTAGAAAAAAAGCCTTTCTTGATTTCTCTAGTTCTTAGTTTCTCTAGTTCCCTTTAAAATAAACTATTATTCCACAATGCAGAGTATTACATGGCCAGTATTTACACATGATATTTGTGATTTAAAGAAATTAACACAAGCAGCTTTTGGAGATTTAAGTGTTGGCTGAGTTATTGCAGGATAAAAGACTAGAGATGTTGGCAAGAAGAAGATAGTTTGGGGAAAGCTGAGGAATACACTTATAACAAGAACACTTCCTAATGGGGTTAGGCATACTTTTGATGAAGATGATGAAGTTAACAGACTATATGTTTACATAGATACTGAAATAAGGATTGTATTTTAGATTATGTGTAGTTGCTGGCATTGAACTGTGTGTTGGATGCACATGAATTGAAGGAATGGGCAAACATAGCTGATGCGGATCCACAGAGCCAGCATATTAAGATGTTTATAATTAGAGGCAATTTGTTTAAATAACTAGGTATGGATACTGATGTGCAAGAGAGGTGGAAAGGCTGTTTCCTTAAGCCAGCAGTAAAAAATATTTTATTCTCAGTGAGATGCTGCCATTTCATAGTGGGTTTCTAACACTGTGTATAGTTCCATCCACACAGTGCCTTTACTTCCATTTCTAATCTCTTTATCCAGTACAGAGGATTTGGAGCCTATCCCAGTAAGCAACGGACACAAGGCAGAATACACCCTGGACATAGCGCCAGTCCATCACAGGACAGACAGACACAAACACACACAGACCAGGGCCAGGTTTCCCATAAACTAATTAACTTACCAGTATGTTTTGGAGTGCGAGAGGGAGTCATATCACACATATGGAGAAAAACCATGTAACCCAGAGAGAACATGTAAACCCCACACACACAGGATGGCAGGAATTGAACCTAGGACCCCAGTGCTGCAAGATAGCAATGCTAACCACTTTGCCACCATTATAAATGGATGGATATCTTAGTTATCTTTCTAGTTCACAGGTTTGCATGCATAATTTAATTTTGAAAGCCACTGAGACATCAGGTACTACTGTTGTATTTATGAAAAAGAAACAAAACAAAAAACATACTAACAACTGTGCCATCCTACGCCTTAGCTAATACATTTTATTATTCATAAACAGTTAACATTGTTAGCAAAATATTTTGAATTATATTTAACCCTATTTTTTCTTTAGTTTTGTATTTAACTTATTATATGATAGTCAGACTTAATGTATATTTGAACAATGAAAATATATTTTTACAAGATTTTACATTAAGCACTTAAAATTAATATGGTTAATAATAGTAAACTGTAACATGCTGTAACAAGATCGGTTAAACAGCGAAGAAAATGCTTTCAGAGAAAATGTTTCAGGTGTGAAGAACATAGATCTCCAATGCAATTTCAACCAAACCTGTTCCCACACACCCTGCCCCCACTACCATTAGAATATACACAAAGCACTCAAATCTTTCGAGCTAATGATCAGGTGACCCGAGAGAGAGCGAGAGAAACACCAAGGGGTATCACCAAGGGTATTAATAATACGATCTATAGTTGAAATCTGAGCCTAAATAAAAAGAAAAAGCAAGTGATTAGGTTTATGAGCAATCTAATTACTTATTCGTTTAAAACGCTATATAAAATAAAGTTTATTATTAATTTGCTGCACAGAGCGGTGAATATTGTTATGCATAAGACAAAGATAACGATCCTGATCAGTTTAGAAATCTGTGTACGCTGTAAGGTTTTTACTTCTTAAACTTTTAAAGTACACGTTTTGAATAGAAAGAAATCCTCTTCCTGTTACAGTATGTATAGCAAACTAGCACGTCTTTTTTCTCCAATCAGAGGGGTGTCAGATGGTGTCAGCCAATCACCATTCTGCGTTGGGTAGCAACGGGTGACTGTTCTCAGGCGGAAGATGTAAACAGCTTAATGTTCGTGTTAAATAATTTTTTAAAATTCAATTAAACGGGCACAATTAAGACATTAAATATACATATACATACTGTATACAGTACAGTTTGCATACGGTAATATGTTACGCGATTAAAAAATAAATAAATAAAACTGGAAGGTTCAGCACCAGCTGGATTCGAGCACACACCCTGCCCGTTGGCAGGCACGCACCTAGACCAGTCGGCTACAGTCAGCTCGCATGAGCAGGCAGGCGAAACAGCCCTACACAGCCCTGCCGCAGTACATGGATATAATCATACCGTTATTAAATTCTTGAGATACGCGATTCCATATTATATTCCCTTTTAATCAAATTCTAAAAGTATGCTTGTTGACTCCGGTATCACGTTAGTTAAAGACTTCGAAGCTTACAATGTTTAGGGAGAAATGGAATACCGGTGTGTATTTTTCCTTGTGATATTTTAAGCTCTAGTTGAATGATAGGTGTCGCATTTTAAATCATTTTCGTAGTTAGAAATTATGAAACGCCCTGTTAAAAGCAAGGAAGTTTTTATGCCCGTTGAAGTAAAACAAAATGCCTGACAAAGTATGGCTTGGACAGATTCCAAGTGCTTGTACAAATGTGCTAAAGAAATTATACTTTGAGTATACAGCTTGTCCAAAGTCATCCATTATTAATACTATTAGTAATATCTCCGGTAAAGGCTTTGATGCATAAATATTTCTGATAAAGGTAGGTTGTGTACTTTTGTCCAACTGAGCAATCTTGCTTTCATAAAATATACCAACATTTTAATGACTGAAGATTAACATGCTGTAATACACTGTTCAAAATTAAAGGCTCAAATGCTGTACATGAGAGGTTAAGCTCCCCCTGGCGGTTTTACAAGGTGACGCCGGATAGTTTCCGGCAGAGCGTCAAATGACGCGCGATTAACACGTCACACTGCGTGACACTGCGAGATGCCGCGCCACGCCCACCGGGGTATGCCGCAAAATAACGCACGCATTTTGAATGGCTGCATCTGTATGGTGTGTCTCATTTAGTGAAATTACAAAATGATTGTATAAAACCTAATATTTTATACTAAACCTGTAGACTCACACTGAACATTTCTTAGGGTAAGATAAGTTACTTCAAATGTCAGCAAAAACTTAAATGTTTGTTTGCATTAATATTCAATATTTGGGTGAAGCACCTTTGGCAACAATTTCAGCCATAAGTTGTCTTGGATAAGTCTCAAATTGCTTGGTGATCTCCCGGACAGCATATTCCAAGTCTTTCCATAGAGTCTCAATAAGAGCAGACAAAGTCAGGACTTTGACTGGGCTACTCAACGTCATTCACTTTCTTATTCTTATCCACTCCAGTACACAGTACATTTGGCCTTGTTTTGTGGAACATTGTCCTGCTGAAATAAAAACATTTTTGAAAATGTTTGCAGCCTGAATCAAGTTTTCCTAATGTATTTGCCTGTAGTTTGCACCAGCCTTTTTTCCTTCTATCCTAACAAGCTTTCTAGGCACTGCTGAAGAGATACTTCCCCATAGCATGATGCTGCTATAGTACCACCATGCTTGACTGTAGGGAGGGTGTTGACTGGGATGTACTAGATGCTGTATTCTGTCTGTGACAAACTTTAGAAATTATACAGAGAAATCAGGAAAAAAAAAACTTTTTTCTCAGGTGTTTTATTTGCACGTTCAATGCACAATTTCCCACTCTTTCGCAGCTATTTAGTCTTCATGGTTGAGTTCTTACTGACCAATGAAATCATTGGAACCAACATTATTGTACACAGGCTAATTATTCGGTTCTTCAATGTTATTTTATGTGCCTAAATTAATTTAAGTACAGTATGTCAAGCTTTGAATACATATGGAATCATTATTTTTCCATTTTCCCTTCATAATAATTATCCATTCACTTCATTTTTTTGTGTTATTTTTTTACTTTGAATGTGTGGAGTAGGTTGTGTTTATATTAAATACTAATTAGTATTTTAGAAAAAATAACAATCAAATACCATAGTAATTGTTTGCATCTTATAACAGTATAACATAGTATAACAGAGGAAATCTAGAAAATGCATTCAAACTCATCCAGCATAAAAAAGTATTTACAGTATGTACCCTGGTGATGTCTGAGAAAAGTTTGATATTTCAGTGCATGAAATATATATTGCACATTTCAGTTTAAATATATCAACATTGTGTTTTTTGGAAAGCATTTAAATTAATAAGGGAAAGAAAACATATTAAACCTGACAGTAGGTATGTTTGTGATATATTTATACTTGCTGGTCTGTGTTGAATCTCCATGTACACATACAGTAAATTAATGCATTCCTGTGTGGTGATTGATATGTTTAGACTGCATGAAAAATGTTTCAATTTTCAAAGATCAAACAAAGATGTTTCATCACTGCACCCATATTGTACAGGGACATTGGGACCTCTACACTATGATTAAAGCATATGTAAGCATTAAAAAGTAAAGGCAATATCAAAAACTAGTTAAATATAGGAGAGGGGGCTTACTTCTTCTTAAGCTCTCAGTCTACGGAAATGAAATCAGGGTATCTTAGTCAATAATTTAAATGTAAAGCAATGTTTACTGCTATTCAATACCAAGACAGCAGGGGGAATTACTTGGGTAAAGTCAAACTGAAGCCTTGTAATGATCAAGTTTACAGTCACAGCAGAGTGGTGAAGGATAACATTTCAAATTAAAAACACATTGTAATCTTAGCAGAGGGATGGTCTCAGATGTAGCCCTTTTGAACTATTGATTGATGTTTTAAATACATCCCCCATTTTTTTTCCTAAGGAGTTGCCACTGTACTTTAGGATGTGTTCAACCATGAGCTTTGGAGAACATGATTGCCTGTACATTTTAATACTAATTTGACATTGCAAAATTGTGTAAGGACATTAAACTAAACCTAACATATTCCAAAATACAACATATCATATTAACTTTGATGATCAATTATGCAACACTGACTAATCAGTTCATATGATATTACGGATAGCTGTCACATGCCTGTAGAAAATATTAGAGCTCACAGACCCTTTCTGCACTCCTTATTACTTCCAGAGAATGAAAAAAAAAAGTGTGATCATACACATGTGGACAGAAATGTGTGATTGAGAATATCCATATGCAAAAGGTGACATTTGCATTTACAGAAAGCCTGCAGGTTTGCCAGTTTTAATCACACTGGAACAAAGCTGCTGCTTAGCAAACTAGAAAAGGAATGCTGTTGGCAGGGTCACAAAGTGAAGTCACAAATGTTCAGGGTCCCTATATCTACCAGTATGAGAATCCAGGAATGTTACCAAAAGACAGGAACTAACAGATCCACTTACTCAAGTGACATGCAAGAGGGACAATATTGATCACATGCGGTGTGATATAGGCAACTCCATGATGGTAAAATCAGTATTATAACACAACAATGTCCATGTCATTCTGGCAAAGGTACTGTAATGACAGCTTTATGTTTCAAGCTGGGATTACTGTCACTAACTTAACAGTTGCTTGGCAGATAGAACGTAGGAAAAATTCTATTATCCAAGTACATAAACTGCTTGTTTATGCCACCATTTTGAAAACATAATTACTTAAATACAGTATACTGTATTGTAAACAATGCTATGGAGAACTTATACATAGATTACTGACTTGCCATTGCAAATACTAGTATAACTGAAATCAACATTAAGTGGGTCTTGTAATCCAAAACCTACACTGTCTTGAAAGGCCACCTCATTTCAAATATTGGAAGACAACCTTATCTACCGAGTTAACTTTCTTAATTTTCTCATTTAACGTGCAACTAGATGTATAAATGCAGTCAAGATTTAATGGTTCTTGTAACCCAAACCCTACACTGGTTTGAAAGGACAGCTCATTTCAATACCATTTTTACAGCATTTTTCAGTTGATTGAAAATTTGCCTAAAGCAGACGTCTTATTGAAGATGATTCATTTCCAACAGATTTTATCAAAGGATCTGACAGTTTTAGGCTCATACTTTTGGTTTTAGGACCATTTTCTCAAATCTGATGACTGGAGGACTTTAGAGACAGATTGCAGGATTGCTCTGATGTAACCCCAGATAGGGTTAGGGTTAGCATTTCCACACTACTTAGACATTTTCTGTGCTCAGTGCAGGATTTTGGGTCCCAGGGGAACTTTAGGACGAGTGATACTTTGCTGCCATCTGCAACTTTTTTTCAGACACTTTCGGCTGCCTGTGTTGTACATTGCAACATTTAGGAATTGTATTCCAAAACTGAGTCAGATCCAAAATTGTTAGAAAACCTGTTCTACTGGGTAAACTCTCTTAATTTTATCATTTAGTGTTCAACTACATGTACTGTATGACTTCATGCTTTTCTTTAATTAAAGTATACAGATGTTGAAATTAGGGGCAGCACGGTGGCACTGTGCTAAGCATTGCTGCCTCTCAGTCCTGGGCATTCAATTCTTCAAGTGTTATATGCATAGGGATATTTCTTCTCCTTGTGCTACTTTATATTTGCTGGGTGCCCTGGTGTTCACCCCGCAGTTCAAAGATATACTGGTAGGTTAATTTGCTTCTGGGAAAAAGGCCCTGGTGTGGGTGCATGTGTGCCATGCGACCCGTGTCCTGTCTAGAGTGCAAACCACCTTTCATCTGGTTTCATCTGTATTGCATAAAATCATCATAAAATTGATGGATGTTAAAATTATGACAAACCCAAAATGAATAGAATAAATAATCTTTAAAAAATGTCATCATATCTAATATTTATTTGGAATCTGTGTTTGTTTTAAAATATATTTCTACACAAAAACAGCATATACACAGACCTTTATCAAAATATTTGGTAGCATGCTCCACAGAACTGAGTAACTCTCCATCCTCTACAAAGTAATGGAAATGTCCAAGCAGATTATATGATTCATGATTACTGAGTACTGTATAGTATCAGTAAATTAGGCATTTTCTTCAAATTACTGTACTAAGGGAAAGCCAGCTGATGTATGTGACTTCTCAAGAGACATTATTTTTGTTGTTTGCCTCTGGAACACAGAATCGTGCAGAGCGGAGTCATCTCCTGTTGTCAGAGTGGTCCCTTAACTCCATAGGCGTCAGTGAATATTTAGTGGAAATGATGCTGCAGCATAGTTTTGCTATTATCATTTTTTGGTAAGAATTAGTATGCTTCTAATTCCAGTTTAGGGTCTTGCAACTGGGAGCCTAATCCAAAAGTGAAGCATACAGAGTAGCACTACAACCTAGTATATCTTAGCACTGTACACTGTAGAATATACAGTACAGCACAGCTCCCCCATATACTGTACAGTATGTGAGAGTATGTACATACAGTATCTTGGTACATGTCATTTGTTGCAATTACAAATTTTAAAAAACTGCAACCGTATTACAATATTTCGCAAATGTTAACAAATTAATCCAGTATGTATATAATTTTAAAATTATTTATATATTATTTTTGCTTTCAAAAGAGTAGGATCACAAAGTAGCTGCCTTTCAGCTTTATACAAACCACATATCTGTTACCCTATTCACCACTTTTCAATAATGACTTTCATAGTTTTTGTCCAGCTATACAGCCACCCATTAACTAAAAAGCTATACTAGTACAGTACATTCAGACTTATGTTTTTTTATATTGGATTTTAAACTTGGACGTTATTAGAGGCTTAGGAGATGATAATACAAAGCAATACATTACCATGGCTTAAATTTGTATAGTAACTAATTAAAGCAAGAACAATGTGTTTGAAGAGTTCTGCCTCATGACCAGAGAGAAAAGCCTGATGCAAAACCAGCTGACAGGCCTGATGTCAGCCCTATCTGATTAAAAGAAATTGCTGGAGTGGAAATGAAAAAAAGGTATATTTGTTCTCTAATTCGGAGAGGATGAGTAAAGACAGTATGAGGGAGTGGAGAGTCATTTGCCAAAAAAAACGTCTTTGGAAGCAGGCCATCTTTAATAAAGTACAGTATGGCTTATTTTAATTAAAAAGACCATTTCAATAAACCCCTTATTTTTATTCATTTGGTAATAAAAAAGCACATAGGGTAACTATCTTGTCATCTTCCCAGTTAATTTCACAAACCCTTTATATGGCTAGAATATCTCAGAAATATTTTATTTGACAAATTCTAGGAAAAAGAACTGAGTCAAGTAACAGTTTCATCACATACTCTTTAACAGTTGTGTAATTATACAGTAGTTACAGGGAAAATTAAATGGGGTTAAAGAAAAAAAAGAAGTGGCTGTAATTATTTCTTTAGGGGGGGAGTAAACCACTCTGTGACATTAAATTTTTATTTTCCATGACATGTTACCATAACCTAGGTAATGTATTTTACAGTTTTCAGCAATCATTGAATCAAATGTTTCATCTACTATCTTATACATACTTTAAGTAAACACAAAACTCAGGAGAAAAATAAATCTTCATTAAAATATACACATAGAGTACTCATCTACAATATATGTACAGTATATGCATTCTAAATACATCAATTGGAAGCTAAACTCTATGTACTATATATTCACCACTGAAACAAAAAGACAAAGGAAGTACTTTTTGAACTTGAGATATCTCAATGGTACTGATGATTCAGTCATGGTCTATTTCTTCCTTTTAAATTGTTTGTGATTTGGTCCTGGGTATTTTATCTAAAGAACTGAATAAATAGTCCTTCTACCTAGAATGAATGATAGAACAAAATTGTATGTAGCCATTTTAGATCATGTTAAAAAAAGCCTTTGATATGCTTGACATTTCCCATCCATTTCAAAGTCAATTTACATGATATAATTAACCAGCATTTCTGGGGTAAGATTAATCTTAAACTAAAACAAGACTATTAGATGAAAGCAAAAGTGATGACAAAACTGAAGCACTACCTTCTAATTTACAAATATGAAATGAAGTCATTTTTGTCTCTTGCATTTCATTAGATTTTTTAACTTAATTCTATTTTATAAGTCTCCTGGCAGAATGCCAGTATTGCTGCTGAAGTTATGGTACTCCTTTTCTTGCATGAGCTGTTTCAGGTTAATGAAGTAAGTTCCATAACGTGTGACTGCACCCTTGTGATTCACCAACTTTATACTGCCAAACTTTCAAGAGACGCAAAACAGGTTTATGGGAAGCTGATGAAACAGTACAATTTTTTTATCATGTCTGAATTTAATTTGGAGTTCCACAGGTCTAAATCTGTTTTCCTCTCGGCGAAAATGTTTGAGGGCACTTCTAACAAAGTTTATTCCCACCATGTCAAATTAAAATATTTTAATTCTTCTTTTAAAATTCCATCTGCATTGGGAAATCACATATTTGTTTTAAAATAAAAATGCAACAACACAAGGTATTGAAATAAGAAATTGACTCCGTGTGACAGCACTTCATTTAGATCACCATACTGAGACACATAAGAAAAATGAGGTCTGAAATATTTTAAACATGGATACCAAACAACCAGAGAAAATTTGATTTGACAAAAACACAGATCAATGAATAATGTGAAGTTTTCAGTATGAGGCATGACACATTTTCAAAATGAAAACTTTACAAAGTTAGCATTGGGTTTGACCTTGCTGAGCTTTAACACAAACCTGCCAGCGTTTATGGTATGTACAGATTCGATTAACCACTAGAAAAACTGCTGTTGGATATTCTACCATTCTTTTTGTACAGCTGTAGCCAACTTGCAAAGTTAAGCTAGTCATGGTTGTCTCCTCTTGATGACATTGGTGAGTCATCCCACAGATGTTCTATTGGATTAAGGTCAGGAAAAAAAGCCTGGCCAAGGCAAGATCTTTATCTTTTTTTCACATCTGTGGGAATTCCATGACACTGAGCTTTATGCATAATCACCAGATAAATATCCAAGGGAAATTATTTTACAACCAAAATAGCAACAGATAAATTATGTTCTGTATATTTTACATAATTACAGTTAAAATTATGTATAAAATGTGAGAGTTAAACAACTTAAGTAGTCTCTACACATTGCCTTCTGTCAAGTCTCGTCAAGGGTGAATCATTGTTCATTAGTAAATGAACAACTCCACCCGTCTCTCTGTGGCCACCTAATATGTTCCCTGGACACATAGAAGATGGTAGCCCACATTACTCCTGGACAGCATCTGAGTATGCAGATCATTTTCATACAGTGAACTTCAGTCTTCTAATTCTCTTACTGGAGCCACTGAAGTCTGAATGTAATTTATGCAGTTGCTATCATACCCATTGGAATGTCGGCTTGCACAGCACTACTACCTCGGCGACTGGCCAAGCCTTCACTCAGTCTGCCAATTCACCCGTCGCCATGGTAACAAAAACAGGTCAGTTATCGAAACACCAAACTGCTATGAAGCTGGTAATTACCTCGCTGCAGTGAGTATTTAAGCTCAGCAGTAACATCGCCACTTGCTCAGTCATCAAGTCTTTTCTCGAATCTCAGCTTGAGAAGAGAGTTTCTTTCTTGCTTACTTGATCCCACAGCTTATTCATCTTTTGTCTTCAACCACGCCTTTCAGATACCCCCAGAACTTGACTGTGACACCTGCTTCCTATGACCTTGATTAGACTTCAAGCTCACCTTGGGATTTTCCATTCACTGTCGCTCTGAATACTTGGCTTGCTTGTCTGACAATGGTTTCGGTCTCAGATTCACTTATACCAGCCATCTTAGCCTGCACTGCTCAGGGATTGCCCATGGATGTTTTTGTCTCTGTATCCAGACCACTGCTTGTAACAACAACAGTAGTATTTCTGACAGTTGCATCACCCAAATGTCACGGTCATGGTCAGGTGTGATGACCGTCTGACTTTTAGTACGTACTTTCAGTACGTGAATTTTCTCCCAGAGTCAGTTTCCTGTTTTTTTTTTCTGAAATAGTCTACTGATTGTTGAAATACAATATCTGTAATGGCATATTCTCTCACAATCAGGTAGTCTTCAAGCCAATACAAATTAGTTCATATTCATTACATACTGTAGGCAGTGCACCGTCATCATTTTTGGTGTTCTTGCATTTAAAAAATCAGGTCGTTTTGAATAGCTACACTGTATATAGTATGTACAGTACTTAATCAACTCATTTTGGCAATTTAAATTATATTCAAACTCAACCACTAAGTATCTCTTTGTGAGAGATTCCGCGATATATTTTCACAGAAACATAGAATCTCATACTTCAAGCTTGCGTGCTTGAATGAGTTAGTGTGTTAGAATGCCAAAGTAAAAGAACCTATTATTAAATATTATTAATTCATTTTGCTGATGCTTTTATCAAAAGAAACTTACATTCATGCCCATTTTTACAGTTGAGCACTTTACTGAAGTAATCCAAGTGAAGTACCTTTCTTGCTCAAGGGTACAACTACAGTGCCTCACCTGGGATTTTAATGTATGATCGTCCCATTATGAGCCCAGAGACCTAACCACTACTCCACCGTGCTGCCTAATGTGTCCAGTGGTTCCTTGGTTCTTAAAGTTAGGAAGCTGTAAAACCAGCACATCTCTTATGCCTTAATAATGACAATTCTTTTTTTATTGAAGTTCTTGGCATCTGCAGTAATAAACATTAGGGAATTCACTTTATTGGATTTAAAGATCAAATTATAATTTTAATTGTCTTTATTTACACATGTACTATGTCCATACCTCTTTTTACAAATGTTCTCTTCATGAAAATACTATAAAGCATGTGAATTGTTATGGATAAAGAAAGCCAACTTCGAATCTACAAACTTGCGCCATTTTAGAGAGGGAAGAGGATATGGCTTGTTTCATATCGAGTGTACGCATCGCATTCCACTAGTGTGGGTGAGAGTTACTACAAAACATACAGAATGCCATGATAGACGTGTAATGCAATTCACCACGTCTTGCTTCGTGCGTTATTTTGCTATTGTATGTTATCTTACTTTTCATGAAAGAACATATGTGGTTTAGACTTAATCGTGGACCCTAAAGGTGTGAAGAACTGTACATACAGTAGGTATGATTGATGATGTCTAACTAGGTAAGCATTAATACCTAGTTAAAAATGTAAAAGTAGTGATCACATTTTTAGGGTCTGGAACAGATTGTAGCTTTTCCTCATAAGAAACAATGGGAATCAGTTTTTCTTTTTATGAATTTTCAGTATACAAAAAGGTTTCTGGGAACGAATTGTGTTTGTAAAAAGGGGTATTTCTTCATAATATCACCAACTGTAATTGGTGATAAAGGTTTTTTCACCAAATATTGAGTTCACAGCTAATGTCATATTGGGTCACCACATGAATGGTCTAAATACTTTTGCAATGCACTGTTTATCAGTGTTTGGCTTTACCCAGATAATGGAACTTTCTCTCAATGATCTTAATTTACACATTTATCATTTAGTTGTGCCGCATTGCCTAAAGGGGCTTGGAAATTTCTATAATACAGTTTACCGGTTTCCAATTGATCTTAAATGCAATAAACTGTCTTGTCTCCACATGTACAAATGCTACCATGTAAACTCCTAAAAAACTGGGATTCAGCATATTTCAATTTAGACATTTTTAGCAATCGATCTTATACACAGTATTGTGGTAAAAATGTTTTAAACATGGCAGTATTTATAAAATATGGAATACATGCCAAACTTCACCAGTAGGTAAGACTAAATCAAAATGATAACATGAATGTGTGGCTTTAAAATGCAAAATCAACATGTTGTAAAATAAGCATTTTGTTAATCCAAAATAGTTACAGTAAAATATCAGTAAAAACTAAAGATAAAAAACTGAAATATGTTGATTCATAAGCATTCAAACCCATGAACTCAATATTTGTTGGAAGTACAGTAACTTTGGTAGCAAATTGCAAATACTGTATAACTGAATGTTTACCAACTTTGCATCCTTGCTTGGTGATTGAAACAGGTTATTAACTAGTATTTGCCTTTACCTTTTCCTTCAATCCTAACAAGCTTTACAGTCCTATAAATTTTGACTGCTGCGATGGTGTTGATTGCTGAGTTGAGTCTGCGCCAAACATAATGCTCGGCATTTTTATCAGTCATTAACAAATATCAATTACTACTTTAACAAAAACGTTAGCTATAAAGTAACAGAATGTGATCACTGTGCATGGCCAGACACCATGTATTACTATATTCTGGAATTAAGAGCTTCTCTAAGTGATTTCTAAGAAACCTGACATGTAAAATTAAAAGTTTACAACTGTTATGATTACAGTAGGTATGCATTTTGCAGAAAAAGACAGTTGCCCATTCCTTCCATTCGTAATGAAGTGCTGGAACATATTATAGGACATCAAGAAACTGTATGTGCTGTATAAAATATCTTTGTAGAAATATTTCAGAAAATAACTTCATTTTATAAAAGAGAATATCACCATTTTATGTAACCAGGGAACATTGGAAGTGTCAACTGTCCTTTAAATTCTCACCTAGTGAATGTTTTGTTCCTAGGACACTTTTCCCTAAGTCATCATCTTTATAATACTCTAATTTATATTTCTTTATAACATTAATTTCATTCCAATTATATATTATCCAAAATTAGGAGTAAGTCTTGCTCAGGATAGATAAGGCACATAAGATCCAACCAGGCTATATGGTCTGAATGGCCTCCTATTGTTTGTAACCTTTGTAATTTTCTTACAGTATGTTTTATGTTTTATTTTTTGCACTTAGAACTAGAAAGGCAGAATAGTCCCAATGGTTGCTGAGGTCTTTGTCTGGTAGGTGTGGAGGTACAAAACTTTCTGATTGCTAGTGCTGTATATCAGGGATCATTTGGGATGACAGTGCAGCAGCGATAAGATATGACTGACTCCTGCAGTGGGATGCAATATAGACACAGCTCCTTCATCATTGTCTTGCTAATATACTATAATCCCTGACCTCAGGGCTGACATGGCTTCACCCTTACTTCTGTTCTCAGGTATCAGTCTCATTTTTCCTGTCTCTTTGTCTTCAAGAGAGGGTGGCGAAATTGAAAGTTCGTATTCTAGGCCTCTGAAGGCTTAGACTGCCCATATATACAGTAAGTTAATATGAATATATATTTTCTAGTTTATGACTGAAGACCTGAAAATGAACAGCTTCTGGTGTTTTTTCCATGTTAAAGTGAAACTTGGACACAAAAGTTATAAATATTGCCATGCTTGAAAGGTAGAGGCATAAACACAAAAAGAACATGAAACAACAATATATTTTAAAAATTATCCTTGATATAATTTGCTTGACATTAATCTTCAACTATTGTACCCATTGCAACCTCTAGCACCTTTGGGACATTGAAGTGATAAAAGTGGATTAACCACTATGTGACCGCAACAGTTTATTATTTGTGTATCTTATACAAAGATAAAATAGGCAAAAAACCCGTTTAGTGTCAAACCCCAGGAAAGACCTACTGTACATCTTATTAGTTTATCAAATCCACAGGCTGGAAAGCAAAAACATCAAATAAAATTGCATTGCTTTCAAGGCTAGAAATCATCAAATAACAATCTCTCTCCTTCTCTCCCTTGCAGTCCCTGCCCTAAGCATACCCTGTCTGAGTAATTTAATCAAATCATCATGAAAGCAGCACCACGATTCAATTTCTTTGAGAGTTGGAATATTGCCAGAAAGCACAATAATGAAAACTGTCATCTTTTCAGCAATAAGAAATGATAAATAAGTTATTAAATACCAGAAGCCAGCTGAAACTGTTGCATGAAGTATTATGTCTAGTGATTGACCGTTTGTTGGGCGGCCTTCTTGCTGACAGACTGTGTTGAAATTTTCATCGATAACCACATGCTTCTCAATAGAGTTTACATTTTTCTTTTCTCCTCTAAGAGTTCAAATATATGTATTAAAATTGTATCACATAGCTCCAACTTCATAAGCATATTAATTTCCTGCCAACCCTTCAATATATTTTTTACAATAGCAGAGATTTGTGAACATTAAGGATGAAAATCAAGGTTGCAAACCGTAATTGCCTTATTGTGCTAAAGATTAGAAATTTCTTTCCAGTGACTAAATGGCTCTTATGATGCAAGAAAATGATCTTGTGAATCCCCAAAAACTCAATAAAAAAAGTACCTTGAGTATTTGAAGACCATGACAGATATTTCTTTGAAGCAGTGGTGGTAAAAAAAACAATCTTCAAAAACAAAACAGAGGTCAAATTGAGACTATGTCATGGTACAGAAGAAATGAATTACCCATTAGGTTTCATTAGATTAGGACACATTAAGGCAAAATTAGAAAATGAAATATTTGTTCCATCTTTCTTTCATAAATGGCAGAAACTCTCCTTTTATCAAGAGGCAATTTTCATAACCACTGAAGAAAATCATAATAAAAAATGCAGCACACAATACATACTGTACAGTATAACAAAAGAAAAAAAGAAAAGCACTGCATATTGGCCTGACAAATTAGCAGCAAAAAGAATTTATGCAACAATATTTTTTGGGCTATTGTTACACACATTGCTGACCAGGGTTTATCAGGTTTGTGAAGGTTTAGAAAACCTAATAAAACCAAGGAATTCAAAAATAAAAACACATATGTTTTTGTAAGAAAAGCTATCACTAAAAGAAGTTATTATAATTTTAGAAAACAAAAATTGATTTGTTGTTCATCAAATGAAAGAGATTGAGAATAAACAGGATTTTTTTTTTCATCCAGCAAATAATGCCATTTTAGTTTTGGTTGCCAGAAAATAAATGCTACCACTCATTTTCCTGCAGTAGTGTGAATTTCAAAGATAATTGATAATTTAGATATAAATTGAGATAAAAGCCTTAGGGCTGCTGCAGTCCTAGAAATATCCTCATAATATTAGGATACTTTGAAATCAAAGTGCTTTGCCAGGTGGATTTTAATGCTGGGTCAAAAGAACACACTGTTTAAAATTACGTGGTGTCAATTTTAGGATTGAAAAGTAACCGAGATGCCACATTTGCTGTAGTTCTGTTTTTGTATTTGGGCAATTTTGGGTTGCATTTTCAGAACAGGCTTTCTTTCTTCTCAATGACTAAATTTCCATGTAGAGAGCAATCTGTCCTGTTCCCAAAGCTGTGTAAGTATTTTTTTTTACTTTTTCTTTGATCTTTTATTTATTATTCACATTAAGATAATTGAATATAAATTATCTCCTGTGCTCCCTCTTTAAAAAGAGGCAGCAAGACTTCTTCGATGTTTTTAAAAGAATTGCTGTGTTGAGCAATTAATCTTTCCTCTTCATTACTTCTTGGATAACATTGTTATACCTTAAATCATCCAACAACACCTTAGTCAAACCCTTTTATGAGGGGGTCAAGCAGAAGTTTAACTTTGCCATTTTTGAGTTCAAGACAAAATATTTGATTCAATTAAATATTTAGCAAATGTGATGATAATGAAATATAATTAAAGAAAAAAAATGAGAAGTTTTCAATAACCATATAAAATTAATATTTTTGTGGTCAACCAAAAATCTTTAATCACAGAATCCTATAGGCCAAGTATGATCAGCAGCCTTTATGCATTTTTATTGCCGTGTCTTATAATATAATTAATTTACTCAACTGATCCATTTAACCCAATAAAATTACATTTTTACAAATATATATAAGAGCAATCTGAATAAAATACTTTGTGCCAATATACTGCACCATAACAGAGTCAGGCTGTAACCTGGGATTTGAGCCCACAATCTCCAAGTTACCACTCCAGAACCCTAAAATAAACAAATGTTATCTTTTAAATGGAGGGTGTTGAAAGTTCGTGAGCAAGCAAAATCTACAAAATTTGTTTCTATCAATCAAAAATCAGATAATATGGTATCCCACTTCCAGCTATCTACTAGTACTGTTCCAAGAACATACCAACATGTTTATTTTTTTCCACAACTCTTTATTGTTTCCAGGTGCTACTGTAATTGCAACTGGAACATTAAATATATATATATATAATTTGAAAAAAAGGACTGTAAATAAGTACTGGAATACTGAATTTAAAACTGTTGGGATGAATTTGTTTATGCTGTAGCTTGCAGAATTATTTAAAGTGATGTTACATATACAGTAGCTGAAGGATTATGCTTTATGAATTAGTTTAAATCACAAAATGAAAATTGATCTTGTTTTTCTAACTGATTAAACTACAGAAGGACCCACATTAACCCAGTTCTATGAATCTTCATTAGAAAATAATTAAGATAAAGAGAAATGTTCTCATGGACATTGAATCATACTGCATGATAATATCAGAGGAGTCCCAATTTTAATTGGCATGTAAAAGTCTATTATACTGTAAATGATGTTCCCTTATTGGCCTTTTTAGCTGTTGAATGGGTAACATGAATAAAGTCAATGTTTGGCTTTTATGCAATTGATTCAAGGCTAAGAAACATTAGTGCAACAGCATTCATATGCATTTTTCATACTACAAGTCAGAACTTATCACATTAAATCTTTTTTGCTCAAGCTTGAGATAGTCCATATGAAAATCTGTTTTGACATTATTTTTTTCAATTCCGTGTAATAGCAGATAGTTGGGAATTGGACCCAAAGCTACTATTCATGCTGGTCTTTCAATAGAAAAATTGAAAATGTAGTCATTAGGGAAAGAATGACTCATATTGAGTGTGGATTATCAACGAGTTAATCAAAAAGTTTATATGCCAATATTGAAGTAATATTGAAGAAATCAGTTATAGTAGTAATGCTAATATCTAAGTGTTAACATGGTAGTACTTTCCGGTGAGGTACTGTATATTGACAGAAGACATTGTAGAAAACTACTGTTGAAAAACATGCTCAGAAGGATGCTAACGAAATTCTAGAATAAAGAAAAAATAAAATACAGAGAATACTTACAGTACAATAAGCTAACAGACCTGGAAACCTTTAATGATGCAGTCAGGAGTGTTCAAAATCTACCATGTTATTGAAATATCCTGAGCAATATTGACCCCAATGGGCAATTTTTTTAGCACAGCATCATTACAGCTTATCTCTCCCAATGTTAAAATTCAACATTCTGCACTGGCTAGATAAGACCGAGAAAGGTTGGATTTACCACAAGCAACTTTCAGCCCACAACAACCTTTAAACAACCTTTGAATAAAATATATATTCAAGCTGACTGCCAGGGTGGTATTAAAATTAAGTTTGTAATTATGTATAACTGTACTTCAAAAGTCTAAGAGTCTCTCTAAGTCAGGCTTGGAGAGGGGATTTACTTTTGAACTAATCATGAAGATTACCACTTGTTGAACTACATGCTTGTAGTTGCTGCCATGTTTATACCTTTACCACTGTCACTTAGTATTTTTTTCTGTTTTAATACCATTTTAAAGTTTACAGAAAGTATTGAGGGTAACTACTGCTTCTGAGCTACAGCATTTACAAGGTTGGCTCACATCATGTATCGTGGAACTACAGTGCATTCATTTTTTAAACTTTCAAGGAACTGTTTTAATGGAAAAGTAGACTTGAAACATAAAATAGTGGTATTATAGATGTGTGAATTATTAAGTATGGCAAAACTTTACTTGAAATATTAATTTCACTAAAGCTTATTACATATAAACCCAAAATTGACCACTTCTAATTGCTTCTTATTTCTTTTGTTCTGTCTGTAATTATTAAGATGTCTCATTGACTAAATTTTGCTTAAATGATATGTAAACATTTATTAAATAATTTACCACCAAAGCATGCATGCTCTTCCAGGTAAATGCAATTTACCACAAGGTTCACTGACATGGAATTCAAGCAACTCTAAATCAATACACTGACCTGTTTGCTTTAGCATTTTTTTCATTATGAACAGCATACTCTTTATCTCTACAGATATTCCTTAAGCACTTGGAATACCCTACAATGTGCAAAGCCAGAGAAAGCTGAGCAATTGTAACCACACAATGAACCATTGCCTTGGCTAATATTGAAGAGATGCATTGTAAACACGGTGTCCTTCCAAAACCTCAGTGACAGAGTCAATGATGATGGAAATATTTAGCTATGAAGTTGGAAAGAGTCTATTGTTTGAATTAAAAAAGCAATGGTAATCAGCAAGATTGGAAAAATATGAACCAACTCTTTGAAAAAGACAGTAAGTTTGCTTATCTACATAACATAAATTATATGTTGACTTCAGCCTATAAGTATGCCAAAGTCAAGAAATGTTGGAAATGTAGCATAAATCTACATTTTAGAAGCATGCACACTTTTTATTTGCATGTTTTTTAATTTTTATCTTTTTATGTGCTTTACTTATTAAAGCAAAAATATTGGGTGCAATTCACAGTGAATAACAACAAAAATAAGGTATCAACAACTGGAATTTTAGAACAGCTGATTTTTCACTTGATTGGAAACCTCCATTTAAACGTGTAGCACAAAACGGAAAACACGCCTGAATTCGTCAGAAATTTCATGAACACAGAAAATAGCAGATAGTATTTTAGATGGTAAGAAAGCCTTTTCTTTTAAGCAATCATCTGGAGATCAGTTGTGATATACAGTGGTGTTAGAATCTTGCAGTTGTAACTTTTAGTTCAGTTTCATCTTGTTTTGTTTTTATTATTTTAAGTGGTTAGCTATTGCCACCTAGTGTATGGAATTACTGTATACAAAATAAACAAGGTAGATTCATACTTCAGCAGATCTCAGCTGGCTAATGGGCATCAAGCATCAGTATCTGAGTCACTAGAATATAAGATAAAATCATTAAAACCCATCTGAAGGTGGTTATGTCTGCTGTCTCATAACATCTGTCTCTAGGCTGACATCTGATACTTCAGTACTGTCTGTGTGCCTCCTTTCACAGCAGGATTTCCAATGTACTGTACTCCAATTCCTGCTTTCTGTTACAGTAGCTGTGCCGGATTGAACTTACTGTATGTTCATGCAATCCTAAGAGACATCTTTGGAATGGTCTGGTTTAATTTTTACGGTAAATTATTAAAAAGTAAGGGTAGCAAATGGAGTGGAGGAAACATTTAGGTTTGCATTGTATATACTCAGCACAGCATTTCTCTCATGGATTACAAGCCTAATCTTGAAGGATAGGCGCTTAGCAGCTGTACCATTCAAAGTTATATCTGTTGCAAATTCATCCTGTCTGTGAGTCTGGGGACTGAAGCAGTTTCACCAGGAAGTAAAAGTCTCGAGTCACCCATGGATTTAGGGATCAAAAAAAGGTCATAACTACATTACAACATATAGTTTTGTATTAAGTAAACAGCCATAAAGAAGAGCACAAACAGATATTTTCCTAGTCCACGGTGGGAACATGTTGGCTTATTTTTTAGGGACATTACAGTATGATTCTTAATATGTAATGGCAGATTTGATAAATGTTCACTGTTCAAACTGTCTATCTAAAAGAGAAGCATACCAAAATCAATACAAACTAAAACTAAGAAGACAGGTTATGGAACCATTTCTAAAGAAAATGGGAAAAAAATGCTTACTCTGTCATTTAGACAAGAGGTGAAATGGATCTTGATGCTTTCTTTAGTTCCTTAAAAGGATCATTAGAGAACTATTAAAAACTATGTAGGATTAATGGAGATTTTATCTTTGGTCATCTTTAATGTTTGATGATAAATGATGGCAGACAGCATTTTTGAAAAGGAAATTAATCATGTGTTCTATCAAATCTGCTGTGTTCTTAAAAATGGTTTAAAACAGTTTATTATGGTTTAGTATATAAATTACTTTCATAAAACTTGCTGAATGCAACAGATGCTATCAACACACTGGATATACTGTACAATTTATGGATAGGTAGCATATAACAAAAGCCTTGTGCTCAAAAGGGTAAGCAACTCCAATCCATTAAGCTTCTGCTTTCTTGCCTTTAATATAAGAACAGTAATTCCTTCTATTTATATACAAATTTAATTCCAAAGATCACCAAAGCATTGACTGGACATGTAATTTTTGGTCTTGATCAGAAAAGAGTACAAGGTGAGCTGCCTTCACCCTTTCAAAATCAATACTGAAACATGAACCAGAGAGCAAAAAAATGGAAACGACATGGAATAGCATTTAGATTTTAAACCAGGAGGTATGTTTTTTTACTCAAATGATTCTACAAATACTGCATAACAAATCACTTCATGTAGTCGAAGTTGATACCTTGACTTCATTCAAGAAACAGCTAGATTAGATTCTCAAAAAGTTACTACCAACCAAACAAGCATGATGGGCCAAATAGCCTCCTCCAGTTTTAAGCTTTGTACAGTATATTCTTATATTTCTCACAGCTGAAATATTGTACTCTGAGGCTTTGTTAAAGCAGGAATATGTTGAGAATTAGCTATCCCCCAGCTTTCTTATTAATGGAAATCACTACAAAACAAATTCTAAATAACGCAAAATTCTCTTTCAGATTGAATTGAATACCCCTGCCATGATGGTATTCCCTCCCTAGTGAAACTGATGTTCTTTCTATTGGAGGAAAGTTGAAGGCTTGTTTACAATAATCCATGTCCCACTATCATTCAGTGATGTGAAATCTCCCCAGTAATAAGTACACTGAGGTTGCACTGCAATGAGCTAGCAGACATTGTCAAACAGAATGAAGTACAGTATAGTATATTGTCCTAATCAAGGCCAAAAAACATATTCTTTGAAACATGAGATTTTATAGGAAGGTTTGTCTGTCTATGTTATTTCTGTGCATTAATTTTGTCAGCTTTATCATGACCTGTAATATTATAAAGAACAATGTAAAGAAAATTTAAAATAATTATTTCATCTCAATTAGAAAAATTATCTGTACTGTACAAGCAAGAGTGAACGGGGAGATTTTGATTTTGTGCCCAATGATTTTAAGATCTCATGGTGATGAGTTTCATTCATAGTTTAGTTATACTGTAGGATCTAAGGCATGCCAGAGGGAAACATTGTAACAAAGCTCAGACAAAAGTGTCTAAGCCAGGGCATATGGAATTGATTGTGATTAAGTAGCAGTCCGAATACAGTATACTGCTGTTGCTGGTGGGTATAACACATTGTTGTCCCCGTGGATTCTAAGAAAAAGCAAGGAGAGGCTTTATCAAACAGTAGTTTTACACTTTGGAGCATAGTACAAAAAAGTAATGATGTGTATCAACTTTAACCTAAAATCTACCCATTTTTGCATGCATTTAATCCTTGTTGCTGTAAACTTTCTCTATTTAAAAAAAAAATCTCAGTTCTCCCACTGTAGCAACCCGTGATAACAACCTACTCACAAGGGATGGACAAAAGGTTAGAAGAGCAATGATAAAGAAGCAAACAATGAAAATTGGTCCCTGGGCTGTTGAATTGATCCAACCTGGGATGAATATTTCCAGGTCTGAAATGCTCCCGATGCCTGTTTGCGTGTTTGGTTTAGTTTTAAGAAAAGAAGTAGTGTATTTTGTTGAATAATAGACTTGAGGACATAACAATGTAACAGCAAACCACAGAATCTTCTCAGATTACTAATTATTAACAGAGTGAAAATGAAAAAAATATGTAGCAAGAAAACCAGTGGAATGGGGTGCCTACAGCAACCTATCGGAGTTTATTTACAATCATACAATTGGAAAACCTTTGCTGCAGAGTTTTGTGATGTGCTAATATATTATTAACAAATTATTGTATTCTATCTGCCTTGGTGTTACTCTTTTTTTCAAATTGTTATCCATATTAAATATTTTAGATGTAATACCATCATTTTTATTAAGAAAGATCTCTCCTCTAAAACACAACACAGTTGAAGGACAGATTAAATGCATTAAAAAAAAAAGCCAATTCAGACACGCATGCTTGGTCTCACAATACTGAATGAAACAGTTATTTAAACAAGAAGCATGTGCAACATTGTCTTTTTCAGGCTCCAGTGTAACCTTGTCTTGTTTTTCACAGAAGTCCATATGTAAGGCATATTAAAACTCGATGCCAAATTTGTTTGACTGTGATTTTGAAGATGAGGCCTATTTTAAAAAAAAATATCCTCAAATGTTTTTGATGTTCCATTACTCACAGGAAAGTTTTGTCTAAATGTGAGCAAAATCCTTCTGTTGTGTTTTAGGTGCTGCCAAAATCCCCTAAGTTATCAGTTTAATACTGAATATCATATACTGTACTGTATGTGGACACATCATTTACAATACAATTCAGCAAAACTGGGTATCAATGGAATAGGATGGGGTGGCAGGGTGCACTGTACAGTGGTTAGCATTGCTGCCTTGCAGTGCTGGGGTCCTGGGTTCAATTCCAGACCTGGGGTGTTATCTGTGTGGAGTTCATTCTCCCTGTGTTTGTTTCCACCAAGGGCTCTGGTTTTCTCGCACAGTCCAAAAGGCATACGAGTAGGTTAATTGGCCTCTGGGAAAAATTGACCCTGGTATGAGTTTGTGTGTCTGTGTGTGCCTTGCCGTGGATTGGCGTCTGTACCAGGCTGTACCCCACCTTGCGCCATTTGCTTCCTGGCATAGGCTCTGACTCCCCTACAGCCCTAAAATGGGTGAAGTGCTTACAAAATGGAAAGATGGAATGGGGTGAATACTTTTGTAAGGCACTGCATGTAAATTACTGGGAGGTAAAAAAAAGTCAGATTGAACGCTTTTGAAAAAAGTCCTGTCTTTTCATGGATAAATGTTTTTGATGATTCCATGAAGAAATTCAACATACCTGTAACTCCTATACAAAATTAATGTTGTATAATTTAATTGCTAGCATTTACCAGTTATACTAATGGACCTGAACAAACATCAAAACCTCTTGTATATTATTTCTGTTTAATTTCTAGTCTGTTTTCTACTGTATATCCAGTAACTAATGTGCATAGTGTGACATTATCCTGGATTATATTGATCTGAGTTGATAAAGGCATTTGCCACATAGAACATCACATGTTTAATTAAACTTTGAAACATTAATTGTATCTATACAATGTACTTATTATTTACTATTGTAGAGCTATAAATGTAAATTTGCTTTCAGCAGGATGTACATTTAGGATGTACATTTAGGATGTACATTTAAGAAGCAGGATAAAAAAAAGCATTTGAAAAAATAATCGTGTGTCAGATAAAGTACAGTCTTCATATGACACAATCACATAAAGAGATTGAGAAAATAGATACAGCGCAAGTTATCTGATGCTGTTTAAGTTACATTTCAAAATTATTTTCTTTTTCTGAACAAACAGCTTAATTTTTAACATTTTGGGTGGGAACAAATCTCAACATTCTTTTATTATTAAAATGCCAAATGTGGTAAGAATTATGAGAACTTTGGTCACGGTTATCATGTTATCAAAGACAGATTCAATTTTCTAAAGATTTTTCTAATGACTACCTTATGTGACCTTTTTTTTGCTTCACTATGTTGAGAACAGTTTTGGTACATTAGCACCTTATGATGTGTTATATTTTTAAAATTCTTACAATAGCATTACATGTGCTCACAGACGAGCAATAAACCAGTTGAGCATGTACCAAAATATATGGGACATTGAAATCAATGGTTTGACTGGAATAGTCTCAAGAGGAAACTACTATTTATGTATTGCGCTTGTACAGTCTGTCTCCTATAGAAAGTGGTTCAAAACACCCTGTAAAGAATTTCATTACAATTTCACCTGTAGGCTGTACAAGAGATATAGACCTACTGTAGTATTCATAAGTACAGCACTGCAAAAGTCACTAAATCTTATCGTTTCCACTCAGGAAATGATTGGGATAACTCAAGCAAAGAATTTCTCCACTTGCAGGAGAGATAATAATTGGAAAAAGATAAATGCTACTTGTGGGCAAACCAAAAGGAACTTAATAAGCCATTTCATCCTGAAATAAAGAAAATTGGTATTCTTAAATATTTTCTGATCACTGAACAGATTACTGTACTTAGTTCCAATTATTATTATTATTATTCATGATTATAAAATAGATATACCATTCTCTAAATTTCAGAATATCCTTTACATAATATATGATTTTGGGTTAAAATAAGCAAACCATGCTAGCTGTGCCAATATTCATGTTTTATTTTATTTATGTATTGTACTAGATGTGCATATTCAAGTCCATACAATTAGCATAAAGTCACAATTTGATTTACAAAATGATCTCAGAATGGCTTCATTTAGTAAGATTTAAAAAGATTTAGATCTATTTCTTTCATAACTGTTTTTTGCAGTGCCACAAAATATTTTTTACAGGATTTTAAGTCTTAAAGTTTATCTAATGTTTTAGTGGTATTTCATTTGCTGCTTCTACAGAGTTTGCTAATCTGCCTAATACGGTATCATCTGCAAGTTTAATTACATCATCACAATCTGAGCATTCATCCTTTATTTGTACTGTTTTTTGTTTAATAACTTATTCTCAATCCAGACACACCCTCAATGCCCACTGCCCAAAATTTAAGAATCAATCTTTCATGAGAACTTTTATCAAATGCCTTTTAAAAATATACTGTAAATACAGCATACTGTATGTCATGTGTCCTGTGTATATTAATTACTGATGTAATTGTTTATTCAAAAAACCCTGACAAGCAGGTTTGGTGTAACCTACCATTTCTAAATCCATGTTGACTATTCCCTTATACTGTATCTGCTTTTCATACAAGTAGTGCTCTAGTAATTCTAATGTTGTTTTTTTATATATATACTTACAGGTTAGGTCAGGCTTATGAGGCTGCAATTACTTAAATTAGTTTTATCCCATTTTTTATCTGTGGAAAGTACCGCTGTCTTGAGAGATTTTTTTAAGAGTTTCTTCAGTGGTTCCTGGGTTTCTGAATACCATATCTGTCACAGGCAGTAATTTAAATCAGACCCTGAGAGAAGTCAGCTGTCAGTCCTTACAATCATAATACCTGACAGCTGGGATCCTCCCTATTTAAAAGTGTGTGAGTTACTGTAGGCAGAGAGAGAGGAAGAGGATATAGCAACAGGGAACTCAGCGAGAGAGCTCCATAGAACAAGAAAGCAACCAAATAAGCCAAAGGTCCAAGCCACCGAACCAGAGAGCCAAGGGGCTAACAGCAGAAGACTGGCTTTACAAGTGTGACCACAAGCCAAATGGTTGCTTAGAGACAGCATAGGAAGCTGCTAAGCGACTGAAGAGTTTTCATTCACACTGTGAACATTTTTTTTTAATTTGTCTGTTCTGATAAAACAATAAAGGATGCTATAATGTAGCTGGTGACTACGCCTCTAGATGTCCATTCATTGCCTATCCTGCAACAATGAGCACAATTAGTAAGATACCATCAGGCCTTCTGCTTCATCTATGCTCAAATGCTGTTTAATTCAGGACTTTGTCTTTCTGTTGCCTGAGGTATAACACTGATTTAGTACATCAGCTGTTCCCTTACATTGCCTTAAGTTTCCCATTATTGTTCTATATATACAGTATATATACCCTTAACAGTTCTTTGGCTGTTGCAGGACTAAGATTACTTTTATTATTTCTTTTTATTGCATTCCTTTCAATTTCACACTTGGATTTTCTAATAGACATGTTTGCCTGTGCTTTTCATTCATTTTTTTTAACTTTTCTTTAACCGGATCCTGTAGTTTCTTAATCATTTTATAATGATTAATTTTTCCCTTATATTTTTGCTGACTGATTTTTCTACTGTGGTGTCTTTTTTAGTCATGTGGCATTAATTCCACTAAAACTTCTATTGCTACTCCATCGGCCCTCACCATCTCCCCCCACAAGAGCTGGAAAAGACATGTTTTCAAACCTTCCCCTCACATGAGCCTCAGCAGTCTCCCTTTGCCCACCAAGTCAATTATTTTTGACCCCATCTCCTCAGTTCCCCGTTGGTTTGTTTTTATGTTCAGTATAGAGTTCTTTCCACCTAAAACCAATCGCCATGCTAATTGCAGGGGACTATAGTAATTATTTTCCATGGGGCACATAGATAGAAGACAGAGTTGTTTCCATGTTTTTCTAGCCCAACATTCAAGCAATGTCATTTAGGTATTACTTTCTAGTCACATAGGTAAGTCACATAGGTTATTTTGCAGTGCTCAGTTTCACAATCAAACTGATAATTCTGAACCTTTTCCTTTTCTTAGGGCTACAGATGGTTCTATGAGTGACATTCAAAGCCTACAGCATACTACACAGGAATACAATAAAAGCAACTTTAAAACTCCAAAATCAACAGGAAGCTGCATTGATAATTTCCATGTTTAATCTAAAGGAATGTTAAATAAATGGGAGGCAACATGTCACGTTAACCTTCTGGGTAGAAAACATCAGCATAAAATCTGGATCCTGAAAGCTGCCCATTTTAAGTGAAGCAAATCTGGGGATCTCAACAGCTTACAAAACCAATCGAAACTGAGTTTTGATATTTGCAGAAAGCAATATGAAAACAACTACTGTATGTGCTTCAGAAGAACCCAACTTTTGAACTTTAAAATATCTGCCTGCTTGCACCATATTTATTTTGGAAATGTGCTGTTCATTATTTTCTTCACAGGTGCTCGATGGTATTGTTCTGCAGTGATCTCACTTGCAATGTCTTTTTCCAAAACAGTGTATTGAAGATGGAGGGGATTGTGATCCAATTTTAGCTACACTTGCATGACTTTGCATAGTCTTTCACGGGCCATAAAACTTACTGTTGTAAACCCTTGAGAAGCTTGATTCTCCTTATTTCTTATAACTTGCAGCTTTAATAGAAAAAATGTGATCTAATAATATGCAATACAAGAAACCAGTCTATTTCTGTTCTGTACACCTTTTCCATTTTTTAACTACAAGCATTTTTAATTCCTGAGTTTTTCAAATCTTTTTAAAGATCCCAGATGTTGACTATTTGCATTTTTCACTGCAAAATGTAGACTTTAACACAGAAGCAGAAATTCTCATCAATTTACCCAAACACCATGTTTTGTTTTTAAACTGCAGTTTTGCTTATAGCATTTCATACTCAAAAGCTTTGAGCACAATATGCTGTAAAAGTGTCATTCAGCTGTCGAAACCTGTAATGTAATAGGATTGAACAGAGTAGTTTCTGGAATCTGTTCACCATCTGGGGAAGATCTAGACATACTCGGGAAACAAGGCTCAAGAGGAAAACAAAAAATTAAAGCACTTGCTATATAAACTTAAAAACTAATGGTGTGCTTCCTTAACAGGACATGTACTATAAATGGAAAAACATATTTGAGAACCTTATCGAGGTGTAAGATTCATATGTATATTATTTCACGAGCTGTGGCCCTCTTATTTAATTATATTGTAGTGTCACGAGGGGTGCTTTAGCCATGAGGCTAAGGCATGCTGGGAACAGCGCCTGAGGGGCGGGACTTGTGTTACCGGACTGTATATAGTGGGACAGGGGCTGGGCGAAGCTCCCTTTTTCCCTTTTATGTCAGTGTGGTAAGGTGCAGCGTTGTTATCCCTATCCCTGTGTGTGTACCTTTCCCCCTGTTTGGTAAATAAATGTGTCGGTTAACCTCTTATCCCGAGCCACCAGCCTGCTCCATTCCGTGCGGAACTGCCGTGGTCATTACAAAATTGAAAATCGCCTTTAAAGTATATCTAAAAACAATAACAAAATTAAAAAAATACCATTTTCCTTCAAATGCCCCTGCAGCTATTTTTTGGGGGTTTTATGTTAAAATTTTTTTTGTGCAAACATGGTCATTTATGGGAAAGTGGCTAAAAATCTGTGTTTTTAAATGGATGGAGAGACCAGCGACCCTCCAGGTCACAGCAGTGGAAGTAGGATTGTGACCGTCCAGTTACTGTTTTTTTTTCAGGCTTTATCTTTGGCCTTGTCTCTGAATGTGGTTTTGTGGTTTGAATGTGAGTGAAACTACTGTAGCTGCAGCTAACAAACACAATCAAAATACAGTATTTACAACTATATTCAAATATTTTCTTTTTCTCCTTTCATCGTCTGCTGCTTCCGTGGAAAACAAATCTTCTAAGCTCACAGTTTTGGTAACTAGTTCCCTCTGGCTTTATTTTTCTTAAGATTGTTATTTAGGTATAATGTGTAATCAACCACCTACTGCCAGCTTCATCATCTTGCCACAAAGTGTCTTTCTTCATCTGGAGAAAATGCTCAACTCAATGGTCTAATTTTCCTGCTTAATATCATCTGTCAGAGCTGCTCAGGAGCTATCAGCACTTTAAGTTATTGTTCTCCACAAAACAAAATATAAATCTTTCCTCCATCTTATTTTCATGGGGACAGACTTTGATATTTTTAATATTTTATTTCTCAATGCTTTAGCATAAGGTTCTTTTACATAGGTTGTGTTAGAAAAACGTGTCATGCTTAATATGGTAATTTAATTAATTAAATTATTTTCTCATATGCAAGCATTATCAATATATACAGTAGTTAATGGCATTAACATGAAAGTTTCTACTCATAAATGTGTGATTTTTTTCTGTCTGCTACTATAGCTAGATTTTTACACTTTAAATGGATGGTGACAGTACAAAGTACTTATACTTATTTCAAACAACAAATGATAGTTGGGTGTAAAAAAGGAGGTTTCTTTTTAACAGCAGAATGGTAGCAGTGCTTTAAGTTATGTTATCAATTCCAAGAAGATAAGATAAAAATCCACAAAGTCTAGATGAGATTTCTAATGTCCAAAATATAGTTCTCTGCATCAAGTATACTAAACTGTATAATCCTGCAGCTCACAAATGTCAACCCAGTGAACCTAAGCAGGTGTGAGTCTGACCAGTACCTGGATGGGATACCACCTGGAAAAGCTAAGGTTGCTGCTGAAAGAGGTGTTAGTGGGACCAGTAGGGAGCTCTCACCCTGTGGTCTGTGTGGGTCCTAATGCCCCAGTAAAGTGATGGGGACACTATACTGGGCACTGTCCTTTGGTTAAGATGTAAAACCAAGGTCCTGTCACTCATTGGTCATTAAAAATCCTAGGGTGTTTCTCGAAAAGAGTAGTGGTGGTAACCCCAGTGTCCCTGCGAAATTTCTCCAAGGCCATTACCAATCATGGCCTCCCAATAATCCCCATACATCAATTGGCTTCATCACTCTGTTCTCTTCCCCTATGATAGCTGATGTTTGGTAAGTGTACTGGCACACTTTGGTTGCTGTCGCATCATCCAGGTGTGTACTGCACATGTGGTGGAAGGGAGTCCCCATTGCATGTAAAGTGCTTTGAGTTGAGTGTGTAGAAAAGCTCTAAGTGTAAGGATATATTTTTTTATTATTATTATTATTATAACATTTAATACTTCATAAATTGTTTTGACTAGTAATCTGCATCTTGTGCATGCTATAGACATAGAACAAGCAATTGGAATCCCAATAACCAAACTACTGTGCATCTCAAAGATCTTAAAAGAAAAGGTTAATACTCTAGAGAACAAACTAAAGTCTGTCAAAGGGCTCCAAGATATTGATTAACTGAAAAAAACAACATTCAGGAAATGTCATCAAATAAATAATATGGAGAAATTGACAGAGAAGCTGTTCCCAGGTGGTGAAAGGAAATAATTTCACCAACCCATCCAAACAAAACCACACGGTACCACATCAACAAACGAATGGGCCTCACTACAGGACCTAGCTCACTTCCATTACTGACCAGAAAAATACAGTATTGACTAAGAATCCAAAAAGAGAATTCATTATTTCTGGGGACTCCAACAACCTGGAGCACCGCAACTGAGATTTGCACCAGAAGCTATGAGACAATAACAGTTTGTTGGAGCTAGGGTGACTGATACTGATAGACTTTTAGATAGAGCAGTTTCTGTTGCTAATGTGGACATAAATGACATTGGAATAAATAGCACACTTTTCATCAAGAACAAATTCAAACAACTTGGCAAGACACTGAAAAACAGGACTAAGTAATTTGTTTTCTCAGGAATCAACCAGCACCCTGTAAAGGTGAACAAACTGAAATACTAATCTGTCAACACAACATGGATGAGGGCATAGTGTGTAGACAAAGGTTTCAGTTTTCTGGGCCACTGGAAATCTTTCCATGGCAAAGACCACCTGTACAGACGTGACGGATTACACCTAAATGAAACCAGTTGTCTTGGCACAAGAATCTATAAAGAAATTCAGAAACATTTTAAACAAGAGTGGAAAGGGAAGTGAAACCAAAGACAATGGGAAATATATACTGTACATGTGTTGAAAAAACACCAAGGAAGAACCAAAAGAAAAACAAATCAATGTTTCAGGTAGTTACATTTTTACACCTACATTAGACAAATGGCTAAACTAGATTATATAAAAGGTACCACATTAGCAGGCAATTATGATGATATTGGAAACACAGAAACATTCCTAACCAAAAAGGATGGAAAGAAATGTAACATTTGTGCTACACATTGTTCCAGAGAGGCAGGAAAGAGAGAAGTGGGGTAGCTGTAGCATTATATTTTAAAAAGAGTAAGCAAGTTTTCCATCCATGATTAAGCCAACACCCTATCTTTTAAGAGACTGGTTTCAATATGATATTCTAGGGTCAATTAAGTACCAAAAGGGGATAGATGGGCTGAATGGCCTGTCATGTCTGCACACAGTGTATAGTTTGTACAGTGGTTACTGAGTTACTGAGTTTTGACTGCTCACAGTCGGTTTGTCAGGGAGTTCTGTGATATGAGGAATAAAAGGCAGATGTGAGCCAAATGTGCCCACTGTTGTGTTTGGCTTTCTGCAGTATGACATGGCCTCCTCTCATTTGTAATCTTTCTTATGTTTTTATAATCTCACACTGTTCAACCAAAACATTGCATCTCAAACATAGTAGAAAAGAAATATTTTAGTGAGGTGTATTTTCTGATTTTATTTCCAATATTATAAGTTTGAAGGTAGCTGTTTATGTTGTCTTGTGATTTCAGTTTTGCCATCAATGACCCACTGGTACAGTATCAGTTATTTGATTTTGCGGAAAGTACTGTAGAACAAGTTGGCAAGCTTGTAGGTCATGCCATTTCTGTCCTCAAATCATTTTTTCATATTCACTTTGTAATGAAAACAGGTACCTGCAATATGCTGGTACAGTATAATATACAATGTGTTGGTTGTTACAAAAAGGAACATGCCAAATAACAGCTGCTGAAAATATATTTACATATTTTCAGTCTTGCAATGATCAAACAGCTTACACTGAATAATCGCCAGAAGAAATAGACAGTTTGGAGAGATTGCATGATAATGAAACAATAACGGAATAAGTGTTATTTAAAATGCAGGAATCCAATATTAAAATGCTCACATTAATCAAAATTGTTTTCTGCTTATTGTCCACAATAAGTGGTCCATCCCCTACATATATAAGCACATTAAGAGTATAAACAACCTGATGTCCTTTAGTAGTAAAGAAACATCCGAGACTATTTACTATACAACATGCAGAAACATACATAGAGCATATACACTATAGTCCTATTGCAAGAATTGAAAAATAACAACCAATAAAGATATGAAACCGAGAGAAAGTAGTCTACATAAACAAAATAAATATAAAATATCTTACCAAAGTTCAGCTGTGAAATAAATCAGGCTTCAGCAGACACTCTGAAATAGTTCACTAACCATAAATTGACAAGAAAAGTAAAAAACAAATACTTCAGAAAATCCCCCAAAACAGTTGACCCAATGGAAAATCAATTTAGAACAAAACATCCATTTGATGCTTTTTTGTTTTTCTAAGAGCAAACAGAAAAAAAGGCAGTCTTTGAATATATATTTATTTTACTTTGTCCTCTAATATTTAACAAAAGAATTGCAGACTTTGAAATCAGATCTTTATAGTTTTGAAGGAAAAGCAAAGGCCAGAAAATTCTATTCATAGCCTGTGCCCTAGCCAGCTGGCTTCTCAGTTGACCTGAAGCAGCCTTAGAGCTACAGTAGCTGAAGCAATCAGAATAGTAGGTTGCTTGAATTTCACCCCCTTGTGGAGTGTGGAAAACATTCAGGAGCTAAGGAAAATAAATGAAAATTACATTTTAGTAGATTAGATTTTTCTTTTGCTTTCTAGGCCAAGAAATGGGTTAGCTCATCTTAAGACTCTTGATGTTGCAATATAACAGTTATCTGGAAATCTGGATCTGAATGTCCAAACTGGTAACATCTCTACTGCTGATCGTTATAAAGCATTATGGGAGGTTGATCTAGGACAGGAAAATCATGCTGAAATAAACACGTCTATTGTTTTTAACGATTTAAATTATTACTTATCACAGATATGTACTGTATATTTAAGATCTATTTTAGTAAATAAAAATGCTAAAAGCTAAAAGTGTTTTGGTTTATTGTGGGAATAAAAATGCATAGACTGCCCCTATCTGGAGAGAAGATGAATTTAACTTGGATTTTATTCTATTTTTACAAAAGTTGTAGTTATGCTTAGAGATACTGAAATGGAATGTTTTTTTATTACAATATGAAGTAACCATATATTAATATATATTCATATATACAGTACATTATGAATATATGACATATATTCATATATTAACATAAAAATAAACCTGGCATCTTCTCTGGCATCTTTCTATATTAATTCGGCTAATGCTTTTATTCAAAGTGACTTATATTTTTACCCATTTATACAGGCATTTTATGTCAAGGCAGTAGAAATAAGAAAAATTGAAAAAGAGTTTTCCTATAGCACATCTACCCCAGTTGCTAGTAGGAAACTGATCTGAAGATGACTTTCAGCTGATTCTTGAAAAAAGCTAGGGGTATTGGCTTGAACAACATGGCTATACCATGGCTATACCTACTGTATGAAAACACAAAGGTAGAGAAACTGTTCTTCTTCGGTGATCTCAGTTTAGCAAAATATAAATTAATAGAGAAAATAGGTATTGTAAACACTGAAATGTATTAAGATTTTGACAAGATGAGGAAAATACAACCCTAAAGCAGGGCATCATGCTGAAATATTATATGTACAGTACTTATAATAAAATACTGTATCACAAAGATTTTTGTTTTTAAATGAACTTTTGTACTACTTTTCTTCAATTTATGTGTAATTAATTTATGTGAAGATTCTTATGTGCAATTCTTAAAGAACTTATATTTCATTAAAACCTCACAAGTTTAATTTTTAACTTTAGGTGTATACAGTATATAAACCTCGAGTTACTACTACATGCATATATAACTTATTTTTTCAAATGATTTATTGTATCATAAAGTATTTTACGTACTGTAACTGAACTTTCTATACAGTTTCTATTCCCAAATGTACTGCATAGAGCAGGAATATTAGGACACAGTCCATCAAGAAAGCTCACTCTATCGCTCTTGTAGGCCAGGACAACTTGTGAAAAATACCTAATCCTATTTACATTACTTTATGGGAATGGTTCTTTGGTGGGGACTGCTCTTTCTGCCCATCAATTCTCTTCTTTTATAAGGTCATGGGCTTTCTATCTCAGAGTTCTTAAGTGCTAAATAGACCACAACACTGAGGGCATTAATGCTGTCAGTTCTATGGGTTCTGAAGTCATTTTTTTGGAAAATGAGTACAATAGTCATTCTATGAGAGTGAACCATCACATGCGACTCAGTGTTCTCTGGCCATTTACTTTATTATCTGGGTGATTGTTTGTATATTGAAGTGTCAGACAACCATTTATACTGTCTGGTTTTTCATTCACCTTTCCAATGATTTTTTGTACGGTTGAGTGAGAATTGTGAGGGTTTGTTTTTTTGTCCTACTTGGCACCTAATTTGCTAAATTAATTTTAAAGATTATTTTAATGTTTTTTTGTACTATTTTAAAGTTTTTTAGTGTTTTAGAATACTAGAAAACTTTTATCCAAGTACAGTACACTGGCGCATGATTCAAGAGAACATTTCTAAAAATATTAAAGAAAAACTAAACATAACGGAGTAATATCTTGTCCGGAAAAATAGTATTCAATATGATGAAGGGTAATTTGACCATAGCAGACTATTAGATTAGAAAAAAAATTCTAATATTTAATATGACAAACCACAGTTCCTCAGTTTTAAGAAGCTGGTAAAATATCTTACCTTTATTATTGTCTAACATCGGTTCTTAAAGGAAAATGTTTTCTTATTTTTTACTAAGTATTTCCATGTTCTTATGTTATTATTTTGATCAAGTAATTAATGAACTGGCAATTTTCAAAACTTAGCAAAAACTTGGCTGAACCTCCCCTGAAATTCTGTTATTTTTCATCTATATTTTTCAGGACAAAATCTATTTCTCCGTATTCTGCCTTTTTTTAAATACTGTAGACCTAAATAAGCCCTTTCTAAAAATATATATGAATATGATCTTAATTAGCCATTTTAAGAAAAAGATTTTTTACCTACTGTAGGTTTAAAAAGGTTTTAATTATAAAAAACAGTATAAACAAAATTTAATGTCAAAAGTAAGGAACAGGATAACTTAAGTGTTTTGAGTTGCAGAGCCTGCTATATATGGTGGTGTTAGTGTGCTTTTTATTTCAAAAGTGTTTTTTTCACTGGTTTGTCAAAAGATATTATATATACAGTTTATTAAAGCACTGCTGAAGGTTTAGTTATGCAATCAGCTGGTAACTTCAGAAAGCCAAAGTTGGCAACTGTATAATTGAGGCATAATGTCCTGTTAGGGTGCAAATATGGAATCTCCCACCAGCTACCCTTGCCATTATTAGGAAAAAAAACACAGAAATGTTTTCTATTAAATAACCTAAGTGCATTTTTCCCTAAGAAGACCATTATGTGAACTGGCAAATGATGTTTAATGAAGACAAGTGCAGAGTTTTGTATACATGTACAGTAGTAAAAATATAAATGATAAATACAAAATGGGAATCAGAAGCTAAAAGAGGTTACTTAGGTGTTTCTGTTGACATTTCCATTTTCTAGACAATGCTTGGAAGCAATTAAAAAGACAAAATCAATCCTAGGATATATCATTAAAGGCATAGAATCAAGAGGTGTTCTATTAAAATTTGACTAATTCACTAGTTAGACCTCATTTAGAATACTGTGTACAATTTTGGTTGCCACATTATAGAGAAGATAATGCTGTGGAATCAATCTAGAGAACAGTGACCAGAAAAAAATGTCCTTCACTGACAGCCTGAAAGAACTGAATCTTTTTAGTATTGAGCTGAGAAGGTTAAGAGAGGACCTCATACTAATTTTCAAAATCCTCAAAGATACTGACAAAGTCAATCGAACACATTTCTTTAGCATGAGCAGTGAAACACAAACCGCAGGGCACACGTGGAAACAGAATGGAAGTGCATTTAATATGGAGAAGAAGAGACATCAGTTAAATGGCTGTGGGAGTATGTAACAAGCAAGCCATGGTGTTGAAGCTGATAACCTGGCTTCTTTCGAAAAAGTGATTGATGAGATGCCTGGATCAATTAACTACTAACTACCAAAACAGGTAAACCCGTTTGTAAACGTTCTTTTGTCTTTAAGTTCCTAAGAATACTTGAATGTTTACCAGTCTTTTATTCTTTAACAGGTCTATAAAGAAGCAATATACAGTACTTACCAAAAATACATATACAGTACTGTACTGTATCTCTCAAGCCTAAAAGGTGGGATACGCTCATGTTTACATTTTCTTATTTGTTGATCTTAGTCTCATTTTGAATGCATTGCATTCATATGTTAAAACTGATTTATGTAGGAAGTTTCTTGTTTATACCATCCCCTGACCTGAATATAGAAATAAAAAAATGTTCATACTGTACATTATATTAAATATAGTACGTTATTGACTCAATTTAAGCTAGAATTTTCAATTGTTTAAATGTTTTGTACAATTAAGGATTTTAGGCATATTTTGCAATAAATGTACTATAAAAGCTTTCTGGTACAGAATACATTGAATGATTGCAGAACTCAGTCAGCCTCCTGTTGTTTGATCAAACCCATTGTGAGTAAGCTGAAATACCTATTACGACCACTAGAGGGAGAAAAGACACTGCATAATGTTTGTGCCCTACATGAACACACTTTAAAGGCCTTTATTTTATTGCTCTTACAGAATAAGCGAGCAGTATTCAGATATCTCTTTTTTATTGAAGGATTATTATCATAGCATCTGATTGTTGAATGAGGGATAACTGACATGAAAATGATTGTTTCTCTTTTAGAAAGTAATTGGCTTTCTGCACGCTATTTATGATATTGTTTTAACAGCTGAAATGAAGTTAGCATTTCATATTGGTTAAAAATATATGCACAGTAGTTTTGGTAACTGCTTTGTAGACTCAGTTTAATATATTAAGCTCCTTTCTCAAGCAATTCTAGTAACAAATTATGTTGATTTGAAGATCAACACTGAACCCCCACTGAGTACTGACTGAATTCCTAAAACTTTAGTTTTAAATTAAGTTCAACAAAGCATGGACCATAAAGACTTGTAAAATAAAGGGGTAGAATGATGCAGTAGATCTTTTCATGATAATACATCCGTCCATTTCTAACCGATTCATCCAATTCAGGGTTGTGATGTAAGGGAGATGAAGCCTACTGTATCCCAGCAAGCAACAGGAGCAAGGCAGGATACACCCTGGATGGGACTTCAGTCCATCGCAGTGCACACAATTAACACATTTCACCTTTCAGTATGCTTTTGGACTGTGGAAGGAACACCCTGAGGAAATTCACATGAACATGCGAACAGAAATTCATGGGAACATACAGACTCCATGCTGATAGTGCCTCAGTGCTTTGAGGCAGGAAAGCTACTCACTGTGCCAGTTATGAAGCAATTTGTTACATATTTTAATGAAGAAATAATACAAATATAGTGCTATGAAAGATGCTTAGGTGTGTATTTCAGTGTAAATGTATTTTAAAATTTAATAACATGTGAGAAATTACAAATATGAAAACAATTTCACCTGTATTGTTCATTTTGTTGCTAGAAGCTAAGTGGTCTGTGGAGCCCTTCAAACTGTTTCTTGACAGCCAGACTACCTTGGAAAATTAATCAAAAAGGACACTGCACAAGCAGAAAAGTTACACAAAAGATGCTTGCATTTCAGCATCAAAGGTTGAGAAGTACAAAATAACCATCTCAGAGGACCCTGTGAGCTGTTAAAAATCAATGAAGAACAGTTCTACAGCTTTTGCTTCATTGCAGTTTCCTTATTTGATCTGGCATTCTGAAATTGCACATCAAGATCTTATAGCTATTTGATCACAGGCTGACTCATCGAGATATGAGGGTGAAAACCAGTGTTTTATTGCAGCTTCTGTCAGGGTACATAAATGATATCAAACAAAGTTATCTGTCATTTAGGATGCCACACAGTACAATTTCTTTTACCATTATCTGGTGGACAAAAAATACACTGAAGAGAATTGGTGAAGTGGTCCTGTATTTTTCCCATCTGCTGTCCATTTATATTGGTAAATGTAGTGAAAGTAGTCTTTTCTCTATTATTTATTACATTCTTTGGGGTAAAAAGTTTATGAACTCTGTAGAAATTTATTTTTCACTGACCTCAAAATATAAAATGCAAGGCTGCCCTCTGTATTGACTGCAGTAAATCATTTAAAGAGTAAATGACACACGCAATCCCAGTGAAATAGTAGGCTTTTCCTACCAGCGTTCTAAACGTAATTGCCATTCATCTGTTTGTTTTCCGCTTCTCAAAGGCATTTTCAGTACCCTTTAATAGTAGAATAAAACAAATCTTATTAATAGATAAGAATTTTGTCCCCCACAGAATAAGGTACATACTGTAGATATAAAAGCTGACACCAGATGGATAAGCATACTGTAGTTGTGGTTACTAGTGTTATGAACACAAAAATGTTGTTAGCTACAGCTAGGAACTGATCATCTTGGCAAATGTGGAAGAAGACAGACAAAACGGAATATCTGAGTTCAGTTAGTCATTGAACTGGAGTCAAAGGTGCAAAGTGCCTCCATTTTCTGTTTCTGTATTCCCTTTGGAAGGTAGCTTTAATTGGACACTAGAACCCCATCATCACTAGGAAAGGTCACAATCTTTCCCTCAACTGTGGCAGACCATGGGATTCATTAGTCATTGAAAAGGTTTGACTCTTATCTCACAGCAAGCTGGAACTTTTTCTATCCAGGCAAAAATGTATAAAAAACTACTTTTTATATCTATTCTTATAAATATATATGTTTATACATATGAGGGGCAAATTCGACTTTTCGGTCTGCTATTTAAAAGATAAAAACCTTCAATGTCTTAGAAAAAGTATTACTAAAATGCTTAAAAGATTGGGAGACGTACTGTACAGAAGGATTTTGACATCTCCCCAGTTGCATTTCTCAGACACAAAGTGAAATGAATCAATTTAAAACTGGACCACACATTCTTAAGAGTGTAAGATGACCAGGGGAAGGGTCATTTATAACCGGTATTTCCGGAACTAAACACTTAATATACTTGATATAGACCTGAGCAAGATGGCCGCCAAGGAGAACCAGCTGACCCGCTTTTGGAAAAGGCCTATGCAGCGAAACAATGAGACACAGGTGAGCTATATCAGGAAACAAAACATAAATGCTTGTGAGCCAGTGCGAAAGCCAATAAGGTGAATGCGTTTTGATGGAAGAACAGGAGCAAGAGCAAAAGCAGGAGCAGGACTGTGTTTAAAGGAATTAAGGAATTAAGGTATAACAGACTAACAAAAGGACTACAGATTACGATTTATGGTTTGCGGCTTGGATACGGAGCGGATTTGTGTGGATATATGGACTTTGGAATTTGAATTGTTTAAGAATTTTAATTAGAAGAATCTGTTAGAAAATGGATGGATGTTCTAATTTGGGGTGGCCAGCAACAGTCAACTTGGTGGAGTATTAAAGATAGTACACACTGTGTACATCCAGTGACGACCCAAGATTAATATATTCACATGGGCAGCCGGGCAATCTTTGTCTTACTGTTCATCCCACATCCGCTGACACTTACTACTGTACAGTAAATACAATGTGTTCAATGCCTTAGACTGCATCTTGTTTGCATTGTAAAACATTTTTAGAAAAATCAATAAACCTCTAAAACAAAGCTACTTCGTGAACAAATATTAAAATTTAAATTTACTTCAAGAATTTGCAATTAAAGGTTCAAATATTTTTTCAAATATATAAGAAAATCTTATAATTGAATAAACAATCTACCGTTATTAATCAAATACAAAACTAAATAAGGAAAAAACAATCTGTAAAGATATCTACAAGGCTCAAAAATAAGTGGCATCTAAAAGGCTCACAGAATAAAAGGACTGAAGACAGTTGCACAGTCCAGATTACTCCTTATGTACATTGTTCACCACACACTACTAACAACAGCGCTCCCTTCACATTTAGTTTAAAATGGCTTTGAGTACAACCATATAAATGTCTTAGATGATAAAATGTTTATAAATATTTTTACTTGGAATTTCAACCCCCTAGTTGGGAAGGGACTGAGAACGCATCCCCCACTATTTACATGCATTCTTATGGGAAATTAGTTCTTAATTTATGCATTTGTGATTTACGCTGTTTTCCAGGAACACATCTGCCACATACTGTAAATCAAGAAATCCCTTTTGTTATTGGCGTGTCCTGTATGTGAAGGCTGGTTATTTTCATTGTCCATGGTCTTAGAGAGTATCACTGGTGCTTGTGTTACCTGAATTGATAGATAGAGGGGGGTAAACAGCATTATCTGATCAGAGACGCAGGGACCCCAATTGAGTGCAGGCAGAATGTAGCTTGACATCTTTTGTGTCTGGAATTATCTGAAACTGACCAGCCAAGCCTGTGTGATCATCGCTGTACTTAAAAATAGACTTGAAGGTCAGGAAAAAGAAGGGCAGAGGAGAAGCACAAACACAGGGGTGAGAGGGCTCTGCCTCTGCAATCATCTACTGTTGGATTCCTCACTGACAAACCAAACACTAGGTTTCAGGTATTGGACACTACAGAGAAAGCTTTAGTTTAGAGAAAAGATGTTTCATATTTATGAAAATCTTTCATTTTCCTTTTTAGATCAGTCAAGGAAAATTTGTCTTTCTTACTTTTATGTGGATGCATTCTTAGAAAGATACTCGTTCTTCTTTATGGCCTCTACATGACATTAAATTCTGTATAGCTTTAACAAAGTTCATGTTTAACAGCACAAATCACCTACTTATAATAACACAAAACACCCAGTAATTAGATACCCTTTTCCTCATGCTGCAATATCTACTAAAGGTAAATGTAAAAAGAAAAATAATTAGATTATTTTCACCATGCTGACATAGCTACTTCAGGTCTTTGTCACTGAAACATTGACATTTCATAGGTATGAGATCTGAATTTTTTTTCTTTCTTTGTAGTCACTCATCAATTTTTATTTTGCAGGGTAAATACAATGGTTTTACTGACATAAAAAAGCAGTAAAGAAAGTATGACATTTCAAGTGGCATTTTTTACAAATAAATTGCAGTTAATCTTTGAGACCTAAACCCTGACTGCATAATTGTAGACTTGAATGCCCTCATTATATCATGTCTAGCTTTTAGAGAACTGAGATGTGTTCCTATTCATACTGCATGCTTATAATGAACTTTGATTAACTGGCATTTCAAGCCAAGGGTGAAAAAATGGATTTTGATTAGCTGCTAGCAATTACTGCATGTTTGATATCAGAAAAATGTTCTCACAGACTTTAAGATTATTTAATGTATTTAGTTAATACTTACCTTTTAACCATGATGTAAGATTTGATAACAAACACCCACTAAACTATTTTAAATAATTTTGCTCACTAGTTAATCCTTTCCTTTATACCATACTTGTCATCATCAATAACAGATCTCTTTACATTTCTTGAAACATACCAGGTTTATTTTAAGAGACAGACTTTTCAGAATTTTTTTTTTTTAATTGTCCCATATTTGCAAGACAGTACTAAAATGCTCTCACAGTCACAAATTGTAGGATTTTTCCAGTTGACAAATTATTCTTAGATTATTTTAAAATATCAATAGACACAAGTGAAGGAAATCATTTACTCAGGAGTGTTATGTGAACTAATTTGGGGGATTCCGAGTTAAATGCTGATTTCTAGTTATTCGCTTTTCTTACTTTCTGTGTTATGTTAGTTGTTAGTTTGGGCAACAGATATTCAGTAATAATTTTGGCTGTTGCAGTCTTGTACGGGGGTTCATGTTTTTGAAGTTGCTATACTATATTTACCTTTGCTTTGCCTTTATTAATCACCAACTACGAAGAAATCAGTAATCTTGCTTATGTCCCTAAGTTTATCAAAAACAATTCATAAACCACCTGATTTAATCCAATTTATTGATTGCATAACATTGGAACATGGAAGTACAGTACATTAGTGAATTAAAAAAGAAGCTGTTTAGTCCACATAATCTAGTCCTTTTGCCTTTGACTGTGTTAAATTTTAGATCCATCCAGTTACAGGGCAGATCCACATTCTTTTGAAATTAGTGGCCCAGACTCTTTGTCTGTGACCATGCAAATTGTTTTCTTTACATGCTGTTGTCTACCTGGGTCCAAACAAATAGGACTACAGCATAACGGTGCCACTCCTTGATGATATGTCCTACAGAGTCAAGTTTTTGGACATCTCTTTTTAATGTCTTTACTTTCACAGGTAATATATTTCAACAACACAGCCTATACTCTCAGATAATGCCAAGAAATAGATGTAGAGGATTTCCATTAGTCTTTATGTAGAAATGTAGATGTGGGAAAACTCTGCTGCATGTCAGCAATGCTAAACTGCCAGAACTGAGATTATTTTGGTTTAATCACTAGACCTCATCCTTTTCACTCAAAATAGTTCAGTTTGACAGCTTGGGCAATAGCTATGACACATGTCTTATCCATCCAAAAAAATCTTATGTTATGATTCTTCAAGCATTACAAGCTTATGGACAAGTCTCTCCCTCTTTCAAGTAATCTCATGCCTGACATCCCCTGTCACCTGACCCTGTACAGCAAAACTCTACCTATAATGATAATAATTGTAACCAATACTAAGCTGTGAACCTATAACCTAAACCTACAGTATAACACCCTTCCGTATTTTGTTTTTTTCACCATTTTGGCAGCATTGTGTACATAAGAAATAGATTAACTTCCAGTGGATGATGGCAATATTTTCTTCTTTTGAGCCTGGTTTCCTAAATATAGTACCTTTTAAAATATGGCTTCCTCAATTGTCATTCCTATATACTGTACTTTGTATCCCTCCTGTGATTTTATACTAACTAACTCTTATGGCACATTTTAAATACACTACTTTGTAGCTCACCTTAAAAAGCAGCTCAGTTAAGTACAGTAAAACGTGATTTTTACATAATAAATTCAGTGACTCTGCAATAACATTCTATTCAACTTGTAAGTCAATTTTTTTAACTGGGCTACATCTGAAGACTTTGTATTTTGATCTTCTTTTTGAGAAAATAGGACAAAAAGTAATGTTTAAAAAAACACCATTCAATTGTGAACAACAAACTACAGTACAAAGCACCCAGTTCAAAATTGTTCTTGTTTATATCATTTTTTAAGCTTTGAGAATTTGCTATTCTGAAACTGTCACCACAAATGACAAGAAAATAAACGGTGTTGCCACTGGAATCAATCATGAAGATAAGTAATTCATAACCTAAGAATGTCCAGATAATTCATTTCACTGATTGAAGTTTCAAAGCCTGACACACCTTATTGCCTTTTCTTCATTTGATGAATGTTAAATAATGTATAATGTATAGCAGTAGTAAGGCCCTGCAAAATTCACAGGCGAATTACTTTGACCTGACTAACCCACATTTCAGCCCAAAACCTCAGGTTGTCAATCAAGCCACTCAGATGAAAATGAACTAAAAAAGCAATTATGCAATGCAGCTACTAGGTGATTATAGAATATTTCCTTATGATGAAGGGTGATTATGACCATTCTTTGAAAGGCAAAAATGAACAACAGACTACATTTCAAGTACCCACTTAAAGTTTGTATCACAGGAGAAAGGTACAGTATATATCAATACTACTACATTTAAAACTATAATATTTGGTATCGTATCTACTGCAATATTATTTAACTATGAAAAAGAAGCATATTTTAAGGGCTTAATTTTGGAAGTCCATGTCTCACTGCATAACCAATGAAATCAGAGGAACTGTGAGAAACGGAAAGAGTTTTTGATGTTGTTGAGATAGAAGGAGCGGTAAAGGATATACAGTAATTGTGCAAATTAGTGGGTTTGTAATACACAGAGGTTGATTATCCCAGGTAGTTAAATGAGAGACCAAACAGATACAGGGGGATATTCTCTGACAGAAAAAACCTAATCAACAAAAGTTCACAATTGTTTCAAATGCTGGCACCCATGGCAACTCCACTAATTTGGTAGTAGAAAAGGTCATTGTAAGAAAATGCATTAAGGACACATGATTATGGTCTGACAGCATTCAGACTTAACAAACAGTTAATAATAATAATAATAATAATAATTGCTTACACTTATATAGCGCTTTTCTGGACACTCCACTCAAAGCGCTTTACAGGTAATGGGGACTCTCCTCCATCACCACCACGGCAGCCATAGTGCGCCAGAACTCTCACCACACATCAGCTATCAGTGGGGAGGAGAGCAAAGTAATGAAGCCAATTCATAGAGGGGGATTATTAGGAGGCCATGATTGGTAAGGGCCAATGGGAAATTTGGCCAGTTCTTGATCCATACAACCCATACCCTACCAATATTTCACAATTCCCCCTTTCATGATTTACACTGGTTTCTATATACATACTGTACCTGTACCTGTACCATTTTAAAAGTTATATAGAACTTTTTTTTCTTTCAGAAAATCTATAGTGATTTTAACCAGCAGCATTTATACTACTGTAAGTAAAAATGAACTTTCTATCCCAAGAAACAGTTCTACATAAAAAGGGATTTTAGACTTTTCTCCTGTTCTGTGTCTCTACAGAATTTTGTTCCTCAGTTGTTTTGAAAGCTGCTCAATGTTCATAGTTGAATCTTTCCTAGAACTTATCCTCCTGTCTGAGAGAACCTTACAGACACCGTAGGTGTCATATAATTACTATAATTGCGCTCAGATAGAGGCCAATCATCAAATTGTGTGGTTTGTTAAGGTACCTTTCTGCACTTACATTAATGTTTCCCATAGCAAAGGATTTTAATACTAATTAAATCTGATTTTTCCATGTTTCTTTCATGTTAATTATTTACTATATTTCTGTCTTTTTGTTTCTTGCTGTGTGGAGTAGGTTGTGTATACAATAGATATTGCTACTTTGAAGCGTAAAACATGACAAATGTGTCAGGGTCTGAAAACCCTTGTTAGGTACTGCATCTACTTTATAAAGACTAAGGGCACTGCTTTGATGAGAATTATATTTATATACTCTGCCTTAGAAAAAAAATATTCCTTTTTTGTCCTGATGAAAAGTGGATCTCATATTACACTTGAAGCAAAGTGACTTATAAATTATATATGCAATGGATTCAACCTACTTATCATTGAATAAGCATGAATACAAATAGGTAAGTAAAAACAAGCATAAATAAATTCATACTAATAATTTAACCTTTGAACATTTCTAAAGTGTCCATTATAGACGTCTCAGACTATTTAAAGAGATAATCATTTGTACGGACAAGTAATTTGAGCCTCGCCAGATATCATAAGTACCAAGCACCAAACATACAATGAGTAGAGTGATTCTGATTGTTTTGTTGATTAAAGATTGCAGAAAAATAGATTGTAATTCTTTTCACAATACATTTTATACAGTACTGGTAGTACATATATACTGGTTATCCCATCAAAAATGTGTTCCAACAAGCACTCCAATCAAAACAGCATTTGATTCTCATTTCCCAGAATATTCAGTTTAATCAATGAGCTTGTTCATCATGCCTGATGTTTTAATTTACACTTGAACATTCAATTTAACTGTGTTTTTAAAACAACTGTGTTGTGCTTAGACTCTCCTATCATGATCAGTAAAATTTGGAGTTACTGTATGTGTAAGCTAAGAGTCACAGCAGTAGGACAATGAGAGTCTAATGCCAATTTTAAAAATGGAAAATGATTTTAAAATTCTGTACATTGTCTCTTTCCATTAATTATACTGCTGCACTTACGATTGTGCCTAATGTAAAAGAAAAAGAAATACAGGTAAATTTCAGTTCTGTTCTGTAACTAATTTACATTTTCAATTTCATTGTTAAGAATAAAACTCTTGCACAAAAAAAACCCATCATATCACGGGGTACATACTTGCGCCACTGAGCAATTTGGAAGTTCTGTTGACAGCAAGCAAACAGTATCCTGTTGTGCAGATAATGGTCATTTCACATTATACATCTTTTAGTAGGAAAGTCAACACGTTTTTAAAACTGTACAGAATGTCCTGTTTGAAGAACTTATTTCAACAGATGGTAATATGTCATGACAAATGGTAAGGTGGTACAGTACAATTACTTTCACCCTCTTCCAACCAAAATATAACCACTCTCAGTCCATAATCCCTACTCACACTGTAATAAAATAATTGACAGACATTGTTTGCTTTTCTACTGCTGATGTAAATAAATGAGTTTTTTTGCACTTTTAGCTCATTTTTCATTCGTTTCCATTTTAATTTGACAACTTCATGATACTCTATATTTTGTTAACAGTTTTCTTTTTCTGTATCCAGTACTTTGATAACCTGAGAAGATGTCAGATATCTTTACATTAACATTGTAATCAGAACTGAATTTTAAGTTTAAATGTAGGAAATTCTTGAGACGCTTTAGTGAGTTATTATTTTACATAATATTGTTATGTCACAAAACCAAAAGGTTCCAACTCGGGTGTAGGATAAGTCCTATTAAAATTCAGATCATGCGGTATACTGACTACTGCCAGGACCCCCTAGTGCCAGCAGTTGCCTATGGGATCCTAAGCTTATCATGCACCAGCGACCCCTAAATAACAATTGTCTCTTCCAATTTTGAAGGTTCAGAAGAGTAAAATTTCTAAATTCTAAATCAGAAAATTTAAAACTTTCTCTGGATTCTAACCAACTTATAAGATTTATAGAACATAAAACATAAAGAAATAAAGGTTGAGAGGGGAAAAATAAAAAAGGCTTATAGAGAAAACCAGTTTACTCAGAACACACTATGAATTGAGTTAAAATACACAGTTTAACAAGGAGGCACAAGATGCGTGTCGCATAGTCTTTATAAATAAAATGCAGAAGCAACTCATTTGTAAGTGTCTGGGATATTGATTGGCAATTTAGGGTTCCAGGAGTACTTTTATAAGCCTGAGCCAAAGCAAATATGAAATTGTAGAGAACATCTTGATACTGTATTTTAATCCAAAAGAGTAAAGTAGATAGATAAAATAACGAGAGATCTGTAAAGTGCATGATATTTCTTAGACGTATGTAATATGTTGGGAGGATTTTATTTTTCATACATTGAAGCAAACATTTTTATGTATAAACATTCACCGGAGAGAAAGAAAATCCAATTCAGCCCCAAGAGAGTAACTTCATTTTCATACAGTATATTGTACCTCAAAATCTCAAATATACCTTAGTACTATATCTAGGGTGCTGAAGTTGTAACTGAAAGGTCATGGGTAGATTCTGGGTGGGATACTTCTGTAGAAGACTAGCTAGCAAAGAACTGACAGGTTTTCATTTTGTGGTACTTTTGGCTGTGTTTTCCCTGTACTGTGAATAAAAGGGCACTGGTTTGTACCTTACAGCTGCATTTGAACTTAAGATGCGGTATGGAACCGCAAACCCTGGGGTGTCACAGTGGGTAGAAATACAAATTGTTGAGATTAAAAATGATTTTATCAAATGATTCACCTTTCTGTCATAGAGAGAACTCAATGCCCTTCAATGTCTATTGAAATTCTCATAAAATTAAATTAACAAGCTCTCCCTTTTATTATAAAACTGTAACGTTAAAATTTTACATACAACTCTTTTTTTATTTTTTATTCTTTTTATTATCTTCCAAATCTTATTTTCAAATCATTAGTCTTGTTAAAAAACATCAATTATAGAACTATTCCATAAATCCAATGTCTTCATTCCACTGGTATTATGGAAGTGATTTTCTGTGAAAATCTGTGAAATTGCTAAGGTACTGTATTATAGCCCTTGTTGATAAGTATAGAATTGCCAAGAATAGAAATTGAACATGCATTCTTAGGGCTTTTCTCTAGGACTCAATATTACTTATGAGACATAAACAAAAACATTTCTTTTTGCTCTAAAAGGAATGAAATTGGCTGAGTAGTAAAATCATTTTTCAGTGTATTTGGTACCTATGTAACAGAGAACCTGGAATAAACCTGTTTCTCATACAAGGGTGATTTCAATGGATTTCAATGCTCTTGACAGGTTATACCCATGAACTTGTAAACAGTAGCCTACTATGTATGAAACATCTAAAGGTGCCACGATTCCAGTCTACAAATGCAAAGAAATGAACATTGAAAGAACATTGAAGATCTTATTGTCCATAATTATACCTAAGAGTAAATGGTCAGCAAATGAGTTGTTCATATCAAATTAAACCCTAAAGAGTTTAATCTACATTAAAAAAAACTGCAACTGTATTTTCAATATCACAGGGAATGTGCATAAATAATAAAATAGGTGAGGAAAACAAAGGATTTAATAAATAGGAATTACACTTAATGGAAACCTAATTAGGGCTTACAAATTAACCATATTTCTCTTCAGAATTAATTGGTAATGTAATTTATTCAGTACACACTCATTTATTGTTCCATGACTGCTCAAGGCTGCACATTAACTTACTTTCTAAAATGTGGTCAAGTGGAAAAGATACAAATAGTAGATTTTCTCTCTCTGTTTTTGATAAATAATGACTGCATGAAGCAAAAGTCTGTTAAAACAAAAATCAAGAATAAGAAGACAACTTACTAGGTTACATTCCAAACATGCTAATGAAAAGCTCCAACTTCACAATCAGACACTTGGAGCACTTTCATTTTAAAAAAAATATCTAGAAAATAAAGAATGTCTTCCTTTATAACAACAGAAGAGGCACTGAATTTACAGAGGTTTATAAAACATTGGAAGTCAACAGATTGCATATACTGAATTAACAATACACCAAAAGGTATTGTTTTCTAAAGTTTCCAGTATCAAAGGGAAATATAATGACATTTGTAGTGAATGGTGTATTTATTGTTCATGAAAAATGAATGACAATTAATAAAGATGGTACTGTAGGTAGGTTAGGTCCCGTTTTCAGGCCATAAAGGCCCATTGGGGAATGGAGGGCAAGGTCAACCATTTTTCTCGACACTCCGACACTGGAGGTGGAGGTGATGTGGTCATCATCACGCTCCAGCCAGCCTATTACCCCTAGAAGGATTAACCCACGCTACTCATTTGGAAAGCAGGTTGAGTGGACCTGGGAGCTGTCTGGAAGGAATTAGAACAAGCTACATCACTTGCCCCTCCCCGGGACCTTCCGGTCAGGAGCTAGACGCCCTTGCCGTCTGAGCTACAACGGCTCCATTTATAAAGATGGTATATCATAATTAGCTAGTCACTACAGTATCACCATCTCTCCAGGATATAATAATATAATTTGTCATGCGAAATGACAGTCAGTGGTACAGATGCAGCCATTCAAAGTGCGCGGCACAGACACCGCGGTACAGATACCGCAGGTATGATGACACGGCATACCGCGGTGCGTGATTGGTTGACCGACAGGGGCACTCGTGGTCCGTTGGTCTGTCGTAGAAAGACTTACTGTAAACGTCTTTACTGTGCCCGTTGTAGATATTGAATTTTACCACTGAAGGGAAATCTTAGTAGCTGAGCATAAAAAGAATAGGAGCATACTGTAACGCGTGTGAAGGCCATAAACGATATTAATTTTGGAACGTAAACATACAGTATATAGCTGGTCTTGGTACTTTAAAGAAAAAAATACACACCGTTATTCCATTTCTCCCTAAACATTGTAAGCTTCGAAGTCTTTAACTAACGTGATACCGGAGTCAACAAGCATACTTTTAGAATTTGATTAAAAGGGAATATAATATGGAATCGCGTATCTAAAGAATTTAATAACGGTATGATTATATCCGTGTACTGCGGCAGGGCTGTGTAGGGCTGTTTCGCCTGCCTGATCATGCAAGCTGTCTTGTAGCCTACTGGTCTAGGTGCGTGACTACCAACTGGTAGGTTGTGTGTTCGAATCCAGCTGGTGCTGAACTTTTATTTTAACAAACATTTCTTCGAAAAAATAGGTAAGCGATATTATGGACAATCAGTTGACTTTTATATTTCAAAATATCGCAACATGATCGATATTTGCGATATTTTGAACATATCTTCCCTTCTGACAGCGGTTCCCGCTTCTATTGTGTGTGTGTGTGCAACAGTAAATTTTTATAGAGAAATGGAGGCTGGACAGTATGCGTTACAATATAAACATTTATATTGATTTAAATCGTGTTCTGATTTAAATCGCAAACGCGTGTTTAATTATGTGTTTTTAATCATAATCAGGCTAATGCATTTCTACAGTTTCTGTATGAACCAGCTTAGAGGTTCATACAGAAAGACAGCTTGTGTTTAAATCGAGTGTAAGGTAATTTATGCTTCTAAAGTCATGGTCAGTATTATTGTACTGTGCTGTACTGTGTCACATTATTTTATAGCGTTTTTATTGCGTTATTAAATCCGGTGGCGCTGTGTTAGTTTCCTGACTCACATTATTTAAACTACCACATTGATCATTCATCTCTAAATAAACTTTATTTTATATAGCGTTTTAAGCGATTAGGTAATTAGATTGCTCATAAACCTAATCGCTTTTTCTACATAAACATGGCGTGATTGCTCTCTGAAAATGCTTTTCCTTTATTTTTAAAGTAGGCTCAGATTTCAACTATAGATTGTATTATTATAAACTTTCTTGGAAAAATGTATTTTATGTAAACCATGTTTGCTATTTATTCATTTAGGGCTAAAATACGTTCATTGTCTTCCAATCGAGTCGAGTTGACATTGGAAGCCTGCCACACCCGGACTGTTAAACCAACGCATTAGCACGTCAAAGCCCATTGAGCCAGTATTGGCTTTAGTATCCCCCCCTTCTCCCCTCAATTCAATTCAATTCAAGGTGTTTTATTTGCATGACAGATGGGTACAAGCAGTGTTGGGTATGTATATTGTAACGCTTACGGCAGACAGGCACTGTGTAAGAGCCGGCGCACCAGAGCAGCGCACCGAGGGAGCGTCTGCATTTCTAACTTAGTTTTTAAAATTAGTCAAGCAATATGAAGCATCTCCTTTTACTTAGTGCCTGAGCATAAAAAGAATAGGAGCATACTGCAACGCGTGTGAAGGCCATAAACGATATTAATTTTGGAACATAAACATACAGTATATGGCTGGTCTTGGTACTTTAAAGAAAAAAATACACACCAGTATTCCATTTCTCCCTAAACATTTTAAGCATCGAAGTCTTTAACTAACACGATACCGAAGTCAACAAGCATACTTTTAGAATTTGATTAAAAGGGAATATAATATGGAATCGCGTATCTCAAGAAATTAATAACGATATAATTATATTCATGTTGCAAAAGAACTGCAACGGACATAAAAACTCCCTTGCTTTTAACAGAGCGTTCCATAATTTCTAACTACGAAAATGCCGTAGGATTTGTAAACATATTTTGTTAAAGCAAGTCAGTTTTTTCCACAACACATAAAAGACATTTTTCCAAGAAAGTTTAGCCTTTGTCACTAATGAAACCACTAAATAAAGACATAAATATAGAAATCTTAAGATTTGTTCTATTTAATGTTGGTAGCAGGATGAACTGTCAGAGTGTATATTTTGTCGCAGAGTTGCTGCAAGATGTTAACAGTGAAAAAGGTATTTAGAAATAAGTTATTTCAAGATGAAAATTTTCAGAATAATTGCAAATCTAGCAGGATAGAGAAAGCACAGAAAACTGGCAGTTAGATTGATCAGATTAGTATGAAAAGTCATTTAGCAAAGGGGAATTAGAAGAGTGACAAACTAGTATACTTTAGATCTTTTTTTCTGAACCAGGGACAATCTGATCATGTTTCCCTATAACAATAATAAAAAACTTTATTTGATATATCACCATTTAAGGTGGCATCTCAAAGCAATACAGTAGATGTAAAAACAGATAAAAGGACCACAGATTACAAAGTAAATGCATATAAGAAAGACAAGCAGTTAGAGGTGCTACCAAAATTAGAAAATGAAGCAGATACAGACACTAAGTCTTCTGAAAAGAAAGGTTCTGAGGTTAGATTTAAACTGGCCCTGGTGTGTGTGTGTTTGTGTCTGTCCTGTGATGGACTGGCGCTATGTCCAGGGTGTATTCTGCCTTGTGTCCGTCGCTTACTGGGATAGGCTCCAAATCCTCTGTACTGGATAAAGAGATTAGAAATGGAAGTAAAGGCACTGTGTGGATGGAACTATACACAGTGTTAGAAACCCACTATGAAATGGCAGCATCTCACTGAGAATAAAATATTTTATACTGCTGGCTTAAGGAAACAGCCTTTCCACCTCTCTTGCACATCAGTATCCATACCTAGTTATTTAAACAACTTGCCTCTAATTATAAACATCTTAATATGCTGGCTCTGTGGATCCGCATCAGCTATGTTTGCCCATTCCTTCAATTCATGTGCATCCAACACACAGTTCAATGCCAGCAACTACACATAATCTAAAATACAATCCTTATTTCAGTATCTATGTAAACATATAGTCTGTTAACTTCATCATCTTCATCAAAAGTATGCCTAACCCCATTAGGAAGTGTTCTTGTTATAAGTGTATTCCTCAGCTTTCCCCAAACTATCTTCTTCTTGCCAACATCTCTAGTCTTTTATCCTGCAATAACTCAGCCAACACTTAAATCTCCAAAAGCTGCTTGTGTTAATTTCTTTAAATCACAAATATCATGTGTAAATACTGGCCATGTAATACTCTGCATTGTGGAATAATAGTTTATTTTAAAGGGAACTAGAGAAACTAAGAACTAGAGAAATCTAGTTTTTTTCTAGAATTAATAAATGCACATCCTGTTCACTGAGGAAATTAAATCCACACTGAGCAATCTTCAATATGTTCAGAATATGACAGCAAGAATCCTATCAGGGATGCATTACACCTGTTTTCAAGTCCTTGCACTGGTTACCTATCAGATTTCGAGTCAACTTCAAAATCCTTATCCTCCTTATATACTGTTCTACAACTGTTATTATTGATCTCCGAATTATTGTACTTGACATGACTTCATTCAGCCTTTCCTGAACGTCTATGACAGGCAGAGAGAGTGCTGTTTCTGGTGCGATCTTTTACAGCTGACATTTCACTGTTTTAAACGAACAAGAAATTAGATTGCTCATAAATCACTTATTCTATATAAACACAGCGTAATTGCCCTCCGAAAATCTTCTTTTTCTTGTTCGTTTTAGAGACCTTGATCGAAACTGATTTTAGATGTCAGAAAGGATTTATTTTCTCTGTATTTCCTACATTGCTTTGTCGAGATTTTAACTTTATATCTAACTTTATATCTAGGCTCAGATTTCAACTATAAATCGTACAGTAATTAATAGCAGTAAATACTGATGTTTATACATAAAAAAGTCATGCCTTGGAGTATAGACCCCCAAAGGAATGCCATAGACTCAAACTGCAAAATAAACACATACAGAAAGAAAGTATTTGTATTGTAATTGCAAATCCTGGTACTGTATGAGTGATTGGTATGACTTTCCTCATTACAAATCTCTTATTAGAATTTAAATTTCTCTGTAACTCCAGGTCAGAACAGAGAAAATGTAACTGCCTTAAGGAGTTTACGATTATGAAAAATAGAAGGATAAGCATGATACGTATGTCTTCTGTCATTTTCTAAGTCATGTTACTGAGCACCAAATTGTATTGAGAATATGAATCCATTTAAGGTTTATACCATTAAAGTAACGGTTTATTCCATGCTGAAAATGTTTGTACCAGACTTTTTTGAGGCCTGTTTAATTGTGTCTGAAGTCTGATGTTGTAAATTTTATTGTTAAAAAGATCCATGAAAATGTCACTACTAAAGTTAGCTGGTACTGTTGGTACTGTAAGTGGCAAGTAGAGCTCATATTTTAGATTTTAAGGAAGCAACGGACACAAGGCAGAATACACCCTGGACATAGCGCCAGTCCATCACAGGACAGACAGACACAAACACACACACACCAGGGCCAGTTTTCCCATAAACCAATTAACTTACCAGTATGTTTTGGAGTGCGAGAGGGAGTCATATCACACATATGGAGAAAAACCATGTAACCCAGAGAGAACATGTAAACCCCACACACACAGGATGGCAGGAATTGAACCTAGGACCCCAGTGCTGCAAGATAGCAATGCTAACCACTTTGCCACCATTATAAATGGATGGATATCTTAGTTATCTTTCTAGTTCACAGGTTTGCATGCATAATTTAATTTTGAAAGCCACTGAGACATCAGGTACTACTGTTGTATTTATGAAAAAGAAACAAAACAAAAAACATACTAACAACTGTGCCATCCTACTCCTTAGCTAATACATTTTATTATTCATAAACAGTTAACATTGTTAGCAAAATATTTTGAATTATATTTAACCCTATTTTTTCTTTAGTTTTGTATTTAACTTATTATATGATAGTCAGACTTAATGTATATTTGAACAATGAAAATATATTTTTACAAGATTTTACATTAAGCACTTAAAATTAATATGGTTAATAATAGTAAACTGTAACATGCTGTAACAAGATCGGTTAAACTGCGAAGAAAATGCTTTCAGAGAAAATGTTTCAGGTGTGAAGAACATAGATCTCCAATGCAATTTCAACCAAACCTGTTCCCACACACCCTGCCCCCACTACCATTAGAATATACACAAAGCACTCAAATCTTTCGAGCTAATGATCAGGTGACCCGAGAGAGAGCGAGAGAAACACCAAGGGGTGCGGAACCAGGGAACTATTTACATGGAAAACGGGCGATCTCCCCAGACTGTCCGCCCGTTTCACTGTTACCTGGATACCTCTTTATTTAGAACTCACAAACACTGATTTTTAGTTTAGAAGGATTCAAGTAGGGTTTTAGATGAAAGGCAGCGACCTTAATCAAGCCCAAATCACAATTGAACCCATTCAGAGCCTACATTACATTTTAGCGTTTCATTCTGAGCAGAAGACCCTCACACCTGAAGAAGGGGGAGGTGTTTTTCGCTGGAAATCTCGCCTGCTTCTACTTTACAACCGCAGTGCTGGCTGTGACGAATTAAACCGGTTTTACAAGTTTCAATCACAGACCATGTGACATGGGAGTCAGGAAACTCCACCGGATTTGATAACGCTATAAAAACGCTATAAAATAATGTGACTTGGTACAGAACAAGTTTACAGCACAGTTCAATAATAAATGCTGACCATGACTTTAGAAGCATAAATTGCCTTACACTCAATTTAAACACAAGCTGTCTTTAGCCCTCTAAGCTGGTTCATACAGAAATGTAGAGATCCAGGCTCAGAACACACAGCTTCATTAGTGAATACATATGCAGGACAACTAGAGAAGACGTTTTACAGAGGATGGATTTTTAGAAACATCCCATCAGTGACATCACTGAAGTCAACTCCTAGGTACTGTAACTGTCGTGTGGATAGTTTCACAAGAATCAGACAAAGGTTTAAGCATCGCTTGTTCTAGATAAAACTGCATAAAAAAAACAACAACCCATAATGTACTTCTTTGCGGCTCTGTTTGCCCAAATCATATATTCACAACGTGAAATCTAGAAAATAATATTACGTAACCAAAATCCGCAATATGGAAACAGAACCTGTGTAATTGTTGATAGATGATGTACTCGTAACATTTTTTCAAGACGAACTACAACATTTAAAAAATGACTTGTATGTACTTGATATCTCTAATCAATCCACGGGTCCCAGCACGAAACGCAACTAAAACGCATACCGTTTCGCGCTTCTTATTAGTTGCTCAAAAGTAATTTGACCTTATGAAATGCATAATATAAACCTAGAAACATATACGTGAGCAGTACTTAAGCACTGTAGTATCGGTGTTAAGACATACCTCTCAAATACTGTAAATCAAGTTAAAAATATCTCAAGACAGATTCTGGTCATAATGAAACCATGTTTCGTGTATGTTTTCTTTAAAGTACCGAGACCAGCCATATACTGTATGTTTATGTTCCAAAATTAATATCGTTTATGGCCTTCACACGCGTTGCAGTATGCTCCTATTCTTTTTATGCTCAGCTACTAAGATTTCCCTTCAGTGGTAAAATTAGATATGAATAGTCAATACTTAAACGGGCACAGTTAAGACATTAAATATACATATACATACTGTATACAGTACAGTTTGCATACGGTAATATGTTTATGTTCCTAAATCAATCTCTTTTATGAGCATGTGAAAGGCATGGTGAATCACTGTACTTTGCATGATTGGAAACAAATGCGTGATTGCGAAATGCTGTGGTGTTACTTTTACAAAGATGGTCAATGAAAAAAAGAATGTTGACCAGGGCAATACTTTGAGTTTACACTTACAGCTTGTCCAAGGTCATTCATTATTAATACTATTAGTAATATCTCCGTTAAAGACTTTGATGGCCACAGCTCAAACATGAGAGGTTGAGCTTTATTAGCTCCACCTTGCGGAAATTCCGGATACTATTATTTTGCTTGTCGTATTATAGGAGAATTTACGGTAACTCGCGGTATTTACCGGTAGCTTGCGGTAGACTGCGTACAGCGTACCGCAAAATAATGCGGTATCGCCCGCGCATTTTGAATGGCTGCATCTGTACTGCAATGGGATGGTTTCTGTCCAAATTATCAAGTCCAATCCCAAACTAAAGTGGGTTAGATTAAAACAGAACAATAAATAATTCAGCACTACTGCATTACCTGCACTTCTGCACATCTTCTGGACTATAAAAAGAGTTTTGTATATATTTAAAAATATACATTTTCATGGTCATGTACATAATTAATGTATTTGTTGTGAACAAAAGGGTGAGAATTTAAGGGCTTGAAAGGGCTGAGAATTCAAGTCCTTATGATGGGATGATGGGATGATGGGATTGTTGATGGGATGAAGCAAAATAGCTTTAGCCAGCATTAAAATGTCTTTTTAGGGACCACTTGTTTTAATAATCTGTTGAGTAAATGGAATAAAACTGTTTGGTCACTTTTTTCAATACTATAGTTTAATCATATTACCAGAAATATATATTTAGAATGTTTTAATACATGAAATACTCTCATATCTAGTGGATTAAACCAAATATGAAAAAACGGAAATATATAGTAATAGGACCATATCCAAGAAATATAAGTAGCAAAGTTGGAGTCTAGACACACTGTCTTCAGACTACATACTGGTTATGCTCCATGAGCATTAACGGTCCTAGCAGCACTGACATATAGACCTGATCAGCCTCTACCCAAATATATGTGGGATTGTCTACCACTGTTTTTGTGCTGCAGTCAGCTGGGCATGTTGTGCTGTTCACCAGTTGTCTTCTATTGTAGGCTTTGGTAATTCATCCTACAAATGTTCTACTGGACTCAGATACAAGAAAACACTGGCTAAGAACAGACATTATCATTGTTTTCTGAAAGATATGCCAGTCCAAACACTCTATTGTCTTGTATTGTCCTGCTGGAAAACCAATATTTCAGTTGATTGGCTACAGTATAGGAATGAATACACTGTTGGCTCAAAGACTTTGTTTTTGCATCCCTGGGCAGTAATTTTCCCCCTCCTGGCATAAAAGGCATTTCTGTGTTAAAGACAATTTCTCTCCACATTATCACATTTCCACCACAACGCCATTTGGCTTCAACAAGGCAAAAACCTGCATAATGTCTTCCATTATTTTCATTAAGGGCAAAGCGAGATGCATTGGTAAACAAAACTCTCCCCCACACCGTTATCCTTGAACTACCTCCAAGCATGTGGATTGTTCTCATGCAGATGGTGGTCTACAATCATCCTGTTGATGCACAGGTTATTCCTTCCTGGAATTGTTCATGCTGTAGCCACATCAGTATGAAAATCATTATGTAAACACATCAAACATATGCCAGTCCTCGGCCAGTGTGGAGGTCCTCTGCCTTGCAGGAAATTAACCATCCCTCAGTGAGCCAGTTTTCTGGTTTCTCCATTTCTCTATTAATTGTTAAAGCAGATCTCATTCTTAAGGCAATGTTTCTCAAGACAGGCCACCTTCAATCATGCTGATAGCAACTCAGTAATCTTTATTACTCATGTAGGGCGTTGTTTAAAGTTTCACTTTATTTGTATTGATCAAAGTATTTACTATTACTGTATATTCAACTCTTTATTAACTTGCTTTATCAGTCTTAACTCAAATGCCAAAAAGTGTGTACTGTATGTGGTATTTATAATAATAACAGGACTTAAGTTCAGTATTTTATTATACACTACATTTCACTGAACACACCTAAATGCTCACTATTTAAAATGTTAATAACAATTGTATGCCTCAAGAAATACTGGTATAAAACACATTGCAAATTTGCAAGTTTTTAATCATGCCTTAATTTAACAGCTCAACTATTGACTTAGAGCACTCCTAGTTTATTTAAAGATTGCTTTTTTTTCTCAACAAATGCTACACCTTGAACTCTACCTTTTAACAGACTGGTGTCTTGTCTTTTCACAGAAAACATGAATTTGTAAAAGAATACCCAGTGTATTCTGTTCAAGAATACACAAAAAAAAACAGTACAGCAAAGACAGCCTATATTATTTTAAAGAAATCTTGAAAGGACTTTGCTTAGAAAGACTATTTTATACAGAAACATTACTGAATATAATAGAAAACAACAGTATGAGTCACATCTCTTGATTGTGTTGGTTTGTGGTGGCAATAGATCCTATAGATAACTGTTTACATGAGCCGCTACATGAGACAATGGACAACATTTCATAGAACCTTTGTAATACAATTTAAAAGAAAGATCTAAATTTATTCACAGATGATTCCTTTCCTCAAATTTAAGTTTACAGACAATTTTGAGAGTAAATGCATGACAAAATGATATTCCATTGTTTTTTTTTTCTTTTTAATCATACGCCTTTTTATTTCCAGAATCTATTGGATTTTTGTCAAATGTCTTGAGATAGTCAGCTCAGGTATTGTTTTGTACTGTAATTGCTCACTTGTACTGTACCCCAGGAACCCTTTCTACAGCAATAAGATATCATCAAATAATATAAAGGAATACTTCCAAAAGCAAAAACACAATACAAGCTTAAATAATCTATCATGAAATAAATTTAAATGAATCAACATTATTCTAAAAAGCATGCACAACTGAATTTTGTTGAGCATGTGTGCCGATTCATATTTTGTATTTTTAAACAGATAACATACCATTTAATATTATATTGAAATATTATTTGAACACTAATGAAAAAAAATCAAGATGGTGACAATTCTGAAAGGTTTTTTTGTGGTGTTTCCATTTTGGATCTAACGATTGTTTCAGGGTTTTATAGTAACACTTTGGTTTAGTAGATTAAACTGTTCCCTATTGTTACAGTGTCATTTACATTTGCAGTTGGCTAAAATGATAGAAAGGGCAAAGATAATAGTAGGAGATAAATATTTAAAGCTCACCAAATGCAAAAAAAAAATCTATAAGCAATATTAACATCATTTTATAAGCAGTTTGTGGTGCTTTTATATGTAAATCAGGAATAGTTCTCTCAGTCAGTAAGGTTTTCGTTTAGAGAGCAATTTGAACCCTGTAGTTCATATTTTGCCTAATGCTGAATTTGGACTGCCACATAAAGTGACTGTGACTGGGATTCTTTAAATTGCAGCATTCAATCTGCTGAATGCCCTTGGGGATACAGTATGTGCTGCTCTTTTGTCAGCATATCCTGGCTTTTTGTGCAGCAGTGACTTTCTGCGGACTTTTGATACTGTGCTGTTGGCAATCTGTTGTCAAAACAGTATCTGTCTGGTACACACTTCGGAGCTTGCAATGTGAAAACAGCAAGTGGCTTTGTTCGAAATGTACACATTTCATTGAACAGTGATTATGCTTTTCATCCTTCCTGTGTGGACAGGATCATTGTAACAGTAATGTAACAGTAATGTCAAGATGATTAAGATGATTAAGAATTAGACATTCCAAATTGAGGGAACATGTCCAAGAAATACATAAGAAAAAAAAAAGAATTTGACACTGCATCATGCAGTCTTAGAATGAAACCTATTCATACAAGCATAAAGCTCAACATGTATAAATGCTGATTTACCTGATCATCATGTATGTTTCAAATTGAGCATCACTTATTTGCACTACTCAAGTCTGAAAGGTTTTTGTGTAGCAGGAAAAGTTTTCTACACCTGAAGATGAAACAGGTATGGCTAAATGCTTACAGCCTAAGTGGTATGAACTGGGAAAGAGAATGGGTGAATTACCCTTGTTTGCTGATTATGGTGGACTGGTTTGATACTTTTATGTTGGCAACAATATTGCAAATTTTAGTGAAGCAGTTGGTCATATATGAAAACATTGTGATGCGTTTCTTCTGTTAAGGAAATGTAGTCATGTCAGTGACTCCAAATAGCAGGGAGGCGGTCTCAGTCAGCAATACTCTCTTCACCTGTCCGATGTAAAATGAGATTCCAAACCTGCAGAAATCTCAAAACACCCCATATCCTTGAACTTTTCAAGGCATTCAGTGTCATTACTTAATCAATCTGAATTAGAATTAAAGAAAGAAAAAAACATTCCTAGAACAATGACTTTTTTTTTAATCACAGTGATAAGTTGCTAACCTAAAATAAATGTTGAGTCTCTGTGGCCTCAATCTATAATTCAGTAAGGATTTTGAAGGAGAAGGTAAATTATAAGTCATCCAATATTGTCAGTTCATCACATAAAAACAGAGGTACACATGGAAGATTATATGCAAAAGAAATCTGTAACTGTCACTGTGCTACATCATTGTGTCATTACAGGACTGTCCTGTAATATTAATATTCATATAAAACCCTTTGAAAAACATTTTTGTAATACATTTAAAGTACAGTAAAAAGAACCAATGTACATTCCATTTCTCTTACAAACAGCACACTAAAGTTAAAATTTTAATAATTTATTTTATTTATAATTTCAGTAAATTATCAGTTAAATCTATTGTTTCTTGCTTGGCACATCACAGACATTAGATGTACATCATCTGATGTATATCAGCATTCTCTGGGTTCATGTATTTTATGTTTATTCTTGTTACCATGCCATTAATAATTCACTAGGCATACTTCTACAATTTGTACAAGTGCAACTACCCCTTCAACATCCTACTTGATCCCAACCTCACCTCACAATTAAGATAACAGTTACTTTTTGATTAAGAGTTACTGTTGTACTTCACATAATTAGCCTGGACAATTTACTTGCAGTTCTTGTAGTATGTCCAATTTGTAGTTGAGGTAGTGAGCTTTGAATTTAACTGTCTAGGAATTAATATTACCTTTCAACCTCTGACTTCTATTCATAGAGTAATTACAATCAGGAAGAAATTCTAATGGATTTGCATTTTGAAACATATCAAACAGCCACAAATTCATTTTCAAAACACAATTTCACTCACTTTTCCATGAATGTTGGTCTTGGTCTCTGAATCATTTTGAGAGTATTTCCTGTCATGAAGCTATACATATTTGAAACAGGGTATCTTTTGGAATTAGTTCTCTATGCCACTATAATTGTTCATGTTCATGTGGAGATGAACATCTTGTTTTTGTTGATCCTAAAGAAAAACAATTGGACGTTAGCATAATACAAACAAACTTTTATCCATTTGTTCAGTAACTACTGTATATATACAGTGCCTTGAAAATGTATTCAGACACTTCCCATGTTGAATTTCCAAAACCTTGCATAAACCTTTTTGGAGTAAGTCTCTACCAACCTGGTTAAAATTTTCTCTGTTGTTCTTGACAGATTTGCTCACACTGTCTCAAGCCACTTGGAGAATCACTTATGGACAGAAGTTTTTTTAAGCCTTTCCACAGATTATAATTAGAATTCAAGATAATAGGAGTTCTCTCTGAAGAAATAAACACTGGCATGGGAATCTGTAGATGGGCTGTGAAACTCTTAGGTACTCTTTGCTAAAAACCCTTGCAATGTAATGTGACAGAGGGCCTGTGCTAATTGGTAAAAATGAACCATGAAACTATTGAATGAATTAAGAATGGCACTTGAATTTAAATAAGAAATGCAAACTGACCACCAATAGACACAGACGTGAAGATTTGTGGAACTTCACCGTACTTTTACTAAGATTTTCCCATTACAGTTCTATCAAGAAGAGATGATATACTATACCTACAGCTGATTTTCATCTACAAAAACAAAAATGTATGCCATTAATTTATTAATGGAAACATGATTTATACTTCTTTGTAAACTAAGGCAGACATACTGTATTACAATACTTTATGTATCATGCCAAATATTCCTGAAATGCATACATAAAGTAGAAAGCCCTTTTGACATTAATCCAAATATGAAAATTTAATGTTTTTTTTTAATTGCTGACATCACACCGTATCACACATCTTATGAAGGTACTTACTACCATCACCGAGACACCCAAGACTGTAGTATGCAATTGATTTACATTAAATGAGATTTTTTAGGTTAATACCTGAAACCATAACTGCAGCAAGACAAACAGATTCTTATCAGATTTGAGGTTCAGTTCAGCATATATTTATTCTGCTCTTTGAGACTTCTTTAGAAGCTCAGTGAGAAATACTAGCAACACATATTCTATCTTTATGCATTTAAGCCAAGAAGAGTTCAATACAGCAGTGTGGTGTAATACATGTTTTTTTAAATCTTTATTTTAAACTTCCAAAAGAATAATTTTCAATTCATAAATCAGTTACATTCCTAATTTGTCCTTAATTATAATAGCTTTTAAACATGAACTGACCTCATTCTGTATGACCTGTAGGCAAGGTTATCTCTAATCACTACTCTCATTTTTGGTTGAGAACTGCTGGAACAAATCCATTTCCAGAATTTAAGTAGAAAGAATCATAGAGCTTTACATCTACAGAAAAAAAAAATGATAAATGACAAAGGATGATAATTTGATTCAGATAAGAACTATTTGTTAATCTGAGTGTGCAAAAGAATAGTGTAAGGTAATTTAAAAGAGTTAAGGTTCCACAATTCAATGAATGTTTTTATTACATTTCTGTAATACACATTATCAAGGCTCATGCAACCAGATTTGCGTTAATTATTTCTAAATCTGTTACCATCCCCACATTCAGCAATGTCAAGAAAAATCTAAATTTTGCATTTTAAGTTTGCATTTCCTTTGTTTTAAAATAATCATCTTAAATTCTACCATTTCTACCCAATCCACTTCCATTTATATTGTCTTTTGGGGTCAAGCAAGGAATAAAAAATATTTTTATTCATTTTTTTACAAGGTGACTCCATAGAAGAAAAATATCTTTGACAGCTCACACAAACAAAAATCGCTAAAATCAATGACAAAGCTGACATTCAAAGCAGTAGCCATCAATTTATGCATCTGAAATGAAAAATATATATTTGGATTTCTTATATATAGACTTCCTATGAATTTGTATTTTCAATTTTTTTTATTGCACAGTCATTTACATTTTTATTTATCATTACTGAACAGAAATAGTTCATCTCCACTATTTCCAGATATTAGCTGATAAATGGATGAATCTCATCTTTAATTAGATAAGATGACAATTTAAGCCTACTTTTTATGACAATTTGGCTTTTCCTATTAATCTTTGCATTAGATCAATTATTTAAAAACCCAGAAAGTAAGCAGGACAACCTCTGCAATAATTTTAGAGAAAATGTGAGTTTATTTTTGTAAGATTTCTGTTTCCAATAGTTGTTTGGGCTACAGTTTATAAATTATTTGTTCCTGTTTGTTGGAAATACTCATTTAAATAAATCTACTTAAAATGTCATATAGAAAATAAAATATTGATTAATGTACTTCTTAATATCCACAAATGATATGAATAAATGGGTGACTGTAATTAGTGTCTTCTTAGCTTTCTTATAGAGGATTACCTAACAGTAAACTTAAGTTTTATTTTTTTTCCGATTCCTTGGCAGATAAACATAACAATGTAATGGTATTGCATCGTCCTTAGCAGAATAGTGATCTCGGTATCTCCTTTCACCTTAGGAGGCTGCTAGCAGGAGTCCTCACCAGGATAAGCATCTTTTTGATCATGGATGAATGGAAACAACTTTCAAATCATTGCCCATAAGATATATCAACTAGGAATAAGTAATATAGACACTAAACCCAGTATGATGTATTTGCCTGCAGGGGTACAAGCCTTTGAGGTTTTTAAGTCTTTCCTTTGCAATATCAACATAAGCTTTGAAAATGTAGATTGTTTTCTGGAATGCTGAAGAAAACCAAATGTTTAAGCGATAATAATATTGTATGCTCACAATAATACTGTAGCATAACAGAGGTATTATAAAACTCAGCTTTCTCTTTCTTATGGGAACCATGATGCCTTTGATGTTTAGCTGATTTAAGGGTTAACACCTAGCCTTAGTTGAAATACTGAAACATAGATGATATTGCTAGACAACATTCTGCATTTGAGTGTCAGAAGATTGCTTCTTTTTTTACATGGCATAATGTGAATTTCACATTAGAGGGTGTCAATGAAACCCAGTCTTGGAACAGATGATTCCAGCATGCATGGAATATTTTGGAAGACCCTTGCTGATTTTGTTTCCATAAGAGACAACAATAACCTGTCACTTTGGTCTCTTCTAATACAGGCTGTGAATTCAGTTCATGAATGCAATCTGTTCATCTGTTTCTTTGTTTATCAACACAGGGGCGTTGGAAGCCCACTGTTTCCAGGTTTTTACTTACTCCAATCTTTCAGGTACAGTACACAGCAGACTGACAGTAATTTTTGCATAATTGAGATACTTTTAAGCTAGCTCCAAGGTGTCGTATCGTAACACTACATCATGGAAATGAATGTTCTGAGTAATGAACTCAAAGAGAACTTAAGAAAGAGCCTATTTACTGTACATCATAGACAATAAAAAGGCTGTTTAACTATTTAGGTTAGAACAAAAAACAGAGAACACTAGTATCTCAGGCATTTGAGTTTGGCAACTCTGTCTTAAATACAGAAATGAAAATATTGTCTTTCTCCATGTCATGTAATCCAAGTGCCAACCCAAGAATGCACTATGTGATTTTTTATTTTAAATTTTACTTCTCCCTTATTCAAGGGGAAAACAATAGCTAACTCTGTCATTCAAGTCTGTCTATCAAATGCAAATACTATGGTTTTTATGTCACAAGACATAGTATGAAAATTGAGCTTCTTGTACAGTAGCTTCAGAACTTCAGCATGTGAGCTTTGAACTTTTAGAACTGTTACAACTTTGTGGCTTATTAAACTCTGTGTTACATTACCAAATAACCATACATGGTATACCACATAACCATGTTAACTTCTTTCATGTTGAATTAATTTATTTCAGATTAATATAAGTTACAAACCTGTTGTCAGATTTCTTGCAGATGCCTGTGGATAGTTTGTTTTAATCCTCACATTGGAGTTATGATATTTTTCTCCATCAGTGAATAACCTTTTTAAAAACAAAGCATTTGCTAGACTGCAAAAACAACCGCTATCAAATTCTGATTCTGAATCTGAAAAATAATATTAAAAATAATACAAAATTAAATATAATACTCATGAGTTATTTTAACCTCTTCATCCATTAACAAGCCATGAATTGATAAATGAATTAATGAATATTGTTTTGCTCCTCAAATACATTATGGGGGAAAAATAAATATATAAATATAAATTCTCTTTCTATAAATAGGAATAAACTAAGTCTTGGGTATCATGATTGAAACAGAACCTGATGCTACGATGATATAAAATTAATTCTAAGATAAGCAAAGATGTTTAGGAACAATTAATTGTGTTTCACTTTTAATGGTAAAATATATAATTGTTCTAGACATGAGATCTGGGATATTAAGAATGCTGCCAACAAAATCCAGTCATCTTTATTATTTATTGATAATCCTAAAATTACCTTTCACGTGATAAAGTACTTGATATTCTTCCAAGACATTGCAGGCATCCACACTGAAGATGATTAATCGTGAGTCAAGTGTTGTAACTTATATCTTCACATAAGTATTGAGCTGTTTACACTTTTAAGTTCTGTTCTTTTAGCGTTTTTTTGGGATAATTTCTTTTTGTTCATCAATCACATATTGATATGACATTCAAGATTAATCTTCACACACCCAGCCTTTTCTTTTCCCTAAGTTACCTCTTAATGCTTTCAGAAGGACATGTTTCCAAGCTAATAAACCTTACTGTATATACTGTAGACTACATTCCAAGACAAACATTCTGTAGTAGCAACAAGCATTAATCTGAGATTCTTAAAAAGTATGATATCTATTATAAAATATTGCTTCCAAATATTTGCATTTTGGGATTTGGGGTTTTAGGGTTTTCTGGCTTTCTTACATCTGACAAAATTGAAATTAAGGAACAACAGTTATGCAAACTTACCTGATTAAGAAGAGAATTCTAGGCTGGAGGTATGACATATTATCAAGATTCTTAGTAAAGAAAGAGGAAATTATGATATCAGGTTTATAAAGGCAAAACTTTATAGTGTTCTATCAAATTGTGATATTCTTTCTGACAGTATAAACTAGGAAATACAGTAGATTAGTCAACACTTTATAAGGTTCTTAGTTAACAAGAATAAGTAATTGTTTTTTCTACACTGTACTACATCAGAATACTGCTGGATTTACTACTATATTTTTAAATAAAAATATTAAATACTACAAAAGCCTTCTGCTTCAACATAAAGTCTAAAGCTTTAGAACATTTAACATAAACAAGACATTAAAAGCTTTTTCAGAGCAAGTACATTAATTGAAAAGTTTGACGTACAAGGCCCTGGTGCCTTTACAATTGTCGTCCGAGATTTTGAAAACTAAATCTGTGGCCCTTTTTGCTTCATTTTTAACCAATATACAGTAAGAAATTAACTCAGACAAAAATTACAAATCAATGATATGTCTGTGGCAGTTTAAGGCAAAGGAAAGATGGATGGAAACCCATTTAAAAAAGGAGGAAGATAAATTAGCTTGAACAAACAGTGCAATACTTGAAGACTGACATGCTAAAACGTTTAATATTTGAATGACTTAATTAAAATGACTTAAACATGACATTATAAATTGACAATTTAAGGAAAATTCATTAGGACATATTCCAATTTTGGAGCTAGTGTTTTCTTATGCTTATGACAAAGAACTTAAAAGATGATGATCGTCTCCAAGAAGACATTCTTATTTGCTTGCTTTAACTGAACACACAGAAGTACTCCTCTGATTTGCCATCTTTTTTTAGACTACATTGGTCACAGAATAGGAGACTGAGCCAAATTTGATGTGATCCTTAAAGGATTATAGGATTTGAGTTTGAACAACAGATGGGCAGTTTGTTTAAAACACACAGAAACCTTGGTGAAAAGTGTCTTATTTTCAGTTCTAAACAGATGCCCTCTAATTTTCCTCTGATCCATGTTTCTTTAAATAAAAATGGGGAGATTTAGTTTGATTCAATACAGAAATTTATCTCATATGCAATACTAAGATTACCTGAGATTTGTAACATGTTTAAATTATGCTTACATTTCCTGTACTTGTGAATACAGTAATAATAAACAGCACAAGTATTTGCATAAACAACACATCCATCTAAAGCACAATAGACCCCATTCATTTAGATCTGACCAAAGGTAAACAAGTAACTAGGAATTTGTCCTTGGAAGACAGAAATGAACTTTTAAATCAATTCTTTACATAAATACTTAGAAAAGTTGACAATAACCAGCAGAGCAGAAGAATGCACTCAAACTAGTTTTTTCATTTTTAAATGTTTTATCCAGCATGAAAAGCTTCCATTCCACAACTCCAAATAGCAACACATTTGCACCCTCTATCCTTGATCATATAGAAGATTTTAATCAAAATTTTCTGAATTCATATAATTTTCTCCTATTGATGGGTTGTACTGCATTTCAACACCTGCCTTCTTTCCATCAAATGACATTCTTTGTTTCTTATAAAGATGTTTGTTATTGTTGTAAATCTAAAAAAACAACTATAAACCACTTATTTACAGTTATCCCCTGCACCCCTGCACACATACAGTACCATTCTTCCATGGAAAATGGCAGCTTTTCTCTCCAATGTTAGTTTGTTGACTTTGGAGCTGTAATTACATATTTTAATTTCACTAAAGGTTTGACTACATGTCTGTTATTCATACATATTCTTTCAACTTAAGAAAATTAATTAGAGTAGTTTTAAGGTGTTAGGGCATTTAAGGACATCACTAGTACCGGGTTACACTGGACTATGGAGATCTTGAAGTGAAATTGGAACCTCAGAACCACCATAATGATGCTTACACAGTTCATTTCACAATAGTAGGTACTGTATATCAGAAACAAATGTTTTCAAAATACTAGCAGTGTTATTTCTAAATATCCACCACTCTTGATGTTTAGAAACATTCATTCTTAAGGGAATATTGTTACTTAAACCCAAAGCCACATTAATCTATTTTGATTTTAAACAGTTGTGGCTTAATAAACAGAATCACAAAACAAGTGGCTTTCATAAGACTACTTCAACAATCAACTAAGATAAAAAAACAATGTTAACAGAGCTTACCAATGCTTCCTGTTAGTATGGGACATTTTCAGCAGATGTAATGAGGCAATGAGCTGGAAGTAAATGAGAAGAAAAGCAGTATTACTCATATGTCCCATTTTCAGTGAGTTTAGTTAACTATGGACATGAAATCCGGGATTTTTCAGTGTCATAATAATTGTAATCTCATCAGATTCCTATTCAAACCATATCCAAACATAAATGTAGCATTACTGCTAGGAGTGAGAGGACTGGCAGCTGTAAATCTTATCAATTTTCATGTTAAATATTTCCCCAGACAAACAGATAACTCATGTGATAACCCATTATTGCCCCTATTTTATGTATCCTACAGTCAACAAACAAAAGCATTATAAAGACAAAAACCTTTTCACCTGAAACAATTTCACCTTCCTACCAGTTCCCAAATTAACTGCCCCTCCCAACTCTGGTCAACTTTTAAATCTTTTTTAATTAATTGGAAGAAAAGCTATCCTAATGTGGATTTGTCTCAATTTAGTTGGATCTTAACTATTAATTGAATTTAGAGCCCTTGAAAAGTTATTAATTCATTAAGTCATTTAACAGAAATCTGGTCTTTGATGACTGAAGTATGTTCAGATTTGCGCTTCAGGTGGACACTAAATCATCTAAATTTGACAAACTAACACTTACCAAACTAATTTAACTCTAACAATCATTCTGTGTCTTTACAAATGATTGAAACGTACCGGACTGTGGATCTTGAGGACTGGAGTTGGAAACCTTTGGGCCCAAGGGAACATGTTTAGACTTCAAAGAACACAGTCCACAGGGGTTTTTTTTCGCTCTCTTTCAATCATAAACAGTTGAAGACCCAGATGAACTAATACTTAGCTCAAATTGTCCTAAACTATTGAATTAAAATATTGTTGACTTCACGGGAACAGCAAAATCTGCAGGGATAGAGCGCTCCATAATTGGAGTTGAGGACTCCTGTTTAATAGCTTATTGAAGAATCTAGGGATTCTTAAACCAAATCCATTCATCCATTTTCTAACTGCCTAATCTATTTCAGGGTTGCAGGGGAGCCAAAGACTAAACCAGCAAGAATCAGGCACAAGGCAGGCAACACCCTTCACAGATGCCCATGCCTTTTGCAGACTGAAACCACATCCATTCTACTTAATCAATTAATTTTTCCATTGCAGTGTTGTCAGTGCAAGCATCTCTCCAGCTTAACTAATAATATTTGACAACTGAGGAAGTACTGTAGGCTTTTCTGAGAACAAAATGTTTGTAGCTGGGATGGGCAACTTCTGTGCTTAAGAGACTGAGCATCATTTGCTTTTCATTATAACTCAGCCATGAATTACTTTTTTGCAGCTAATTTTGTGAATAAGAGAATAGCACACTCTTTTTTATTTTTCAATTAAAAAATAAACCTGTAAATTGTTGTACTCCGGGATGCTGGAGCTCAATGACTACTCAGCTCCCCACCTTTGAACAAACCAATGAGCAGAAAGCTACATGATCGAAACAGATTTTTAACGGTTAATGTAGTAACTGTTTATTTGTTTGCATAATTCAAATAGTTGTACTTGCACTTTATCTAAATATTTATAAAAATATTTGCTGTCATATAGATTATAGCAGGGTTGAACATATTTTCAAATGTTTTGAAGAGAAGAATGTAAAACCTTGGAATCTCAATACTTCTCAAGTAAAGGTTACATTATTGTGGAATGATATGTTATATTTACAAATTTACTGCTGAGAGAAAATTCAAATATTTTACAAGTAGCATGAAATGAATTTGAGTGCTTTTTAAGTAGAGGATATTTCATTAAAGCATGAATTTCCCTGCATATTGAACTGTAGAAGAAAATCTGTAATGATTTTCTACTGTAAAATGTTAGAAATAATATTGCCTTTTGCTAGATCCAGCCTTCTAAGTTTGTGCAGGATTTGATGGTAGAAGTGTGCTATTAAACCAACAGAGGTGAAATAATTAGTGAAGACAGTTACTAAGAAAAATCAATATAAGCCAGAAATATTCAGCTCACTTATGAAGGTGCTTGGGGTACTAATATTCTATACATGGTAATACAATACAGTTCATTACTTATCAGTATTCTTATTTAGTTATGTGAAGCTTTATTACAACATCTTCAGCAAAGTTGTTCTTTTTTTTAATCTGAGCTACAATTCAGCAACTAACAATCAACGTTGTTTACTTCAGCTTTTACTTTTATTGTCCTGGAGTTAAATAACTTTTCTGATGTCACAAGCTCTTTTGAATCAATGGCTAAAAACCTTAAATATGCTAAAACAATAATCTTTTGATTCAGTTCAATAATTTCTAATCTTGAAAGTATATAAACTGGTGCTGAGTTTTTTCAAATAATGTAGAATTTCTCTTTGTCACACACTGACCTGATTAGCTGTTGTAGTAGATTTGTTTTTTTCAGATTGACTGTTTTCTAAGTATACAGTATATACAGTAAAACATGGTCAATCATACTACTGTACGTCTGCCAGAACTCTGCATGACTCCTGCCTTAAACAGATGTAGTGTTTGAAATCCCAGATTAGGACTGCAGTTAATAATCCGAGTTAACAGAAAACACTTGAATTACTGAACTGTAAATTAATTAAACAACAAAATAAAAAAAATATTTTTTTAAATCACTTTCATTCTTCATATAAATAAAACTCATTACAAAATAATGCTTTACTTTGTACTTTGAAAAAAAAACTGATTTACAATGGATTTACAACATGTCATTGTTTCACAGCAAAAGCTGATATGTCAGAAAAATGAACTAGTCACAGGTGTTCAACAAATGGAAACATATGGGCTAAGATATTTTGGAACAGTAGTAGTTGTAAGATAAGGCAATTAAGTGTTTATTACTGATTCAACACCAACTTCAAAACCAGGTCTGTCTCTGTTTGGAGCCCACAGAATGGGAGTAACATGCTTAATCCTACCGCAGAGAGAAGGTTGTCTCAATAGAAGGCACTAATCACAATCTGTGAAATGAGCCGACAGGTCATCCATCTATATATCCAACTTTAAATCTTTTTTTTTCTCAAAACCTTAAAATAAATCTGTCATGTTTAGTTCAGTCCCCAGTTCAGGGCTACTTGTGGTATAACATTTATTCTCAAAAAAGGCAAGTAATTTAATATTACTTAGTCCAGTAACCATAAATTGACTGAAGGTTGGAATGATTTGTGTTAATATTCTCATACAAATATTATAATTGCAGATTCATTACCTAATATTAATTTCATTGAGCTCTAGATCACTTTATAGTCTAGAACTCAGTTTATATTTTCCCCATGCTACAGGAAATAGGATAAAGTGTAAACTTCTTATAAAACCAGCAACAAAAGTTTACTCATGTGGCCTATTTTGTTGAAGTGATACAATGGCTGAAGTTTTGTTTGGGGGATTTATCTAATCCAATTTATAGCGATATTCAAAAACTAAAAGATATATTTACTAAAGAATATGTGGAGTTTGGTACCTTTTTTTGTGTGCAGTAGATCATTTAAATTCATTTAGCAGGTTTGCTTGCAGACATTAACCAGCTGCTATGAATAGAATGCTTGCGGCTTGCATCTTTAGCAAATTATTAACTCAATGTATTACACCACACGTATCAAAACCAAAGCAGTTATGAATTCAGAAATACATAATATACATTAATAGTGATATATCAGTATATGTAAGATATAATGTTAAAACTTTAATTGATTTAGTGATTAAAGGCTGCATTTATTATATGTTTGGAAAGCTGCAGGTATTCTTTTAAAAGCCAAGTCAACTTCAAAAACTATATGAAGCATATTAAAAACTTTTAACTGCATCAAATTCATGGTTATTGGGAAAAAAGCTCTGTAGCAGATGTACTATTTATTGAATAGAAATTACATGGATAAATTCATTATGCTAATCAATATGACTCATCCACAGGGTGTCTACTGTGAAAATCACTAGCTGTGCATGTTGCCACTGTTTAGGAAAGCTGCATACAGTATTATTTTGTGAGATTTTGTCCTATTTCTCTTGAATATTCTTGACAACCAGCCCTAGATGCTACCCGTCATCCTAGCTCATCACACTGATGTTCAGAGGGCTTACGTTTGGCACCACATTTGCATTACCTGAGACAGGCTTTCATCATGTCTCTTGTAATATGATAATAAGGAGATGCTGTTTGAATAATATGATGACACTGATATTTATTTGCATTGGGACCACTCTACAAACACCCTTGAAACACGTTTTTCCAAATATGATCTTTCTAATCAAACACGGTATTCTAATCCACTGATAGAAGAAGAACATTGACATTTGGAAATACATCAACAAATAGTTTAATTATGCCTCGGTGAAATGAAAGATGAATGAGAACCCTCTTGAAGCGTGACCTTATTGAAACAAGAAAAGAAATGCTATATAAGCCTTTTTAGTTATGCACCCTCATGTCAACATTTCTGACCTCAAGAAAGACTTTATACAATAATGTGACAAGCCTAGTTCCCTGCAGGTGGTTCGTGAGATCTAAACACAGGGACGAATCACAATGGAAAGCAAACTACTGTACAAGGAGACTTTATTCTAAGAAGATTTTTGAAACAAAAGAAACCTAATCTAAATAACCCAATATAAACGACCACAATTGAACTCTAGTTACAGGATTGCTTAAATTACTACCCTAATTACTGCTCACCTGCCACAAATATATTCTGGCACAATGTTTGCATGTTCTTGTGTTTGAATGGGTTTTCTCTGGCTGTTCAAGTTTCTTTCCAACTGCCAAAGACGTGGGTAGATTTATACTGTAAAAAATAAGTTGTCCATGTGTGCATACCTCTGTCCTATGGTGGAATGTCATTCTTGGGTACAGTTCCGCTTTGTGCCCATAGGACGGAGCGGTGGCACTGTGGCTGGACGGTTGCCGGTTCAAATCCTGAGGCCGGCAGAGGAATCCTACTCCATTAGGCCCCTGAGCAAGGCCCTTTTTTTTTCAATTAAGAATAGCATTCGCCAATGTTCAAAAAGCAACTTTTTAATCTTCAGATTACTGTTAACCAGGTACCTCAAAAATAATTTTTGCAAAGCTAAATTAAACAACTTTTCTAAAAAAGTAAAGAAATTACTTGGACTTCCAGCTTATTGTGATTGACTAATTTGCAAATGTCTCAACATACATTTGCCAACGTTGCCTTTCAAAAAGAATTGCTTTATGCTAAATTAAAAACAAAACATCTTGCATGTTACAAAGAAAAAAAATAATGTTTTTCCTGTATGTATTAAACAAATTCCTTTATTGTTATGAATACAATGTATGTACAAGCCATTTACAAGTTAAAAAAAATTACAAGCTATTTTTTGTGAAAAATAATGGTACATAAACTAATTTTTAAAACCTTTCAAAGGATGCAAACCTTTGCAAAACTATTAGCAATGTGGTTATTACCAAATTTACCTGGGATTTGGTTCTATTTGACAAGAGTACTATTATCAAAAGCAAGAAAACAATACATCACATTGAATCCCATCCTTTTATAAAACACAGCTCATCAAGTACTGTCTACCACGATAAATGCAAACTTAACAAAACACACGAGAAGCTATAAACAAATGGGTGAGCTGGATCTTTATGGAATTAAGGTGACAACTGACTTATATTGAGCTATGTGTTTAAGGGGGAGTTTACTTTTCATGATGCTTTTAATTTTGTTACAGACCACACCAGAAATGTTCAGAAGACAAATGTCTTGAAAAGGACAGCAATTTCTACACGTGAACACTTTTTTATGGAAAAATGGCATGGTTTTTTGTTAGTATATCTTCCGATATCTTCTTAAAATTAAAAGGCAAATGATATGCAAATCATTAATTGACCAGCTTTTTAAACCTTTTCAATTAATTTTTAACAGATCTAAGGGCTTTTACAACTAACCCTTCCTTTTTTCAAATACTAGCAATTATAAACACACCCAGTCCAAATTCCCAATTTGTCCCATCTTTGTAGTCATGACTCCTTTCTGCAAAAGTATTTAATCTTGACTGGTTTCATATGGGAAAGTAACCAAACACGAGGCATAACATTTAATATTATATTCTCCATTTCCAACATGTATCTTGAAGGTCTGAAGTAAAAATCTAAGTGCAGAAAGTGCAGAACCTGCGCCTACTGAACAAAGAAAACCAGAGCCATGTATCCGATATTTTTTTATGAGAGGAACACTCATTTCAGATATTGGTTCACAAGCTGATCCGCAGATGGGATTTATTTAAACTGATTGTCGATCAGCGTTCCTTTCATCTTGGCTTTCTTAGCTTCCAGTTCAGCCTGTGAGAAAAAAAAAGGAAAAAATAATCATCATACTTAAGCATTTCCACTGCTGCATTCCCTCAATAAACAATTGAATAAATGTATTCTCTTGGGTAGGCTCCCAGGGAAAAAAATTCATAATGTTTGCTCTCAATTGTAAGTGCTAACGAATATTTTTTTCTGCATGCTAAAACATTTACTTAGAGGATTACCAGATAAGGAAAAGGTCATGATAATATGACAAGTGTTAGCCAAGTAGTAACAAAAGCTGGAACAGAGGAGATGGTGATCTAAAAATACATCATATATATAGATGATAACCAAGAACTGCTGAAGGCAGTAACATAAACCAAATCAGACAGATTCTAATACTGGCTCACATCACATGAAACATGTTTAATAAGGCCTAAACATGAACTACAGAGAAATTTAAAAAGTACATCTGAACAAAATTAATTTAGTACCCACATAAGAGAGGTAAAAGAAAAAAATAACAAGCGCTTGTGTGAAAGCTCTTTACAAAGATGCTAATGAAAAGAACACACGGTAAAGGAATCTTATGTAATAAAACCAAAAACAGTATACACAGCAATTTTACAAACTAAGAAAAAAACAGACAAAACCCAATTGATCACAAAATTACAAAAACTGTTTTAAAAGAACATTTGAGAAGCACTGACCCAGTCATTGGAAAATATTTTAATATGATTTAAGTTGCCATTATATTTAAATTGTATTATTTAATGATTTAATAACAATTATTAAATGTGGTACTGGAGCAATGTAATTACAGATAATTAAAAAAAAAGTTGCATTGCTTGTGTGGCCCTTATTCTGAACTGAATCATGGGAATAGGGATAAGCAACGCTGGTGCTTCTTTCATTATTTCAGCTTTACCCACTAATATTACCTAATATTTAGGTGACTGTAAACAGTAATGTTAAATAAAGTACTGGCTATATGTTAGGTAGGTGTTTTCAGTTCCATAAAAGGCCCTTTTGTGGAGTGACTGAGATTTTCCTGACCCACAGACTTTTTCTCCCACCTCAGACACTAAATCCTGTAGCTACTACTTGATTAACTGCTACTTCAAAGTGTCATGACTGCAAGCTTTAAAACAACACACAATATGTAAAAAACTGTGCAAAGTTCTGAATACTTTTGTAAAGCACCGTATTTAATCTAAGTCAAAGTGTATTCATCAATACAGTTATGGTTACATTACCAGCTCTTGAAGTCTTCTTTTGCTCATGCCTTTCCTTTCCAGCTGTTTCTCGATGACTTTTGCATTCTGTGCATATGAATCTGCAACTTCCCTCTGTTGGAAAAAGAAGACAAATCTTAATTAAGCTCTACTTCTTGTTTAATTTATGTGATCTCCTTACATGGTATTATCACTGTAGATAACATGATCTAAGAGTTTCTTCCTTCAATCCCGATTAAAGACATTACATCAGAGTAAAACAAAAAATTACAAACATTTGTATTATCACTAACACAAATTTGAGGCGATACGCTCAGATTATGGTGTGGAATAGTCACATGATACCACATTCCTACACATGAATTATACAGAAATAAAGCATACTTTAGTACAGTGGAAGTAAAGTCAAACAAACCTATTTACAATTATCCCGTAATGTATTTTTGTAAAAATGAAGCCAGGGTATTAGTTTTAACAATATGTCCTTTGTGTAAGAAAGTGCCTCTGATTCTCAGTTTTAAATGCACTTTTCTTAGAATGTACACTTGTGTACTCCGGATTATGTTTCACTGTAGAGGAAGTCCAATGGGTTTGACTTTGTTAATGCCTTTTAGAATCTGGAATATCTGATACAGGTTATGTCATAGTTTATTTGTTGAATATTAAAAAAGGATTCAGTCCTCTTAGCCTGTTAGTGCAGCTCTGTCATTCATTAAGCCCAAAAATAAACATGGTTACTTTGTTTGATTCTGCTTTCGTAATATTAGTTTTGTAATTTGGTGACCAAAACTGTATACAGCATTTTAAATAATGTTCTACTAGTGCACTTCTGACATCTCTGAATTTAAATTCTGCACTTTTACACTTTTTGGGTATTTCCTTATTTGTATTTCAAATATGGTCTAACTTATAAAAATGATGTCAACAAATGCCAAAGTCTTTTTTTGGCATTGTTGACATTTCTTTCTTAGTCTTTCTTCATAAACAGCCTCCTGAAGTGTGGTTTCTCCAAATTTAGTTGTATAAATTGTATTTGTATAAATTAAACATTACCTGCCAGCTGTTTGCTCACTCTGAAAATAACACTTTTTAAAATTTCCTTTGCCGTTTTGTAATGCCAGCTAACGCTCCTATGTTGACGTCATTACTGAACTTCACTACTAGTTTGTAGAACATACATCATTAATATCTGTTAGGATGAGCTGTGGTCACCGACCCACTCACTGCACAATTGGTTATTTCACTGTAGTGTCTGCATTCACCCTTTATTTGTATTTTTAAATATTTTATATGGAACATTAACACAAGCCTTCTGAAAATGTACATGTATTTGAGTGTCGTGTCCAGTAAGGGACAGGTTATTATTATTATTATTATTATTATTATTAACAAGACAGAAAGTCTTGCCTTTTCTAAATCAGTCCTATAACCATATAAATTACCCTGTGATTTAATTCAGTGTTTCCATTAATGTAAAAACAAGACTTATTGGCCTGCAACTGATTGGTTTACTCCTCTTTTAATTAATGGCTTCTATGCAATTACTTTTCTGGTCAATAGGTACTACCCATATCTTAAATATGTTCAATACTTGTTCAAAATATCTATAAATAATATCCCTCATCTTCAGATGAGGGATGTTTTGTTAAGTGCTCCTAAGTACCTCTACCACTTCAGCTTCCTCATTGCTTAAAACTAATACAGAACTTTCCTCAACCTGTGGCTTGTTGTTAATATTCTCCCTAGTAAATACGTTAATGACATATTTGTTTAACACATAAGCCACTTCCCGTTCCTGTTCTGAAAGGTTCCTATTATCATCTTCAAGACATTTTACGTGATATCTTGCCTTTCCTTTGTGGTTCTACAGCTCAGAATAACTTTTGTTTTAGCGTCATTATAATATATTGCTTTTTCTAACGTACCCATTTCTTTCCTGGTCCACACATTTTGGAATCATGAACAGTGTTTCACAGTTTACATTTGGCTTGGCTCACAGTAAGAAATCCAACAGACAAGGAGAAAGAGGAGGTGCAGAGACTTCTCCAGCTTTCACAGTCTTAGAGCCATTAATCTCCTGACGTTACAGGCTACACAGCCACATACAAAAGATTCAGTACTAAGTGAAATGTTACCCTCACTGACAGCACCCAGGCCTGCAGATAGTCACACTGGGGCATTAAAAAGTTCCTGGTCAACTCATCTCTGTCACCAATGTGATATGGTGTGCAACGTATGCACCATCACCCAGGAAATTCCATTCACAATCATCTAATAATACCTCACATGTTATGTCAACTGTGTTTGGGCGAGACCTTTGTTGATTGAATTTCCTAATCATTCTATAACATCCTTTATGATTAGGAACAAGTAAAGGTTCATTCCATGTTGAAAAGAGAAGAAAAGAAACACTTTTCGGCTTTTAGCTTTTCGACTAACACAGCTACCTACTTGAATTCCTTTATGATTATATTCGTATTGATCTTTGAAAGTTCATATTAATGTAACCATGAAATATTGTCTATTTAATTGTACCTGTGTGTAAATAAATGATCCGGTTTAGTATAATTTCCCCTGTTGAGAATCAATTAAGCAATAACTAATGAAATTTTTTTTTTTTATCTTTTAGACACTACAAGTGTTTAAGGCCTCAGCAGTGAAGACTGGAAAGGGTCTATAATCATTTCACGTTAATGTTTTCACTACTTGCCATAGCAATACGTTCAAGGTTTTCTTTTTAGAGTTATCATGCGGCGGCAATTGCTTTTCTTTCAATTGTTCTCATTTAAAATTAATCGTATGGATCCAAAGTCAGTTCTATTTTCTTGGGCACATAGAGTGCCTTTTCAATCAAAGACAATGCTTCTCAACCTCAGTCTAAATTTGAAAGAAAAACCTGACATGTGGTCATGGTAAAAAGCAATCTTCGTAACAGCTAAATTTTTTATAAAAATGTAATTTGATTTCATGCCTCCTGATCCTTTGTCCCATCACTGTTGTAAGTAATATGGTTTTATTTTATGCTTTTACTAAACCTAATTTGACTGAATAGGGAGAAAAAAAAATCATTACATGAAGTAGAGGGGATGTGTTTTGAGCACAGTCCTGTCAATTCCTTTTTAAATATATTTCCACTCTATGCCAGGAAATGTTGATTTTAGTCATTATCTATGCATATGGAAACAGGGGATATGGTAGAATATTATGACTTACAGCCTCAATCTCTTCTTCTTCCTCATCTATGGTCGAGACAGTAACAGAGCTGAATTTTCCCATATCCTTTGTGCGCTTTGTCATCATCACCTATTCGAAATAAAAAGAACTGGTTACAAGAAAGTTTTAGTTCAAGGAGACAATGAACATAAAAAGCAGAATGAGAACAATAGTTGGAGAACAAGTTTAAAAAATCATACCTCCAAGGAGAAGACTGAAAGGAAAACAGAACACTGTAAAGGTCATTGGCAGCAAGAACCACTTGGGAATGCATCAATAACGCACCACACTTATACATCAGTAGGCAAGTCTGCATAAATTTTCAAACAGGATTCCCACAAGAAATAGTGTCTCAAAAAAGCTTTCTCACTTCAAACCCATCATTGCCAGAAAGACCATCAGACCCGTTATGCTTACAAGCACCTGCCGTTTTCACCTCAATGAAAAATGCGATGTGAACAATGAAATCCAGGCTACATTGTGAAATACAGTGTACATAATCATAAAAATAATGCAACAAAAGCCAAGGGCCAGTTATCTGAGCTAATGTTCTGGCAAGCAGGGGTTTGTCATTATTACATACGTGACCTCGGCAGTAGCTGAGCGAGAAAAAGCCTGTTAAATCTACCATGAAAGACAAAAACTACTTGAGAGTACAAACGATTTTACTGCCTCCAGGAAGAGCTATAAGATTAATAAATAATACACCGAGCATCAAAAGAAACTTTCAACTACAGTCAATTCACAAAGTTATTATCGGGGAAAAAGACAATCCTTCGTTAGCAGATCCAGATTTTATTGAACAGGCATGACATGAAGAAATTTGTTATGCTAAATATTTACCATGAATAGATCATCTACTGCGAAACTCACAGGTTAGTTATGTGCGCTCCCACTGCTGGAAATAACCTAAGCTGTAAATATATATGATGCATGCATGGCACCAGATTGCAGATACCTGATCATAAATCAGTATATTGATCTCTGAACCCAAAATGTCACATCATCACATAAATGCTTGAGTTTTAAGCATGGAATAGCATGAGCACTGTCTTGTTGGAATTTTCAAAATACGGCACATGGAAGGGCAGCGAGTGAGGACCCAGGATTTGATCAGCATAGTGTTGGGGAGTCAGGCTGTTATCAATTACCACAAGTGGAATCTACATCACAGATCACCATATATTCAACTTGTACACAAGAATTAGCATATCTTACTATATGTCTGTGCCCTTCTTGCTGACATCCATTAGTGACGTGCTGAAATTCCTGAGTCACAGAACTTGGCTCCACTGTTGGCCATTCCACCTGAGGTGACTTAGATGAACCTCAAACATACCAATGGCCAAAAGGTATTTGCTTTTCAGAAGTGGGATAACACTGGTACATTTCTCTTCTTGTAAATTTTTATCAGCCTTGACATTCTACCCATCCCCTCATCATACATACCCAATAAACTCTCTCACTAATGAGGTGATAAAGTTCTTATGCATGTGTGTCAAACTAATGAAAACAAAAAAAAAAATCAATATTCAAAATCTTGACTTGATTTTTCTGGTTTAGTTTGATGCTCATTATATTATATGATGTTGTGGAAAAATGTCAGATAATATCAATTCAAACTATTCAGTATGCAGCTTTTGAAGTGTTTTTTTTTCTCACATTACATCTTCAACAACAAACTAACCAATACTTTTATAGAGCCTTTTGTGTCCACTGCTGTGGAAATGTTTAATCTTCTATATATATTTCTTCAGATATCTGCAAAATAGTGTTTTACAATTTCCATTGAATGAAAGGTACTGAAATTCAGCTTTGAAGCATTAATATTAAAAATCCTAATCCATCTTGTGAGAATCTACGATAAACATCTGGAATTACAGAAGATGAAAAATTAACAAAATAATCAATAGACCATCCCTCTTAAGACTGAGAAGCAGAATTAATTGTATAAATGAACTATAGCTGTCCTCTATATTAATGGATTTGCTCCTTTTCCAGTTCTACATTCTACAAAAGTTTTAAGTCATTCTTAAGGTTGACTTCAACATACCTTTTGGCCCCAATTTCAGATAAGGAAAATGCCTTCAATTTTAGAAACCGGACTTCTCGGTGACCTTGCCAGATCTCTGCTCTTCCCTTAACCAGTAACAAAGACAATTCTGTTCCTCTGTCACTAGCGGAGATTAAAATCTGTCATTATGTTAAGGCAAGCAGTCAAGGAAAACAGGCTTTGAAACCATCTCAAGGGATGGTGTTTCCTGTGGTATTAACACAATCATAAAGTGTAGGAAGATGTAGCTTACAAATAAAAATTGAAACAAAGCTTGAACTGCCTCTGGGCAGTGACTAAGCTGCCCTGTGTGAATGGGTAGTCTTAATTCACATTTGAGCGGTTAGATTAATGATACAATCCAAGTTACAATCACCACTATTTCTTTGCAAGATATTCCTTTTAAAAACAACAACATAATTAAAATGAGATATGTTCTGCAGAATATGAACAAAAGTGTTGGGTCAGAAAGGAATTCATTTTGGTTCTTCTTCTTGTGTATGCTATGTTCCACACGAGTATACATGCATCTTTGGCAGTAATCCACCTGTTACTGTTCTGGTTGCCTAGTGCAGACCACTCTGCTGCTAAATTATCTTAACCCTTGAGTTTGCTTTTCTCTAACTTAAATATTTAAAAATATTTAGTGTTCCATAGTGGGCCATATTGACATTATACATGTATACGTGACATCCAATGAATGCTTTAGGGGTTTAGTTAGCACAATAAAATCTTTAAAATTGTACATGTCCTCTCCCCACATGACTATTTTAACCTGAATAACCTTTCTGTTCATAACTGCAGAACTCAGAACACCACCAACTCCGAACCAAATTGCACAAGACAAATGAGTTAATTTGTCAATTCCAGTAACATGAAAAATTTACATGAAAAATTAAATTCTAAAAGTATCAATTCCTGTTTATTTCTTTTCCTATCTCACTGCAGTGACTAGAAATTTCAGCAATATTCATATCTTATTTGAGAAGTTTACTACGAAACTGTGAAAAGTTTGAAACAAAGGAAAGAAACAAAAGTAAAATGGCCTTGATGGAAGAATGTGCAGCACTTCAAAGAAAATGAAAAACTGCACATGCTTTAATTTGTTGAGGGTTCAGCAAACTATCCCTTCTGTGTTTAACTTTTATTTTAAGGGTTAAAATGTTTCGCCCATGTACTGAAAACAGTAATATAGTCATGCACTCTGCATTCATCTGTGGTGCCTTTAGAAAACAGGTTATAAATTACACATCTTACAAACAGCAAAGAGAAAGCAATTTAAACCATTTTGTAAAATCATGCACTCAGTACAGTTCCTACAGTACATATTCCAGAATTGCTCTATTGATTTTGAATAGTCATTGTGCAATACAGCATAATGTCAAACAATTTCTCATCTGGCATTGAAGTGTTTAACCCGTGGTTACAAATAAGGGCTTGACCATAAGTTCACACTATAATGCTTCGATAACCTGCTAGCCAAATTCTCCGTATCTAATACCACTATGTAAGCATCACTAAAAGATACTTCTAGTTCCAAATGGCAGTTTAATGGACCTATGATTAATTGAACTTTGACTAATGGATCCCAGTTTTTGCTTTTGAAATGCTAACTATATGTTTCTATGCAAATGTTAAAATTAATCACAAAGCAGACTGGCGTCCTCTGTCTAAACTAGATGACAGCTGATGCATTTTATTTAAGCCAAATGTACTGCTGTGTGGTGTCTTTTTTTTAATTTAGTGCTTCACATCTCCATGACTGACAGCAATGAATATCCTAATATTTCCAAATGGAAAGTGGGAAATTGCCATTTAGAAACTCCCTTTCCACTGCTAACGGTTTCAAAAGAACAAAGTTTTGTTATACATTTTTAATGTTCAAAATAGTGAAGTCTGTTGAGAAATAACTGGCACAGCATTACAGTACAAGTTGTTTTAAACAGTGGATCTGCATAATCCATGCCTTCTAATGCATTTTAATCCCAGTGTTGTTTCTTCCTACAGGGGATTAAGTACTATATTAATTAAAGTAAGATATATAAGGCTTTATTACAAGAGCCGGAAGACAGTATAAAACAAAATGTCTGTGTATTTTAAGATAAGGATGAGTATCAACACTGTAAAAAGAAAATGCTTACAGCAGCCACAAAAGGTTAGCTCAAGAAGTTTTTCAGGAATTTGTGTTGCTTCCTTGCCTCATTTAAGTGAAGTCTGCATTAAAAGGGTGGGTCAGAGTAGTGGATTTTGTTTAGGTTAAGATTACCTACTGATGAATAAATTTCTGGACCTTTAACTTGTTTTCCTCTCTCTCTCCTGTGGAGATGGATGTCTCCTTCAGACTGCCAATTCCCCCGCTCGGGGGATATCACTCTAGTATTCTTTCAGTAAAAGACTGATTTTCTTAAATTTGCAATTCACAAAAGATGTTTAGAGGCATTCTACATGGCACAGGTATTTTTTTATCACAATTATTGGGGATTAAAATTATTGGTGATTTTAATGTTATGAATTTTGGATCCCTTTGAGAATATTTAAGGAAAACTCTTGATATTTAAAAGGTCCCTTAATCAGGTAGTGAATTTCAAGCAAAGATTGTACTATGAAGACCAAGGAGCTTGTAAAACAGTGTGTTTCAAAACAACACAGCACAGATGAGGAAAGCATCCAGACACTACTAGATCTGGCTGTGATACCAAACGGAGAAGCTGGGCAAGGAGAACAAGGTTAATAGCTATTTTAGTTAAGAATTCAGTGGATGAGATGGGAGAAAATGTCCATGGGTCAACAAAAATTTGGTCTATCCACAAAGTGGGCTGGTATAAAAAAAAAACATCTCAGATTTCAGATTTGTTTTCAAAAAAGCATCAAGGTGTAAATATGTGGACTTGGGTTTAGTGGTCAGAAACATTTTAGGGAAATAAAAAAAGTAAAAATGATACCTACCCTCACTTTTTTGGGAGCCTCTTGCTTTTGACTATAAACGCTAGTGTTGCCAAATCCCTGGCCAAACTTCACTACTGCTCCATCGACAATAAATGTCACTGGAGTATTTTTCATTTGGTGCTGATAAAACAGCAACAGGCCACACCTGGGGAAGAAAAGAAATTTGCAATCATTTTTTAATACAACAGATCATCTTCACCTACTATAATGTAGCACAACCACAATCTTGCACAATATTTTTTTTAATCAATATATATGCACACCATGCAAAAGATTTAATAACCATGGGGAAGAAAGATTTGAAGTTAACCTAGCACTTTCATGCTAGGTTGAGTACAACACTCACTGGAAAAAAAATGGGATCCCCAAATGATATAAACTGGTCCAAGATTATATAAAACACATTCTCTGACATGTATTTATCACGTAATGGTAACTTCAGAAGTCAACTTAATTATTCTGATATCTTTATACTTTTAATATATATTAATTAGAAATAATAAAATTTGAAGTTGGAATTGGAAATTGGGGTCATTGTTAAACAACTAATATTAACTTACTATTAATTCACTGGAATGACATTTCCTTTTTACATATTTAATTATTTTAATTATACTTCCAGATGACAATGTGACTAATGTAAATATAAATACTAAACTCCAAATACAATTAGAAAATTTAGAAAAAATGCAGCCTTGTACATTTTTGTTTATTACATTAGATTTTTAGGCAATCTCATAATTTTTATTTTTTGGATCTGTGAACTGTAACATATTTAAAATTAGATTTGACATAAAACATATGACATTAGATAAGACATAAAACTAAACTAAATTTGGTTTACAGAAATGTTTCTTATAAACACTGCTTGTTTTAAACAACTTTGACATAAAATAAAAAATCTTGCATATCGATTATTTGCTTGTCCCAATGGTTTGAATAACATCTTAACTGCTGCTTAATGTACTGCATGCAGCACACGCTTGTTTCTAAAACATTGTCTGTACATTTCTATGAAAGCATGTATATGAGGAAAAAAAACTTTAGTTGTACAATTATTACTTGTGGGAAATGCCCGCAATATTACTGTTTATAAATTACTTTATAAAACTACATACAGATTGTGCTGTCAATCAAAATGAAAAAAAAAATCTGTATAATCGGAGAATAATACCCAAACTGGGAATGAGGAAAATGAAAAAACCTCCACACTCTAATTCTGAATCACATAACAACACCCATCTCACCATTCATCTTCTTTCCTAATGCCTTTTTTAATCCTTTGAAGTGACAGAAAAACAGTTATTAAAATTATAATTCAGGTGGGTAGCTGCGTCAGCATGCGTAGGCTGCAAAGGAACAAGTAATAGGTTTATTCCATGCTGAAAAAAAGAAGAAAGAGAACACAACGTTTCGGCCGTGGAGCCTTCTTCAGGTGTGTTCTTCAGCACACCTGAAGAAGGCTCCACGGCCGAAACGTTGTGTTCTCTTTCTTCTTTTTTTCAGCATGGAATAAACCTATTACTTGTTCCTTTAAAATTATAATTACTACATATAATTCACTGGAGGCTAGGAATTTGAATTTAATAAAAGTTTAGAATGCAAGTATTATAATCATCTTAAAGGATAATTAAATGTTTTAAATTTAAGCATTTGAAAAAATGGAATTCTGCTTGCTGGTTTTAAGCAAGACAAATGGAGGATTATTGTACTATTTTAAGCTTTCATAATAAAGAAAAGTATTTACAGCAAACACTTGGCCAGCAGCCCTGCAACTTACAATTGGCAGCCCACTGAAGCTAAGCAAGTGTGAGCCTGGTCAGTACCTGGATGGGAGGCCTCCTGGGAAAAACTAATGTTGCTGCTGGAAGAGGTGTTAGTGAGGCCAGCAGGGGGTGCTCACCCTGCGGTCCATGTGGGTCCTAATGCCCCAGTATAGTGACGGGGACACTATACTGTAAACAGGCGCCGTCCTTCGGATGAGATGTAAAACCAAGGTCCTGTCTCTCTGTGCTCATTAAAAATCTCAGGGTGTTTCTCAAAAAGAGTGGGGGTGTAAGTTTCCTATGCCTCCTAGTAATCCCCCTCTATGAATTGGCTACATTACTTTGTTCTCCTCCCCCCCACTCCGACGGTAGGCGGAGCGACGCGCCGGTTGGAGTATTCTCAGTCGCATTTAATGGCAACGTCAGCTCAAAGATTTGGTTCAAACCACCAAATGGAGACAAGCGTGCCGACAAGCGGACCCTGCTGATGCAGGATTAACGCTAGGATGAGAGAGAGATTTACAGCAAACACTTGTAAAGCATGTTATGTGCATTTTCCAAAACTTACAGGGTAATTAATTTCTTGTAGAGTAAGCACAGTAAGGAAAATGCTTATCAGCACAAAATAAGCATTACATTTGTGAAGAGTTCATGTTTCATATTAGAACAATCTCTCTACTAAAGCTAAAAAAAATCTATAACCTACACAGGCATTATCTTATGGGGCATATTCTCATTGATGTTGCCTGTTTAAAAGCCCTGGAAAATTGTTAACACACAATAATCATGGAGATGACACTTTCTTACCATGTTACTCTTGTTTACTCAAAATTGGTCTTTTCTTTAATACCCAAAAGGGTTTGTATTTACTAATTCAATGTTTTTAAAATATATAATGGTAAACAAAGGAGAAAAAATAATTAAGAATCAGTGTATATGAAAGAAGTTATCCTCTAGTTTACCTAGCACATTTTAGAGGTATAGTGCCTATAGAAAGTTTACATACCCTTTCCACAGTTACACATTTTTTGGCCTAACAGCCTATAATCATGATACATTAAACCAGAATGTATTTGACATTTTGTACACACTGTAACATACAACATCCAAGTGGAAAACAAATACTCCAACATTCTGAAAAAGTATTTACAAATGAAAACCTAGAAGAATGGGTTGGATATAGCCCTTAGTAACAGCAACTGTAAATCAGCTTTGATGCAAACCAATTGCCTTCCAAATCACATAACAATCTATCCAATTAGATCTAGTAACATCTATACCAACAATACCACTGTTCATATCTCAGGCATGTCAAAAGACCTGAACGGAATGAAAACTGTGAGTAATCCATATTGCAATAATGTCAGGTTAGCACCCAACTGATTATTATATACTATTTATTTTATGTTTAATTACTGAATAGTACAGTATCTGTACTGTACAGCTTAAAATACTTTTTCCATTCATTCTATATATGAAGGGAGGAAATTTCTTCCTTTCTACTTTCTTGGACTGACTGCTACTGCATTCTCCCTCTTGTTCTCTACCTCCCTCCATGATTTGCACATATACTTACTAACCATTAAAGGGGAACTGCAGCCTCAATTTCTCAGGCCAGTTATTAAATCTCAATAATAAAATAAATTGACAGTATAGCAAAATTTTACAGAATTACAAATTAAACAAAATGTTGAACTTTGTGAAAGTAGTGTATGGACACCCAGTTGTAGAGATTTTACGAGAATTACGACGTGAAGCAACCCTTCCTGCTCACTAGTCACTATCATGAGTAATGTAATGTGATGTATGAGCGAATGAGTACAGGTTGTGCAGCAGGCATTTCACTGCAAAAATGGTGCAGTGTGATCTGCATGCAGAGTTCACTAGTAGTATTTATCGGCAAAACCGTGTCAAGGTCGAGAGCAATATTTATATTGGATTTGAACAGATGTATTCAGAAGTCACTTGATTACAATCTTACAGGGGAGCTTCACCTCACCAGATGTTTTGTTGCCACATTCTAAATTGCAAAATATGGCACTGAACAAATCTGGAAATTTTCTCTCCTTTGTCTGATGTCAATTGGAGGTTTTATGCATTACTATGTACATTTTTCTTTCATTGCGATTCGAAATGTAGTCATCAAAGCTGATTCATTCTAACCCCAAAATATAAATATAGCATTGCATTTCCCCTTTTATGGTCAATAAACCCTGGTGAGCATGCACGTTTGCTGTACTATCCCTATCCCTCCTTCCTCACTCCCAGACACAGCTAAGGCACGTAAGAGAAGTGTTATATCTTATATATTCACAATATGACTTCACACAACACCTAAAAGTCACTTTTGACTTATGAAGGATTCAGGTTACATAAAGACTTGAACTGAACCCTTACATAACCTGGTAAGTGCATCTAGTGTGATACCGGTATAGTTAGAAAGGCAAGAAGAAAAAGCCTACAAGCAGGAGAGAAAGCCTATATCTACGTGGATGGTGTCCCCATTACCAGTAAAGCACATTGAGTGGAGTGTCCAGAAAAATGCTACGTAAGTACAAGGAATTATTAACCCAACACTAACAGAAGAAGAGTCGGAGGGGGTGTCTGTCCAGCTCCTGTCTCAGATGGTGGTTGCGTGCAAGACGAGAGAGTAAGAAATGCAACCGTTAGAAGACTTTGAAAAATGCTGTGAGGTTTTGTGTTGAATTGTTAGTGGGGAAAAAAAAAGTTAAAAATACAAAGAGTGTATTCTAAAAAAAGAAAAATTCTGCAAAAAAAAATGTTTTGGGGGAACTGTACATCACACTATTCTAAAGTATTCCTCTCCAAGTATAAACATTTGTCAAAACACAAACTACTTTGCATGGCTCTCAATGATACTACAATTTTGTTTCAAACAAGTAGGAGCACTGTAATTTATCTTGATTAAAAAAAAAACTCAGTAACCAGGAAGTGCCTAAAAAAATTAATTCACAAAAGATAGACGGCTGAGACCGTCTGATTAACATACATTGTGACAGCTTAAGTGTTTCATAAATTGAACACATTATGTGTCTGTACCCTTTCTCACAAAGGAAAGAAATTTTCAAAAGTAATAAAGAACATTGAATTTGAATTGATCCTTCCTTTTGTCTTTTTTGTCATGATGAAAAGGAAAATATACAAAAGTACCAAGTCACTGTCTAGATCTAAACTGGCTATTTGCAATATTCAAGCCCGGAAATTAATCGTAGATGACTGAGAGAAGGATGCTTCCAATCAGTAAGTATCAAGTGCCTGTAGGAGTCTGGGAGCATAAGGTCTGGCTTGTTTGCAATCTACATTTCAAAGGTTAAACAGAGATGCTTAGACTTTTAAATTACATAACACAAATTGCACAAGTCTACACAAGAACATATACCCTATGTCAACAGAGATAACCAATATACCAATCAGTTCTGTCAGAATAAAGCCCTTGGAACAAAACGCCACTTCTTCTGGAACAGGCACTTGTGAACTGAGTTTTAGAAGACATGTTTTCATGTCACTTTTCCATAACAAATTGGGTATGGTTTTCATGGCATTTGACATCAATGAAACACCAGAAATAAATCACAGGGCTTTGTTAATGCAGTGCTGCTCTTCCGTTTATTCAGCATTCAAGAAGATAAATAGCTTGTTTTTTCTTTGCCAAAATAGTTTGAGATCTTTGTGATAGTCACATGCCCTTACTGCTTTGAGCTTACATGCATCACACCAGGGAAGAAAATTAGCACACAGTCTTACTAGCCACACTGGCAAGTGTTAAACAAGTTACAAAACAAAATGTAAAATGCTATATCCACTGATGCTCATCTACATAACATCAAGGATGACATCACTGGTGTATCCACTTGATAATGGACGCCACATCACAAAGCAGAAGGGCACTGCAATGCTACTACTTTTTGACAAAAATTGTAAAAATGGGGAGATATTTAAGAGATTAGAAAGCCAGCAGAAAAAAAATACAGTTAGATGACAAACAGTAAACAGAGTAAAAAGAAAAATGCTCTAAAGCCTAATAAAATGGATGACAACAGCTCATTTTCTGCAGCACAGATTAATACCTGCTCTTCTCAGAATACAAAGCATTTAGCATATAATTTCTTTGTAACTATCACACATCCTCAACTGTTTTATAGAGTAAAATATCTTTAACATATACATTCTTAAATGATGGTTACTTTATAAAGAAGCCTTACAATTCATCCCCCTAACACATGAGAAATCATTAAATTGTGAAACAGCTTGTTTTAAAACACTATTAATTCATTGGAATCATATTTTATTTTGTGGTTTATTAAATGCTTCTAGTTTTAAAATGTTTTTTTTTTTTAATTATGCTACTTCTGAATGAAAATGTGACTATAAGTATAACACCGTATTCAAACTTCAATGCAACAACTCAGTGTTAAGCTTATCAGATTAAATTAGATGATGATGTTGGTGCACCTCCGTAATTCTTTTCTTGGATTTGGGAACAATATTTTTAGTTACTTAAAACAAGCAGTGTTTATTTCAGTAATCTCAACGTGTAGAACTTCTAAGTCTAAAATGTGCATGGCAAACACCGTAATAATAGTTGTAATACGTTAAAAACAGTTGTTTTTACAAACAACTTTTGTTAAAAACAAAGTTGTTTTTTAACAGCACACAGACAGTAATAACTAAGGCAGCAACATAAAGGATGCAATTTCCCTCATGCAATCAATAAAGTATCTGTCTAACATAGCCCTAGACATATCAATAGTCCAAACTCAAATCCTTGATCTAGAGGCTCATGAGACCAGAGCTTGTCCTGAATTTCTCCACGTTAAGCGGACTAAGAGTCTGTGACACAAGATTAGCCCCAACAGTGCTGGGACCTAATTGTATAGCCCAGTAGAATAGAGCAATTGGGGTGAAGTACTTTGCTCAAGGGTACAATAGTACCAATAATGGGGACTTCCTTTAGTTTCCAGAAAAGGCCACCATCTGTATTTTTGTAATGACAGCTTGTAAAAACATGAATTACCAGTAAAACAGAAGATTGTATCTGTATTTGATTGACAACCTCTCCTTATCTAGTTTTCCAGAGAGGTAAATGAAATCATCCAGTAGACATCAACAATCTACTCACAGATAAAAAGGCGTTATGTTAAAAACTTAAAATGCCATGGGAATTGTTTCTTATGATTTATCAGAAAGCAGGGGGGAAAATACAGACAAATCAGGTGTGATATCAACTCTGTTATTTTCTCCATTGCAAAATAAAAGTTTTAACTCATCCAAATTCGAAACAGCACTTTCTGCCAGACTAGATAGAGCGTATCTCACTTTATATCAAGTGACAACCTGTCACTCATAGACAGCAACCTGTCTCAGTTACCTAAAGCAAAACATACAGCATCTTCTGAAAACAAATCCTTAAAAAATAAGGATCTCTCCGTCTTATTAATTCCTGTGTTAAAATACTTACTTTCCACATTTCTTTCTAAACTGCCTTTCGATACCCTCTGGTCTAGAAGAAGAAAAAAAAAACTTTGAGTAGGGGGACAATGTTCAATTGTTCTTCAGTTAATTTTTAAGACTATTGTACATAACATAACAAATCCATAACATTTAAAATGTGAAATTATTTATAAAGAACACTAGTACTATAGTCAGATGGTCCACCTGAACATGCAGTTGTATGAGAAGAATATCATTTAAACAGGTAAAAAAAGAGACATCAAAAAGTAAATGTTAACAAAATATTTCCTGCCATTTTTAAAAAGAGTACTGCTATCATGTTTCATACGTTATACTAATAACAATTTGTGCGATAAGCAAGCTAGATAAAAAACAATCAAAGAAGGTTCAAAGCTTATGCTGACATTTGTCTTTCTAGCTGCATTTAATATTAATATTAATTCTAATGTGCAAGGACCTATATAGATAAAAACAGTACCTATTTAATAGCAGCTCGGGGGTATATACAAAAAAAACACTTTATGCAAAAACAATGCAAGAATTATTTTTCTGCTGAACAATTCTGCAAGTAATCATATTTCAGTTCAATAGTGATCACAAATGCATTTGCAAATAAAGGGTCAGTATATATTTTTATTGTAGACTAAGGTAATTGCTATCACTACTTCTATCTTATTAAGAAAAATAAGCACGGAAACATAATCTACAACTACTTCATCACATATTTCCACCAAGGTTTTTATGTTTTAATAAACAGCACAGAAATACTTTTATATCATCCATACCTTCGAAGATAAACACTCTCATCTTCTTCTATGTTACAGAATTTATGAGCATGCTTGGCTGCATCAATCACTCTGGCTCGGTCCCGTGGCCTCATGGGAAGTTTCTCCAGCTGGCAGTCTACAGAAAGATCAGAGAATCAGTATTCAATCAAACAATCCATCGATGAATCACTTCAAAGTATACCAGTTGGAAATGTATAAAAAAAATATCAGAAGTAGAACTATTTATTAGGCTAAAAGATCTCTAAGAAGCACATCCTATGACTTGCAGTTACCAAGCTCTTCCAAATTCCATGCTGAACTATACATACCTAAAAAAGTTAAGCACCAAGGCATTGCATCTTTAAAAGTCAAATTCAAACAAAATTTTACAGTGAAGACTTCATGCAACAACCTTCATTTACTGTTTGTAAGGACCTTTATTATTTCTTACAAAATAAGACTTTTCAGAGAGCCTAATGCATTATGAAAGTACACAAAAAACTACATGACATTCATTTAAAAGGTACGACATACTACAACTTAATGGTCTCTGTGCAAACAATAATCTTCAACATAGTAAAAATCATTAAGGATAGTACTCCATTAACTTGTACATTAGCCTTACTAAAACCTCTCTTATTTACATCATCATCATGTTTAAAAGCAATGCATGGTATTTATCTAAGAACACTCTAGGTTTTAAAAGCTTTTTTCCCCAGATACAAGCTAACCTACAACCTCTTTAAGTCAAAGATAAAAAACACTGCCCTAAAGTGGTACTGCTGCACTATTTTTATATTTCGGGGTTAGAAAAAAACAGCATTGATCAGTACATTTCAAATCACAATGAAGGAAAAATGTACACTGTAATGTGTAAAACCCCAAATTTACATCACAAAATAGACAAAACTTTCCAGGTATGCACAGCTCCATATTCCGCCTTTCAGAATGAGACAACAAATCGTTCGGCGATGTGAATCGGCCTTATAACATTGTAAACAAGCAGGCTTGTGAATACATCCCTTTTAATCCAGTAGAAATAATGCTCTTGACATTGAGTAATGTCAATAAATACTAATTACTTGTTAACTCCCCATGCAGATCAGGTTGGAACATTTCTGTGGTGAAATGTCTGCTGCACAATCTGATTTGCTTGTACATCACATTACATTAGTCGCTGCACTGACTAGTGAGCGGGAAGGGCCGCTTCACATCACAATGTATTGTCTGTGGCAAGACCAGCAGTTTGCCAAAACATGCGACTTTCCACTATTTTCACAAAGTTAATGATTTTGTGTTTAATTCAGAATTTGTAAATTTTTAATAAACAGTCTGAGAAATTGGGATTACAGTTCCCCTTTAATCTGAATTTAGAGTAGTAATCATAGACGAAAGGGATGTCTAAGCATCTGTATTCGGCAGTAGCAACCGACAAATGTGATGGACTGCACAGTTTTGCATATTTCCTCCTGTTCCTAATTGGTTCTTAAAAGCTCAACACAGTACAAGCTTCACAAAAACAATATGTGCATTATTCTTTTTACACAAGATACCAGAATCACAAACGCATGCCAATTCTCATTTTATCACTTTGAAGATGGTAAGCTAGAGCTCCATAACACCATCAAGCTACAGAACACGAATCAAATCCTGGTCATACACCAAAGCAAAGTGAATCACATTTCTCTTGCTCTAAACCGTTGAACAAAAGCTGAGAATCATAAACCCATGGAGCATGTCACAAAGGCTATTGCAAGTAAGCCAAGATATTTTTGCTGCCATGTTAGTAAATGTAATTATTCCAGCTCCTGGAAATAAAAAAGGAAGCCTAATAAACATCATTTTCTCTCTTGGCATTCATTTCACAAAGGCTTGTAGACCAGTATGTTGGTGTTGAGATATTCTAGCACCACTACTGAAATAAACATTAGATTTATAAGAGGCTTTGTTCTTATACAGTATATTAATTATATAGAATAAGGGAAGAAAGTTTTTATTGTTTGAAGGAAAAGTAGAAAGTGAAAGCCCATTATCTTGTAAATGCAATAAATACTGTATATATAAATGTTTCTAAATTCAGAGTACTACTGTCAATTTCTGCTACTTTTTTCCCATAAACAGAAGTCTGCCTGCATCAGAAAAAGTCTTAGTCGCCCCAAGGATGTGGCAGATATCAATTATTCATTCAGTTCGTCACTGCAGACTGCTAGATTGAGCATCTGCAAACCACAAGTGAAAACAATGAGGATTTTATATAGAATGGATCCCATTTCTAAGCTATATGTATAAAGATCCCTTTTGACTCAAAGTAGTGTGCTGTATACAGAATTATAAGCAAGCATTGTGCCATCCAAAAGTCTTAAAATTTGCATTAATGAAAATGTTTAAGAATATTCTAATTAAAGTAAAATCTGTAGACATTTGATTACCATTAATGAATTCTAAAATCTTTCACAGCATAGTATCCAAAAGTTTCCTAGTCAAGGAAGTGTCAAATGTGTTCCATTTTATTAATGTCTTAGTAACTCTGCCTTTGAAGAATACTTAGGCAATTTCTAGTGTGAAGAAAGCTATTTCAACTAGGTTTAAATCAGGAGATGGGGAAGACAAGCTGAGAAGAATAGCCTCATTTTTTTTCTAAACAACCTCCTGTGAGCACACTGCTGTAGTAGAGCATGATCCATTTCTTTGTTGCAGGAGAACTTCAAAGCAATGCAATTAGAAAATAGAAAATATCCACGGAGGGTTTTAAATCATGCCCCAACCCAACATACTTTATAGACACAGATGTCATACGAAAATAAAGGTCACCAACCAAAAAGGGGTCATTTGGTTCATCTTCCTCAATTAGTAGCTCATTTAATCTAAAAAGTCTTAATCTGAATAGAGGGTCTCCTGTTATGGAGATCATTCATATATCCACAACTCTTCATTTCCTATTCTTTGTCATAACTGAATTCCCCTCTGACTTTACGAAAGTTGTCCTGTGACCTTGTTTTGCTATCAAGTCTAAAGCATGCTCCTGGTCAGTCATTATCTTTAGTCATTAGTATTTTACATATTTGAATTGAATATTCTCTCAATCAGGCTTGGTCTACAACGATGATACTTTTTTAACCTAACTGTATATGACAATCCCCAGAGACCATGAATTATTCTTTTGCTCTTCTTTAAACTAAGGCTATTAATAATATCATTTTTGAGTGCAAGTATTGACATCATTACAAATTATTTTAGATATTTGGCAATATTCCATCATAAAGCTATTTGAGTTTCTCTCCCTGTCTGTGTGTCTCATGGAGAGCAAGTTGAGGAACGCAAAAAGACAAATTCCTAATACAAGAAACTGTATATGGCCAATAAAGTGTTCTTATCTTATTTTTCTCTTCATTAATATATATAGAGAGAGTTTCAAACATTAATCTCTAAAACCTTATATACTGACTATATTCTCATTTATAACACTGTGAATTTATTGAAGCTGTTATAAAGCAAATCTTCTTATAAAACTATATTTTTGGGATAGGTGCACTGACATTTTATTGAACAGACGTACTTAAAATCCTTATGTTTATTTCTTGAGTGTCTCGACCACTAAAGAGGTTCGCTGGAGCGCAAGCTGAGCTTCAGCTTTGAGTCACCCTGGATTCAGCTTTGAGTGACATCACTAGCTAACTGCGACTAGGACTTTGCAAACAATAGCATTTGCCAAAAGAGAGCATAGTGGAATTAATATAATAATAATAATTGCTTACACTTATATAGCACTTTTCTGGACACTCCACTCAAAGTACTTTACAGGTAATGGGGACTCCCCTCCACCACCACCAATGTGCAGCCCCACCTGGATGATGCGACGGCAGCCATAGTATGCCAGAACGCTCACCACACATCAGCTCTCAGTGGGGAGGAGAGCACAGTAATGAAGCCAATTCATAGAGGGGAATATTAGGAGGCCATGATTGGTAAGGGCCAATGGGAAATTTGCCCAGGACACCGGGGTTACACCCCTACTCTTTCGAGAAACGCCCTGGGATTTTTAATGACCACAGAGAGTCAGGACCTCGGTTTTACGTCTCATCCGAAGGATGGCGCCCGTTTACAGTATAGTGTCCCCGTCACTATACTGGGGCATTAGGACCCACATGGACCGTAGGGTGAGCACCCCCTGCTGGCCCCACTAACACCTCTTCCAGCAGCAACCTTAGTTTTTCCCAGGAGGTCTCCCATCCAGGTACTGACACTTGCTGAGCTTCAGTGGGTTGCCAGTTGTGAGTTGCAGGGTGATATGGCTGCGGGTTGCCAATATGCCAGAGCTCTCTCAGCAACACAGTGACCCTCGCAACCTCCCAGTTGCTTATAGGCCTTGAGAAGCACATGGCAGTTCCTTGTGCCACAGTCATACACTGTCCTAGATCATCCCAGAAATGTTCGATGCGGCTTAGTCCTAGTGAGTAGGCCATCCAAGCAAGCCATTGTAACACAAGCAACGCAAGGATGTGCACGATCCGCCCCAATGGCACAAAGATACTGATCTTTTTACAAACTGGGCTTCTTTTTGTATTCTTATTTCTTCATTTTCACCAGGTGTGGATTCAAACTGGTTGTTATCTTAACTCATCATCTAGGCTCTATCAAGTCTCGGAAATTATGTGATTTAGGGCTATGTGTGTTTTGCAAAAGTATTCAGCCCCTTTCAATGATGGATCCATTTTAATAAATTTACGTTTTATACGTGGATATTTTCAATCAAACCTAAATGCTCAAGTAGAACACTTACAGGTGAAAAAAGCTGAATATCAGCAAAAGCTGAAAAAACAAAACCTGTAATGCAGATTGCATACTTATTCACCTCTTTGCTATGCCAAGACTAAATTAGTTCAGATGCAGATCAGATCAGATCACAGTTCAAAGAGGCTGAATATCTCATAGTGAAATTTGATTATATGGAAGGCTCTATCCAACTACCCAGATAAGACTGTTAAGAGTGCCACCACAGAACCAATGGTAACTTTGAAAGAGGTATAGACCTCAATGACTGAGATGAGGAAGGCTGTCCATAAGTCTAAAACATCCGACAAAGCTGGCCTGTATGGCAGAGTGACAAACCAATCTCTAATTCTTCATAAAGTTTGTAACAAAGCATTTAATGGATACTGAAGACATGACAAAAGATTTTTTGATCAGTCAAGACAAAACTGAAACTTTGTGATCTAAATGCAAAGCATTACTTAATGCACAACCCAGCACATTTCTACTAGTATGGTGGTGACTGTAATATTGTATGGGGTCAAGACAGCTAAAAAATGGATAAAGCAAGTATCCCTAAACCATAAAGGAAACATATCTGCTTAAGACATAGACATAAAGCAAAAGTTCAGCACAACAATGACTATAAGCTACACTGGAGTGGCTTAACAAGACGAAAGGAAATGTCTGTGAGTAACCTAAAGACCTAACTTGAATCATATAGAAAATCTGTGGCAAGACTTGTTTTCAAGAGGCGAAAATTACTGTCCATCCATGATCCCCACCCAACTAATTTCGCAGAGGCTGAGCAAGTCTGCAAAGATTTAGCACCACTGTAATGCGCAAAATTGGTACAGATTTCATCAAACAGAAACTCAGTTGTAATTTCCACAAAAGGTGCTCCCATCAAGTATCCACCTTGAGTGGAGTTAAATATGTTAATGGTGTATTAAGATTTTTATTCTTTTTAGCATGTTTTATTAATTAATAAAATTAATTCAATTAATTCAATATGGCGCCGTGAGTGCGGCAGCCTGTTGCAGCAGCTCCAGTTAATTTGTGATTTGTGTGTCCTTTTTGTTGTTACTACCGGTAGTTACATTAGTTTTAGTTTGGGATATCGTTTACTTTCGTTTTTGTTTCTGTGTTTTTTTTCTCTCGGAGTCATGACGGTCTTTGAGCAACTTTTTAAATCGGTGTGTACTACGGGCAAACCGGGCTCTTTTGTTTACACCAGAGACCAGCTCTTCATGTTACGGAAGCCGGCAGTGTTCTCGGGTGAGCGATTGGAGATCCCCAGAGAACTAATTCAACGGAGTAGAGGCTGTAGATCCGGAGCAACGTATCGGGCTGAAAAAAGGAGGTACAAACCTTCTTTACCCTCCATCATAATGGGGAATGTACGATCTCTTGGCAACAAGATGGAGGAGCTAGCGGCGCTGACGAGGAGCCAGTGGGAATATCGTGAGTCCTCTATTATGTGCTTCACAGAGACTTGGTTGAATGAACTGGTTCCCGACGCTAACGCTACAATAGAGGGTTTTCAGATAGTGCGTACAGATCGGAAAATCAAGGAGAGCGGTAAAAAGAGAGGAGGAGGGCTAGCAGTGTTTGTGAGTAACAGATGGTGTAACTGTAATCATATAACTGTAAAAGAACAGCTCTGCACCCCGGACATTGAGCTACTAGCAGTTAGCCTGCGGCCATATTACCTACCTAGGGAGTTCTCGCAGGTTATTGTTGTGCCGGTATATGTCCCGCCCTCTGCCGACGCAGCCTCAGCGTGTGACGTTATACACACTGTTACAGCCGGACTACAGACTCGTCACCCAAAAGCCATGTTCTTGATAACTGGTGATTTTAATCATGTTTCGCTCTCCTCTACCCTGCCTTCTTTTAGTCAGTTTGTTAAATGACCTACTAGAGATAACAAGACTTTGGACTTGCTGTATGCTAATGTCAAGAATGCCTACAGCTCCACATCACTCCCCTCCCTTGACAGATCTGACCACAACCTTGTTCACCTCCTATCTCTGTACAAGCCTCTTGTACTACAGCAACCAGTAACCACCAGGACAGTGAGGAGATGGTCAGCTGAGGCTAATGATGCACTGATGGACTGTTTTGAAACAACGGACTGGGAGATACTCTGTGAGCCTTATGGAGATGACATCGATGGTCTTACCCACTGCATCACTGACTACATAAACTTCTGTGTTGACAGTGCAGTGCCCACCAGGAAAGTGCGCTGCTTCTCCAATAATAAACCCTGGGTCACCAGTGATCTGAAGGCCATCCTAAATAGGAAAAAGAGGGCTTTCCAGGCAGGTGACAAGGAGAAGCTGAAGCGAGCACAGAAAGAGCTGAAGGTGAGAGTTAGGGAGAGCAAGGTGGCTTATGGGAGGAAAATGGAGGACAGGCTGAGGGAGAGCAATGTGAGAGAAGTGTGGAATGGCATGAGGAAGATCTCCTGATACAAGTTGTCCGGCGGCCAACAGAGTGAGGGAGGCCTGGAGAGGGCCAATGAGCTGAATCTTTTCTTCAACAGATTCGATACAGGGTCCACTGTCCATTCACCTCTCAGGCCTTCACCCCAGACACCCTCTTCATGTCCTCAGTCACCCCATCATGTGATCCCTCCTACTCCTACTCCATCTTCCCCTGCCCTCCTCGGCCTATCCATCACAGCTGACCAGGTCAGAAGGGAGTTGAGGAGACTCCATGCAGGGAAGGCAGCTGGTCCTGACGGTGTCAGCTCCAGGTGCTAAAGACCTGTGCGGACCAACTGGGTTCAGTGCTACAGTACATCTTCAACCTCAGCCTGAGATTAAAAAAGGTTCCGATGCTCTGGAAGACATCTTGCCTGGTCCCAGTACCCAAAAAGGGGCACCCTAAAGTCTTGAATGACTACAGACCAGTGGTACTTACATCACACCTAATGAAAACTCTGGAAAGGCTTGTACTGGACCACCTCAGAACCCTGGTGAGTATAGCACTGGACCCCCTGCAGTTCACCTACTGGTCACACCTGGGAGTGGAGGATGCAGTCATCTATCTGCTACACAGAGCTAACTCTCAGAGAAGACGGGGAGCATTGTGAGAGTTATGTTCTTTAACTTCTCCAGTGCCTTTAACACCATCCATCCACCTTTACTGAGAGATAAGCTAAGGGCAGCGCAGGTGGACACTCCCCTGCTGTCCTGGATTATAGACTATCTGACCTGCAGGCCACAGTATGTACGGCTACAGAGCTGTGTGTCCGAACAGATTGTTAGCAGTACTGGGGCTCCACAGGGGAATGTCCTTGCTCCATTCCTGCTCACCTTTTACACCTCTGACTTCAGGTACAACTCTGAGACATATCATCTGCAGAAGTTTTCGGATGACTCTGCAATCGTGGGGTGTATTAGAGAGGGGAGGGAGGAGGAATATAGGAGCTTGATTACCAATTTTGTGGAGTGGTGTCATCTTAACCATCTCCAGCTTAACACCAGCAAGACCAAAGAAATTATCTTTGATTTTCGAAGGAATAAGTCTCCGCTGAACCCTGTTTCCATCCAGGGTGAGGACATAGAGGGCGTACATTCCTACAAGTACTTAGGGGTACACCTGGATGATAAGCTGGAGTGGTCTGGTAACACGGACGCCCTGTACAAGAAAGGTCAGAGCCAACTCTATTTTCTTAGGAGACTCAGGTCCTTTGGTGTGTGTGGAACACTGCTACACTTTTTTTATGAATCAGTGGTGGCGGCGGCCATCTTCTACGCTGTTGTGTGCTGGGGCAGCAGCATCATGACAAAAGATGCAAATAGGCTCAATAAACATATCAAGAAGGCTGGCACTGTGTTGGGGATGAGCCTTGACCCCATGGAGGTGGTGGCTGAGAGGAGAATGCTGACCAAGCTCACAGCCATCATGAACAACACCTCTCATCCGCTTCATGGGACTGTTACTGGGCAGCGGAGCACATTTAGCAATAGACTGCTACAGCTACGGTGTTCAAGGGAACATTTCCGCAGGTCTTTCCTCCCGGCGGCTGTCAGGGTGTATAACGCTGCCCTAGGCTAGGACTGTTAGCCCTTCATTTGCTCCTCTATGGACAGCATGTTTACTCCATTGTACTTTTTGGACAATCAGTCTATATAAACCTATGCACATTTTGCACATATTTTATTGTTTTTACAATGACTATGATCAGCACATTTTGCACACACCTATGTATTTATTTGTTTTTATTTATTTTGTTGTCTTTTGTTTTATAACTATTCTGATGTCTGTTTTGCTTGTCTTGGGCTGGACTGCTGTAACACATTAATTTCCCTATGGGATTAATAAAGTATTATCTATCTTATTGACAGTCATTGTCTTTCACTTATATGCATTTAGTTTGAGTATTCAGGTTTTGACTGACATTATTTACAACTATTTGTAATTCAACAAATGGAACATCGTTGGAAAGGTGTGAATACTTTTGCAAGGCACTCTATCAAACAGACAAAGTCATTCGAATATATCATGAATAGTTATAATTAATCAAATATATGTCAAAATCATTTAATAAAATTCTGCGTCGTATAAGTTTCGAAAAATATACAAAAAATGACGTTTCTTTTTAAAAACAAAAGTACCGGAATGCAGGCAAAGCTTAAAATTCTACATATTTTGTTCACATATGCAAAATATGCAGAGATTAAATAAAACTCATATAATATTAATTCAATAATAGTTGTTGAATAGGGAATAAGCAAAAACATTGTTTTCACACAAAGCATGGGTCGACTGAGTTCATTATTCACATGGCTGTTTTAGGATCTAAGGGAAGGATCTAGCAAACTATACTAGCAGACAATGACACCAGAATAGAAAAGTGAAATATTAATAATACTAAACCGTTACAGAGCTCTCAGAAAGCTTTGCTTTTTTTTAACGGTTTTATAACAAGACAAATTAGCTACTGTATAATAATATTCATCATTATTATAAAAGCTCATACAATTCTGACACGAAAAAGGATTAAACATAAATTTCTGTTCTACAAAGTGCTCCGCCTCGAGTCTTCAGTCATGAACTACTGCCCACAACACTGAACTAAACCAGGGAGCTTCTCTACTCGAGACCCTGGCAGCACAGGCCTTCGGACTACAGCGTATTAAAAAGTGCACTCACCTAACACAAGAACCATTTGACCACACAGACAATAATAGACGTGCAGCGGCTTTTCCCCATCATCATATTCTTCCCGATCACGAGTATCTGAACAAACTACACTACGCGAAACAACCTTCGGCATCTTTACTCCTAATAAACCACACCAAGACTTTTCCTTTAAAACTCCAGGAAACAAATTAGAGCGTCGCGAAATGATTGCGTCACAAGGCGCTACGGGCTTCGTGTGGGTTTGCAATGTACTCTAGTTCATTCATTCTTATGTACAGTGTGTAATGTCTGTCTATACAGTATGTCACATTTTACAAACGGAAGTTAAGAAAACATTATTAATTTTGCTAAGTAGATAAAATAATTCTATATGTAAAGATGAATTTCATTAATTATGAAACCCATGGTCAGTTTTATATAACTAATGCACTGTATAAATTGTCCTCAAGTGTTCTTAGTTATACAGGAAGGAGTACAGTACAGTACCTGACTCAACTGAATCCAATTGCCTAATGTAATGGTTTTCAATCCTCGTCCTAGAGTATATCTGTATCTGCTGGTTTTGTTCCAGCTGGGCCTTTATCTGCTAGTGCTAATTTTGTCTAATCTGCTTGGTGGTTTAGACTTTTTTCTGCACTTATTTCTTGGTTTCATAAAATACCCTAGTTAAAGAGCTGATTAAGGTCTGAAAGCAAATTAAAAAAAACCTCACATAGAAAATTGAAATTATTGACCTAATTAACCTGATTGTGGCTGGAGAAAACCAGAAGACACACAGATTACCCAGGACCAGGATTTAAAACCACTGGCCTATTGAATGGCACAGTTATATGTATTTTATGCTGAAGATGTTTTATGCAGTAGGAGTGTACTCAGGATTGCTACATCCTAGGGGATACCTATTTTAGTAACATGGGGAGTAGTGATGGTTTATCATTACAGCAAATCCAGTGACAGTCACCAATGTTGTTAGGTTGTTATTGATAAGAAATAATATACCATTCTTTTTAACAAAATGCATAATTTGAAAGAATGTGTGTATGAATGTGCTGTAGGACTTAATTCAAACTGAACTGTGAAACAATTTTTCACTTCTCTACCTTGTCTGTTCTGAGGCTCTCTTATACAGTATATGAAGTGTTCTGTAAATCTGTGGGGAAAAAAAGAGTTCAGCTATTATTATTTTGGCAAACAGTGCTATGGATTATGAGAATGCAACTTTTATTAATTCTGGAGGTTTTTTATGATGATTTATAAAGTCAAAGTTAGCAGCCAAAGACAGCTGTTTCCACATTGTAATGTTGTCATAACTATCTTTTACTGTTGAAAAGGGCTAATACAGTATGTGTCTTAAAACCCAAATTAGAAGCCTGTTTCAATAACTCTGCTGTCTTGTTTGGCAAAAGCTTATTAATATGCACGTTCCCGTAATGGATGGATATGAGATGTTTAAGAAAAGAGCAAACATTGCATAGATCTCTGCTTGAACCCTTATTTTAGACAGCTAAATATGTTTAATATGCTGTAGCAAATTATCTTTTTAGTGGCTTAAATACAGTACAACTGGGGAATATGGCAATAAACATACAAAATAAAGCAGTTCAAACCTTACATTTTTACAAAGTTTCAAACAACAAAGCATATGGAAATTCTGCACTGAAATGATTTATCTTAAAAATGCATCAAATAAGTGCATGTCTATCAATACAAGAATGACATTTCTGTATTTTAATTATATTTTAAGATTTTCATTTCTGGGTCTTTGTAGTGCTGAAGCATTCACAAAAGGAGTCCACCTGCATGATAATAAATAATTCTTTTTATGCTCAGAAGGCAATACATTCCTTTTATGGAAAGTAATTTAAGACATCTTCACTTGAAATTTCACAGTGGCATGTATAGCACAGTGGGTTTCCAGTAAATTACAAAAAAGTATCAGTTAATTATGGTTTTCTTTTCTTTTTTGTTTTCATTCAGAATACTACAATGGTTCAATTACGTATCTGCTGATTTCTGAGAGAGAGAAATACTGATGTACAAGCAGTATAATTCACATCAGATTACAAAGTAAACAGAAGCCAAATGTTCTTTCTTTTTTAAATTGCAGGAACACAGTTTGCCTCAGGCTGTGCATGCAACCTATGTACTGTAGTGATCTTGTAAAGAATCTACAACTGTCTAACAACACCTGAGTTGTGCTAACTTGATGGTATGGTATTATTCCATATTCACAGTACAAAAAAGCTTATATGGAGAAAAAGGGGTGGATTTTGTTTTTTTAATTTATTTTTATGGTTTATTTATTGTACTTGTATGCTAGATAGTATTAACACTTTGGCTCACCCAGTGCAATTTACCTACTCCACAATTCAATAAATCTAATTTTCCCCCTGCACAATACCTTTAATATAAATATTAAATTACAGTACATGCTTCTAATAGCACTCAAGTCTCAAAATATTTGCTGTTCATTAATTGTCAGTGTCTACTAGCACAGGGTACCGAGGCAAAAAGTGTCTCTTCAACAGTTGTAGTTAATGTGACAAACTTAATCATTAGCACCAATACAATGGCTGTCTTTAGCTAGAAATCGCACACTTTCTTTTCTTGTTTCACTTTTAAACGGTTCCTTCCAATCATGAAATTCAATCATATGTAATAGGATTGCGAGAGTGTCAAGATTAAGCTTCTAAAAGGACAAACAAAATAACTCCAAGTTGGTATTAAAGCAAATTTGCCATTACAGAGCTTTTGAAGTACTTGTCTGCTATGAGATTTCCTGAAACTGACCTCAGATGATGAATTATTCTCTCTCAAATACATTTTGTGACTGTCAATCAACAAAAACCACAACAGAATGAATTCTTTTTTATGACAACATCAGTGAAAATTCAATTTTTTATTTTTTTTTGCTGGGAGGAATGCAGGTCATATTTGCAAAATATCACTAATTATTCAGAATGAATTACTGCAACCATCCCCAGAGGAATTACATAACAAAAGTAAGCACCTTTTTTCAGATATATTCAAAACAATTTCTGAAAGAAAAGCCATTACAGCATGTCCCCTAAGGAGAAGGCTTTACTCTTTCCTTGGTAATAAATTATGACAGGTGGAACAAAACTAGAAAGCTGTTTTATCATAATACAAATATGATGGTACAGTCCACAGGTACATTAAGTATTACAGCTTCGGATTTTGCCAAGAATACAAAGAATACAAGCATATTAGATATTATAATTTGCAATGTAGTAACTGATATCTGCCGTTATTGCTTATAATTTTAGTATTAAACAAACAATTCTCATTTTATGTAATGTAATCCAGTAACAAAAAGTATTTAATAGCACTGTTCACCAGGGTATTTTCTAAATTCATTTCTGGACCATTTGCTACAAAATATAAGACAGAGTGATTAATAGGTCAATATTCTAAAATACATGTTTTACCTTTTTGAGTGAGTAACTGGAGTTTTCTAAAAAAAATCAAAATTTTGGTAACACTAAATCTGAAGAAATCACAGATAAATTAAGAAATTCCTCCTAAGAGGCTGTATTTTTAGGACCTGATTAATGAATTGGCAGCATGTGATCCAGTTGAACAGTTTTCTTTGCCAAAACTGTGCCAATTATTCAGATTCAAATATATAATTAGTTCAGACAGCCCAAGAACAGGTGTTAAATTAAATCATAGACAAATACCAATGCAACACACTTACGTTTTTTAACATCCACGGTTTAGAACTTTTATGTGGAAATGGTTATCCACATCAGGAAAAATATTCACTGTTGCTGGCGCTAAATATATTTACATAAGACAATATAGATCATTAAATACTGTGGTTGTTAGGCCTCCTGGGATAAATTGCTTACTTTGATAGTCTTTTCATATTTAATCTGAAAACAACTATTTTGAGATAACAAACACTTCCAAATTCCTTTGTTCTGCTACCTGTCTGTATAATCTCATACCCTGCAAACAGGATATAAGGGGGACTAGGTATGACTATAATGAATCCCAGAGGGAAACAATTTAGAGTAACCAACAACCTAGCCAACATGTCTTTGGGAAGTGGAAAGAAACCAGAGCTCCTGGCAAAAACGCATGCAAAACAATTCAGAGGTGCCTGAGTCCTGAAGCAAACCCAAGACACTAAAAATGGCACCACGCCATTTTACACATATCCTGTAAAATGTGCATAAATATTTACTGTTGATAGAAATGAGAAAATACTATAAAAGGACATCAAAATCCCCTTTTCACAGAATGATTAAAAATGTCGATTTAAAACTTCAATCTATCCATCCATTCTCTAACTGCATAATTCAATTCAGTGTCGCAGGGCTACCTGATTCTATCTTAGAAAGCAACAGGCACAAGGCAGGGTTCCTTGGACCCTGGACAAACGCCAGTCCAATACAGGGTGGACAGGCACAAACACGCACACACCGACACCAGAGCCAGTTTTCTCAGAAACCAATTTTTCTGCTAGTATGTCTTTGGACCGAAGGAGGACCAAGGAAACCCACGCAAACACAAGGAAAACATATAAACTCCACACGGACACCCTCCCAATAATTGAACCCAGGGCCCCAGCACTGCAAGGCAAACATGCTAACCACTGTGCCAACATGTTACCCCAATGTGCACTTCCTTTTATCCTTTTTAGACATTTGCTCCTTGTACTTTGGACCATTCCCTTGGATGAGCTGTTATTCTTGATTTCTTTTATATCTCGTGGATATAGAAAGCTGTTGGAAAATAAGTCTTAAAAGCATTATATATCTTTCTTCGGTTTTGTGTTTCCTATGGCAAATAATGTGCTCAAAATATTATGTTGAACTGAAGGCTTGTCATATGTTTAGTCGGAAGCATGTGATGTGTAAAAGGTGTTCAATGAAGTATGGTATATATTTACATTACGTTTTTTTTAAATCGGCATTTTCATGGGTTCTAGTTGTTTAAAAGTCTTCTTTTTTTCTTACTCCTCCATTCTGTTGAAATCTATAAACTGAGTAGATTTCTTACAGTATCATTATTAGGAATTTTAAATTATCTCAAGAGGTTTTATTCTTTTTGTAAATACATGTGTTTGGTTATAATTGTAACTAACCATTCTGTTTCATCTTGTTAAATAAGCATGTCTTGCTTTTTAAATAACCAAGCTATAACAATCCAAAATATGTTTTATTTTAATTTAGGTATACAAAGTATCAAGAAGAGTGACTGCCTACGTGCTTTTCTCCTGTTTTTTGCTTGCTGTAGAAAATAGCTTCTTCAATGTGAAATGCTGTTTGGCTTGCACATTTGAACCCAGGGATTTGTCATCCTACACTTTTCTAAAGCATCGGTGTCCTGTCCTTTCATAAGGATGTCGGCTGCAAGAAGAAAAATGTACTACCGGGGGAATAAACCTGTACAAGGAGGTGAGATTTTGTCTTCCACAGTGTGCAGACAATAATTTTAGCTGCATGATCCCGCTGATGAATAGTAAAGGAATAAAGAAAAAGTCTAGCATGACAAATCCCCTGGGTTCAAATGTGCAATGCTGTGAATACTGGAGCAGTACCAATAGTAAACAAGAATATTAACAGTACTGATGGGTTACTTTAAGATCAGACAATCCATGCATCCTGCTGTATTTTGAAGAAAGCCAGGGTATCAACTTCAACAACACGGCCATAGTTTGTTCCATATTCCCACAACCTTTTGCAAAAAGAAGTACCTGTACCTCCTGTTTTGAATTTTAAATCCATTTCCTCATAGTTTCAATTCTGGTTCATACTTCACTGCTTATTTTGAAGTCTCTCATAGAAACAACAATTTATTTTGCACATACTTTTTTAAGCTCATTATGCAATGTGGAATTATAATCACTGCACCTGGGGTCACGAGTTGTGTGTAGTGACTGCAAGAATGAGATTGTGGGTACAAGCGGTATATGTGAACATTTCTCCTTAGGACTGCTGGGCTTCCTCTCTGTGACAGCAGGAGGAGTTGGGTACTGCTGGAGGTGTCCATCTTTTTCAGGTACAATCCTTCACGTCTGTAAAGATGATCTTTGCCAGGGAAAGCTTTCGAATGACCAAGGAAACTGAATGGTTTGTATTGACAGATTAACATTTGTAGTTCTTCACCTCTGGGTGGAGCAGGTAAAACTTCTTAGGAAATCACTGATTCATTCTTGTTCTTCAGGTTTTTGCCATGTCACTTGAATTTTTTTCTAAAGTGTGGTGTTTATAGCAATGTCATTTTTGCCCACGTGAACAACAACAACTGAGTTGTCATGTGCCCAAGGTAGAAGCCTTTCTATTCTTTGTTGTTAAACTGTTGTTGTGTCACTGTTTGTGGTAGAAATCTCATCTGCAGTGTTCCAGAGAATAGTCTCTAACAGCCACCACCACTCTTTGTGGCTTCTTATTAGTTGTTGTCAAGACTAGTGTTTGGTATATTTCATCCATGGTCCCAGAATGAAAATGGAACACATTTGTCTGTTGATGTGATGAACATATACATCTAGTTGAGAATGACAAGTAAATAATGTACTGTATTGTACAGCATGTGTATATATAGATTGCCTATTTTTGAATTCCAAGGCCAACTGATAATATTGTCAAATATTTCAGTAAAATAAAAATCCTTAAAAAATGGTGAATTAATAATAAAGTACAATGATGCAATGCATAACACATTTTTGTTTGGATCAGATATGTAATTTCTAAGGAAATGCTGGAAAAAATGAATTTACATTTTATGCCTGCAGTACCCTGTGATAGACTGGCGGCCTGTCCAGGGCCTACTGTATCCCACCTTGCATCTGTTGCTTGACAGATTAAGCTCTGGTTACCTCATGACCCTGTTTTGGATAAAGCAGTTAGAAAATAGGTGGATACAACTGTCATCAGCCTGAGATTGATACTGTATTAATTTACAAGTTATAGTGCACTAAGTTTGTAGATCAAAACCTACATATTCTCCCAGAAGAAACTCTGATCTGTTGGATTTGTAAGTTATACTATTTGATACTAGGGTATGTGTGCTGAAACCATCTGATCTACAGATTCAGGGAATGAGGTCTGAACATAAAACCTTTTGGACATTTCTCAGCAACTGAACTCTCTTGTTTTTTTTTCACAGACAGATAGAGGCCACTCAATTAATAGTGTAATATCTCAATGCAAGTTTGTGCAATTGAACTAATTTAGCTTTGTCTTAGCAGTGGAGGTGAAAACCTAAGCAATCAAAGTGTTTTAATTTGTGTTTTTTGCTGATATTCAACTTCTTCCATTCATTAAATAAATCTTCACTTAAAATATATATATTGTAATACAACAAAATGCCACATCATCTGAAGATGACAAATACTTTTGCAAGGCACTATATATATATACAATATCCATGGTACGTATACTGTATACTGTATGTACTGTATACTGTATCTGGAGTAGTTCAAGTAATTACTGTAGTTGTGTCAGCATGCATAGGCTGCAAAGGAACAAGAAAGGTTTATTTTGTGCTGAGGAGAGAAGAAAAGAAACACAACATTTCGGCTGTGGAGCCTTCTTCGGGTGTGAAGAAGCCTTTTGATTCTAGCTTGATCCTAATAAGTGCCGTTTGATCCTAACTTATTTATCTGACAATGTCCTTCACAAAAACCCATGCAACTGACATTTGTTAAACAGAGCACTCAGCCAGTGATTAAGATTTCTATCCTCAGCTTTTAAAATAGGACATACTATACAGTATGTAGAGTATTGAAAGATCAGACAAGTACAAATTACACTTAGAACATGAAAAATCAGCAAGGTTAATTAATGATGCATAATAGTTCAAGAAGTTTAATGTACAGAAACCTTAATGTAACACTTCTTATTGTGCTGAACTTTATAAAAGAAGATTTCACTGCTAAACTGAAATGACATTGAAGATTAATTCAAGCATAAAGTGCTTTAACATGTAAACTGTGATTTTTTTAATTAAAAGTAGTTAATATTAATTAATTAAACTGAACATTTGTAACACAGAATTACATTTAAGAAATGAAAGTGTGAGATTGAAGACATCATAGTCTCTTCTGAATTGCACAAAAAGATACATGAGGTAATCATAAAATATTTGTATTAATTTTGATGTACTGTAAATATGCAATCTGCACATGCTTGTAAAGTGTTAGCAGAAGCAATTAAAATTATATTTGAAACGATTAGATACATACTGTATGAAGTAAGGAGGTGAATATTAATTAGTTCTTGTAATTTCACAATGTCGTGAGGCAAATAGTTGGGAGAAAAAACAAAAAATAAAAGACTGCATAGAATTATATTTGTTTCAGAAAAACATTCCTTCAGCTGTTTCAAAGCAGTGTAACTTCATCACGTTGTACCATCAGGATGAAATGTTCTTTCTGAGGGGTTTTAAATTCCCTAGTTTAAAGATAAGTTCTTGATTCTTTCATCTGTGGGAGGCACTCATTACATACTTACTCTACAAACTGTGTAGGCCTCGGCAGTTTTACTATTACTGTTAAATTGCTGTGCTATAAAACAGGAAATTCTGATTTATTAAATTAGAAGTTTTAGAGATGTTCTACAAAGTAATCAACATTTTTTCATTTAAATCTTATCTAAGCACAAAACTTCCTACCATTTTCAGTCTAGGTAGATGTTTTTAAACTGTTATAAGAAACTGTGACAAGTTAATTGCAAATGTAATGAAGAAAGTGACATCAATATCAATAGTGACATCAATCATTTTTGCACTGCTCCTGTTGTTTTAATGAAAATGAAAAAATCTCAAGCTCCAGATGTTCATCATAAATATAAGTTTCCAGCTATCAAAGGTGCGTGATTATCTCTTCATGTTTAGATTAATTTCAGTTTGCAATGCTTCGTAGCCATATAGGTTTTAGAAAGACTTCTCAAAGCCTGTTTAACTGTACATGTTGTGTACACTAACATGCAGCAATGTCCACTGAATAAACTCTTCGTTGTCCATGAAATATGAATCATTCAGAATTATGCATTCACTAATGTTATAAAAGTAATAAATGGTGGACAGCTGACACATAAAATCACACATTATACTTTCATAGGTCATACAGTGACCTATCAAATTCACTAGGTCTCTGAATTCAGCATAGTAGTCACTGCTACACTATTATATCTATAGTTATTTATAAATACAGTATGGAGATAAGAAGTGATTTCACAAAGGTGCAACAAAATGAAGAAATCATAAATAACAAACTTAAAAAGGGTTTAGGGCAGTAAAGTATAATAAGATGGAAACACAGTATTAAAGCAGTGAATAAAAGTGAAATCATGGTAAAGTACAAAAATATAAGGTTCAGTAATACAAAAATAATAAGAAACAATGAAAAATATAAATCCAAGAATATAGCAAAAACCCTTTTTAATAAAGAACCTTGCAAATTCACTTTTGTGAACTTTCAGAAAATATTTTTCCCCTTAAAACTGAAGTTTCTATATATATTTTAAAATGGCTGTAATGCATGCAAAAACACCATATATAATATTCGATATATATTTTGGATTTAATAACATTCAAAGTAAAACATAAAGTACAGTAATGTTAGACAAAGAGAAATCACCTTGTAGACAGAAATAGTATCCTTCTGATTAATCTCTTGGCGTATCAGCCATTTTGCAAAATTCACCATTTTCCACTTTATCATGCAATGTTTGATGCTTCATCAACTGATGTTTAATGTACAAGTTTCTGTTCGGACGCTTCTGAACTGGTAAATAAATACTGAAATGGTAAATATTTAAATGGGATTTACTGTACGTCATAAGGCAATAAATGAAATAGCTTGAAGTCAGAATTTTAAATGCCATTTGCACTTCATGCAGAAGATATAAATTGATTTTATTCCATATATATATATTCACATAGAAGTCAGTCTAGGTAAATATTAATTCCAGGTGGATAAAATGATAACAAGTCAACTACTGCCTTTAAAAAGCCAACCTATTTTTTCTCCCTGGTTCAGATATCACTCACCTTTGGAAATGGTAATTTGTATCTATGAATTACACACACCTGACTAAATGTATTTAGTTTTGCAGGTAATATTAATAAATGCTTCAATAGATTAACCTGCCCTGATGAAAGCACTGTTTGGTGTCCCTGGGGTCACGAACTGTAATTTATTTTAAAAAAAAGCAGCATGACAAAAGAATGGGTTGGGCTAAAAAGTTTATTTAGTCTGTTGTGATTCAAAAAATTTAAAAAGTGGCTAAAATGTGGAAGAGACTCTGTATCCTCATACTGACTACTTACTGTAGGTGGAGGAGAAACTGAAAGTTAACAATGTTTTATTGTTTTAAAAAAAGACAAATAGAATATTGTAGTATTTATTGACTGGGAGAAAGTACATCACTATATGGTCGTATACAGTGGTGTGAAAAAGTGTTTGCCCCCTTCCTGATTTCTTATTTTTTTGCATGTTTGTCACACTAAAATGTTTCAGATCATCAAACAAATTTAAATATTAGACAAAGATAACACAAGTAAACACAAAATGCAGTTTTTAAATGAAGGTTTTTATTATTAAGGGGAAAAAAATATCCAAACCTACATGGCCCTGTGTGAAAAAGTGATTGCCCCCTAAACCTTATAACTGGTTGGGCCACCCTTAGCAGCAACAACTGCAATCAAGCATTTGCGATAACTGGCAATGAGTCTTTTACAGCACTGTGGAGGAATTTTGGCCCACTCATCTTTGCAGAATTGTTGTAATTCAGCCACATTGGAGGGTTTTCGAGCCTTAACCGCTTTTTTAAGGTCATGCCACAACATCTCAATCGGATTCAGGTCAGGACTTTGACTAGGCCACTCCAAAGTCTTCATTTTGTTTTTCTTAAGCCATTCAGAGGTGGACTTGCTGGTGTGTTTTGGATCATTGTCCTGCTGCAGAACCCAAGTGCGCTTCAGCTTGAGGTCACAAACAGATGGCCGGACATTCTCCTTTAGGATTTTTTGGTAGACAGCAGAATTCATGGTTCCATTTACCACAGCAAGTCTTCCAGGTCCTGAAGCAGCAAAACAGCCCCAGACCATCCCACTACCACCACCATATTTTACTGTTGGTATGATGTTCCTTTTCTGAAATGCTGTGTTACTTTTACGCCAGATGTAATGGGACACACACCTTCCAAAAAGTTCAACTTTTGTCTCGTCAGTCCACAGAGTATTTTCCCAAAAGTCTTGGGGATCATCAAGATGTTTTCTGGCAAAACTGAGACGAGCCTTTATGTTATTTTTGCTGAGCAGTGGTTTTCGTCTTGGAACTCTGCCATGCAGGCCATTTTTGCCCAGTCTCTTTCTTATGGTGGAGTCATGAACACTGACCTTAACTGAGGCAAGTGAAGCCTGCAGTTCTTTGGATGTTGTTGTGGGGTTTTTTGTGACCTCTTGGATGAGTCGTCGCTGAGCTCTTGGGGTAATTTTGGTCGGCCGGCCACTCCTGGGAAGGTTCACCACTGTTCCATGTTTTCGCCATTTGTATATAATGGCTCTCACTGTGGTTCGCTGGAGTCCCAAAGCTTTAGAAATGGCTTTATAACCTTTTCCAGACTGATAAATCTCAATTACTCTGTTTCTCATTTGTTCCTGAATTTCTTTGGATCGCAGCATGATGTCTAGCTTTTGAGGATCTTTTGGTCTACTCCACTTTGTCAGGCAGGTCCTATTTAAATGATTTCTTGATTGAGAACAGGTGTGGCAGTAATCAGGCCTGGGTGTGGCTAGAGAAATTGAACTCAGCTTTCCAAAGATGTGATAAACCACAGTTGATTTATGTTTATTTATCACTTTTTCACACAGGGCCATGTAGGTTTGGATTTTGTTTTTCCCTTAATAATAAAAACCTTCATTTAAAAACTGCATTTTGTGTTTACTTGTGTTATCTTTGTCTAATATTTCAATTTGTTTGATGATCTGAAACATTTCAGTGTGACAAACATGCAAAAAAATAAGAAATCAGGAAGGGGGCAAACACTTTTTCACACCACTGTATATTGTATATGACCACAATGTCCTTCAAAACAAGCCGTTACGTCTGTCCCACTGTGAATGGTGGAGCGTGTGCAGCTCACTCCCAATCCATCACCAGGAGCTTCCCAGAGGAGTCCTTCCTGTTCCTGCTTCCCCAATATATCTGGACTCTGGCTAGGAAGCCCAGTCTGTCGCTGTGTTTCCAGGACGGTTCAAGCCTGCTAGTTTGGCAGTGGGGCTGGGGGCTCTGCACTGGCTCTGGTTTTTAGTGGGCGCTCCACCTGCTCATCCCAGTCCAGGGTGTGCCTTCTGTAGTCTGCCCTGACAGCACGCAGTAGGCCTTGGTCTTGGGAGGAGAATGTCCCGAAGAGCGCGCACTCCGCTCACCCTTGGTTTTTGGCACGCTTCAGTTGACCGCCCTGATAATGTGTGCCCTGTCTTGCCCAATTCCAAGGATGGAATGACCATCCCTGCCCTGAGACCTGAATGAAAACACAGCTCCAGACCTCCAGGCTTCCTGTCTAGCTTCCTCTAGCTTCAGTTGACCGCCCTGATAATGTGTGCCCTGTCTTGCCCAATTCCAAGGATGGAATGACCATCCCTGCCCTGAGACCTGAATGAAAACACAGCTCCAGACCTCCAGGCTTCCTGTCTAGGCTTCCTCCTTTCCTCAGTATAATAATAATAATTGCTTACACTTATATACTGTAGCGCTTTTCTGGACACAGCTCTCAAAGTTCTTTACAGGTAATGGGGACTCCCCTCCACCACCACCAATGTGCAGCATCCACCTGGATGATGCGACAGCAGCCATAGTGCGCCAGAACGCTCACCACACATCAGCTCTCAGTGGGGAGGAGAGCAGAGTAATGAAGGCAATTCATAGATTGCGATTATTAGGAGGCCATGATTGGTAAGGGCCAATGGGAAATTTTGGCCAGGCCAGTAGGTTACACCCCTACTCTTTTTGAGAAACGCCCTGGGATTTTTAATGACCACAGAGAGTCAGGACCTCGGTTTTATGTCTCATCCAAAGGACGGGACCTGTTTACAGTATAGTGTCCCTGTCACTATACTGGGGTATTAGGACCCACATGGACCACAGGGTGAGCGCCCCCTGCTGGCCCCACTAACACCTCTTCCAGCAGCAACCTTAGTTTTTCCCAGGAGGTCTCCCATCCAGGTACTGACCAGGCTCACACCTGCTTAGCTTCAGTGGGTTGCCAGTTGTGAGTTACAGAGTGATATGGCTGCTGGCACTCTGCACCAGTTCTAGCCTCCAGTGGGAATGTACAGTAGCTCATCCAGACCAGCTTCAGGTGCAGACCCTCCAGCCCCACCTGCACTCCTGCATCCAGTCTGAACTCCTGTTCATGATGCAGAGCATTGGCCATTATTCCTGGACTGTGATGTCCTTTCTCTTGGGTCCATAACACCTCCTCGCTCGGCCTTGCCTTCCTGATGGATGGTGATATACAGTATGTTCTTAGGAACCACTTTTTCGCAGTAAATCTGAGTGCTGGAAGAGTATTGTGCACTAGGCATTCAATAAAGGTGCTAATTGTCTTATTTTGTGAGGGAATTTTCTATTTGTAGGATCCATAGGCTAAAGATTTTTTTATGTTTAGTGAAGCATTATTTTCTGAATAAAGAAATAGGTTCCCCTGCCTTTAGCATTCATTTTAGAGAGTGATATAGTCCTGGACAGGAAATCCCTATCTGATGGGGCACAGTTTCTCTCTGTGCCCTTTTAAGGTGTTTTGTGTCCTGATTTCTGAGAAAGTTCTGTTTTTTCTATGACTGTTCTACAGTAGGTAGCGCTCTGAAACTCATAGAATTGTAAATAGAATATCATAGATTGTCTGAAAATAAAAGTAGCGAGACACTGTGTGTGTTATTAAGAATAAATATTTGTCTGTCTGTTTAAGCCTGCCACCTGGTCATTACTTTATCATTAGCTGTGCTGAAGAAAGAAAGAACATGTGCCATGTTATACTCAATATTCCCTGACTATATAGGTGTGAATCTTATTAGTTCTTGGCTTGCATACCAAGCTGGTGACCTGATATCTGAGATTTGATTTTTATACTGTTTATTTTATAATTATTCACAGATTCTTATCTAAAAATAATTATTCAGTAAATTTACTAACACTTCAAAACTATAGTATCTGAGGAATAAAAAGTAAGACATCTATCAATTTACTATTAAAATTAGCATTAACTTTAAAGTATTGATAAAGTATTTCATTAGTAATAGTCAGTCGAAGTTTAATTTTATCTCCATATGCTGATGACAGCTGCGGTATAAATTGCTGTGCAAAAGTTTTGTTCTACTGTATTGTTGTAAAATGTTATTCTACTCTTTTCACTCTGTGTTCTTCCTTTTTTTATGCAGAAATACAATTCTATAGAACAATTTCAATATAATTTTACCGATTTTCATCAATAATTGTTAATCCTGATGGTTCTATAATTTGTCAAATGAAAAGAACCCTTTAAGTTCTATGGAGCTTTAAGGAATAATTTATGTTAAATGTGATGGATTAGCTACTACAACACTTCAATGTGAAAAAAAATTGCTAAATGCAAATTTCTAAATGTTATTTCCTCTCATGCAAACTAACACATTATAATATTAGAAAACATTACAGTAGGCTTTGCGTAAATTGTTATAATGCACATACTGTACACTGCTAACCCTGATTTTGTCTAGGATGTCTGAGAAGCTTGCACATTGGTGTACAGTACATTCAGCATGTCTACAGTATGTCCTACAACAACTGTGGTTTGTCCGCTTTTCCAGCTGTCTCTATATCACCAATTAGACTTCCAGTGTAACCTCAGTTCAACACAGCTTGGCCCATGAAAACATTTAAATTCTCTATGAAAACCTTGTGCATACTGTAGTTCGTGCAAGTTTTTGCTTCCTGATGATGTGTCACTGTGCTAACATTCTCACAAACATTTTATCATGCTAAAGATATTGGATAACTGTAGTAAGTAAAACATACTATAATAATTTAATGACAATGTATTTGAGTAAATATGGTACCATTTAAAGTTAAGGAATTGTTGTAGTAGAAAGCTTCATTGTAATAATTTGACCAAAACACTGTAAATGATTTTTTTTTTACATTCTGTTAAGCTGCTTAATGGGTCTGATCTCCTTTGTAGAAAAGGAGAAGTGGGATAGTGATTCAGTACTGGACCAACAGTATTACTTCAACATGATCTCGCAAGTTTCTAAAACATTGATCTGAGGACATGCTGTACTTTAATCTTAGGAGTACTCTACAGGTTGAATTCATGATGGAACACTGTTGTGTAAGGCATACAGCACATTGCTAATGTAAGATTCTTTAATCTAGTGATCTCCTTCTACTCTCTGCAATGAAAAATGGATATGAAGAAAGCAAGAGAATAAATCTGTTACTGTACATTGATTGATAGGTGTAGGTGTATTTAATGGCCAAGCAGCTCACTCTAGTTAAGAAATCAATATGCCTGAAGAAAGCCATTTTGGGCTCCCTGGACCCATTAACTAAAGTAGTATTATGATTACTCTTCATTTGCTTAGCACCTGAAGCTAGGGAGACTTACAATGTATGATTAAATATTTTTGGTTATATTTAATTTATATGTATTTATTTATCTTTATATATCTTTTGATGGCCTGTTATATGGGAGAGTTACATTCCATATTACTAATCTTTGTAGCCCTAATAATGCATTAAAAGTGACAAAATTGCTTCTTAATTGACTCACAATCTTACTAAATCCCCCATTATGAAATAAATATCATGTGAATTAATAAGCAGGATTACAATGGTAATATTACATTTTTGTAGCAGACAAAGATAATTAAATACAAGAATCTAATACCAGTTCACATCATACATATAATCCCTCATACGGTACATATAATGTTCTGAGAGGTTAGCTGAAGCACATTCATAACTTTAAATGGATTTTGATAGCTATAGAAACTTGAAAATGGTGAAATGTTTTATTATTTGGGGTCTCATTACTTCAGACTGTCTGATCTTCCCTAATCCTAAATCCTGAAAAATATTGTGTGAATTATATTTTGTTAATCAGTTCTCTACTTATATTTTATCTGATATATTTTTTGTTCATTTAAAAAAAAAGGTATCACTCCAAAATGATTACCTCATCTTTCTCATTTCTAAGCACTTGAGAAAGGTGTTCACCACCATTTGTCTGTCTGGGAACACTCCTGAAATTAACTCTCAACAGTTTCCTCTGGTGGAGCCACGTATCTGTAAACACTAGGACTGCACCATCTTCAATCAAACTCTAGTGTCTTATCAAAATGCTGTACTTGTGCAAACTACACATATAGATGGTTTATTTTTTTTCTATCTTACTTGAAACTGTTATCACCAACACTGCAATTCTTAAATTGCTTTAAAATCTACCTAATTGGTTTTGACTACCCTGTAGGTCATCTAGTTTTGTCTTATAACCAAGACTGTTAAAAAGTTATAATAAAATACTGTACATAACTGATCCACGGGGCAAGGTGAAAACTTATAGAGTGGAGTTTAATTAGCACCCACTTGAAAAGATCAGATTAGAGGCACTTTTTATTTAACCTCATTCTGTTGCAAGCACTCATATTCATGATTGTGTTCAGTATTAGGCATATAGGATATAAAAGACGGTGTAGTACTGCAGTGAGTGGCTACACCAGTGTGAGTGAATGGCTGTCTGCCTGGAGCTCTTTGTACGAGAGTGGAGATTTTACTTTCTTTGACACATGTTTTGGGAGAAATATTTTGGGTTTGGAGATTTCAACTAAGACAACTTTGACATGACTGACCCTAAGTATCACCATACAAATAGGGGGGGGTTTCAAAGGTGATTTATAGGACAATTGGTTCCAACTTTGCTGGAAATTATTGCCAGGTATTAATACTGTACGCCAGTCAAGCAAAAGACAATACACTGTAGGTGGGGAATACAGAATCGTGTAAAAGCAGAAGGTGACATGCAACATTGACTCAGAGTTCCAAGATCTTCAGTTCAATTATAGTAATTTGTCTATGTGGAGTATGCGTTGGAATCCTCCATTTTCTGAGGCATGCTGGGAATGTTTGATTGACTACCTATTGATTGATAGTCTCTTGTCAATTACCCTGCAATGGACAAGTGTCTCATCCATATCATGTGATCTCAGTACCGTTTGTGCTCTTTGATTTTGGAATAGGCTGTGGTTTCATCAGGATGAACAGCTTTCTGATATACTGTACATATTCACTTAAAAATTGGTTTGGGATGGGCTTTATCCAGAAAGGAAGAAATAAAAGTGTAAATGTTGTACCTGGGAAAGATCTTCGAAATCTGACCTACAGTATATATACCTGTGCATGTAAATCCAGCTTTCTCTCTGTAAAGTCCCTGTCCTACAGTATCTTTGTGTGAACAATTTTCATTTGCATTTTGTTCTAATGACTTTTAAAAAATAAAGAAATAGCATATTACCATTATAGGTAATATACAATTGTATTACTATTGTATATGCTAGTAAAATGCATATCTGCATTCAAGTAGTGAGTTTTAGAAGGATATTGGAGCCTGTTTTTGTAGTTTTCCAAATGGAAATCATTGCTCATGTATCATTTTATGAATCCCTTGACCTGATTATCACTTTAACTTCAATCCTTTAATCCTGATTATCACTGTTATTGTAATCATTTGTATATTTATTTCATTCCTGTTTTGTTGTGCTCAACTCTGCAATATTTCTGCCCACCCAAATTTAAAGAACCCCTGACCATTTATTTATCTATGTACAAGCTATTAAGATATATTAGACAAATATTAACAAAGAACAATATACAATACGCTGCATTAAGATTATGGAGGCTTATAGTCAAAGATGTAGAGGTTTTGTGAAATTATTATTTTTGTGTTCTTAATGCAACATACAGTTTATAAACATGTATTTTTGGGGACACAATTCTCCAGCTGGTGTAGTTGAACAGGTACACCAGGTGGCACCAAAATAGTGGTGTACAAGCTTTAGATATACCCCTTGCTAAACTTCTTAGTAAACCCTCCTCTATTCTCTTTTGTTGAATAGTGGGTAGTGGTGATGCATTCCCAACATCATATGTAAGTGAAACACTTCCAGAGGAATTTAAAGGTGGCTTGAATATTTCATTCTGAATTACAATATATTTCAATATATACACTTTAAGATGTGACCACTTTAATCCCTAAAAATATAGCAATGTGGTGTTCATTATGTATCAAACTAACACACAAAATGCAATCCAAATCAGATGTTATTTTAATCTCATTTCAAGATCATTTCCAATACCAGAAATTAATTTCCAATTCTCACTCTTGTATCTGCGATTATTACAATATTACCTCTGAATACAGATAACGGTTTGCAAAACTTGTTTGCTTAATATTTAACTTGCCCTGTCTTAAACACAAAGTCAGTTGTACACACAATTCAATTTATGCCCTGAATTTAGACTGAAAATGAGAATATGTTCCAAATTGATCTTACCTGATTACAGCAAAAGAAACTGATTCTGTGAAAGCAGGAGAATAAAAAAAAAATATTGCAGGATTATCATCAGAAATATCTATTTGGGTTTCCAGAGAAACAGTCTTTGGAATGGCACAAAAACCAAATCACTGTCTGTGTGGGTAATAAACTGGAGATGCTATTACTGTAACTTGCCCTATTAAAGAAGCTATACTAAAGCTAAAGGGGAGAACATTAGAAAAGGCAGTATCAGTTTTTTGTAATACAGTGGGCTTTCTGACTCTCTTCTACCTACTTGTGCAGTGGCTATAAATGAGGCATGTGGTAATGTGACGGTGCCTGTGCTGGGGTGTGTGCATGTGTAAGTGTGTGTCTGTGTCTCTGTGCAAGTGTTCTCATAGAAGCAAAAGCTTGAGGACTCAGTTATACCGTCACTGGGAATTCACTGGCAATTTTGTGAAGCTAGGAATAAATTAATGCTACTATGATGTTTCACATGGCTGTTTTTTCTTATTTCTTTCTTCTGACTACAATCACAGGTAAGATTTTTTTTTTAAATAATACCAAATAACAATCATCATCATGTCTTCACCTGAACATTCCATGTAAAGGTAAAATAGATTTATTTGAATCAGCTCAAATGCATTGTTATTAGTACTGGCATTGAAAAGCAGGCACAGAGAAAGATACAATAACAGTAATTTTAACAGTAATACTTTGGGTTTTTCTATGCATTGAAATGTTTTGCACTGTTTATATACAGTAAGTGAGCAGATTTGTGACTTTGTTAATAATATAACCAATGATATTGTCATACACGCCTGGTAACATTTTTTTGAAATAATTTATGCCGTACTGCTATATACTGTATAAACAAGTTCTTTAACATATGTTGCCACGGGAGTCTTTTGCTGATGTTTTATGTTTAGATACTTCGATGAGACAAAAGATTTAACCTTCATAATACCAATAAAAGATTCGCAAAAAATCTTGAAATAATAAAGAATAACTGTATTAGAGGAAGTATTTAAGTAGACCTGAAAAGAAATTGGTAAAACAATGTTTTTAAAACAGAATGGCACTTTCAGAAAACCACCGTAATATTATAGACATTACATCACAGGCACAACTTAAGATCTTCTTAACTAATTTGTTAAGAAGATCTGAAAACTCCTTTTAGCCAGCTAGAAAGCAAAATTAGCAATCCAGTGATGAATATATTTCTATAGTTTGATTCAACACTCAACATGTACTGTATTTCAAAAATTAATTAACAGTATCATGATTTACTTATGCATTCCATTAATTTTGAGGAGGCACCAACAAATATACCCATAAGCTAAGGAACTTTCATAAATATTATAATATTCAAGAATACATGTTATGAGCATCAGTGGCTTTATGTATCATCAAGGACTTGTTTTATGTGAACTAACAGCATCTCAATTGAAAAAAAATATTGTTGCAAATGTCATTTATGTAATGATGTTGCTTATTATAACTTACAATTCCTCTCTCAAAGACACAGCTTGAATTGAATGCAACTGCAAAAAATGTATGTGTTTATGCCATTTTTAAGTGCTTTTGTAAAGCTTTTTTTCCATAGCATATTTTCTCAAGAAGTAATGAATGAGTTATTTGGGGATTTCTAATCTAATTTATATCCTAATGAATTTCATTAAATTTGAGGAGCTGTACTATAATCCACCTCTGGTATTAAAAGGATATTTGTCTATAACAAAAATCTTGCTTTAATAAGAAATGCATACTTTACATTTAGCCTTTGTAATTATATATATATTTATTCTGAGCTCCTTTTGTATACCTATCTGACCAAAAACAAAACATTGTACAATGAGATCATGAGAATAGAAAGCTCCATTTTGACTTCCAGGAGAAGTTGTAGACATGACCAGTGCTATTTGGAGTATCCTTGGATGACAGAGGAGACTATACTGTATAATTATAAATACTGTATATATGATATTACATAACCGTATAGAAACAGCCCAGTTTCTAACATACCAGACATAGGAGACTTTGGTTTCAAAAATAGGATAGATATATATAATATATCTGCACAGTGTACTAAAGGGATATGGATTGCTATTTCCACAAATGTCCACATGCTAAAAGAAGTAAAATCACTTTCACTCCTTTTCCTCAGTTCCATTTCTCAGTGCAGAAACAGTATCTGTGCATTCTGCAAAGAGTGATTTTGAAACAATCCCATGTTATTAATGATCGCCTCTCGGCAAACAAAGGTGCTTCTGATTGCCTACTTGAATTAACACTTAAACAGTAAAAGGCACGTGTAAATGTAATTGTCCGAATGTTTTTATTTCTGTGGATTAATAATCCAAGTGGCCAGCAATCTGGTTGTTTCATAGCTCAACAGTGCAGTAATTCCTGTTTACACCATAGACCCATTGAAGAAATAAATCCTTTTTATAGTAAATGAAACATCTTGAAGCATCTTAGATTTAGGTAGATAATATTTGATAATGTTGGAAACAACACATTTTATTACAAATTACAAATTCAAGGATAAAGGCTGTTATAGTACAGTAGTGGACAATAATTAAAGACTTAATTATTTAAATTAAATTAGAATTAAATAATTAATTATTGATAAAGGATAGATAATAACTAATGATTGCTTATTAGTTATGGCTTAGACACTTTAAATATAAACTTTCTTAAATTCTCCATCGATTAAGAAAAGATGCAAACAATATTAAATATAATAGCTGAAGCCTCACACCATCCAAACTTTCAATTATATAATATAAAATGTAATAAGCAGGAAATTGTACTCGACCGTTTGTCATTAGTGAAATCAGAAAACAGTGAGAGTGCTAAATTTGTTTTATGGAAAGCTCTAAACAGCCAGGCAAATTTTATAAGAAATACTGACAATGGATTATCAGAGAAATTAAATTCACTTTGCTGAATTATCAAAGCTTAAACAACTGAAATGGAAATAATTGGATGCCTATTCAAAGCATTCAGGCATTATTTCAGTTTCAGGATACTTTTATCTGTAGCTTTCAAGCTACTTTTAATTCTTCAGATCTGCCTTCAGGTAAATCAATGCTACTTTAATTCAATACTACAGGTTTTTAGTTCCAGATTACATTGAGGTGCCTTTTGTTTGGACAATGGTGAGTCTGGCACCCCAGTAGTAATTATTGGTTATGAGACAAGTCTAAAACTATAGAATAAACCATATGCACATTAATGACTAGAGTGTTATTGCACTGGGAAACATTATTGATTGCATTAGGCCTGAAATTGAAAATGAAATTGAAAGCAACAGTTTTAGATCAAAAGATCAACTAAACACTTTCCTTGGAATTGGAGAAGCCTGGAAATGGGCAAAGAGTTAAAACTGTAATTCACACCACAATCCTAACTTCTTGTAGTTTGTGCATTTTTGTTTTTAAGGAACAAATCAAGACATTGTTTCCATTTAGTACACAAGGATTTAATTTCTCAGATTCTTTAGGCCTTGAAAGAAAATGCAGTCCAATACAAAACTTATGCATTGGTTCCTATTTTATTGCGATAATTTATTTTGCAAATGAAAATGCAAGACTTTTTGAATGATTGCGTGGTGCAAATGAGATATGTAATTAGTATATACAGTAGCGTAAATTCAACACATCATGTTCATTATATTATCTAAAAAAGCCATAAATTGTGTTCAGACACTTCTTAAAAGAGTCCAATTGAATCCTTCAATACCAGTCTTGGACTCCTGTTTCAGAAACTCACAAATCTTTGTATAAAGAAATGATTCATTTTCTCTGTTTTGTTCCCCCGTTTGTGAATTGCGTCTTTCTGTTCTCTGTAGTTCTCTGATCTGCGGGTACAGGTCCCATCCTTAGTGTCAGTTGAAATGTCCTGGTTAAAGCTCTAGAATTGTTGATTTCCTTAATTACAACTTGGGAAAAACACAGGTATTCTTCTTAGTATTCTTCTTAGTTTAAAATATCCTAGTCCCTGCAATACTTCAGTGTCTGTTATGCTAAATTACTCAGTACTGATGGTGTTTTTCCCATAACCTGTGTCTTGTTATAGAAAGTATACATTTTATGTCTCTCTTGGCAATACTTAATATTTTTCTAGTACTGCATAACTAGACTAATGTAGTGTGCTAGGTAATCCCAATTGCGATAACTAAGAACTACTATTACTATAACTAATAGTAAAAATTTAAGAAGACATAAGGTTTTTAGGAGGACTTTAGTTTTACAATAAAACATTAAATAATAATTACAAAAACCTGATGTACGCTAAAATTATCACTCCAAGTTCTCTGAAAAGAACAGACGGATGTGAATGTTGTCATTAAATCTCGAAGCTAATGAGCTCATTAATTTTGAAAAGCTGGTATCATTATTCGTCCGTCCATTAATGTATTTTTATTGGTTTGTGAATATTCTTCCCAGTTTAATTTAATAATTTGAACAACTGTAATATGTAATTATGCTATTCTAATAATTCTAATAATTGATGTTTTGAGAGAATACAGAAGCGGGTTGGGTATTTTCTTTATATTCTGATCTCGGATATCTTCGAATAGCCCATTGATAGTAAAAAAAAATGTTATTTAATTATAAGCAACGGGACAATTTTGTGTTTTACGTTCGACATTACACAAAGTTTCTGGGCAAAATACACTGCATCACATATTTCATCACACTGTATAGAGTGTAATAATTTGAACAGGGGACTGTTCTGACGCCACATTCGATTTTTGTTAACTTTCTGTTGACTTTGGATTGTTTTAAAGTTCCTTGTCATCAGTTTAGCCTTTTCCGCAAAGTTTTAAACTGAACATTTCCATTGCAATGGTGCCATTTATAAAACGCAGTAATGCAGCGTGTCCGATTATTCCAGTTATTGTGCATTGTTTATCTAAGCAAATCTAATGCATGAGACATATAATATTACATATTATTGTACTCATTATTGAAGTTTGTCAATTAATTTGAAGGGACTTTTTTGTATTAATTAATGTTACCAATTATAAAAATACTTCAGGAGCGTTCTGAAAATGCCATTCCATTATCCAACTTTGTATATGAACAAGACAAGTATTGCACTCACCTTTCTTAATCACCTTATATTACTAAAATGCTGTGTGATGGAACTGGTTTGTACTGTGAGGTCTGGAGAGGGTCTTCATCTGTATGCTACCCCGATGGTCTGCAGATCCTTAGCTCTGAAGTTTAGTTCAATAGTGACTAAATGTTGCACGCAACTGAAAATGGTCCAATGATGCATAATCTAGTTCCGAATTTAGGCATGTTTGCAGCATACTAATGTCAAATGTTCATGGCAATAGAACTGACTCTAATTGAATTTTTAAAGTATTAAAAAACATATACTCTATACAAATATAATGCACAGTCTATGATACAAACAATGTATATTGTGCTTACAAATCTCAAATTCTATGACTCTGCCTCTGCAGTAGCCCATAGTATACTATGGTTTAATTTATCAATCTGAGACAGTTTTATAGTGTTACTTATGAACAATACAGTGGTCCTTTTGACCAAAAATCTAATTAAAAACAGAACAGAACTTGTATTATTTTCCACCACATTGATATGTTATATACACACTTATTGTTTACTTAAGTGAATTCGTTTAAAGGTTTTCTTTATCTCTAAAGCTGCAGAATGGAACTTACTGTACACATATTGCATAGCTCAATGCAAGTTTACAATATGTTGAAAAAACTGAAAAGAAAAACACCAAAATAATAAATTGTTAATTGTTAATAGTTCTGTTGAAACAAACAAAAATGTGAGGGTTCTGAGGACCATAATAACCACTGTCCTAGTCAATTAAAAATGAGGATTTTTCCAATTTTGGAAGTGGGTAGGATTATTTTTACTGTAATTGGGTTACTGTATACAGTATTATTGCTGTCTGCATCATCAAAAAGCTACATGACTCACATTATGAACCGCTAGATCCAAATCCTTGTGTTTGTTACTGTATATACTGTAGAGCTGCATAAAACATACAGTATATACAATATATACTGTATATTGTTGATTTCATTTGAGATTTAATAAATATAAAGAAACTCTACTGCTTCTATTGAATTACTTTTGTAGAAAGTACGACACTCCAAGGACAAAGCTGTATGGAAGCTGTATTGTGTTAACAAATATATACGACTGGTGACGTTGTAGATTTTTGACCTTCAGATTTGCTGTGGCACCCTGCACACCTACTGTACGGTTGAGATTCTGCTATTGCTAACCTATACGATTGTCTACGAGATCTGGAAGCTGGGTCTTGAGGCTGGGAGGTCACACGAGTGGTGGCAGAAATGCAACTGTAGTCTAGGATTACTTCCATCAGTCATGTGACCTGACAGCATCATGAACTGAGACACTTCGGAGCTAAGCGGATTTTCTCTACAATACCTATGACGTCCTCTACTTCAGCCAATAATTTTTCTTTTGTTAAAATTATTCAATGTGTTATAACTTTTTATTGTTTAAAAGAGACGTTCCGCTGTTTCATAATGCCAGTGCTGTTGTTTTCTATGTAAGACCATGCATAATCAATATGTTGGTGTTATTGATTATCACCTTCATCAGCATTTCAAGAAACATTAAATATTGATTTGTTCTTTTCATTTAACTTTTCAAGTTATTTCTTTACGAAAGTGGATCGAAAATATTTTTTGTCAAATTTATATTTAAGAAAACATAGACAAATCTTTATTTACCTCACTAGGGAAATTCTGTTCAATAACTCACTGCAGTTTCACTTCAATTACAAATTAGTTGTGTACTATATCACAGCCAGGGGTATTGGTGTCTTTAAAATATTTTGCTCATTAAAATCCTGTGTATAGATCTCAATAATGGGTTCTTGCCAATACAAGTGCACCACAATAGGTAGTAATATTGTCATCAAAAAGTTGTGTAGAGACTTCCTTTTCCTATAAAAATTAACATGATCTGTGAGAAACCTTGGAGATACTGAATAACGTTTGGGTGCATTCTCCCTGGTACAGTGTTTTTGTCTCATGTTTACTGGAATAAAAGGCACAAGCTGATGAATTTAATACTCAGATGTAAATGTTCAACTCCTGGTTTTTGTCACTAAATACCTCAGTTGAAGGTGACATTTAATGGCCAGGGCATATAAAATAAGTTTCCATATTCCTTAGAAACACTGTTTTTGATTCTGCTCAAACCATACTGACAATGATAATAGAACAAAAGAAATTAAACAGTAAAATGTGAGAGGAAACTGTTTAGCTTCAGAATCCATCTACTTTGCATTTCCTGAAATATATCTGTCAGACTAGGCCTTATTCTCTCTTCAATTAAGATGATTTAAGTTGCTTTCAAACACTATGAAATGCCAGCAGTATTTAATTTTTTTTAACTATTTTTTAAATCTATAATTTTATACCACATTGTTTATTGCATGTATGTGTGGGGGGCTAAATTTAGTGTCTAAATGAAAGCTTTCAAAACAAGGTCTTTTTTTTAGCCGTTTAGCTAGAGATATTTTTAGAACTTAATTTGTAAATGAGGGAAATACGATTAGGAAGAAAATAATCAAATTTCTTTTGATGTAAGAATGGGAATGAATACATTGAGTTGCATGCCAAGAGGGTTTCAACCATGGCCTTAGATTACTTTAGTTGAGCGGACAAGTGTATGCATCACTCAAAAATCAAACGACACATACAGTATGATCTGACATTCACAAGATTCAGAACTTATTTGTCTCATTTGCTTAATGACTATATGTTAGTTTTAAGTTACTAGCAATTTAATCACGTTTTATCAATGTTTTTTTTTGTAATTTAAACCTTTTTAAATGTTGAGACATACATGTACCTTTGTACTGTAAGCTATATACAGTAGTTGTCACGAAAGCCGGTTTTGACTCCCGTGGAGTGCGTTATTAAAGACCCTATGCAGACGGTATAATCCGTAAAAGACAACGGAGGAAGGTACAACTGGGTTAGGATGGGTTGACAAGACAGGGGGCGGTGACTGCAGTGAGCAGGTGCACGGGGGGTATGAGGTAGTAACCAAGTCCAAGGAAATCCAAAAGGGAAGTCGGGGCGCAGTCCATAATCCAAGAGCCGGGAGATCCATCCAAGACAAATGGTTAAAAGGGGGAACCGGGTCGGAACCGGAACAGGAACTAAAAACATAACAGGACCAGGTACTCTGCATCCCAGACCCAGGCGGTCAGGACGCCAGGGAAAAGGCCTGCCTTCGGAGAACCCGGAAAATAGGCAAGCCTTGTGGCGTCCATCTTCCAATACTGAGCCCAGAACTGCAGAGATGCTAGGCTTCTAACCAAAAAGCAAACGAGACGCACCAGGAAATAATAGAAATTAATTATAACCGAAAGGGGTAGGAGCGCCCTCTAGAGGAGGGATGTGAAACGTAACAATAATAGACTGCATTTCTAAATATTCTATTACAAACTGTACCAGTACAGGTGTGGTAAGCAATGTGCTTTTGCAAGTTTCCAAGATGCAAAAGCAATAAAAGGCGGTGCAGTGGCTCTGTGGCTAAGGATCTGCGTTCATGGCGTTCATGGCTGGAATGTTGCTGGTTTGAATCCCATGGCTGGCAGAGGAATCCTACTCTACCCTGAGCAAGGACCTTAACCCCAACTGCTCCAGGGGTGCCATATAATGGGCTGACCCTGCACTCTGACCCCAAGCTTGTCTTTGTGTCTCACGTTGAGCAAGCTGGGGTATGCGAAAAGACAAATTCCTAATACAAGAAATTGTATATGGCCAATAAAGTGATCTTATCTTAATAGGTGCATACTTAAAAACACAGAAAGAGTGAGGGAAGTGGTACTAGAAATGATACTGCTAGGAAGATCAGAATATGAAGCAATTTGGGCATGAAAAATCCATTAATTTAGTACCATGCCTGATCAACCATATATAATAACCTAATGAGTAGTCATACAAGTTGGTATGCTAATATTATGATCAAAGATCAATAGTCTGCCTGTCTGCAGCAACATGGATGACAGCCCCCTAGATACTGGCACGTGGTAATAGTTTTCAGACAAATCCCAATTCTGGAACACATTTGGCAATTGCAGTATAATTGTAATGCTGCTAGTTTGTTGGCTGTTTTTGATGGCAATACAAAAATCATTTTAAAAATCTAGTATAGAAGAAATTTATTCTCATAAAGAGGTTAAATGGAATTAGGGTATCAAAGGGTGTATAGGATAAATATAAAACTGAGACTACATCATAGTTATGATCCTGGCTTAGCATTCAAAGGGAACTGTGTACCATCTCTGGCTAATTTCTCTGACACACTTGTCATGCTGATTAATTCACTGTGTGATAGTGGATCTGATAACAGAACAACAAAATGTATTTCTATATATTGTTCAACTTTGTAAGTGCCAAAAAGAAGAAAGGCTTGATAGGGAAATCATTTGTTGGTAATTATTGATGACAATTACCTACTTAACTAAAATTTTAAATTGCTACCTCTTATGTCAAGACCAGGTTAGCCCATGACATTTTTTCACATCACAGACAGGACTGGTGGGCTCTTTAAAGGATTTTGTAATTGAGTCTGTTACATAATCTGTGTAGGACAATGCCCCAGATGTCTGATTATGTACACTGATTTCCACGTGTTGTAAATGATTGTTTGATCATATCAATATGAAATGTCTTAAGCTCACTGACAGTTCTTTAGCTCAAAAACCAGCTGAAATATATCACAAGTTTTTTCTCCTTTAGATGTCACAGAGTCACAGAGAACAAAAGCAGCAACACTCAGGATGTGCTGCATTGTGTTTTTGCCAGTGGGAGATAAACAGCTACTGTATGTGACTTTACACCAATTGCATGAACATTTGTAAAGACAAGATAAGAGCTTTTCACACACCAGATTTTTGTTTAAATGGCTCTGGGGGCTTTGGTTTGCTCTGTGTCACATTGAATTGGCTGGGAAAACTACTGATGTTAAATGTGGGAAAGTGTTTGATAACATTGTAACATCACCAGCATCTTAACCACAATTATTGCAGTCCCGCCGGCCTAAATTTTTGTTGCCTTAAGTTTTATATTTTAGTGGCCTGACAGTTCACTCTCAAAGAGGGTTTCCCTTGGGGCTCCAAGGCCTATCCTTGGTCCCATCTCAGAGAAGACATGGTTTTATTGTTGTTGTTCTTCACTCAGGGTTTCCCTGAGTCAAATATCTCATTAGGTCAGTATCTTCCCTAATACTTTTCCTAATATAATCAAGCACTGCAGCATTACCTGACTGACTCCATGTTGCCCAATTGATAGATACTTTATTGTCCACTGCTGTGGAAATTTGTCTTTGGCTTCTCCGACAGAAGTACAAAAACACACAAGCAAAACATACAGTAAGAGTCACAAAAGTCACACGAAAATCACTCAGTATCTTCATTTTACTAAAGGAATCAATCCTCACTAATCCTTTGACACTCTTCACAATCCGTCCTCCCACTTTCTTACTGTTCCCAAATCACTCTTCATTCCCTATAACAGCTAATCTTGTTTGGCCAAGGATGCAGCAGCCAGTAAATCTCTCTCACAGACCTTCTCAGAAAGGTGGGAGTACACAAAAAAACACCCATGTTAAGATACAGTGATGCTACTGTACGTTGGTAGCCCTGCCCTATTTCTCCAGGTGCTAACACCTCCCAGTAGTCCTGGCTGAGCCATCAGCCTTTTTCCTGTGCAGTGCTCTTCACCCCCATTAAGTCAGGCGTGGCTACCATGCAGGACTTGTGTTGACCTTCACAATTTCTTGCAATAGGAATTAATCTTTTCACATACCCCAGCTTACTCTCCATGAGACACACAGACAGGGAGAGAAGCTTGGGGTCAGAGCGCAGGGTCAGCACCCCTGGACCAGCTGGGGTTAAGGGCCTTGCTTGGGGGCCCAACAGAGTAGGATTCCTCTGCCAGCCATGGAATTTGAACCAGCAACCTTCCAGCCACATTTGGCTATTTCCTCTTGAGCCCTCCTTACCATTACTCTTATGCTAGAAGCTAGACAGATTAAAACCCCTTTCCTCCTGTTTTCCTGCTGTTTTTATACACCATCCAACTAATCCGTGGGATTGGCCAATTCCACTCAGATGATTTTTATATGGTTAGTCTTTCCCTCATGTGGAATCTCATTCCTCTTAGTGCCAATTTTTCAACTAAACCAGGTGTGTCTCTTTTTAACCTTTTTGTCTTTAATTAATACGCTAGGTGGCTTTCTTCTGAAGCCACCTCTAACGCACGAGCATGTTTAACAGAATTTTGACAAGATTTTTTTATATTTTTTTTCCTACTGTATGAAGAGCAGGATTATATACTGTATATGTATTGTATTCAATTTGTATTACTGTTTGTAGCAGTAGTCAGCCCTTGAGATATACTGTTTATTTGTTTCCAGCCTTCCAGACATTTATTCAGAACAAACTTTGGTATTACAATAAATTACTTTTTTAGCAAATACTGTATATTGGAAAATATCAAATTAATTTAAAGTATTTTATTGTTTTCCATTACTACATCTTGTAGTTAATCTTTTAATTAAATTGAACATTTTACATTGCATTCACAGCAGGAATACAAATGTCTGTATTATTTATATGGTATTCTCACATAGACCAGATAAGATAAAAAAAGATTTGTACACATAATTATAATTAATGAGCTATTGTATTATCAATCAATATGTACTTTGCCAATTTCATTTATTACAGAATGGTAACCACTGTAATTTCAGATGATTATCATTCAAATATATTTTGTTAGTAACCACCATTTTTAAAGGCTTTTCTGGGACTGCTTTAGTTAAATGTTACATAATGGCTGATACATCAAAACAGTGTGTTTACTTAATGCCATGACGAAACCAAGGGGACAGACCTCTTTGTTCTAGAATAAGAAATGTTTTAGTATTTTTTTTATAGAATCTACAGTTACTCAGGCCTATCCTGGCACTGAAGCTTGCCCTCTGGGTCATTTTCCCTGTGGAAACCTCTCAGTGTGCCTGCCTCAGCTGAGACAATGCAATGGAGTACAGGACTGTGCTAATGGAGCTGATGAGGACAACTGTGGTGAGTCATCTTTGTTGCTTTGGATAAAGGAGAAGCTTTTGTTGATTTCAGCTGTCTAGGGTCTGAAATGTCAACTGCTGCACAGTTCAGGAAGCCAGAGAACTCCAAAATGGATATCTGACACAAGATATCTGATAGAAAGATGTTTCCTTTCAGCGCTGACTAGTCACCTAAGTAAAATTTATTAAAATAAATAATTGTGTTGTTAGCTGGAGATGAACGGCGCAAAGCAGGGTAGGAGATTGATGTCTTTCCTGTGCTAACATAGGTGGAAAATTGTCTACCTTATACGGTGTGGAAGAAACAGCTGCTAGTGGAAAAGATTTTTGAGACAAAGCAGACAGCTCATACCTTAGCAACATTTTCAAGCAATTCAAGACACCTGCAGTATAAATTTCAGAGCAAATACAGAAATCATAATTATGGGCAACAGACCATACTATGTAAGTTAATGCTGGTATGAAAGCCAGCTTGGCTATAATTCTAATTCCTAGTGACTCACATGTGCTACTAATTGACTATTTTGTTTTTGTTCAAAAGTATTGAATTGCTCACATGTGCTTAAAACTTAAAACTGGGTTTAAAACTCTCTATGAAGCACAGCTCTGGGTCAGCGGGTGAAGTTTACTACTTCATTTTCTGTTGTTTTTTAATGCTTTCCAGTACACACATAAGGCAATGTAGTCAATGTGACGCTCACATTATGTAAAAAGAAAGACATAAGGAAGGAATTCAAAAAGTAGGATTAAAAGGACAGGCTGTTATTGCCAAAATAAATGGTGTCAGACACTGGAGTTCAAAGAACTATCCTCTGCCATATCTCTGAGTCCCTCTGTAGGAAACCTGTAAGAACCATCATCCAACTTTAATGAACCCAGAATTTGGGATTTACAAAAGCATTAGCGGAGGACTGCAGAGCAAAGAAATTGATACTTTGCCCAAAGATTATTGCAAAAGGAGGAAAAAACATCATCCAAGAGAGGATGAGGTGAAAGGGGAAAGTAAAACAGACTAACTGACAAATTTAGGGCCAAATGAAAAGTCAGAAATTGGTAAAAAGGAATTAAACGAAAGCAGATGAAACACACAGAAATAAGATAATTCAAAATATTCTTTAAATACAAAGTCATTTTTGTTCCTTAAGTATTTTTTCAGAACAAAATTTTACTTTCGGGCAGCACAGTGGCATGCATGTTAGTATTACTGCGTCGCAGCACTTGGGCCCTGGGTTTAATTGAAGACCTGGGGTGCTATCTGCAGGGAGTTTGTACGTTCTCCTCATGTTTGCGTGGGTTAATCTGTGTGCTCCAGTTTCCTCTCACAGTTCAAAAACAGGTAGGTTAATTGGCTTCTGGGAAAATCAGACCTGCTGTCAATATGTACATGTTTGTGTCTGTGTGTGCCCTGTGATAGACTGGTGTCCCATCCAGGGTGTATCGTACCTTACACATTTTGCTTGCTGGGGAAGGTTCCAGTATCCCCAAGACACCGTATTGGATAAAGTGGCTAGAAAATGGATAGACGGATAGAAAATAAGTACTTATAATGAGAACAAGGAATGAGACTTTTTCCATAACCAGGTGTTTTTTTTAATTTTTTGCATTTTGTTTTCTTTATAGTTGATAACAGCGGATGGCCTCATCTTTTTGATGCTCTTTCAAAGAACAAATTTGAGGAAGCAAAAGAGTGCTGTAAGTAAAAGAATCCCTTTGGTGTAGTGCTCAAATTCATCTTTTTCTTTAAAGCAATTTGTTCTTGTATGTGGTGGGGGAGGGGGCATAGCCAGGAGAGGAAAAAAAATATTCTGTGTGGTGTGATTGTTTGCCGTGGTTTAACAGTAGGTTTTGTGCTGTCCGGGCTAAAACCTGTGGCAAATAGTAAAATTCAGATCACAAACAATGTGCTGGATGATCTCAGCTTCACCCCTCCCCCAATCCTACTTTACTCAGATGAGGATTTGTATAAAAAAATTGCTCTTAAAGATTAAAGCACTTTCACAAAGATTAAAGTACTTTACGTTCAGAGAGCATTTGCCCACGTTTTAATATTGATGTGTGGACCTGTCTGTCAATACTTTTATCTATTCTGTTTTGAATTCTGAGCATGCTGTATTCCACGGTGCTGAGCATCAATTTAATTTGGATGGAAGAAAATGATTTTGTGCCTCACTTTTTCTTTTAGGAAGAACTTAGTAAATAGGAAGAGGAAATTAACTAGCAGTTTCAGTGTCACATACAATTAGTAATCTTTGACATAACAGATAACATACAAGTAATAATTACAATCAGAAGACTTAGGCATTAGAGGTATTAAAGTACTAATAGGATTATATGTGAGCAAGGGTATTGTAAAAATACCTACTATTATTGTGTTCATGGAAAATAAATCGAAAACATGTGTAGTTGCCTTTTGACTTAAAATTGCAACAGACTGTTAAGAGAGAACAAAATGGAAAAATCAAAATGAACACAAAACATTTGATTTATTTTACATTATTTGAGTTTTTTCACATGCATTGTTACATTTTTAGAATACTGTACATCAATTGAGGTGATGAATTCTGGAGACTGATGTGACTAAGTGTTTATTTTTTTTTACCCATCTTAACTGATTTTCCATTATTATTAATCCATATTATTAATCCATATAATAAGGATAAGGATCTTCTACGTGTGGTGGCAGCTGAATAATTTGTTTTTTACACAAACGTTTCAAAAATAATGTCTTCATTCCAATGAGTTTATTTAACAAAGTGTATTAATCTAATAGCTGGGTAAACTAAATCCTGAGAACAAGTATACTCTTATATACTTTAGTACTGTATATACAGTACAGTGCCTTGCAAACATACTCCCATTTCCTAATTTTGTCTCATTTTGCTAAATTATATATTAAGTATACAATTTTACATGAATATTTTTAATCAAATCATGAATGCTCAGACTGAGTACCATACAGTAAGTTACGTACATGTCAGCACAAATACAAAGAAAATGATCAACTATGTTGATTGCATAAGCACTAACCCTTTGGTTACTGTTTTGCAGTAATTATAGCCGTGAGTCTCTTTGAATAAGTTTAGCAACTCGGTACACTGGTGCAATTTTCATCCATGCTTTTTTGCAGACTTGCGCAAGCTCTGCCAAGTTTACAATGGATTGTTGATTGACATTTTTCAAGTCTTTTTACAGATTTTATCAAGTAAAGACTTTGTCTAAGTCACCTACAGTACATACTTTTAATTTATTCTTGTTAAAACAGTATAGTTTTATTACGTGTTTTGGGTTATTTTCCTGCTGAAGAGATAATTTACATATGGAAATAAAATGAGAAGCAAACTCATAACTTGTTAGTGTCATGATCAGTTGTTTCCGGGCCCTATGCAGACGACACAATCCAGAATTGTGAGGAAACACTGGGGGAAAAGTTATGCAGGAGACGGGTATGGAGACAGGGAGTGTGTCCTAGGGGTGCAGGTGTCCAGGGGAAGTGAGTCCGGGGCGAACAATCCAAGACGAAGTCCAAACAGGAATCCAAAACAGAAGCATAAATCCATAGCCAGCTGATCCATCCAGGGGATTAAAAACGGGAACCAGGTCGGGACCGGCGGGGGGAACAGGAACAGAAAGTTAAAACCACAATGGAGTCAGACGCTGCAGAACCCGGGCTCACATGAAACGGGGTTCGATGAAGAGTCTCGAATGACGTCTGCGTCTGGCTTTTAAGGGGGAACTGAAGAGGGGCTGGAATAAGGAACAGGTGCGGAATGAGGCAGAACAAGGAAGGGCTGGAGCACCCTTAAGAGGAGGAGTAGCGATCGTGACAGTTAGTAATTATGAATGCTGAAAATAAGGACCCTGTGCAGGGTCAAGCAGGTTTATTCCCTGAGCAGTAATAGGAAATCCTAATAGAAAAGGCTACCAAAAAAAGAAACAAGTCCTAATATCCAAAATCCAAAGGGCAGGCGATAGTCAAGACCGGGTAGACGGTAGAGACAATACAGCGAGGCAACCAACTTAGAAACTAGCGGAAGGAAGGAAGGAAAGGGAAAAGAGCAGGGTTAAAGTATTGATGGGAGTGATAGGCGATAAGAAGATTAGTTGCGGCGTGAGCGTCTGTTTAAGTGGGTGCGCGGGGGAATGTGACGGCGTTTGTGAGAGCGTGTGTAATGCCATGCCTGACAGTGTGAGTGCGTGCGGAATGCGTGACATAACTTAGTGCTGAAACCACCATGCTTGAGGGTAGGGGTAGAGTTGACCAGGTAATACTGTATGTTGTGTTGGGATTATACCAGTCAACTTGCATAAAATACAAGAGGTTTAAATTCTTTTCCGTCAGAACAAAAATCCGTTGGCACATGTTTACAGTATCACTTAAATGCAATGTTGCAAACTCTATGCAGTCTTGAAGGTGGCTTATTTTTAGTAATGAATTAATTCTTGACACCTTGCCACATAAACTAGTTTTGTGAAGTGTTAGGGATAGGGATATTATTGCCTGATGCATATTTTTTCCCATGTGTGTGTTTCAACTCTGTAGCACTCTCAGAGTTGCCTCACAGTGCCTTCCATTGCCTTGTATTGTTTGAGTGGTACAGTATGATTTACCTTCCATTTCTTGACTACTTCGCAGAATGTGCTCCCAGGGATATTCAGAGACTTTAATATTGATTTCTAACATTTTGCTTTGCCTTTACATTTGTTACGGTAGGTGACCCCTCAATCATGAATTAATCATGCTCTGTACATGACTTTGCCATCTTGCAATTAAAAAAAGGTCCTAGGCCCCTTACTTCCTAGCCACAGGTTCTGTTTATTTCCCAGAATTACCAGTGCATCCACAAACCAGACAAGACAGTTACCATTTGTATCATTTGTATTTCAATCTACTAAAGAGTTAAAAGTGGTGTGAAATGAACATTTCAGCAGGACAATGATATAAAACAGAAGGCCAAAACCACAAAGGAGTAGTTTAAGAATAAGTAAGAGAATGTCCTTGAGTGGCCCAGTCAAAGTGCTGACTTGAGTCATATTGAGAATCTGTGAAAAAACTTCAAAAATGCTATCCATAAGCAATCCCCAAGCAACTTAAGAGAGCTTGAGTAAATCTGCCAAAATAGAACTGGAAAAGTTTTGTCTCAAGCCGGTGTGCAAAGTTATTAGAGTCTTAATCAAAATGACTGACTTGCTGTCAAAGGTGCTTCCATCAAATATGGAGTTCGTAGGTCTGAATACTTATGCATTCAGGATATTTCATTTTTTTCAGTTTTGTTTTTGCTGATTTACTATAACTAATCTTACCATTAGATGCCTTTAGTCTGACCTTCACCTCTTCAGTTTTTGAAAAAAATATTACTTTTAAAAAAATGCAAATTCAGGATTTTGTAATTTCACTATTCTGAATACTGTTGCAAGGCACTGTATAAATGTAAAAACAAAAACAATTTGAGCACTCTGGTTGAAACTACCATATAAATTCAAAAGTATATTCGCCATGTACTGCTGTAACAAATTGAATGCCATACAAATATTGCTTGTGCTTTCTCTAAATGTATTTTCAAATAAAAAATAAAATGTTTTTTTTATCATACATCTAAAAGGTATGATTTCTTAAAATTCACCAAGTCATTTTTATGTATGGTTTATCAAAGTGAAGAGGGAGGAACACAAATTATAGTTGACAGGGTAAAAGCAATTAGATTCAATTAGAGTCCCTAGGATTCAAATAGAAGTAACAATGGCTTTAACTTTCTTTAGATGTACAAATATATTTTTTGTTCATTGTTGCCTATGGTGCAGAGAGAAATGCATATTCAATTACAGCTGAAAAATTAAACTCTTGTATAACCTGATCCTACAGTGTTGGATGTATATCCTGAAGAATGCCAGTGTGAGGGCAGAAAAGTGGATTGCAACAACAGAGACCTTCACAGCGTGCCTGCAGTCTCTTCTAATATTACTGCACTGTGAGTACAATCTGAGAAATCCCACTTGGAACTTTTGAACAATATATTTCACACACTGATTAACAGTCGACAGTGGATCGCTGCACTAAATAAAATATATTTATCATTTAGTATCATCTAATACAGTATGTAGTATTATTATGTACTATAATAACAGAAAATGATAAATAATAAAAGTAAATACTACTACTCATACTACTACTACTACTAATAATAATGTCTTTATCACAGTGAAAGTAATGTCTTTATTAGTTACTGTCTAGTAAGGCAGTACTGTAGCCCTTATACTATATCTCACTCACTCCTGACTCTGGTGAAGAACTAATAAGTAATAGTTTATAAGTAATAAGATCTTTGTGGCTCCTAAAATGGAGTTTAATAGGGATGCTCTAGACATCCCTGTAGGCACTCTAAACTCAAAACTCATTACATAATCATTATAGGAAGTGGGATGAATTTTGCACTTAGAAACTCAATTTGACCTAAATGATGCAAATCGATAACTTTCTGCAAAAATAAGATAGAGCAAGAGCATAAAGATGATAAAATGGGCATATGAAATACATGATAAACCATTTCATTAAATAGAGATTGGAAGGCTAAGCCAATTCTACATGCTGTCTGAGTGAAATGGGAGTCAGTTAATTGACAGTAATGGTCTGTTGATTCTCTGCTCTACTCTGTGTTTGTGAGAAGTTTTTATGTCTGTGGCAAGTATTTGCAGCAAAACTTGATTAGCCACTCACCTGTCTTTCTCCATCCAGCAAGAGAGTTGTGAAACTTTTGGCAAGCTGTTTCTCCCTATGGCTGCCAGCAGGCCATCATCAAAACACATAAAAAAGCTGGCCACTTTTTGTATCCAATACATTAGGCTTCACTGACCTTTGAAACTTGACGTCTCAAACTCCATAGTCCCATTAAATGTCTCACCTTGAGCCAAGTGCTTTCTGCAGACATGACACTGGTGCCAGAGACAGGGGTCATCCTGAATTCTTAGTTAGGATGTGAGGTTTCTGGAGGTTTCTGGATGCACCATCCTTTGCTTCATTCATTGCATCCAGTTTTGCAGTCAGGGGTGTAAAGACTACCACCACTAAGAGGTATTGTCCATTCCTTGATTATAATATCACCAAGGCAGATAGACTGCAGGTCCTTGCTGGCAGCAAGGTCTGTTATCAGCTAGTATCTTTTGCTCTTTCAGAAGTGACTCCCCAGTAAGGTACAATGTTTTCTACAGTAACCCGCTCATTCTTAACTTGAGTGTTGGGAATAAACACTAGTGCTTTGTGTTTCTTAGGATTAAATAAAGAGTCTGGGTATAGAGAGGGCTAGCAACTACTCTCATACACTCAGTGAAATTACAAATTTGGGGACGGGGTGCAAAAAATGAACAAATCAGGAAGCACAAGCACTAAATTCAGTAGAAAAATAGTCATATCACTTGCATTTCGAGCAGTACTTGGGCCACCCACAGACATTTAGTTTGTTTTATTTTTAGGCCAGGGAAAGGCCTTGCTGGTCCCCCTGTTTTGTCATGTGAATTAAAATTTTCTGTTATTTGGGTGATAAGCCAAATAGAAGACAGACATTGTCACACATAGTGTAATTGGAATTCACTTAATATAGATTGAAAAACAATATTACTGAATGTTGAGCTGTTTTAATGTCATAAAAAATATATTTTATTCTCTGCTTGAACTTCACTAACCCCAGCTGTGTCAAAATATGCACTATACAGTATGTGAGCATAAATTTGCCTTGAACTGAGGTGTTAACCAAATGTGAGCCTGGTTTCTCACAAATTAACTGTGCTCTGCCTCTTTCTAGTCCTGTTATACAGTGTTATAAATGAAATGTATTTAACTTTTGAAAAGAATGAAACCCCTACAAATGACACTGGAAATATGCACATCAGAAATGAAGCTGGAATGAAAGAAAGAAAACTGCAAACTCCTCTTAATCCACTATTTCTAACAAGCCTGGAAATTTCAGACCCCTAAGGCAAAGCACCATACGTACATGCTTATGTATTCTCTATTCACTGACAATAAAAGTATCTTGGGGCCATACATTCAATTTACTTTTAGTTACAATAGAAATCTTTTCCCATGGTGCTTATTGTACACTTAATTAAGTGCTTTCATAACAAAATTAAAACAGTCGGCTGAGATTAAATAAATTCAGTTGCTGGAATAACATTATTAAATAATTGGGATAACTAAAGAAATACTGTTGTTTGTTGACTGACACGTTTCTGCAATATTAATTTTAACCACTCCAAGGTGAAGAACTGAGATGTGCTTAATTCCTTCCGGTAGTACTGTACATACCTATCAAAAGCAGAACAGTTGGTGAAAACTGAAAGCTTCCAGTCTAAGCACTTTGCAAACATTTTACTTAACTAATATGGCAACTCAAATTGAATACTATATTACAGTACACTGACATTGAAATTTAAAGTAGTGTAATATATACTGTATGCTGCGCTAGAATTATCATATTCCATAATATTGAGTGGGGGATGATCAGAATTACTATCATGCTGTGCATGCCCTGCTTAACTATGTCTTCTTGAAAATGATCACACTCCCCATGAAACACTAATGAGCCTTTCTGGGTCCTGTGCTATTTTAAGACATTTCTGGAGGATTAAGCCAAGAATTATAAAACAGAATGTCATGGAAAAAGTTTTTAAAAAATTCAAGTAAGCATTTCTATTTGTACACTTTTTCCCCATGTCTGTATAATTTATGCAGAGTTTCTTAAATTTAATTTAAGAAATGACATGATTTATCACAAAAGTGGATAATTTTTAAGTGCAATAAAAAAGGTAAATGGATGGAAAAAAACCATAAAACAGGAGCAATTGAAAAAAAACCATGAGAACTTTGGGATGATATGCAAACTGCTTTGAAAGCTTCCCCATCTGATCATCTGTGAGGCAGGCACACTGACCACTGTCCCACCTTCAGTATTAATTAACCCATTACACCAAATTGGCCACCTTCATATAGTAGTTACACAAAATAAATGCATTGTTTTACTGTTGATATTGCATACAATTTACTTCATTTTAAAATATGTTAAGGGCACAACTACTTTAGCTTTTTTGCAAAATTCTTTGTATAATCCCAGTTTATTTATTATAATAGTTCAGGGTAACAGTGGCCTCCTGGCTCAGGAACTGTTATCTCTAACAGGGGCCAGTTGGCATGGGGTTCAGTGCCAGATTGTCACAGTTGAAAACAGACAGTGTTTGCTTGGAGATGTAATTAAAATGAACCCCTTCAGGATGAATATTCCACTTTTCCATGACTAGATGTGAGTGTTCAGCTGTTTTGTTGTTAGTTGTGTAATTATTTTGACCAGTTTTCAAGTTGCTTCACATATGTTAAAGTATCTTGGGATTTGACCTCTAGAACTCAATACTGAACAACACTTTTTGTTAAAAGTTTTAATCAAATTATTATATGGGACTTTTCATATCTGTCTTTTGCATTGAATTTCAAGTTTTTTTTTAATTCTCTATGACTTGAACTATACACAGTTGCACAATGAACTGTCAAAGCAACTCTTGTATCTTTTTTACCAAGTATAATTTACTTGAATACAGGTGCAGTGATGATGGATTGGATTTACTGAAAAAATGAGAAATTAGAACATTAAATTTCTCACTTCGGGAGTTCTTTATTATCACTAGTTATCATTCAAAAATCTTTTGGCACGTACAGTACACTCAGACTCAAAAGATACAATATTCTGTACACGTTTTATTAATAGTACTATAAAATGTACATAAGCAATATAAAAGGTGACAATAGTGTATATTGTATATGATTAAAGTTGCTGTGATATACACGAATCACTGATCAATCATACAGGAAAATAATTAGAAAAAGAAATAATAGCAAAAGAGTAAAACGTGGTGATGGTTAGCAGTTAAACCCATATAACATACCATTATTCATACAATTGAAAGACAAGTACAGTACATAAGTATTACCATGAAGTAATCTTTATTAAACACACTGGGTTGGAATTAGAGCTTTATTTGCGAACAGTACAATGTGAATGTATACTAAACAAAATTATATGCTGGTCAGGCACTTGTCCTGATGGAATTTAAAAATGGAAATGGAATGCTGTATCTGGTCTCAGCCTTGTCCAAACTCGAACAGATGGCTTTGTGTCAATGATGTATCGTGTTGTAAGAAAAGGAAAGGGTTCCATATTTTGCTTCATGTTGCAGTTGGACTTTTTGGAAATGCATGTCTCAAAACTCTGGTCCAGCCACAGACCGGATGTCTGGATGTCTCCAGATGTACTGGAGCTGTTACACTCAATGTCCTTTGATATTCAGTGGTGTGGTAAAAGGTTCAGTCATACTTTCTCGTTCATCAATCAAACAATTTGGAGCTTAGACAAAACTTCTCTTGTTGCAAAGAAAAAAGAGATTCTTGAAATTCTTGAAAGAATTATTGGACAGAATTAATGCATAATATAATACATGTAAAAATTATTCTGGAAAATGTCATTGAAAACAATATATATTTAGAAATCATGTCATTTAATGATACCACATACTGTACCTTGTGTTAGGTACTTAAAATGTCCTTTTCTTCCCTAGAGAGCTGAACAACAATCAAATAACATCTTTATCAGCTGATTTGTTTATCAGATACAGAAATCTGGAGAAACTGTAAGTATAACTATTCTAAATTCTTGACCAATTTACTTTGTATCTTTCTGTGGAATTTCTTGTTTGCAATTCACTTTTGTGAAGTGCTGCTCATATTTCCACAGTATCCTACTGTAGAATCATAATCTGCTTAGAATTTGATGCAGTTGCAGGTATTTATTTAAATAAATTCGAGGGCAAAGTGTGAAGACTCTTAAGATAGATAAGAGCTATTACCATGTGATTAGCTGTGAAAATGTAATGTGTTACATGCACAACAGGTGGTATTGCAGAATATGCAACTTTAAATACAATTATTTTTACAATCATGACAGATACTAACTTATAATAAATACATTTCCTTTAAAGAAGTCTTTAAATAAACATTTAAATAAGTCCAATAGAATAGAAAAAAAAACAATAGAGAAATTATTATACTTGGAAAAAGGTATAATATATGGATTTTTCTAGTGATAAAGTACAATGTAGTGTGCCGTCCCCATTTTTAGTATAATGCATAATATTTGGCTCTGACAAATGAAAAATATTTTATAATGCTTAAATAAACTGAAAATAAACTGCATTTAGCTAGCATTCTCTTATCTAAAAAATGAAATTGGTTTTAAAGGTGTCACTCTCATGAGTGTACTCCGTTAATCCTTTCCGATATTTGCAGCAAATCCTAAAAGTGCTGAATAGTTCAACAGTCTAAAATAAGAACTTGATATGCAATGAACAAGAGAAGAAAGAAATGTTAATCTAACCACTATGCTTTTTTTGTTTAGAAGCTGTTTTTCCAGCCAAGTTTACAACAAACAAGTTTGAAAGTCAAGTTCAATGTTTTGTTCTTTTCATCTCTGCCATCAGCAGTAATGAAAAAGGAGCAACTCATATAATCTACTGAGTTTTTTTAATCTTGTCCAATTCAACGGAAACATGCCTGTTTCAAGTGATTTCAAGACACAAAACTGGGCTGTGCTATGTTGTTTGTTGACTGACCAAGATTTCCCATAGAAAAGTTTAATATAAAAACCAACACTATGGATTTTGTTCAAACATATCACCATATCATTGATTTGTCAAGCAACCAGACCCCCACATGGCTTGCAGTGTTAACAGAGCTGAGTCAATTCTTCCTCCAATACTGTAGCTCTTTTCCTAGTGCTTGGAGCTCACAGTGTTTAAAATGTGTTGATATGTTTCAAAGAATGACCACTTCATGGTTTCACATCGTATGAGTGCCAGTGGTAAGCCAAGATTCCAAATTTTAAAAATGGACTTAAAAGGTGAATTTTAAAACGTTAAGGGGACACTAATACAAATTACTTTGTAAAATCTGTCTGCTTTTTGTGTCTGTACTTACACTAAAATCTAAAGTGGAATAAGTATACTGTATACAGTATGTACACTGTATATGCTATTTTTATCAGTACAACAAACTACATTTTTGTATGTCTTTCCACCTTAATTTTCATTGTAAGTGGATTGTTGCATGTTTTAGAAATTAGTTTTTAACAGAGATTTAGTTTCTGCAATAAACATGGATTATTTTATGAAATCTACTTACCTTTGTTTTCACGATATATAATTCTCACATTATGGAGAACATAGAGTTGTTGTCACAACTTTCATTTCCTGAAAAATGATGCAGCCATTACTACATCTCTGACCTCACACTAAGCATGTATACCAAAGCTGTATACTTCTGCTGTGCCTTCTACCCCTTTTCATTTAATGCTGGGGGAATGTGAGGCATTCTTGCCAGAAGTTTTGCAGATGAGGCAGATTAAGGTGAAAGAAAATGGAAATGACTGCATTTCATTTCAGGGAACCAAGGTTGCAACACCAATCCCATGTTCTCTTTCAGATGGAATGCAGTTGTTACCTCATGGGAGCAGATATACTCATGCAGTCACAGAAGAAGGATGAGGCAGCACCAATCAGGAGTTGACCACATGCTTCAAGATGGAATGTAGCCCCACCACAACTAACAGAAAGGTGCAATGCATCTGTAAAAATTAGTATATAAAAATCGACAGACATTCTGGCCGAGGTCCGTGTTGCTCTCAGGGAGATCTGTCTTACACCAAAGAAAGGGCCCATTGGACTGTAGAAGTATAACCTGTACCACTTTCCAACCACCTGCATAACAAAGGGATCAATCATGACCCCTCAATGAACCAGATATTCCTGAGGTTCCCTAAGATAGCCCGCTCCAGAAGCCATCGAAGAAATAGATTCTCACCCACGGGGCAGGAACAGAGCATCCCCATGTTGTATACAGAGGCTTTCCACTCCTCCAATAGGCTCTAGTCCTCCATGTGCATCTTTGCATCTTGATAAGCGCTGTAAGGTGTGGACTCCCTAGTATGCGTATGTGGTGAGCTATACTGTAGATGCTACAACAGAAAAAGAATGATGACAGCATGTCTACTCCTTTTATAACACACTTTTTATAAGGAGTGGGCGATGCATTTGGGAGGAATACTAATCTGCATCGAAGTCGAGAGAGCCAGATGGACTTGCAATTGAATGTCGAAGTCTCAAAATGGAGGGCTTTATGGAGACTTAAAGGTACACTGCCTTGGATGCAGGAGTGGGCTTTGCACCCTAGAAAGAAAGAAGAATGCTCCATAGATAATCACATCAACTTGCTTTTTCGGCATACGTGTAATGTAAATTGCACAAGAGCATGCAAACAATCTTCTACTGTGATAAATGCATGCGCAGCTTCTAAATATTTAAGACAGTGGTCGTGAATGACCACTGTCTTACTGTTTCAGGCCAGGCATTTGGCCCTGCACAAAACACTAAAAAAATGATATAAACCATTGTAAAATTTGACAATTCTTCCATCAATTTTATGATGGCTAAAATGACTGCTGGTGGCAGGGGTCGTAGTCTTTTAAAATTGGTATTGAGATAAGACAGGACCACATGATTGCATCTGTCACGTTTAAAATCTTCCTCCTATGTGTTACATCATTCCTGCACAAGCACATGGTAGAATAGAGTAGGGTGTTTTAGATCTTTAGTTGGACGGGAATCTCTTCAATATTAGGAGATTCCAAGCTGTCACTAAGCTAAGATTAGAACACTTCAGTACGCCAATGATTGTGCTTTTGTGACACACAGCCCCAAAGCACTGCAAGTTACACTCACAGCAGCTGTACAAGCATGCAGTAGAATGGGACTGTCTGTCAATATTGTAAAGACAGAGATTCCATGTCAGTGGTCATCTAGTCCTTTCCCTGAGCTACCTGCTTTTACCATCTCTGACTCCACACCTACCACTGTGCCTCACTTCAGATACCTTGGAAGCATCCTTTTTGAAGACTGCATTTTGACCTGGTCAATCCTGGACATCCAGAACCAGAAACAGGACTTATAATTTTTTGGATGAATGAGAAAAAGAGTTTTCAGGAATCACAATCTACTGTATATCTAAACAGCAAAGGTATTCTGCAGCTACATAATGGTTCTCCTAATAGAGTCAGTGTCATTAAAGAGTGCAGTTACCATATTCATAGTAATAAATCCTTCCATTTATATTGTGCTGTTCATCCTAAAGGATCTCAAAGCACTTCACATATAGGAAGAGACCATGACATACCAGCAGCACATCACTATACAATAGTTTAGGTAAAGACATGAGAACCAGCTTCACAAATTATATTAAGGGGAAACATTCAGAAAGCTGGATTATAGAGCCCCAGAGTGAAATTTAGCCAGCACAATGGGATTAACACCCCAACTTTTGAAAAGTGCTATGGAATTATTAATAGTCAGGACCATTGTTTAATTCATCCAAAGGACAGCTTCTCCTACAGCACAATGTATTTGTGCTGCATTCAGGTTCACATAGAAGAACACCACCTCCTGGTCTACTAATTCTACTTGCAACAGCAACCTGGTTTTCCAGTACTGGCCAGAGCCAGACATAACTATCGTCTGATTACAACAGATCTCAGATCCTAAAGTAGTAATGCTGCGTGCTGCCTTTGTTCGGAGTGAGGTCAGTGACATGGCACTTCCCATGAGGTAATAACTGCATTTCATATGAAAGGGAGTAGAATGTGAGGCACCCAATAGATGTTCTTAGAAATCAAACAAAAATAAAACATATTTGTAATCTTACAGTTTTAGGATGTTTGCCTCTAAGGTAGCAGTTATTTATTTTGGGAGGTGAGTAGCCAAGTGATTTTTAATTGTGAAACAGCTGTTAAGTGTATTAATATAATTAGTTATAGAAGACAACAAAAAACAAGCGTTAGCACCCCTCCTCTTCTTAACCTATACCAAACTGGATTGCTATAGAAGAGTATCAGTAACTCCAGTAAACTGTGTACTTCAGAGCACCTAGATGGTATTTTATTTTGCTGAATAAAACCTGTCAGTTCTGGAATATAATTGGAAACACATTATAATCAGATTACGTTATGACTTTTGTTCAGAATCTGTGTGAGCTCTGAGGATGACGGGTGCGTACAGACTCAAAATTGTCCAACATGGTGTAAGTTATTGATTTCACCACAGGAGAAACCCCAAACATTAGTACCAACTGGTCTCCCTGACCCCACAAAGGGGTCTTAAATGTATATCCCCTAGGGCTCCAAAATTGGAGAGGCATGGGGTCTCACATACCGATTGAAGCTGTCATGACAACTTCATGCAAACCAAAAACAAGAGCCCTGGACATTTTCTTCCTAGAAGAAGCAGCTCTCCAATCTCATGCTGTGAGTCCAAAGTCTCACCACTGCATAAAGCAGCCCCAGTAAGTCTAAAAGCCCACTTTCCAGCTCATGGACACTACACTGCTCCTTCCTTATCATTCACATACACACAAGCAAAGGAAAAATGACTACAAAAATGATCTACAGAAACAGATCATAAAAAGGAGATATTTATAGCAGCCCAGTATATTTATCTGTCTTCAGGCCCATGGAAACTGATTGTCTGGAAAATGAACTATAATCTACTCTTTATAGCATTTGTTTTTTTACAAGGAGATTTCAAAAGCATGACAGTTTGTGTATGTAAAAGAAAAAAACATTGCTATGTTTCTTTTTCAGACACTTGCAAAATAACAGCATCAGCAACATATCCAACAGAGCTTTTTCTGGACTTCGGAATTTAAAAAAGCTGTGAGTGTCTGCCTTGAGTGTTCAATTAAGAGACGAGGAAAATAAAAGTTAACTCAAATCGTACAGTTCTGATGGTATTTCATATTATGAAATTATAATGAAATTAAAATGAAATCAATGTGAATGTGTTTCTCTGAATTCTGACTAGATTCCTCAGTCAAAACAGAATTACTGTGCTGAAGACTGGAGTTTTCAGGGACCTTGAAAGTCTTGAATGGCTGTAAGTTGAGTTAAAATATCTTCTTGCATATACCACAAATCACTAGTACAAATTTGTTTACATTTGTTCAATATAAAAGTTTCTGCTTTTATTGCACTATCAATACATTTCAGTTCTTGATTTTCCTTTGCATTTTTAATAGAATTGTTCAGTTTGATCATTAAAGTTTTGATTAAAAATATTCACATTAAAAATGTAACACTTGAAAGTCAACAAAATGGGATATGATTTCTGTGCATTAATACTTTTCTATGCAACTGTATGTACAGTACATCGGCACTAGTTAATTGATGTTTAAACCTTATATTGAGTGAAATAGTTTATACAATGGAATTAAAACAATAAATTGCTTTGCTGCATCATTTGTACAAGAGCAGCTTCTAAAACACAAACCCCAAAGAGTTCAAATTGCTGTTTGGTGAGAGTCTTATTTCTTCCTCTGAAACATTGTTTTTACATAAACACACTGATATAGTTTATCTACTGTAAATATATTTCCAAATACTAATGATTAAATAAATGATCTCGCTTTGGTTTTACAATTGCTAGTGGTGTTTTAGCAGATATTATTTTAGAAAGTGTCAATATGTACATTTTAGAGAAATAATTCTGAAATTATCCTGGCTTACGCTAGTTTACTTATCATATGCAAACTGGCTTTAATCCAAAGAATGTTTCTCTGTAGGTCTCATGAGTAATTTCATACCACTAGACAATAATTATTTAATAGCATCTTTTTAAAATTTCAGCCTACATAGAAGGGGCAGCCTTGAAGTAATCAATAGTGAATTATAGTACAGTGAATTACTGTAGCACTTCTACAATAATAGAATTGAAGAAATATTTTACTGTAACTTAGAAAAATATGATACTATTACAGAGAATAAAGGGTGGGTGGTGCCTAATTGTACAATTTTACATTTCAATAATAACAGACCAGTAAAAAAAGAGTTGAAAAGCCAGAATGAATGTTATTGTAGATTCTTTTGTCAAATGCAGATCATTTTAAAGAAACCTTGATCTTCCACTATAGAAATTTATTTTCACATGCAGCTGTCAGCCAAAGCACTTGAACTTTTCATATAAAAATACAGATTAGGAGACTTATACAGTATATAAATATTTCAAGTATATGATTATACAAATTAATATACAGATCATACATCCTTCCTTTAATTAACGCATTTAATCAATGAGATTAATGCATCATTATGTTTTGGTTTATCTTAAACTCTGTTTACTTTAAGTATTCGTTTAAGATTCAGCTCAACAGATTGTGAAAGACCTCTGCGATCCTTCAGCATGAAATGGCCTTGTTAATTTTGCAGCAGGTGGTATGGTGGCACAGCAGTTTGGGATTATTGTTCTTTGGAACTGATTACAAGCTGGGACACCTTCTGTGTATGGAGTTTGCCCACTCTTCCCTGTGTTTTCTTTCTCTTCCTACCTTCTAATGACATTGTGGGTTGGTTACCTGGTGTCTTTAAATTAACTCTGTGTGCTTGCATGTGCTCCCTGCAATGGACTGGCATACCATCTACTGTAGTTTGTAATCTCAGCTTGTGGCCTTAATGTATACAGAAGGTTGTCTTTAGATTTCTACTATCTATGGAAGGAATATGTGGCTTTTTGATAATGGATGAATGGATAATTCTGTAATTATACTCCCCATTGAGTTTCTGCCATGTATAACAACCTTCATACTTGTTTATGTGATATGATTAATCTTTCCTACACTGTAGTGAGTCATTTTGCATTATAACCTTTTACCTTAGCTAATTTATTTTAATACATTTTGCATTACAATTTCCGTTCTAGCCCTCATAATTGCTTTTTTCAGTCTTCCAGTAGTCCACTGACAAATGAGGATATTAGTGTAGGAGTAAATGCCATACATTAATGCTGTACTAATGGAAATAATAATGTTGTAACATTATATTTAGCTATATTATTAACTATAGTGTATTCGATTTTTTCAGCAGTTGCAGTAAAGTTGTTTAAAAGTATACTTATGAATTCTAAAAACAAATACCGTCCTATTTTCAAATATATGATTTGATGCTCTTCTGTGTATTTTGTTTCTTTCAGGATTCTAGAAGAGAACAAAATAGCTATCATAAGACAGAAGTCATTCACAGGACTCAAATCACTATATTTCTTGTAAGTATCATAGCACATTATTTGACACAAACCAGTAGGTACAAAGTACAAGCATAGTGAAATACTGTACAAGTGCATAAGTGTCAAACACTTTATTGTCAGTGTCAGAAAAATTCCACCATGTACAGTATGTTTCTATATCATGGACTAACAATATTTCTGACAATAAACCAGTTCTAAGTAAAAGAGAAAAGAAACTCAGTTTGATGAAAACCTGTTGCTAACATTTAAACCTTATTATTACTGTAACAGTGTTTTGAAGTATGCAAATTGAAGCTTAATATTGTGTTTCGGTAATTCATAATGAAAACATACATTTGAATGAGTTCTAAGTAAATACAATTGATTTAAGATCTAAGAATGATGTCTCTCCATTTCTTATTTTTTCAATGCTTCATGTGATTACAATAAGGCCATTTCTTGTATGTATATGCACAATATATGTGATGCAATAAGCATTTCACATACATTGTAAGGCAGCAGAGTTGTTATGTTCTTTAGTTATTACTTATATATTTATTGATAGAGAGTGCTGCTCGAGATAGCTCAGAATAATGTAAACATGTTCAGTGAGTAAAGTATGTTATTAAACTGAGGAGATGCCAAAAGGTACCTTGGTATGATCAGGTGCAGACAGCCTAATTTCTTCAAATCCTTATGCTTAAAATGCCATATATATATTTTTTTTAAAAACGTATCAAATGGTTGTCAAAACTTGTTTCGTCAACAACGGGTGTGGTTGCCAAGGTGACATATTTGCAAAACAAACACATTTTAGCAGAAGGCCAGTTTTTTTTATCCTATGCATTCAATATTCAAATAGTCAAGAATGCAAAAATGCAATAGCTAAAAAGCCTTATTTTATAGGATGAGATGAAACAACGAATAACATATTAATAGTTTATTTCTGCAATGTACTGCATGAGGATCACAAAATTTATTTCACAGCTGTAAAGACACTGTTGCTTTTTTTTAGTTTCTATTTTAATTGTCCTTCTACTCAGAATCTCAGAAAGGTCTCTGTATGATTAATATAAATGTGCCTGTATCAAAAAATTGAATTCCAGGATACAGGAGAGCAGGTGCTGCTAACTGGTTGAAAAGTCAGATTTTAATGAGAGTTTGAGGAATGAAAAACTACAGAGCAAAGCTGAGCACATTAATGACAAACTCAACAGGAATCCAGGTGTCCCTAAACACAATTTTAAAAGAGGTGATGCATAATATAAATTTTGATATTAGGACTAATCCCCCCAAAAAAGAAATATAGAGTAGATACAGTGTCATGACTTCTAAAATAAGATGTAGTTCAACTTCTCTTAAGGGAAAAGCATTAATAAACTATTAATAAGCAATGCAACACTTACTGACAGTGTCACTAATTAATCATTAAAACCTTCCAAATGAATTTAAAGGTCATGGAATGTTAATAACATACAATAAACAGCTGGATTGAGTAAATTATTTTGGCTTAAACTAATGTATTCTTACTGGCAAAAAACATATTTTACTCTGTTTATATTTTTAGATCTTTGCTTAACAATTCTCTTGAACATATCCCAAGGAAATCGTTCTGCTTAGAAATGCCGATGTTGAACTGGCTGTAAGTAATAAATATATACAGTGGCTCATGCATTGGTTTTCCTTATTTCATTTGCTGTTTTCTTCTGTCATGAAGATTTTTTTCTGTCAAGATTTTTGTAGGACATAGCATAAATATATTTGATTAAACCAATTGTATTAGAATGTATCATCCAGGACAATATTGAATCATTTTTTGCAATAAAGGTCTCCAAATTAAGGAGCTTTTATTGACAATCAGGTTGCTGCCAATTCCAAAATTATCTTATTACTTGTGCCTGACATTTCTAAAACAATGAAAAATCTTCATTTTTTATTAAGATAAAATTCAATTCAATTTCTATTAGTCAAATTTTGTCTTTGTCTCAACAGGGAACTAGAAGGCAACATGATTTCATCATTACACAGTTCTGGCTTTCGAGAATGTACTTCTCTGACAGTGCTGTGAGTAGACATTAAATTACATCATTTTACATTTATTTTGAAATGATTACAATTCAGTACAATTTGCAGTGGTAGGCTTAGGTTTTGGCACCTTGTGCCTAAAATATTCATTCTTTAATTTGGTTTAGTCTTGTAAATATTGTTCATTGTTAAACGCTTTGCCAGCAATATCACTTCTACATACAGTATACAGTATATTACACACTCACTCGTCCTAACATGTTAAGATGCATGGTGTTTGTATTACAAGTATATGGACCTTCTATCAAATATGCAATGTTTCAATGTTAGTAAGAGAAACATGGTATACATGAACAAAGGTAACAGGTATTCTGATTGAAAATGTGAGGTACATAACCTGAAAATCCCAACAGCAGATAGCTTCAGCAGCAACATTGGTGCATTTCACTACAGAAACTAAGGACTAAAACACAAGGTGGTGTGATCCAAGATATTCTCTTGACTCCCAGAGGAAAACTCATTAAGTAGATGCACCATTTAAAAGGTCACCTTTGACAAAGTACGGGAAAAAGTCTCTTACTTCTGGAACCATGGTATGGGGGAAATCATAATCATATAGCAGGTTTTCTGCCAGTAGATTTGGTTTGACTGCCATTCCCTGCAGTGCAGGGAATAGTAATTCTTCTTTGAAATTCTAGTGAATTCATTAATTTGTATCCTACAGTGCCCCAAGAACTACAGTATGTGTGTCTCATTAACAAAATAGACAATTGGTGTGAAATACAATGGTGGTGTGCTTCTTGCATTTTTATCCACATACAGTAGCTGATTTAAAAGCTTAGTTTTCTTTCCAGTCTAGAAAGGATACAATACTACCTACTGTATGCTTCAAGGCTACAAGTTATTTTTTTGCTTATTAAGATAAAAAACCTTTTTGCTATCAGTGTGTTGGTATAATATCCTCATGTGTATGGTTAGCAGTGTAGCAAATTCCACTTTGACAATGAATCAAAGTTCTGTGTAGACCACCATGATGGACAACACGCACAATGATGCACAAGGTGTGCACAAAGATGAATCCTCTGTTGTGTACAATGGACCAATCGCTGTGGAGGTCCATGTGTGATGGTCTGGCAAAGAATGTCTAGTCACTATGGCACTCCTCTGATTGATTGATGCCAACCTGGCTGTATTGTGCTTCACAGGTGAAGTCCATGTACAGTACTTCACTTACTGCCCTTCCTGCAGGCTCACCCTGGTCTAATAAGATACAGCATGTCAGCACATATTGTATTGCTATTGTTGCTCATGTGATAAAGGCTTTCTTGAGATGTGAGGCCAAGGCAAGTTATATTGTGTATGCCCTACTTTCACAACATGAGTTCCAGCCAACATTTGTGGGATACGAGAGGAAGGGGACAGAATCCCACAAGACACCTTCCGCACACTGGTGCAGAGAGTGTGTCACAGATATATGGCTTGTATTTCTTCCAAACCTGGTGACACATGCTACTAAATTCTGACTGTCACTCTAGACCCCCGGTTTATGAACCCGCTTGATGATAAATGTTAATCAGGATAATACATTTACATATGTCACATCAGTTCATTAAATGCCATTGTTACTGCTACAAAAATAGTCATTTTCATAATAATAACAACTTCTGTTGCACTTACACATTTGACTTTTGATGCTCAGTATATTTTTACGCTATTTGTACGTTAGAAATTGGATCATTTCATGTTAAAATTGTTGTAAAAGCTGTGGATATAGCTTAGTACATTTGGGAAAATAAGTTTGTTATGCCTTAAAAACATCAAACTTTTATTATCAAACACACTGTATAGATTGTGCAATATTAGTTTTTAATGTATACTGTAAATTATTTTTTTATTGGTTTCTTAAAGATAAAGTTGAAATGAAGCAGAAATGCCCGGCGTTCCTGTGGTCTACATTCCTTTAATAATGAAAAATTACATAAATATTTCTAATTAAAAAGTATTTTATGTTTTTACACTTACAAAAGTTTTAAGTGTGCGATACATTTAATCTGGATGATGGAAAAGGTTCCTTAGGGAACCTGGGAGCCTTATTTTAAAATCATTTTTTGTTAAACTTTGTGAAATACATCATTAAGATACACAAGCCTAGAGAACATAGCTATTAGTCAAGATTTTTGAGCATTTTATAGATGGCACAGTTCTTACTGAGGATAACATGATCTGAAATAAACTTGGAAATAATGAGGTTGGCAGCTTCTATCACACAATGATACCTTTAGGACATTGTCTGCTGGTGCTGATAATGAGAAAAGCCAGGAAAGAAAATTCCATTCATGTGATTGCTGTCTAAGTATTAGGAGATTAGTACTTTCTGTATAGAACAGCAATGCTCTGTTAAGTTGATGGTGAAGATGATAATACAAATATCTAGTGGGAGCAGAGTAACGTTTAACATGGACCAGAGTTATTACACTAAATATCAAAGGTTATTTGTAGATGACTGAAATGGATACATACTGTACATATTTAGACAGTTAAGACAGAATTGTGTGTAGCAATTGTACACGCAGTATAAAAGCACTGTTTTTTGTTCATATAAAGTACCAAAACACTTGCACACATTAAAATTTTTATTAATCATTACTGGATAATTAGAGATTGTTTATAAACTATTACACAGTATTTTCATTATTTCTGAAAAAGCAATGTTTTATATTTTGTATCAATGACAGATATTACCTTCCTTTCATTTCACTATAAAATCACTACGGCTTTCCAATAGCCTGGAGACTAACACTATCTGGAAGGGTGCTTCACTTCAAATAACTATTTCTGCTCTTAACACACTCATCTTTTAAGAATGATAAGATATTTATTGGCAGAGGAGACAGGTCTTGATTGTACTTCCAGCAGATAAATTAGCTTTGACTTAAGCGGAAATTTTACCCTGACACATTGCAGGCAGTCTCAATGGATTGTTATTTCAATGCAATCCCAAACATTAGAATTTCTGTTGTTGCCTTACTTCTTCACCCTTATCATCACTGTCGTCTTGGGATATAATGGAAATAGCCACTTAGAAGACACACAGATTTTAGGATATGTGAAATGTTGCTCATCCAGTTTCCTATTGTTGTCCTTCACATTTACAAGCTTCTAAGTTAATATCTAGTTCAGGGAAAACTTACTGCTAAGTGTATTGTATTTACTGTAAGGTACCTAATATTTAAGACACCTTCTGCAGCTACTGTATCACTGATGTTTATATGGTTTATAGGGAAGCTAGTCAGGTAAACACATATCAGTTTTTTGTGTATTTCTGTTGAACTCTGCTTAGTATGTTCATATGAGAATCTCATTACCTCCACAGAGCCCATTACTTATTTTGGTAATTAGTAAATGATCAAAGAATTGCAAGGAAGAGTTTTTATCAATTACCCCCAATGGTCGTTTTACTGTAATTGGTCTCTTCCTCCCTTGCCTCTACCTGCCTTTTTTGGATTAATTTGATGATGTGGGGTTAGAAGTAGCTTTACTTTTAACTTTAATGAATGCAAGGAAATAACTACACAAAAAGCCACATCATGGAGTATACCCAATCATAGGAAGGAAAATATCTAATATTTTTCACCCTTTTTCAGAGCGCTACGCAGGAACCAGATACAAATGATTGAAGAAGGAACATTTTCCACAATGCACAAGCTAATAGATCTGTAAGTCTTCTGTCTTGAATTTGTTACCTTTTATTAAATTAAAATGTTAATTTAAAAATATCACCTTCCTTTTCTATTTCAGCTCCTAAAAGAAACTTTTGTCAAGAACTCTTATCTGTCATCAAAGCAATCTCTATTACTTTTCTGAGTGGAAATGAAACATAGACCTAGAGAATAATGTAGCTGTCAACCACTATCCACATTGTTCTGGAAGCTGCTTTCCACCTATTGCATCTCATTTTTCCTAATTCTATGGCATTTCTATGACCCTTCAGTTTTATGTGCTGTTTCTTAGACATGAAAAACTCACATGATTGTGGCTTTATCTTCATTTCTATGAGCTTTCTGAACAAACTAAGGAATTTCCATTAGCCTTTTTCTTGCCTTGCTCTGTATGTCACCCCTGTAATGTATAGGCGTAAGAGAAAAAAAATCCCAAGTAAATATTATGATAAAGGACCAATATGGCACCAAGAGCCACTTCAATTCAATTCCAATGCTGAATGCAAAATTACAGTCCAGCCTAGACAATTTACACTGTGCATTTAAGAACACAGTAACAAGTAAGGGAGGTTGCAAATAAGAGGTGTAAATTCAGCCAATCTAACTCATATCGTTGCTGGTGGCTAATCGATCCATGTCTGAATAGACATATATGGGTATGAGCATCAGAAAGTCACAACTTAAAAAAATGCCTCCTGGTCTCAGGTTCAAATGCTCCCCTAGTTTCCACTTGTGTCTTCTGGTTTGTCTTTCACTTTAGAGTCTGAAAATGTCAATTGGGTTGACGCAGTCAACACTGTGGCAGTTCACCTTAGAAATGAGCTGAAGTTACAGGGAACCTGCCACTAGAGTCCGCTATATGGATCAGAATTTATAGTCACAGTGGGGATGAATTTGGAAATTGCTGGTTAATTGGTAAAGAATTAACAGTAGAATTATGATGAGGGTGCAGTTGGTTTTTGGCTAATAGTAGGAGTATGGGATTTTTAGAGTGAATTCCTTTTGTTGATTTGTGGTTGTACTGAAAAAGATTATAATGAAACCTACTGGATTTGACTTTTTCAAGCCATTGTCAGTTTTGTATATGCAGACACTTGTGCCCACCGTGATTTGGTCTTTTCAAGACCTTCAAAAACCTTCTATTATTTTAGTCGGTCAGTGTAGGACATTCCTTTTAACTCAGGAAAATATCTAGACCGATGCCAAAGCAGCAATATATGTTTTTGTAATACTGTATGTTGACGAATATTGTAGACAATATTTTAGATGAGATCTTTAACATTTACAGTACTTACATGTTTGGTCCTTGATTTAAATGGTGTACTTTTAAATATATATCCTAACCTTCTACCTTTTTTTCTTGCTTCCCCACACTGTCTAGAAGATGGAAATTGTTTCATTTTAAATCCCCAAAGTCTTTTTCATACATAGCTTCTTCTTACTGTATATCTCATTAATTGGCATTTTAAATATATCTTTTTTGCTCCATGAATGTAATACTTGGCAGATGAAATTTATCATAGTTAATTGCTAGGTGTTTGCCTGCTTATACTGTACATTGTGCTAACAATCTTTTTGAATTTCCTCTGTATCTTCTACAGCTTTTCTAATCCTTTTGCCTTGGTCATATCTGCAAACCACACCAGTTTACAATTTATAACAGAATGTAGATCATTAATATAAATTGCGAAGAGCAGTAATTATAACACACATCCTTACATGCCTAATAAAAACAACTCAGGGTTTGAAAAAACAATTCAACCCTTATCTGTAGTCTATTTCTATTCATTAAAAGCATGAGCAACCAACATGAAGTGCTGTTGTACAGTAGTTAAACAAACACATTAACTAAGCAAATCTGAAGGACTCATCATCAGTTGTTCTTCCTCCTCAACATTTCCTCCTCTCTATGCATTCATAAACCTGAAATGTTGTTTTTGTACTAAAAAACAATCTCTGCTAACTTTCATTAAGAAAAATGAAAAATGACTTTTGCACACAGAGTATATTAAACCAAATATATATGTAAACATACAAATCAGTATTCCTCCATGTTATCTCCAGGGTGTAGTCCCACAATGTACTTTCTCTATGTACAAATATTATTTTATCCTTTTTAATTCTTCAAGCCCATTTTAATACAAAAGAAACTTCTGTGGTTCCTCATCACCTCATCTGTTGCCCCGCTAGTCTTAAGAGTGCTATGCAGTGGCGAATGAGAAGTTCCAAATTAGGCAACAAAGAAAGGAAGTCACCCTACCAAATAGAACTGTAAGGCTGAAAGAATTAAATTAAAAGGTGGAAAACCAAAGGTGAAAAGGATACCATGAGGCACTAACCATAGAGTGTATCGATACTCTTGCACTAACATGGAAATACAGAAAAAAAATAATGGTGTCCTTTCTCATTTTCCTCAATTTCAAATGTGAAAGAGGTCAGATTATAATGAGAGGTCACTGTCGCAAATATCTACTTCAGCCTAATTATGTCTTCACTTTCACACTTTACTTTCATGCATAATTTAGAACTTTGTCTTCGTATTTCAGAGACTTGTCTGTCAATAGGATACAAGACTTGACTCCATCCTTGTTCAGAAACCTTCATAACCTGAAGCAGTTGTAAGTATTTTCACACAATTATTTTCCAAACTACTGTTTGAAAAGCTAGTTTTCAAGAAGGAAAATTCCATCCTAAGAATACTCAAGTTTCTCGGGTACTATTTTTTTCTTGTTAGAGTACATTTCCATTAATTTTAGGATTTTTTCCAAATCATTTTATGAAGATGGCTATGAGTATCCAAGCATGGAGTATGCGATGACATTGTGAAAAAAAGGCATCTTAAATGCTTGTTAAACAAATACAGAAGACGAGGGAGCTGAGCAAGTAGGCCAGGAAATTATTTGCTACACTATTGTAGCAGCACATTGTATAGCTTAAAAAACTAGCTGCTAAATACTACAAATACATTTTGATAAATATAAAGAAAAAATAAAAACAAATCAGTGAAAAAAATATAAGATTCCTAATCAAATCCTAAGGAAAAAAATGTAACCTAAAGTTTGCACAGCAACATTGCTAAACGTTCAAGCTTTTTGTGATATAGAATATGCATTAAACTAAAAAGTAAATAATGTTGGCAAATACTTTTTAGGGTTTCGAATGTAAGAATGAGATTTTTTAAATATTATTGCAGCATTTTTTATGGGCATTCATCTGAAATTATTGTACTGTATATGTTCATTATTCCATTCAATGATCCATTTTCATTAAAAACTTTGTCCTTAGAGAATCACAGTGGCTTCATTATTATTTTTCCTTTAGGTTAGCAGTCATTATTATTATTCAAAATATGGAATACAAACATTTCAGCAAATAATTAAGACTACAATGTGTTTATTCACCATAATTTCCTTCTCATCAATTCCTGCATTGTCTGTTATAAGCTCCTATCTGTCACCTTAATTGACAAGTCACATGTGGAACATACAACAAAGCAGATTCGATTTTTCTATTTATTCCTTAAAACATCATCATCCCATACTACATTTTGTGTTGTTTTTTTTCAGGAACATTTCTCACAACCCTTTGACTCACATCTATGAAGACCAGTTTGACAACTTTGTCAATTTGCTGTCACTGTAAGTAGTCTGTGTATGTTAAATTTCACATTTTTACATTTGAGCTGAAAGGCAAAAAACAAAACACATTTTATATTGAGTCAGTACTGGCAGCTAACCAACAGTTGTTAATAATATAACCCATTAGCTCTATAACAACCAATTACCAGTTTTGATGTATATTTCCAAATTGAATTTGTCTACCCATTATCAAAAAGCTGCTTATTTTTTGAGAGGGTCATGGTAACCTAGCGTATGATGAAATTACCCACTTCAGTCAGGACTATTTTTGCAAGCCAGTAACTGCAGGATACACACACCATCTAACAGGGGTAATTTAGAGACACCAACACAGCCTACTGATGGAAAAAAGAAACACCTCCTCCTCCACACTCTGGCCCTCCCGTCTGCGTGGAACAGGCTGAAGAGTGACTCATCTGTGAAAAGGACCTGATGCCACTGCTGACGAGTCCGTCGCAGCCTCTGTCTGGCCCAAGCCAGTCGGGTGTGACGTCTAGGAGGTGTGAGCAGAGGGCCTCTGACAGGTCGCCTTGCTCTGAGGCCAGGAGCATGGAGTCTCACTGTCCTGTCACTGGTGTGGCATTGTGTGTGCTGGCAGCAGTACGGCTGGCAGATCTGAAGCGATCTCTCAGATGGACCAGTCTGATTGTTGGTCCTGCTCTGGTGTGGTCACTCGAGGGTGACCGGATCTTGGATGGTCATCTGTTCTGCAGGTCTGCTGAAACCTTCTGGCAACGCTTCTGGCAACGCTGGCACATGGCATTCCTGCCTGCAGCATGCCCACGGCCCTCTCCCTTGCTTCTGGTGACATTCGAGGCATTATGGAATGCACAGAAAACTGACTTAGTGTGGCCTTTTTCTTGCAGTGACCTAAGCTTTGAATTAAGGCCTTTTTAAAGGTGACCTGATCAGGCTTTGTTCCACCTGGACCACGAAGCTCGTTGGGTAAAAGTGCACTTAACGAGCTTCGTGTGATTGGCAAGTTACAATGCCTCACTGCACAAGCTGCATTGCTGGTCAGAGGGCTTAAAACAAATGGACAACTTTTTGCGAAAGTACAGAAGCTATAACTATAGTACTCTCATTCGACAAAATGTTGCATTTCTTTTTTCCATCAGTATACTGTATATGGAAAGTGGAAGGAAACTATAGTAATGGGCAAAAACTCATGGTGAGCAGAATATTTTTTAAAATCCATACACATCTCCTATTTTTTCCATTTAGACTCCAAGTCCCCTGCCTTTTTCTCACAAGAACTGTACTGTTTTAATATCCAGTTCTCTGCCTGTTTTAGTTAAAGGGTTGAAAATAAAAAAAAATGTGAAAATATCTACAGTAATTGCTCGATTTCCTGGCAGAGTTCCTGTTCCACATTGAAATAAACCATGTAAAAACCCTGTTTTGATTGAAACAGAGTTTTCTACCAAACTGGAGGCTGATAAACAAGAAAATAATTTGTAACTGTTTAATGCAGCATTTCATTTCAATTCAATTTATGCATTTATGCAAAATAAAGAGTCCTCTCGTTCTAATGGTGTGTCATATGAATATTATATTCTAATGAAAATGCTAAGCAATCAATTAAATTTATCTCAAACAGAGACATTACACAGTAGCTGTCAGAAAATATATATATTTAGGGTTTTCTTTCTTGTGATTAGTTTTTAGCTGTTTGTAATGTGAGGAACATTTTTTGCTGGTGACTTACAGTATACAATAACAATGCTTTGGTGCACATACAGTACATTATAATTGTGGCTTAAAGACAAAAAAATCACACAGAGTGAATGCTTTACCCATAACAAAGCAATACTTGTATATAAGTATGTCTTAAAAGCTGTGTATTAATTTGTGTTAACTTTTAGGGGTATGGAAGGAATTGAAATTCCAAACATCAGTAATCGGATGTTTCGTTCTCTTGGAAATCTTTCACACATGTAAGTGAGGCATTAAAAATTAAGTATCTGGCATAGTATTTCCATAATACTATGCCTCATAATTCTTAATTTGTACCTTGAAGAAGAAATATGACAAGAATTAATCGTCTGTGGTTATTTGCTTGAGTAACTTATCTGATTATAACATATAACTATGCTTTAACGATTTACTGAACCATTGCTTTTCTCTATGGCTTCATTTAGATATTTTAAGAAGTTTGAGTACTGTGGCTACTCCCCCAACGTCCGCAGTTGTAAGCCGAACACAGATGGCATCTCATCATTTGAGAACCTGTTGGCTAATATAATCCTTCGGGTGTTTGTGTGGGTTGTGGCCTGCATAATCTGTTTTGGAAACGTATTTGTGATATGCCTTCGGTCCTGCATTGCTTCAGAGAACAGACATCACACTATGTCCATCAAATCTCTATGCTGTAAGTAAATCTGCATTCTGGGAGGGAGGTGCTGGGGCCAAAATTAATCAAAAACAATCTGGATTCAAGAAAATGCACCATCCAAATGCAAAAACAAGGTATAACACAAGAGGAACAGATTTTGCGTTAACAGCTTTTTTTGGCCAATGCCAAAAAAGTTAATTGAATATGCAATCAAACCTTTAAATTCATCACTACAAACTAAAATCATCCTGTTTTCCACAGATTAAACTTTGCTTTTTTTGCATGTGTATTTGTAACACAACTGTGTGATATTTACAATGGTAGACTTAAGGAAGACACAACACTACAAAGTCTTTTCTCACTGTTTGCTGACTATTTACCCCAAGGGGGACTGAAGGGTTTGGCTTACTCCTCTATGGCATCGGTAGGTCGGTAGGTCAGAAGATCAAGTAAAAGATCAAAGCAAATCCTTGCAGGTAGAAGATTGTGCTCTCACTGTCCAACAAAATGACAATGTACAACTGGACCAAGTTAGTGCACAGGTGTTGTTTGCCCTGTATAAAACATCTCTGACCTCCATAATGTTGTCTGTGCTCTAAAGGAGGTGCACATCTATCAGATTAACATATCTTGTGTTAGTGAAACCAAAAGCGTTCAGATATACAGTGGTGTGAAAAAGTGTTTGCCCCCTTCCTGATATCTTATTTTTTTGCATGTTTGTCACACTGAAATGTTTCAGATCATCAAACAAATTGAGATATTAGACAAAGATAACACAAGTAAACACAAAATGCAGTTTTTAAATGAAGGTTTTTATTATTAAGGGAAAAAAAATCCAAACCTACATGGCCCTGTGTGAAAAAGTGATTGCCCCCCCCCCTGTTAAAACATAAATCAACTGTGGTTTATCACATCTTCGGAAAGCTGAGTTCAATTTCTCTAGCCACACCCAGGCCTGATTACTGCCACACCTGTTCTCAATCAAGAAATCACTTAAATAGGACCTGCCTGACAAAGTGAAGTAGACCAAGAGATCCTCAAAAGCTAGACATCATGCTGCGATCCAAAGAAATTCAGGAACAAATGAGAAACAGAGTAATTGAGATTTATCAGTCTGGAAAAGGTTATAAGGCCATTTCTAAAGCTTTGGGACTCCAGCGAACCACAGTGAGAGCCATTATCCACAAATGGCAAAAACATGGAACAGTGGTGAACCTTCCCAGGAGTGGCCGGCCGACCAAAATTACCCCAAGAGCGCAGTGACGACTCATCCAAGAGGTCAGAAAAAACCCCACAACAACATTCAAAGAACTGCAGGCTTCACTTGCCTCAGTTAAGGTCAGTGTACATGACTCCACCATAAGAAAGAGACTGGGCAAAAATGGCCTGCGTGGCAGAGTTCCAAGAGAAAGACCACTGCTGAGCAAAAAGAACATAAAGGCTCATCTCAGTTTTGCCAGAAAACATTTTGATGATCCCCAAGACTTTTGGGAAAATACTCTGTGGATTGACGAGACAAAAGTTGAACTTTTTGGAAGGTGTGTGTCCCATTACATCTGGCGTAAAAGTAACACAGCATTTCAGAAAAGGAACATCATACCAACAGTAAAATATGGTGGTGGTAGTGTGATGGTCTGGGGCTGTTTTGCTGCTTCAGGACCTGGAAGACTTGCTGTGGTAAATGGAACCATGAATTCTGCTGTCTACCAAAAAATCCTGAAGGAGAATGTCCGGCCATCTGTTCGTGACCTCAAGCTGAAGCGCGCTTGGGTTCTGCAGCAGGACAATGATCCAAAACACACCAGCAAGTCCACCTCTGAATGGCTTAAGAAAAACAAAATGAAGACTTTGGAGTGGCCTAGTCAAAGTCCTGACCTGAATCCGATTGAGATGTTGTGGTATGACCTTAAAAAAGCGGTTAAGGCTCGAAAACCCTCCAATGTGGCTGAATTACAACAATTCTGCAAAGATGAGTGGGCCAAAATTCCTCTGCAGCGCTGTAAAAGACTCATTGCCAGTTATTGCAAACGCTTGATTGCAGTTGTTGCTGCTAAGGGTGGTCCAACCAGTTATTAGGTTTAGGGGGCAATTACTTTTTCACACAGGGCCATGTAGGTTTGGATTTTTTTTTTCCCTTAATAATAAAAACCTTCATTTAAAAACTGCATTTTGTGTTTACTTGTGTTATCTTTGTCTAATATCTCAATTTGTTTGATGATCTGAAACATTTCAGTGTGACAAACATGCAAAAAAATAAGAAATCAGGAAGGGGGCAAACACTTTTTCACACCACTGTATTTAACAATCAGTTACATAGATTTGTTTACCAACATACATAATCTTCTCATGCAGCTACTTAATGAAAAGGGTTTTAATCAGAGAACAGTTAGTCGTACTATACTTCCATGTCCCACTTATTTGCGAGGTTTCTCTTTTTTTTATTTTGAAAAAAAAACTGTAGATGAAGATGATTGAAGTGGCATGTGTAAAAAAAACAAGTTATTACCAAAAAGGGATGAATGTCGCTTACCACTTAAAAAATATATATAAAAATAACAGTTCTGATCTGTTTATCTCCCAGGTGCAGACTGTTTGATGGGAGTCTATCTCTTCTTCATTGGAGCCTTTGATATTAGATATTGTGGTGAATATAACAGACATGCTCAGCACTGGATGGAAAGCTTGCAGTGTCAGCTGATTGGTTCTTTGGCCATGCTTTCAACAGAAGTATCTGTGATGCTGCTGACCTACATGACCTTAGAGAAATACCTGTGCATTGTCTTCCCTTTTCACAATTACCGAGCAGGGAAGAAACAGACTCTTTCAACCCTCATTGCGATTTGGATTCTGGGCTTTATCATTGCTGTAATCCCTTTCTGGGACAAGAACACTTTTGGAAATTACTATGGAAGGAATGGAGTCTGTTTCCCTCTGCATTCTGATCTCACAGAAAAACCAGGAGCCAGGAGCTACTCGACTGGAATATTTCTTGGTAAGAGAACTGAATAGAGAAGTCCTTAGGGCTGTTTGTGCAGTTCAGGATAAAGTTTAAGAAGGATGTGTTCTTTTGTTCACGGATTAAGTTTCCATTTCATCTTATTTTACTCCAAGACATGCCATAATCATTATAGGATTTTCATCATCCAGCGTGCAAGATTGAATTCAACCATTTGAAGCTTTAAAGGTTATCTCTCACTCAACTTAACATTTCCTGCAATGGATAAGGTCAAATGAAAGACTGTATTTACACCTTCTCTAGATGAAATACAAACAAAAGTTTTCATGCAGAGAAAAATTAAATGGGAAGAAATCCTCTTCAGTGATTGAGATTGAAACACTTTTTAATAAGAGAATATTGAGCTTTCTCTTCAACACCTATTATTAATCATTTATTTGGCTGGTATTTTAACCCAAAACAACTTAGATTCGTACAGCATATGTATTTACTTTAGTAATCTGAGAAAAGTACTTTACTAGAGTATAACAGCAGTACACACTTGGTATTTGAACCAACAACTGCCCAGGTTATAAATAAAGTTCTCTAACTCCTATCAGGGCAAGCAACAGGTGCAAGGCAGGCTATGCTCTGGATAGTACACCAGTCCACTGGATGGCACATGCAAATGCAAACACAGACACGCACACACTTTTAAAGCATAAAGTAATCTCATTAGGTCAATTATATAACCTAACAGTAGATGTGACATTTGACTTTGAAATTAAGCAATTAAAGGCTTGATTACGTAGTGGAGATTAGACATCATGAAAATGAACAGGTATAGAGAGTCCTTAGGACTGAAAATGGTAAGTCCAAGTCTTACCCCAACACCTTCACTGAAGCCAGTAATAATATGAAAACAGTATAGTCGAGTATTATTATTGTATAATCAGAATTATTGATAGCAATTCATGTTTTGCACATTTTGAAAATGTTTACAAAGTCTATCCAACATCCTGATGCTTTTGAAAAGTGTTTTTATAAAAAATCTTAATTGCAAATTTCAGCATTTGCAAGCAATGTGGGATATTCTTCTATTGGTGCACAAAACATGAGTTCTGTTTTTTTTTAATCATTGTATGTTTGAAGCACTGCACTTTTCTCTCTCTTTCAGGTCTAAATCTTTTTGCTTTCATCACCATTGTCTTCTCATACACCAGCATGTTTTATTCAGTGCGGAAAACTGGTGCCAAAACAGCAAGGCAAAGTGTCTTTAACCGGGAGGTGGCCATTGCCAAGCGATTCTTCTTCATTGTGTTCACTGATGCTTTATGCTGGATACCAATTTTTCTGCTCAAAATCCTCTCACTGTTACAAGTGGAAATTACAGGTAACATGTCCAGACAAAATAGTTCTGCTCTATGTTTTGAATTTGTTCATTTTTTTAAGCAAACTAAGTTTAAATTGACATTTAGTTATTGATTGATTGATTTGTCAGAACACTAATTTTACTGGCTTGGATTTCTGGTCTATTTTAAGGCTTTTTTGTGCCACTTTATTCTGGATTTTACACATGGCATAAAAAGTTTCAGAAGGGCTGTTATTACATCAGATGTCTAGATTGATGGCTGCAATGTAAGGACACAGATGTTGATCACTTGGTTTTCAAGTAAACCTAAATTCAGAACAGAAATGATAAAAAGAATAAGAAACTGAAAGGTCACAAAAAAAGGAATTATATTCTTATGAATTTAGCATAATACATTAAATTGTAGAAACAAAATATAATTTTATAATTGTATATATATATAATTTTTAAAAATCCAATATATTTTTTTAAAGTATACAGCTCTGCTTTTAAGGTGAATTGCTATTTTATAGGTCCTCCTTTTGACTTCTATTTCATTTCACACTTGTAGGTACAATAATCCTGTGGGTTGTGATTTTCATCTTGCCCATCAACAGTGCCCTAAATCCCATCCTCTACACCATCACGACTGCTTCATTCCAAGAACGGCTGAAGCATTGCCTTGAGATGAAGTGGCAGAAGCTGGGAGTGAAAGAGACCCGTCACAGCATTTCCATGATCACCACTCACACGAATGCCCCGTAGGTACAGCAAATGACTGGGATGACAAGTGCTGGATTGCAGGATGTGCTATCAGCAGCTCTCTCTTTACACGAATGCTGATTCAAACCAGAGTGAAAATCTATGTTAAAAAATCGGTTCACAAATCAACCAAGAAATTGAATAAACCCAAGGTGTGTCAAACTGAACAGAAACATACAGTAGTGACATTGATTTCACCTGCCTGCCTCTCTCTACATTGTCTTTCCTTTAGCTTGGCAGCAGCAGATGGTCTTTATTCAGCTATAGTCAGAAAAGTATGACAAACTAATTACCAAAATTTAATTGGGCATACCGTGACCTGTCTTACCCATCCTGCTCATATAAACAAATGCCTAAAAAACTAGTCTTCGAATCTTTGGAACAGTTAGGAAGGATTTTATTCCTTTGCTTTCCTGTGCAAGAGGCTTAGATGTGAGCTTTGCTGTCCATGTTAATAGATATTCAGTCCCGGTAAGTCCTTCGCAGGCTTGGGAAGGACTGAAGAAAACTAAATGATTCTCATGAATTCCAGTCAGTATTTATGAGACTCCACAGATGCCAACAGTGCAGGACTACATCAGTGTGTAGAATCACCTGAGGTAACTCTATCACTGAAAGTTACAGTAGAAAATATTGGTTCGGTACGGTTTTGCCAGTTAGAGGATCCATTGTAAGCCTCTAAAGAGAATTTCTTTAAAGGTGTAAATACAACATTGTGTAACGTTTGTCCTTTCCAATGCCATAATATATACAGTATAACTACAGGTGTAAATTGCACTTCAATTATTGTCAACTGCAAGCCACTACAGTTTTTACTAAAAGTCTATGCACTACTTGTGGTCCATCGACAACTTGATGTGCTTTTTATCATTTGAGTAACCCAAAGAGGAAATGAGCTTCATCGTTTTATCATTATTTCTTGTATCAGGCTGAAAGTTATATTAAAAACACGTTTGGGAGCTCAGCAAAATAACAATGGTTTATCAGCTGTATTTTTAAACAAATAAAAAAAAAGTCAATACTAGCTACAAAATAATGTATTTCCAGATCCACTATGCTTTCCTTTGAAACCCACTACTTTTAATTTAGGGGTATGCTCAATATAGAATTAATAATGAGATACAGTATACACCACAATACCAGGAGAAAAGGTTAGATTTGATTCCTGTGGACCAACATAACAGAAATAAATGAAACTCGAAAAAAATAAGATAATTTTTTTTAAAGCAACAAGTTTTTTGGAACACACACACACATATGCAGGATTTTACCTGACATTTCTAAGAACTGAAAAAAAAAACAATGTGATAGTTTCAAGTGAAGTTAAAAGAAGTCCCAATTCTGAGCCAATTAGCTTTACATTTTACTAATACATTTTGATATCCATCTGTTTGAAATACAACAGCATTAATGACGTTTGGTCAAAGTGTAGAAAAAGCCAAGATTTACATTCTGAGGAAATGCTCCATGGTATGTCAGAATGATGAAAATAATTGGAATTGACTTTTACTTGCATTACAATTTGGCTTTAGTCATTTGAAACCTGCCACTTTATTAACCCTGGGTTCTTGGCTTTGCCAATATGAACCTGTAACATTGCTGCCCTCCACTGTAATATTAATTACACTTACAGTACATGTTAGGGTCAGTTAATAAGAGCTGTACTGCACTGGAGTGCCTCATTTGTGTCTTTCGCTGCTTTCAATGTTCGCTGTTACCTTGGTTAAATAAGAAGCTTTCCAGTTTTTATTATTTTAGCAAGAATGACAAGCTCGTTTCAATTTTTTACATCAAAATAATTTGTACCTAAAAGCAGGGAGGAATGGTGGTGAGGCGTGAGGCAGTTGGCACTGCTACCTTACTGATCTTTGGTTCTGGGTTCAATTTCAGACTGAGGTCATGAATTTTTTAGATGTGCTTGACCTATGAAAGACTGGTTTGTTAGGTTGATTAAGGTCTCTAAATTGTGTCTATGTGTGTGTGTGCCTTCTGACTGACTGGCATTCAGATAAGAGTGCAATCCCACTGTCTGGGATAGGCTTTGTTTACCATGTCCTTTACCAGGACTAAAAGACAGCTCATAGTCTTTATGCTTTTAAGTACATCCATCCTTTCTATAGCAACATTCTTAACAGTGCATGCTCTTTCTTTAGATTAATAAGATTACCTGAGCCCATTTTATACTGTTGTTTGTAGAGGACAAAACAAATTTTCAACATTCTGTAATTGCTTAAGAGCTGTGGAATAAAAATATGAAAGGTAAATTGGTTATTCTTACCTCCAAATCTGCAATCTAAAGGCCTCATCAGTTATCCAAACAGGTGATCTTAGAACCATTAAACAGGAGAGATGTTTTTTGAAGTCTCAGTTACTGAGAACTTCAATAGCTGAAATAATCTTCATATCAGCTTCAGCTTTTGTGTTTTCTCTAATAGAAAGTAATATACAGGTCACACACATTTTTAGTAATTTACAGGGGTGTTTTATTCCTTAAACAATCAGATAACACTATTTTCATTTCCTTTTAACCTACAGTAGATTCAATTACTTCAGCTGTGGGCACTCATACAGTACAGTAGGTGCTCCCTAATTAATTGCCCCACTGATTCTGTTCTTGGTTGCTTAAGAAAACCTTTGTAATACAAACTTATACATTCATAGTAATTGCAATACAATATTTGTTTTTGCTTTACATATTCATGAGTACTGCAAAATACTAGCAAAAACACATGATGATTCTATATCAGGTAGTGTGAAGAGGATATGGAGTCTTTAAAATCTGTTTACACATTAACTGCATTAAGAAAACATGTTTCATCCCATATGATTCCAAAGCGAGTTACATAAATAGGATAATTCATCCACTACTTAAATAAAGTACCCACCTGGGTGATGCATGGCAGCCATTATGCAACAGCAGCCTCACTACACTTCTCCAACAGATCAGTGAGAAACTGTTTCAATTAAGGGGAGCTTTAGATAGCTAGATTGCTGAAGCCCAGAGTGAAATTTTTTAGACATATGGGTTAAGAGCCCTGCACTTTTGTGATTGCTTAATTACAAAATGAATAATTACACTTTCTATTTAAAACCATTTTTATTTTCCATTCAGACATTTCCATTTATAGCTGTAAATTTAGTGATGAAAAGAGTCCAATCCCTTAGTGCGCCCTTTAACAGTTAGTGACAGTGTCCTTTTCTATGGTTAAAGATTATTTCTGTTAAATCTTGTGAAAACAAGTCTTATGTTACCTCTGTGAGGAACCTCGCACTACTAAATAAATGACTTGAAAATGTAAATAGCCTTGATGTATATTTAGACAATATATTTTTTTCAACAAAGAGGTGTAAGCTGTGCATTACATGTACAGTATACAGTACAGAGACTAATTTTGCTCTATCAATGCTATGAAATTTTCTGGTGTTATTTTAAAAATTAGCACTCTATTTGCATTTCAGGATCATTTGTTGTAAAATTGTGCTGTGGATTGTAGTTGTTATACTGTATGCTATTTATAGTGCAACTCGATTATCATTTACTTACACTTTTGATTTTAGGTCAGAAAAGGCTTGAACATCACAAAAGGATGACATTTGGTGAAAGCACTGTATATTGTTATGTTATTCTATGATACATAATGAAAAGTATAATTAAATGTGAGTTATGCATAATTATTCAATGATGTAAAAATAGTTGTATACAAACTGTATATATATATATTTAAAAGGAAACCTATACATTTTCAGGAAAACACTAATGCAAAATAAAAAACATTTTTAAACGAGACAGTTTTTGCACAAAGTCTCTTCACAGACCATCAGTTTTACAACTGAAGAAGGAAAAATGCATTTTTTTATAACAACCACTGTTATGGGGCCCATGGTCACTATGGCTCTTGTTTGCATGGTGTTTGTAATAGCATACATAAATTAAGCTAATTCTGATTCCAATAAGTTCCATTCAATATACAAGGCATTCATGGTGCATATAGGATATACCACAATAGCATGTACTTGGTAAAAGAAATTAAGACAAAAGAGAAAGACAAGACACCTTCCCTTTTCAAACATTTATTTTTTGCTGCATACAAAGCAATACAATACATATTGGTAGTAAAAAAAACTCATTTAGAACAGAAGACACAACATAAATAATCAATTTAAATATCTGCAACAAAATACATCAACACTAGCCTTATCATTGGCAGTGTATTTAGTAACATGACTCTATATATATGTAAAATGAATTGAAGCAGCACACATTAAAAAAAGGTTTTCAAAAAGGCAAAAAAATAAGTAAAGTATGTGTTAGTTTTATACAAGGAATGTAATACTGTCAGTTATAAGTACTGTCTTTATTTTAAATTAACATTGGACATATAGATATCATTTTTTAGTTTACTTCATGAAATTAATAGAATTTATTTGAAAGCATAGCTGCCATTTACAGTGAAGCAACATACAAAATAAGATTTCTTTTCACACTTGCAGATATAGAATATGACAGGACTTGTTTCACATCTCTGTAGAAATGAGGAACTCTAAAGGGACTTAACCAGGATACGTTCAAGTAGGTAGCTGCGTCAGCATGCGTAGGCTGCAAAGGAACAGGTAAAGGTTTATTCCATGCTGAAAAGAAAAGAGACAAAATGTTTCAGCACAGGCCTCAAAAGGTTGTGCCTCTTTTCTTTCCAGCATGGAATAAACCCTTTCCTAACCAGGATATGTCTAGTGTCCCAAGTAAAAAATGCATGGGCCAAAGAATCATTATCATCGTCTTCATTCTTAAAACAAAAATGACAACTGCTGCTCTTAATACACATTCTTTGAAACATTTCAGGATTAAAGTGTTTTAAAAGCAAGAAGATGCCATTATGAATTATGGGATATATGAATACTTAATATCTCTGAATTCTACATTGTGTATTAGTCAATGTTATCAGCATTGATAAAAAAAAGTGTCTTACAAGTCAATAAAATAAGAAACTTCTTTAAGGGTTACATTATTTATAAAATCAAACCAAAAATGTAAATAGTAAAAAGTAGAAACCACAATTTTCTTTTGAGTGAGAATAATTGGAAGTTCACATGCTGACGGAGCTCTCCACCTTAAGCTTTCTCTGTATACAATGCAAGTAAAGATTCTGTAAGTCATTTGTGATTTTCACAAAATCTCACCACATGCCTTGGCTGCTTTTATAATATACATTTGAGATATAACACCTTATATTATGTGATTCAGTAGAGAATATGCATTCTCTTATTGTACAAAAGTTATATTTAATAAATATATTAATTATAGATCATGCACGATACCTCAAAAGTTCATTTAATTCGATTTTTTTATTAGATCAGATTTTATCTAATGAAACTAAAACTGAAGACAGATGAATGACATTATGTCATTTAAATGTTGATTGTGTAATGTATTTCTTTTAAAAAGACTGAATTTTCCATAATGTAGTAAGAGGCAGCTTTCATGAAAAACATGGCCTAATATTAACTAACAAAACAAACAAAGAAAAGAAAAAAGGACTATCAGTTTAAATACAAGAAAAAGAAAATGGTGACCACGCTCAACCACCATCTGACATTTTATATGCAGAGTATTTCCTCTTATACTTTAAAAATCACTATAATTTCTGTTTAGAAAATATGGTTGGGGGGAGAACAAGTAATTTTAAGCACCGTTATACTGCTGCGGGTTCAATAAATTAATTTTTTCTAAGTGATCTAATAGGTATCTTATTATTTATTTCAAATGCGCTGTGACAACCGATATGCTAGACCAGAAAGCGTCTGTGATAATACTACCTAGAAGTCCTTAAAGAAGAGAAAACAAAGTCTCCTGTCTTTAAACAGCAGTGCTTCTGTCCTTTTTGTGCTGAAGAATAAATAAATATCCTGTTCCCCGCTGTAAATAATGTCAAAGTCTTAGTCACATATAGAATATCAAGTATTCCACATGCCGTCATTAATTTTACAAACACATGTTCTTTCAGACATAACACATTCTAGTCAAATACACTACAACTTATACATGCATGACTACATCAGTTAAGGACTTCATCAATCACAGAGATCAAAGGTTCCATATACTGTACATCAGTGTTGGCAAATAAAAGATACTCAGATTCATGGAAGATAGATGAAGGTCTATCTATTTTATTCCCAAGATGAAATCCAAAGTGAAGCTTCCAAATAAACAGATTGTACATTAAAGCATCCCTCTGGCAAAGATAACTTTAAAAGTTTCATTCCATAAAAAGATTAAAAAGACAGATTGAAGTAAATCAATATATTTGAGGTTTCATGAAGTAACATTTTGTGATAATCAGCTTAAAGTCCCCAAAGAAAAGCTACTGTTTTTTTTGTTTAAATTTAACTTAATGAATGGATTCTGATTATATACATTTTGGTTTTCAGGGCTTTCTGCAAATTCACTGGCAAAAGGTTCAGAAAACAATGAGGGTGACATGGTGTAACCAAGTAACTTTGGGTTTAGGGCACATCGGAACTTATAAAATAAGGGAAATAAAATCACTGACAAAACACAATAGTATCCTTGCCAAATTTTTAAACAAGAAATTCACATTTAATTTATAATCTGAGTTGGTTTCTCTCACTGTTCTACAGTACATCATTCATTTAATAAAAAAGTACAGAATAACGATGGCAGACAGTTAAAACAACCAAAATATGGACTATTTAATTAAAAGGTGCCTTTACAGAATATTACTCTTTTTTACAATTATAAAATATATATACAGTATATATTATTTAATATTACATATTTAGTGTGCAGTGCAGTCAACATGAAAGAAGATCTGTATAATATTTCTGTAGCAAAGGGACAAAGTTGGGTAACTAGTTAAAGATCTAGAAATTATATATAAAACATTAAACATTTCTTTTGGTACAAGATAAAAAATACATGAATATTCTGAAAATATGCTACTTCCACTGTCTGTAAGACAGATAAAGACACAGCAGCAAAGATTAAAACATTAGATTATATTAATGCTGTAGTTTACGGAAAAGAGAATAACCAATCCAAAAGCTTACACGAGGAATACAGACTTCTTCTTTTCTAAATTGGGTGTACAGTATATATGTATATTTTATCCAAAGATGTCTCGTTTCCAATATTAGAGAGGTGTGCAACACACAGTGTTTTGTTAGTTGCTTGCATTGTCGTTTAATTGTTAAAATTTTATATACTGTATGCATTGTTCCTAATATCACTCCAAAATTAATGGAATCCCACAAGTGAGGTAAAAAATCACATTTTTTAAAAATTACATGAGTTAATCAATAATATCCTCTTTGTTTCTGCTGTATGACCAAATTATCATCCTCAGAATCTAAAATAACACCAAGGTGATTATCAGTGTGGTGTTTTCCCATGGATGTATTTTAAAATACTAAAGTTGTTTGAGGGGGTATACAGAAATCAGACTAACAGCAGCTTTACATATGCATAATGGTTAAATATTCACATTGCCCAATGTTAACACTTATGGTATTCGATCGAAACAAAGCTGCATTTCTTTCTAGTAAAATACCACACTCTGCATCAGAGTAAAAGTTTCACAAAAAAACAAAATCCAGTTCTGGGATTCTTATCTTCAGATTCAAGAATCTTCATGACACTCTACAGCTTTGTTTCAGGTCCTCTGGCAGTTAATACAGGGAAGGAGTCTCGTATCTTAGCAACCTCCACGGCGCAGAGATGCCCAAACACTTTATTATACCAGTCAGGAGAGCGGCCCCTGAAAACACCAGGAACAATCATTGAATCACTTAATTCTGCCTTCTTAAAACTTAAAAATGTATAATATTTGTCTTTAATGTTGTGTGCATTGATTATATGTTTAATTATAATATTTAAGACAAAAACCTTGAAAACAAGAACTTATTTAATTCACCTTCATATGTTTTTCACCTTGGAGTCAAGGTTTTTGGCTCAAATGTTTTGTAGTTAAAGCAGTTTAAATCTCCTGCTTGGCTTCCCATGTCTGGTCCTTGAGGCCAGCAGCCTGATCTCAGATCTCCTTAAATCATCAACAGCTAAGGGGTTATTCGCTCAAACAAGGCTTTCACCTTTATCCCCAGGTCTGAAGTTACTGATAATTTAAGGACACCTATAAAACTTGCAGGACTACTGCCTTTAGGGATATTATTGAGACTTGGTTCTGGTTTAAAAAAAGACATCACAGAAAACATAAATACTGCACAAAAACATGGCACTATCAACTGGCTCTCTTATCTGTCAGAAAAAATATGTAAATCTATATACAGTGTTTAATAACTAGGTTTAAGTGCACAAACTAGAAATATTTATACATCTTTTGCTGCAACCTACGAATACACAACGAGATCTTCTCATGCTGGGACATGACAGGGTGCCTGACTAAAACAGTTGGATGCTCTTTCGCCTGGCTCACCTTAGGTCAGCTCTGCAGATGTGCATCAGTCTGGAGCGGCCCCCGCCACAGGGCTCAATGAGGTACTGTGAAGTGAGCAGCACTGCCCGCAGACGCCCTTCCAGTTGCACCTTGTCATGCTCAACCGATGAGGACACCAGCACACAGGCCCCCTTTGGCAGGTCACTACACCACTTCCTGAGAACACACACCGACAGCTCTGTTTAGACCTTACTGTACCTTCTGTATTCCCCAAAACAAAACACACAGGTCTCAACAACAAAATCGAGTTAAGCATTAAACTATATACTGTACACATAGAGCCAAATTGAACTTATATATATTTCAGAAAGGTTTTGTGGGCAGCACGATAGCACAGTGGTTAGCATTGCTGCCTCACAAGGAGCTGGTATGTTCTCTCCGTGTTCACATGGGTTTCCTCCCACAACCCAAAATTATTACATAATACACATTGGTAGGTTAACTGGTTTCTGGGAAAATTGGCCCTGGGTTTGAGTGTGTGCATGTCTGTGTTTGCCCTGTGATGGAGTGGCGTTACATCCAGGGTGTACCCTGCCTTGTGCCCTTTGTTTGCCGAGCTCTTGCTCCCCCACAGCTCCAGATTGGAAGAAGCAGTTAAAAGTGGATGGATGGAAATGTTGGGTCTGAACAAAGCTATAGATTTTTCAGCAGATGTAAGGACGTCTCCAGTCTCTTTTTAACATCACTCTGCACTAGATCTGAAGGAGTTTTGTAACTTTAAATGTTTTAGACATATGTTTTAAATTCGAGCACTACCTGTTATGACTAAGAAGGGAAAGTCATTTCATTAACCCTCAACAAAAGCGTTCTTGTTCTATCCTAATAAAGGGTCATTGGGGCTGTCACAATCCAGATACAGTACAAAGGGTAAAAAAAAAGATTAGATCTCAGTTCCATAAAAAGCAACTCCCTTAATCCAGTCACATGTTAATGAGCTTTAAAATCAAAATTAAACAACATCTATAAAAATAGTCAAGGTCATTACCAAGAAATTAGTAGTAGTTCTTTTAGGAGTGTCTATATGAGTGTAAATGAATAACAGCTCTAACATAAATTAATCGTCACCTTCCCATATGTAACAGCTGAATAATTTAGAACCAGTAAAAACCGTAGGAAATACATTTTTTAGGTAAAATACCAGCCAGTTCAGGCTGTGGTGCTACTCATGTCTATAGTAATAGGACTGTGCGGTTCTTCTACCTGAGCACAAGGAAATCTCTTCTGGGGTGTGGTGCCATACTGTCCGTCACATAATGAAAGATCTCTGTATTCTTGTCTAGGGCCTCAATCACTCTGCCATGCAGCAAATCATCATCCCACAGGTGCCTTTCTCTTAGTACTCTGTGCAGCACTGTCACAGGTGGGGCTTCGATTTCTGTCGTGGCCTTCCAGAGACGAAGGGGATGCCCATCACCCACCTGCAAATGCAAGAGACAAGGCAAATTGCATTAGTGAACGAAAAGGCACATCATGGAACCAAGTCCTTGTTTTACAGAAATTACAAAGAAAGAGGAAATACACAAATTAACATTTTGTTTTTAACCATCCTAAATTCTGCAGAAATCTGAAACCCACATTTTCTTCTGTACATAAAGCCTGAACAAGAGCTGTCAGTGCTGAGAACTGCTTCAAGTAAAAAATGTATAATGTGGCTAAAGCTTAACTGAGACAGTGTACAATAAAAAAGACCACCCTCTGCAAAGTGAATGATCAGGATTATAGTACTTTATTTGAAGTAACCTGTTCCATGGGGTCTTTCATTTTAAAAAGAATTATTTATAATCCTTGTTCCTGTTTTCTCTGAAGCTCTGGAAGCCATGTAAAGTGTTAGAAGACACCAACGAACAATAGACATCAGTGAACTAAGACAGCAGTTTTCAACAAATTCCAACACGTAAAAGCCAAAGAAACAAAATGTAATTCAATAAAATTGTAAGACAGGCAACACTGATACAATGCCCATATGATGAGTTCTAATAACAATGTTCCAAAACTCATATGATTTTATTGGAATGTCACAGCATATTTTATCCCTATTTTGGATGCATGTACTTTCAGAAATACAGTCAATATGGTGCATATTTTTTAGATGCATTTAAAAAAACTGTCAATTTTTACATAACTATCTAAAATCCTGAATCAGGCCACTACAATTTCAAGATCCAAAACTGGCAAGCAACTAGAGAATTTTTTGCCTTTTAAAAATGTGCCAGTTGTAGCAGACGTGCACAAGAAAATGTAACTTGTGTCCTACTTTTTCAATGTAAATCTTTTCCTTGTAAGGATGAAAATGTATCAAAAACATAGAGAACCCATAACATAAATTCTTAATGTCTATATCCATCATTTAGGGTTGGTTTGTGTTACATGTTAAGCACTATATCAAATGTTTTATTACCTTATGTTTATTGTACTGTTTACCAAATAATTAGAATAGGGCCTCAACACTCATGAGCTGATTACAGTTATATCCATCCATCCATTTTCTACATACTTCATCCAATTCAGGGTCACAGGGGAGCTGGAGCCTATCGCCTCAAGCAACTGGTACAAGACAGGATATACTCTGGACAGGACATCAGTCCATCACAGGGCACACACAGACACACACACACTCACACAAGTTTTATTAATTATAGAACAAGCATGTTTTTGGCCTATAGGAGCTTTATTTGGTTGCAACCAAGCCAATAGTAAATTGTCCAGATAAAAATAACATATCCTTGTTTATTTCTTTAAAATTTCCAAATGTGGAAACTTCTTCAACAAACATACAACACTTCCACTTGTAGTTGATGGAAATCATCAATAATATGAATCTCCCATACAAAAATCAGTAAAACTGTGCTAAAAGCTATAGTACACTTAATGTACTATAATGCAGAGTGAAAAAAACAACATATACAGTATGTACCTTTTTGTATGACAGTTCGGTGTTCTCAGGACCAGGGGTGTTCTGCCAGCCTCTAATTTTCTCCGCTGACTCTCTTAAAAGGCTTTTGATACTCTCTTCCAAGTAGGCCTGATAATACCCAGGCTCTCTGTTCAGGGTAACACCAAGCTCCTCCAAAGGAAGTGGCTGTGCATCAGCAGCCACGTAGGAATTCCGGGATTGCAACATCATATCGTGAGGAATCTGTTTTAGAAAAAAAAAAATTGGTAAATATAATATTAAAAACCAAATACATTTTTTACTCTATTGAGGTATGTCTACTAAGATTTTAATGTTTTAAATAAAGTTGAATGAAAATGTGGTAAATTCTTATTAAATGTTTTGTTTTAAAATAATTTGTCCTGCTTCCTGGTGTTATTATTGTGGAAAATGGTGTCTCTGATGGTTCTTTGTAAAAACAGAGATCCCATAACCTCTATTTAAAGAATTACAGTATAGTATAGTTGAGTGTTAAATACAAGTATAAACACTTAATTATAACATAAACAAAGGAAAACAATACTACAAGGTTCAGGTTTGCCAACTGTTTGGTCCAGGTCAGTTAATCCTGAGCCATTACTAGCTACATCAAGACTATGATCTACCTGAAAGAGCTTCTTGCACTCCGTGATCATGTGACTGAGTCCCTGGGTAGCTGCCATGTTCTCGTTTAGGTCCTTTTGATCAGGTTTGCCAACTGTCCCCTTCCTGTGTATCAATCTGTCAGAAAACAAGCAGGTTCAGTTTTCAAGTTTCAAATGCAATTTATGTTTGACCACCTGAATACTAGAACTGAATGAATCTTAAATTGATAACCTGCAATGCGAAGAGAAACACAAGAACCTACAGTGCCCTCTACATTTAAAGGCCCCAACAAAAAAGGAACAAAAAACATCACATGGCAAAGAGTTATGGATTGGATTTAGGATTTTTTAAAAATTTTCTGAGCAAGAAGTGTTATTCAATCGGTAAATACCGTATAGATACAGTTATTTGATGTTTATTGTTCTTATTTCATCAAGGAAATCAATACATTTGTATCTGTCATTCTAAAATGTGTGCTCACACCCACGTAATCAACACACAATACTGAACATATAATACAAATATATAGTTTATAATTATTTGTTTAGGAAACAAACCATTAAAGAGGCATATTCAGCTTTGATTCTACTGATAAAAACTCCTGTAACACACTTACATTTTATGAGTCTATTCCAAAATTGGAATTAATTGAGTTTTTCTTCTTCTTTTACCAAACCATATATCATTACTTCTGGAATTCCACATTTGCATTACAAACTAGGCTTTGCTTCACCACTTTCAACGCTTTCAGTAATCTCAACTTTTCTTTGACTGTACAGTATACATATTTTTTTTCTTTTAGTGATCATTTCTACAGCTCAGTTAACTTACTAATGAATGGCCAGTTCTGAGTAAAAAGAATTTGGAAGGGATTCCTGTTCTGACCAACTCATTTTCAAATTCAATGTGTGCTGTACCCTTCTAAGAGTGGTTTGAAAGTTGAGCAGATAATATAGTTTTACTTTGTGTTTGGGAGAGTACCACAAGAATGCATATGCACAATGCGAAATAAGTATAATTTCTTGTCCCAGCGTGTGTCACTAAAGTATTTGACAGTTAAGTATGATTCAGTTGTTTTGTTGTTTAATGACCTATCATAATTAAATTATTTTCCGTATGTAACTGATATTCGATCTGAAAAATGTGTCCTGTCTGTGCCGGATGGCCTCTGCCAAGTGCTAAGATAATATCAGATACAGAATTCAGAAATTCTATAAAGAATCATTTTTTAATCAGAGAACCCGCCTACAGAAAAAAAACACAAACCCTTGTATGTGTGCATAAATTGAGCACTTAAAAGTTGGAATCTGTATTTATCGAAAATACATCTGACAACATCATGTGAAAAAATGTAAAAAAACATTAACAAGCTGCATTGCTTCTAACAAAATATTAAACATGCAATACATGTGTGGAATAAATTTTACCAAGAAAAACAAAATGCATTTCAGTGCCCTATATTCAAGAAAAATGTGTTTCACTGGACAATGAAGTCAGTAAATAAGTTCATTAGCACGAGTGCAATACAAAGGAACATGTTCTCCTTATGAACAGTATGAAGCCTTCAGACTAAATTTTAAGATGTGAAACACTGGTACTGCTTGAAAGTTATTCAATAGAGCTCAAAGAAAAGCTTGAAAAGGCACTGTCATTAACGCAGTCATCTTCTTTAAAACTTAATTTGGGAACACACATCACTTGATTGATGGGCTTACACTTGACAAAGCTAGAGAATCTATCAACATATTGACCCTCATCATTGAAGACTACAGAGTTTGCCCTCTATTCCAAAGCAATAAAACATTCAGTATCTGCCTTGGGAGATATGATAATAATCATGGTACATCTCTAACTGTGATGAAATGAAATTCAGTTTATTGAGTTTGCACTTTAACAGCAACCTCTTACTGATGCATGTATCTCTGTCATATACTGTATAACCCTCCATGAGAATATATCTGGTATGGTAATGCCTTGGATATTATATCAATGTTGTTATTATGACAATTACATCACTAGTGACAATTAATCTCATTATTCTAGAACAGTGATTTTTAATCCTCTGATAAACTGCAGCCTTTTCCAGTTCCATATCCCTCATCTTAGGAAGCTTGTATTAAATAACATCACATTCACTTGGTTCAATGTTTGTTCACACTAAATGAATGCTATGTATTTGAGTCTTTTTGGAACAAGACACATAAAGATACAATCGTTGAAAGAGAACATCCCCATCTCCACCATTCTAGTCCGCTTCCATTTCCAGATAGGTCCCTCAAGTACTAATACCGTACACTTGCTCATGGAAGACTGAATACCATAAGAACTTTGAATGTTTAAGACTACAGTTTTGTTATTGATTTTAATGCTATAATGGAGTATTATTCACCTGGCAAGTATAGACATTAATCGTGGCAATTATAAGCAACATACTATACTGTATCTATTCTGAAATTGTCACAAAAGAAAAAAAAAATTACAAAATCAACTAATTTATATATGAATATACAGTGAATGTATATGAGCCAGTAGATAGGGTATTACAAAGACTACTGTTCTGAATGTGTAACACTGAATAATAATAATAATAATAATAATAATAATAATAATAATACTTTACATTATTACTGAGAACTCCCCTCTACCACCAGTGTGCAGCACCCACCTGGATGATGCAGCGGCAGTCACAATGTACACAGTACGCTCACCACACACCAGCTATCAGTGAGGAGGCGAACAGAGCAATGAAGCAAGTTCATAAATGGGGATTATTAGGAGGCCATGATTGGTAAATATGGCAATGGGAAACTTGGACAGGTTGCCAGGTTAACAACCCTACTCTTTTCTAGAAATGCCCTGGGATTTTTTTATTGACCACAGACAGTCAGGTTCTCAGTTTTATGTCTCATCTCAAGGACAGCATCTTTTTACAGTATAGTGTCCCTGTCATTATACTGGGGCATTGTGACCCTGACAGACTGCAGGGTAAGCAACCCCTACTGGCCCCACTAATATCTCTTCCACCAGCAACCTTAGCTTTCCCAGCTTCAGCTTCTGGCCAGGCTCACACCTGCTTAGATTCAGTGGGTTGCCAGTTGTGAATTGCAGAGTGATATAGCTTTTGGCGTCATTTCCACTGAAAGGAATGTAAAACGAAGTAGCACAGATCTGATTTCTATTACCTTGGAATTCAGTAAAAGATGAGTAAATCTTACCTTAGACAGCTAAGCCAATCAAAAAACAAAACGTTCTTATAACAAGAGCAAACACTGCAGTGTGAAAGACATGCCTATTCATAAAATTCAACAGCATTTTGACAAGGCTGCCAACAGCAGCTTTCCCTATTTTTGTGAAAGGGTACATTTAACAGGGCAGGAGAAATAAATCTCTATAAGAACAAGACATTTTGCTTCAAAATTCCAGGGTTCACTGGTTATGACAGCCTGACAAGCTGTGTGAATAAAGACACTAGAGACACTGTAGTTCCCCTGATTCTGAGTATCATAAGAGAAATGCTTGAGAAAATGGCAAGGACTATCTAATGTGATGCTGAAGATAAGACTGTACAGATACTATAACTGAAATACTATTAATATAGGGTGGAAAAGAACAATTTTTCTCAACCAGCCTTCATAACCTAAAAGGTTAGGATTAATAATCAGATAATTTTCTGATTATAGATTTACAGTAAAAAAAAACAAAAAAAATGTAATACTTTTACATAACCTTTTTTTCCAACTGAGAGAGCAGCTAATTGAAAATTACAAGCAATAATGAAGAATGAAGGAAGAAACAGTGGACTTTTTTGTTCCAGACATCTGCTTTTTTCAGAGACAGCAGTCACCTGTACCTTGTGGACAAACATTGCTTTTATTATTTAAACTAATATCTTTATTTTCTTTTGATTAAATACAATAATAGTTTGAGTTCTTCATGAAATAACCGTACCCCATTCTGAAACATTGACCCATTTTTGAAAAAAATTCAGAATTTCAACACCCCTATTTACTACTAATCTACAGCACAAGATTTTAAAGAATATAGTATTAATAACTCATTTGTGGCAGAAAGGGTTCACACATTTATCTCAATTGTGCATTCTCTTTGAAGTATCAGTACAGTTCATTCTAAATGATATTACAATCTAAGGTCTGAATCTGATTGTATTAGAAATAATATCTGCAGCTGTGAAGTTCTTTATCGGAGACATCTTACACACTCCCTGTCACATCCCTGAGTTTCTCCCTAAAGACAAGAAACTAACATAAATAAATGAAACCCAAAGGCCGGCAAACTACTGTTGGCTACTAGGATTGTATGTAGATCAACTAAAAGGTCTAATTGTCCCCACTGCCAGCGCAGTGGGCTTCCTTTGCAGAGTTGCTGGGACTGCAAGTTTCAGCGTCAAGACAATTTCAAAGAGAAATGTTAGTACCTGGGGGAGGTGCCCTCCTTTTTGGAGACATTGAGATGGAAGATGGAGGGGGCCAGGCACACAGCCAGGTTGCCTGCAGTCATCTGGTTATCCTGGGCGGAGGCAATATCGCTCAGGAAGTAGAGCAAGGTCTGCAGCACTTCCCGGTTCTCATCCGGCAGCAGGATGACCGCCGCCTGTGCTGCCTGCAGACGCTGATCCTTTGGGACACCTGAAACAAAATGGGAGTGAACTCGACTGGATCGAGAGAGAAAGGACAAGTGAGGCTGGCCAAGAATATAATTAGCTTCAGAGCAAAAAGGATGTGCGCTGTAACAGCCTGACGGTAGACGTACCCTTTTTTTACAAAGTAAAGTCCACTACATTTGGATCTCTTTTCCTGTTTCTCTCTACCTCCTGATAAAATTGTCTTGGTCTTTCTTCTGAAAGAAAAACTGCCTCTCTCTTTAATGTTCTTTTTCAAGCCTGAAAGGCTCTCATTGTTAGTACAATGCAGCCTGCCCGTGGAGATACTCCAATTTGATTAATCTAAACAAGCAGACATGACCGTGATGTGGCAGAAAGGACAGGATTCAGGTTATTTCATATAAATGCAAATTCAGCCTATGTTTCTCATAGATTTCTTGTTTTACTTCACTTGTTGAAGAGCAGAGTAGATGTAGAATAAGAAATAGACGGCAAAACAGAGATCACAAAACTCTTTAATAAAGAATAAGCAGAACAAAATCCAAAAAAAACAGGGAAAACAATTATAATACGTCACTTCTGTTTCAGCTTGATTAACGACTTTTTTAAGGCGCAGATCAAAAACAAAAGAATGCCGGTGCAGCAGGCTGTGGCTTCCTGCTCTTTTATTCTCATACTCACATTGGTAGATCTGCAGGAATGTGTCCGTCAGCTTGCCAGTAAAGACGGGCTCTGGAAGATCCCTGAAATACTGTTTCAACATGTCAGCTACATCATAGGCCGACTGTCCCTCATAGCTCACGTGATCAGGGGAATTCTCATTGAGCTGCCTTAGCATCTGGATCCGAGACTTCACTCCTGATTTACGGAAAATACCAACCTATAGCAAAGGAAAGTTTTTTTAAAAAGGGATGTAACTGATAATCAAAATAATTCGAATGTCAGTAAAAAAAGAATTTCAAAATGACAAGAATGAATCTGTACATTTAAGGAAGCTTAATAACACCTTTCTAGAATACTGTCCTTCTGTCATATTTTTGAAAATCAAAGCAGGCTATAGTAAAGAAAAATTGCCCTACCTGGTCTAGACACCGACTCCGGATGTATCGCATGGCTTGCTGGATGCTCTGTGGAAGAGGTTGCCCACTTCTCTGTACGTTGATAATGGGGGGGACACCAAAGACATTCTTGTCCCTGTAGTCAGGAACTTTGCTTCTTTTCATGAACTTTGGTACCGTCCTACCATCATGAAAAGAGCACAAATTTAGGTCAACAAACATGCACCGTCAAATCTATGCAGCATGGGTAAGCAATATTTAATGCCCAGATGACTTGTTAACAGTTTGCACAAAAAAATCTATTGTACTTCGGGTTAATAGGGTAACTCTGTAAGAGTACATTCAATGAAATTATAAAAGACTCTACTTTATGTGGTCATCAGAAACAGTAAGAAACACTGATTCATTTGAAAGTGAGTCACAGGTGCTGGGACATTCATGATATTACACACATGCCCAAATGAAAACATGCATTCACTCATGTACTAAAACAGGTTTGTTTTTACAAATTTGACAGCCATATTTGATGGAATTATAAACACATTTTTCAATATTTTAGCTAATTAAGATAAACAGTAATTTAAATGTTAACCACAGATGCAATGGGAGATCTTGGCAGTCTTTTGTGTTTGTTTCTCCTCTTCCTAAGTATGCATTATACATAGAATTTAAAGGAAAAGCTTGCAGTTATAATTTAGTTTCCACTGAGCATAATACTAACCAGCTCCAGCCCTGCTTGTTGGGCACTGAGTATTTTTCCATCATGGCAGTCAGTCTCAGTAGTGAGAACTTCTGCAGCAGGTTCAGTTGGGTTGCTGATTGCCGGTTTATCTCCAGAGATGCTGAGTTAAGGCTTGGCCTGTGAGAGTTCTGGAAGCTGTGCCACCGTAGTTTCCTAAAACAACAAGGTCATATTTACGAAATTTTATATCTTATATGTTTTCTGACATGACAACTTACATTTTCTCATTTCCCCATAGTTCTAAGTCACAGCAAACTACCAATTGGTACAGTATTTTCAAACCAAGTTATACTGATAAAACTCCCTCAACAAAGTAGATTTGTTCAGGAAAGCAGACTTTGAGGAGTTCAAGTTTACAGAATGCATTTGAAATGTAAATGGTAACTCCAGAAATCTCCATTTAAAATAAAACACAACACAAACAATGTAGCAGGAACCAAAGAATTTCTGTCATATTACAATTTCTACTTTACCCCTATGAATTACAGTACACACAAAGTTACAGTAACCTCAAACTAATCAAACACAAAAGAATTCTGTATCAGTATTATCTTCTTAATTACATTAACTTATTATTACATCAAATTACTTTCAATGCCATATTATTAAGTAACTGCATTCTTATACCTAGCTTATTCTTCAAAAATAATTTTCTGAAATAAAATACACTTTCTGACCTGTTTGGCCTAGTTAAAGATGCGCCCACACCAGAATCTCTCCGATCCCTCATTTCCATCTCTTCTGCTTCATTTAATGAATTCCCTGTACTGTCAAGGTCACTTGCTGCAGTTCCCACATCTGACATGGACTGCTCTTCAAAATGGAGACTAGAGGGGTAAACGTTTTCCTCTGTTAGGTCAGAGTCAACATCCTCAAGTTCTGGACAGATTCTCTTTGACCAGAATTCTACATTCTGCTGTAGCCCATGGACATGCTGAATGATATCATCCAAGTGCTCAAAAACATCCACCCTTCCCATATTAAAAATTTGTTCTGAGCTGCCAAGCACCTCTGGAACATTGTCATAGACACTCCCTGTAGAACTACAAGAATTCCTTCTTGCATGAAATCTTCCAAAGCCTTGAGACTCATTGCTGCTACAGACTGAAATATCAATTGACATATTGCCTGAGGCCCAGCTTGAAATATTATCATTTGGAGTTGGACATAAACTCTCAATGGAGAGAGATTTGGGGAAAGTCCCTGGCTTATGGTCTCTGGGAAGATGCACAAATGAATTCTCCAGCACATGTTTGTGTTCTGTTTGGCTGGGATTCTTCAAACTTATCTCATAGTCCTCTAAGTAAAGTCCACTACATTTGGACCTCTGTTTCTGTTTCCCTCTACCTCCTGATGAAGAAAGATCAACTGCAGTCCTACAAATTGTCTTTGTCCTTCTTTTGAAAGAAGAACTGCCTCTCTCTTTAATGTTCTGTTTCAAGCCTGGAAGGCTCTCGTTGGTAGTACAATGCAAGCTCACAGGAGGTTGTAGAAGTCCGTTTTGGCTATTCACACTTTGGATGGCAGAGTCCTTTCCATTATCAATTTCCCTTTCTTTATCTTTTCGCCTGAAAGATTCAAGTTTCCTCAGGAAGCTCTTGGAATGCTTTTTTGGTTTCTCTTTTGATGTAAGGAGATCTTTAGAAGAGCAGGACTCTGTCAAGCTGTGACTGGAGAGTGCAGTCGAGTCAGAACTGTGAGAGGTAAATCTGGGAAATGGCTCCGCTATGGAAATCTGACAAGGAGTTGTTCCTTTTGTGCTCCCCGCACTGCAACTGCTGTGGCTGTGAATGGAAGTGGCTTCGAGGTCACTGAAGTCACTCAGGACACTCTCCCGACTGGCTGAAGTCTTCATGGTGGTCTTAAGAACCTCGGTGCTATGAGGTGTGGGAGCAGAAAGGGACCCCAACCTAGACCATCTTTTGCTATCCCGTTGGAATGCCCAACGGTCACTGATGGCACACAAGTCCTCCTCCTCTGAGTCTTCACTCTAAACAGAACAAAACTGTGATTTAACAGCAAGCAGATCTTATCAGCGCTGCAAAGCTTTTTAATAGAAAGAATGCCTTTATGTCCCATTTTAACTGTAATATGAGACACAACAAAAAGTATTCAAACAGTTTCTACATCTTTTAACATCAAAGTGCTTGGCAGATTCAATTAAATCATTACAGACAAAAATACTCTGTACTTAGAAGTCACAGTGATGTTAACAAATTCACATGATTTTTGGAAAAAAAATGACAAAGCTGAGAATTGAAAAGAACAGCTGCAGAGTGTTGATTCTACAGTTGTATCACAGAATAACGGTATCTTAAATTGGAAAGCTTTCAAATAATTTTACTTACACAAAGGACTGTCAATGATTTATGCAGCTGCTTTTGTTCTTGGTAATGCCTACCTGCTTACGTTGAAAGTGGACTTCCAGCTTCATAGACGCACACTTGTTTAGGGTTGTCAGTCTCCTAAGAGGAAAATAACAAAGCCAAAAATAAAATCAACCAACCTTGTAACCCAAAACTGTTAACACTCAGATAGGATACACACATGACTGCTGAAAGGAGAAGCCCACCCCAGGTACTGTACTTATAAGTCTCAGCTGTCAATACAAAGCAGTTTGCTGAAAAACAACAGGGTCAACAAGCCTTTAGGCAAACAGGACTCGGAGGATGTAAATCCTTTATAAATTAATAGAGCTTTTGAATAAGACCAACCCAGCAAATTCTTTACCTCAAAGCCATAAGACTCCACAACGTTTTATTTACTTTTTTTAAGAGAATTAGATTTAAGGTTATCTTAGAAGAGCAAAACAGTTCATCATAAACACATGTAACAATATGCTTTCTCAATTATTCTTTCATTTAATAGTGAAGATTCTATTTAGATCACAAAGTTTCACAGAATATTGTAGAGAGAGAGCACTGTTTTCCCGATTATACACATTCACAAGGTTTAATCTTTCTGGCTTTTAATTCAGGCGTGAATGGTTTACATTTTAAAGTTCAAGTTATTTTTGGAATATTCCACAAAAGCAAGACTTATCAGCAATTGGAAGCACTTTTGTCTGTCACTAAGCTGCTGGTGTTGAGGTGAAAGTAAGGAGGTACAGTACCTACAGTACACATGCAGTAATTTAACAAAATGTGTTCACTGATAAAACTTTGGCATTCACATAATCATGCAATCCACTCGAATATACTAAACTTATGGAGTAGTACATAATATATTACAATGTCTCACATTTAAAATTGTTTTCCGTTAGTATCTGTTTAAAGTGTAGAACATTAAAGCCATTGCTCTAGAAATACTGGACAAGTTGGGGAAAAACTGACAAACCCAACTGATATTAACCATGAAAGATAGTATTTTCTCAATTAGTCTCTCTAATATAAAAAATAAAGCTCACATGAATTTACAATAGGGTAAAACTTGTTTGAAGTGTTGATGAGTTTGAAGAGTGAAGAGTTTGAAGTGTTGATTTAATTTTTGGAATTAAACTGGAATTAAACTGTTCATGTTACTAGGATTAAAGCAAAACTCTAAGTTTTTGTTATTTCTTTATCACTGTAGAAAAGTTGACTCTGAAAGCTTAACAACAAATTCACTCGTGCATTTACTGACATGTAAAACATTACTGAGAAAACAAATGAACTGCCCCGTGGGTATGACAGAATACAAAATCTACTGGACACTTGGTTTCTTCTTCAGGGAGTTATGTCTAACTTTATTTGAATATGAAAGGCCTATCACATCCCTAGGCCATAAAAATCACATTTGAAGAACATTTTTTCACAACTAATTTATAAAGTACTCTAATCAATGTGTACTACTCATAGTGCAGTGATAGGGCTAAGAGCAGAGTGAACCTTTAACTGACAAGTCACTTTAAGCACTTTAAAAAATGAGCACAATGGTAAAAGAAATACATGTATTTTTATGAAAAATCTTATTTCACAGATTAGAAACAGCTGTTGTAGTTAAGTTAAAAACATTGAACAGCAATGAGGAAAATATATTCTACAAAATAAATTATAAATATAAATATTCAACACAAATATTTGTTCAACAAAGAATGATTTAGGCCTTTGTTATAAACCCTGGTACCTGATAGTGCTTTGTTGCTTCCCAGAGAGAACGGAAAACCACCCTTATGCACAGTCTCAGGCCTCAGTTTATGTGTAAACAACACTTCCCATGCAGAGAACAAAGTGATTTCTTTTTAAGAGTTCTTTCTTTTGAGATTGTAACAATGCAGTAAAGCAACAGAACAAGCAATTATTGAAGAACTCTCATGTCTATGTACTTACTACTGTAGCAATGAACAGTCATATACTTTCTTGTTGTATATAAAATAGGCTTTCTGGGCTGCTTGTAAATTCTGAAGCACTACAGGTATTAAAGTCTAAAATCCAGAGAAAACGCTATGAATGATGAGGAAACTGACAGCTTTGCTTACCTGCAAAGGGATTTCAGCGAATCCCGGTCAAGAAAATCATGATCTTTCTTCACAGAAGCAATATCAATCGGAAACTGGGAGTCTGAAATGTAAGAATGACAAGTGTCACATCACAGAACAAGTTTACTTTTTATATTTACAGATATACTGTACGATAGACACAGAAGCTTGAGAAAAAGAGATTTCACTGTTAAAATCAAGCAAATAAATACTGTGCTTCCAACTAAATTTTCAACATATAGAGTTAGAGTGAATATATTCAGGGTTTAAGACAGTTGTGCATTAATATTTCTTATTAAGCTGTAAAAAAAACATGGTTCAAACAGACTGCATATCAATGAATTGCCTATGATCCATAACTTTCATCAGTCTCTCCAACTAAACTGTGTAATGATTCCTGCTGTGCCACTGATGGGGGATGGGCTTCTGGTCTTTACTGCAGCTTGATTTACTTAGCAATCCCAGGCAAGACCTCATGAAATTCCTAGGCACATTTAGAATGACCTCAACAAGCAGTATTTTATGGTAAAACCATAAGACCAGCATTAATCTCTTGTATTGAAAGAAAAAAACACTAATTACAAATCTTTTGTTTTATCGCAATGTTCTTAAAGTAGCCAGTTACTTTTTGATTACTCAATGAGTCCTTTGGAGATTTAAAAAACAAACTGCAAGATTGACAACCTGTCATAACATTCTCACTTGTCCATGAATTTATATTAATGCTGTAACCATAGATGTCAGAGTAGTCTAGTAAAGCAATTGAAGCCGAGTATATACCTATTTTCTATGTAATGAACATGAAGAACCATCAAACTGCAATTTATGTCAGGAAAATCCAACTATTCTCATACTAATACTTCATTCACCCTTTAAACTACATGAGACACCTCTTTAAACATACTGTATATTCTGTAGCATATTTGACCTACCTACAATCTCCCTCTTTAATATTTCTCATCTTGCTAAGTGTCTGAAACCTGTTAGAATGTTGCTGTTAAACAGAATTCTTGCTGTCATGTTGTATCCCAGCATAGAGAGGCTTTCTAAATCATAAAGTTCAAAGGAAGGTCTTGCTGAAGTTGTTAAGCCAATGTTCCCAATTTAAATGTTTTAAATAATTTTGTTTCACACTGTAGCAGACATTCTGAAAAATGATGAAACATGAAATATGCATTAAGGCACTTGGGTTTCATCTAAAAAAAGATATCGTATGGTACTTTTCAAATTTGTAAGGGTTTCATTCACTCATAAAAACGACTGTGAAAAACTGCAGTAACTGAAGCATATCTTCAAACAGCTCAATCATATAAGGACAGCAAAATTAAAAAGCTCTTTATTTTACAGATTACAAACAATTAAGAACTAATCAGGACTGCTAACACTTGAAATCATTTTTTTTACATGAGCAAATATGTCTGATTACCAAATAATTAAGGCCCAACTAATAAACAATTTGCAGGTCTCTTTTCTTTGTGAAATGTGTAGTACCACAATCAGAACAGACCTAAATTGTGCTTTTAGATAACAGCAAATTTTCATCCTTGACTTAAGCATACCTTATTTAAATGCGCAAGGTAAAAGTGTGCCAACCCAAACTGGCCACAAATAATTTGTGGAAATTACTCATAGCCAAAAAATGCAACTTACATCACCCTAATACAGCCTTAACAATGGTTTTCATCAGAAGCAAGCATGGGTAGGATGCTGCTTAAGTAGTTTATACACTTGTACTATAAATACAAATGTGACACAGACAGCATAAGCACATGTTTAGCATGTGTTTAGAAATTTCAAGCACTGGTCATAGCAATGACATATATTTGTTAATTTGCAAGATAACACAGCAATGTAGATCAATGAGTTCCATGCTAAAGAAATATTAATTGAAACTGAAGGACAATACTCAAGCCCTTTGCTCTGCATCATTAATAGCTTCTGGATTTTTATGACCAGTTTTATTTAGGAAATGCATCTATTTAATAAGATTATAATTCATCAGTTTTTTCAGACTAATACTCAGTATCAGGATGAATCACAGTTCGCACACGGTAAACTGACTATTTCCATACCGCTTCAATCCCAAAGGGAAAATGGATATGAAATATTTTCTAATATGAAGAGAAGCTTTCTCCTGTTTCAGTTATATTAATGCCTACGTTTTATGCCTGTTTTTTTCCCCTCTCTGTGTGGCTCTTAACATTCCTGCTGTGTCTCATTTCCAGCTATTGTTTCTCCATTCTCCCTCCTCCCAAGGCCACTGAGAGTTAAAAGTTGTGATTTTTGACACATTGCCACAAGCTGAAGGACTGGATGTGGTCAAAGCAAAGCAAGCGAATGTTACTTCTCAGATAAAAAAAAACAAAGAACAGCCTGACAGCCACACTAGTCACTGAGTTTCTTTCTTTTTTGGACTAAAAATGGAGATTCAATTTAAATTCAAAACTAAGGATATTAAATTGTCAGATAATTGTGCAATGTAGAGGTGAATGAGTATCTGACTATATATATATAGATCTATATACAGTATATATCTGACTACTGTATATGGAAGAAAAAGATTCAATCTAGATTGACCCTTGGTGCTTTATTCTGTTCCTTTTAAAATATAATAAATGCTTGAAACTTTATAAAGCTATAGTTTCACATTAAAGAGGGTACCACACCACCTAATACTGTAATGCAGTGCCCATCTGAGTGACATGTGACATCCACTGTGTGCCAGGACCCCCAGTCCCCCCCTCCCCCCACTACACCATAGATCAGGTAAAGAAGTGTGGAATTCCTTCACCAGATTAATGAAATTGGAACTTCGGGGAGGCCAGATTTATGCAAGTGACATGTAGACAGGACAATGAGTTTAACATCCCAATACTTATAATAGTGCCATGGGATACTTTGTAGCTAAGCAGTTAGGACCTCAGTTTTACATCTTATTCAACAGATTTTACTTCATACAGTAAACTACAATACAACACAATAAAGTGTCCATTGTTACTACTGGGGCATGCATCAATAAAGGTCTATAAGGAAGAATATCACCTACTGGTCGACCAATAATACTTGTGAATTATTGCAGAATCCCATTTAAAGCATCCCATGATTGTACTGCCTCTGCTTAGCTTCAGCTACCAAGTTACCAACCTTGCTTAACTACATTCTAATGAGATCAGGCTATGAGGTAGAATGGTGTATTACTGTAATGCTGTGAATTATTTAGCATATCCACTTTACACTGTACTTAATACTGTTTAAAGCATCAAACTTTTCTTAATTAGTATATAAGCATTACATTTTTATACTTGCTCTCAAGTGTCTAGGATTAATTAGCATTCTTAAAGTTATGCACATTCTAACTTGTACAGTACTCTGACTATTATTTAAACAGCAAGAGCCATATAAGAAGTATTAACGGTTTCTACACCTGAAGAAGGCTTCACAGCCTTGTGAATAAACCTACTATTTGTTCCTTTCCAAGAGCCATATAAGCCCATCAAGTGGTTTTTGTTCCCAAATTAGGTTTTAGAGAGAATGACAGCATTAATGACAGTGCTGCTACCAGTAAAAATTGTGCTCTGACAATGCAACTGATTTGGATGATTATAAATCTCAAAACTGATTTATGTGTTGCTATGCTAATCCTGGTATTATTTCCATTTTCACTTATACCATTATTACTTGCATGTGGGTGGTCATGTGTTACTGATATCATTATGCTATTAAAAGTAATTTACCGGGTCTTGCATTGGGAAATCAGCAGGAAGATAAATTTGAAGAAGCGGTCTGCTGATTTTAGAAGGTGACTATTAAATATTTGAGAGTCAGGTCTGAATTTCTTTCTAATTAACTTTAATGGAAAAGGAAATAAAACTCAGAATTTGATAACAGCTTAAAATATCTTTATCAGGCATGTGTTGGAAGTTAAATGTGTATATTTCTTTGGTGCTTTTTTCTGGGGGGGATACAAGCACACAATAGATTATTCATATATGGATAAAAGGATGGAAAACTGGCTGATAAAAAGGTTCTAAGCATCCTAATACCCTCACAACAGCTATGGCTCCTCCTACCTACTGCACTTCTGCATTTGATATACTTGTATTTATGATGCTGGACATTATTACCTTCATACAGCTGTGGATATTGTGGAAAGCCAGCAGCTCGCAGCCAGCTGCATGCTTCTTTAGCCTCAAGTTCTGAAAGAAAAGAGAAAAAAATAGAAACCAGTTGGGTTATGTTGCTTTCTATATTAATCTTGATGCAAACTGTTACAAGCACATACAGTACTGTTTAAGTTCTCCCCTTTATCAGTTCGCATAACTACAAAAGTCTAGATACTGTAAGTCTCATGTCTGGTACTATATTATACAAGGTGAATGTAATTTAAATTTTCAAAAGAAAAAAAAAAGAACACGTAGCTTCAAACCAGCAATCTACTATTGCAACTGAAAGATCAAGAGCAAAAAATGTGTTAGATTTATCTAGAATGACATCAGTTTCAAAATCCCACACATATACAGGTATTTGCTTTTGCTTCCTTGTCAAAGGTAGCAACTAGCAATCGGTAAAGCTATATTTAGTTTGTTAAATATATTAGCTGCAGGCAGTTTAAAGAGGTCTCTAGAAGATCTAGTATCCTGTGAGCCATATTAAAGTCATCCTTGTACAACATAATATCAGCACCATGAAGAATATATCTTACACTTTTAATCCCTTGATCACTTTTAAGTTCAAACATTGTCTTTCTCAAGAGATAACAGCATTTCAGATCATATTGGAGAAGTAACCAAAGCAAAAAAAAAGCATGGTAATTGTCTCATAACTAAATTCTCAAAACAACTGGGAGGATGCATTTATTAATTTGACACAAGATAACTTAATTGTGAGCACTGTAAGAACAGCTGGCTGACAAACAGGATCTATTGTAGTACATCCAGTTTTATTGTGGATCACATCTGCCAGATGGCAAAGTACTGCACAACCCAAGTGGATGGGATATAACTGTAAGTGACCCTCAGGCTTGAGTAGATTGTGTAAAATTTAAATCAGTCTGTTTCAAAGCCTTTTGGAAGAATGTTGTTTTTCGCAGACATGGTGTTTTCCAGAGGCATTCGCAAATTTTATGTCAAGAAAAAAGGAAACCAACTCAAAAACAATAAATACAGTATACAGTACAATGTGACATAACCACTTCAATCATGAGTGTGTTTTACTATAAAATGTCATTCATACTACTAACCATATTAAAATGCAGTATTTTAACATTTGGAAAAAGGAAGAAAGAGTGAAAGGGTGAGTTTTCAAAGTCAAGCACATACTGTAGAACTCTAGTAACTCTTTTAATAAATGAACAATTACCGTGCTACTTTATTTTAGTTTAAGTATGTTGTAAGTTTTTTACACCTGTCTCTTCAGTGATACAAGCTTATCCCCAACACATACAATACCATTTCTATTTTAGAACTAACATATTGTACGCACATAAAATTCCATGTTTTTCAAACACTTATCGTTTGTCCTTTGCAGGGCAATGTATCGAGACAGTAAAAGGGCAATATTCAATCAACAGTAAGAAAAGTAAGTAGAAGATAGTCATTTTTGTGTAAAAAAGTTCAACAACTGTACAAACATAATTCTTATCTCATGTTCACAACTCTGTTATGGCACATAATTGTTTTTATTCCCATGATTAGTTATGCTTTTTTATTTTCTTGAGACTCAGCATTTCATGCACATATCCACATTCCTAAATCCCCCAAGTCCCAGAGTACTAACAAGAGGCCAGAGTTCTCCTGTGTTCCCAAGCTACTTTTTGGCAGTTTGCATTCTTGCTTTAGGGCCTCCCTGACGTAATCCAACAACAGAGCCTGGCAAAAAAAAACATTAAAGAAGAAGTGGGCAGCTAAGACAGAATTTGTGGTTTTACATCCATCTGAGCAAAACAATCAAATACAGTGAAGGAATACTAAGATGTTTCGGATGGCTTCATGTGAAAAATAGCATCTAGACCTATTTCAAAAGGTATCTAAACGTTTGTGAGCTTCGTTATCACCAGAAAACTAGAATAAAAGCAGAGATGGTACTGCTGAAATCCTCTACTTGTATTTAAAGGTGACTAAAATGCTGTATCATTTATGGCCTCACAGGGAGTTTCAGCCAATGAGCAGCTGCAAAAATATAAATATATAGACTTACAAAAGATGGTGCCCTTTTGCTCTCCTTCTTTACAAAATATTAAACGCTAAGAAAAGCTTGAAAAAATGGAGGTGTGTGATACATATTATGACAGAATAACTCATGCTTAAGCAAGATTAAAAAATAATCACCATACCTGTAGCACAAAGGGTGACCAATGAACCGACCACCAGCAGGAAAGTATATCTACCTTCTATTCCCGACTAACTCAACAGCTTTAAGATGGAACATTCAATGTAATTTTCAAATTAAATATAGAATTAGCTTCTTATTTTAAATCCGCCAGGCTGCAGCTTGTTTTCAGCTTTTCAGAAGTTATCTGTGTACTCATGAGGACTGTCAGTCCTCTATTTTTGTCCTGTGTGCAAAACATATATTTAAAGCCAGTGACAAAATGAAAAATGATCTTTACAGAGGAAGTGGTGCTTCCCTCACAGCCCATGTGGATTCTTGTCCCTTCCTGCTGAATGACACTGTGGCTCCAAGGAAGAGTTATTTTACGTACTGTAGCTAAGATCCTCCACATGCCTAACAGACAGATTGACAAACCGTGTCACATGCATTGGGGGTGAAGATATAACAATCCTCTATTTCACACATAAATCATGTGTGCAATGCAAGAGTGGGATGAAACTTTTCAGATTCTCAAATTCATCTGAAATGAACTCATTCTATAATAATCCTTCCTATTTTTATTAATCACATTACATTTCAGACCATAATTCTGAAATGTGGAAAGTTAAAGCTAACACAACTAGATTTTAGATATTGGATAGTATGTAAACATATAAGTACATTAACAAATATACTGTATAATATCATTTCCATCATCTAAATTCTGATCTTGGCAGCTTTTAACCATACTGTACATAAATATATCATGGTTCTAAACAAACATATCACATGTAATTGCAACAAATTCACCAAGTTATCTGGAAAATGACAAGACTTAGCAGCAGTTGCAGTGACATTTTATTGGGCATACATAGCCCAGGAAAATTCATTCTGCCTCTTAACATTTGCCATCAGCACGGGTGACCAACCAGGGAGCTTTACAGTTAAAATGACAAAAATAGTAGCGTATAGCCACCAGTGGATTCCTTGAAAGCTGGATATCTGCGACACACGATTTGTAGCAGGTTGCAGATGCTGTCTGTCTTGTGGAATTCTGTCTCCTTTCATAGATATTATCCTTTCTGGATAATCACGTGCCTGTTCACTGATATCTGAACTCTACTGTAGATGCGATAAATCATCGCAGTTAATCTGACGAATGGAGTTCAGATATGGAAAGCAGTACATCCGCAGTATAACTGTCACACTCTTATTGTGCGAGAAAGTTATGGTTACACAAGCAGCAAAACCACATGCATCGTCCTGCTGACTGGTGGAAGTGAAGCAAATGAGGTCACAGGACTTGATCAATGAAGCGTAGTGCAGTCACGCTGCCATCAACTACTATAAGTGGAGATCAGTAGTGATTATACACTGAAACAAAAACATGTAATAAATATACAAAATCTGCATACTCTTTTTCCCAAAGCATACATGCAATGGGTAAATAATTATATGAATAAATTCAAAAGAATCATAGGATGTTTTAAATTCCCAGTATACATTCAGGGCTTTCTTAATCCAGTATTTAATGAATCTTCTCAGTTTAATTCAATCAAGACGAACCCTAGGGTGAAGGACTACAAATTACATCCCACAAAATTCCACTTATGTAATATCATCATTACCATAATGGTCATTTTAGATCATGCACCTCCTTTTTGATAATCCATTAAAGAGCTCTGGCCAAAGCAGACATTTAACACCTGATTTACAACAAATCAAATAATGTTTCATTAATAACTAAATCAGGAACAATTTGCCAAATTAAATGTCTCCTGCTATTATCTGGCAGGCTGCCAAGGCAGCCATTCATAACTACTTAATGCTATATCCTTCACCCCTGGGAAAAATCCTACACAGGAAGGAGACAGAAGCCTAGGTTAGCCAACCAAATCCTGTGAAATGGGACTTTTAATCAGCTAAGACTAAAATTAGTTTGGACCATAACAGGCTATATAAAAATATACATTTTATATAAATCTACATATACAAAATATATTTTTGTAACAACCTTTAAGTCATTAATTTAATAAAATTGCACATATTACTTTGAAAAATGTGCATGTTTAACGATTCCGTAGAAATTAAGACCTTATCTGATTTTTTGTGGTTAGCTACACATAAAAAATAAAGCCTAACTGCAGAGCACATTTATTTGTCACATCTCACTGCTTACTGCAGATTCTAAAATTAATGGGCTGGAGCATAGAAAAGTTTCTCCAGAAACGTAATTGCACAGTTCTCATATTTAGGTTTATTGGGTAAATATGAGCCTCTGTCAATGGCTAGTGTGAACCGTATAATAATCATCCTACATGTAAACAGAAAGAATATGCAAAGTGGAAATAAACATATGTTTGCAGTTCTGAAAAAACTAATTTGGGTTGTAAAAAAATTGATTAAATCAAAGTGCACTAGTACAGGGGCTAAAATATTCCCCCTTTTTTATATCTTTGGTCATACGTCCTCTGTTATAATTGTGTCACTGTCAAACATAATTGGGTGCAACACATGTTGAAAAAGTGCAGAAATTAAAAAGGCTTAAATTTTAGTTCTTGTATTTGAACTTGACCTTCATCTGCTTTGCAGTGCACACAGTGCATTTTTGGGGGTTTTGTGGTTAAATTTGTCTGATGAAACTAAAAAGAATCTAAAATGTCTATTTTCCCTGTTGACTAAACACACTTCTAGAAAAGTGCATTAAGTTATATAAGTGACTGAGACAACCAGTTTACCAGTTTTTAAAATAGGTGTAGGGAGAATATTCCTGGCTTACATCATTAAAGTCATTTTGACTGAGTGGTAGAGCATCAAACCGAGGGAAGAGTGGGTTCCTTTTATTAATAGTGGAAAACAAGTGACAAAATATCCTCTCAGCTTTTTCTGGGAAGTAATTCCATATATGTAAATGCAGCCTGTGGACTATTCCAGTGATGGATTCTGAATCATAGAGAGATATTAAGGTTCAAAGGTTTTGATCATTTCCAAACTGGACTCAGATATTCACAATTATGATGTTTGTCTATTTATTCATAATGGGAGTTTCTGAAAGTTCAACTTGACGTGTCTGTGTTCGTATCACAGGGTGTGGTACAGTTTCCACTGTGTCTGTGTAGTAGTAGTAATGTAGTCGTAGGGGAGAGAGCTACCAAAGTCGCTGTGCACATGGACAAGCAATGAGGTAGACAGGCCAGACAAGTTCCTCAAGGGGACAGAGATCAAACTCTGGGTGGACCAATCAGTCCTAACCAAGGGGAAAAGAGCTCCCACACTGGAATGAAAGCAGGAATGACACTCAGGTTCCTTGAGCAGCAAGGCTGCACTGCTAACAGTCATAGTGTCCCACTCCTCTACCTAAATTTAAAACACATCATAATTCAGCTTCATTAAAAAACGTCAAATTTTAGATCATTATCATATGAAAAAGCAAGATTGTGGTGCTGCCATGGCTCAAGAACAACCCTATATAATCTCATAAAGCACTAATATTCAGATAAAAAATTATAAGTTTGTGCTAAAATCTTATTAATCAACACCTGAACAAGACTAGAAAGTGTCTCACAATAGACTCTTGGTCAAATCACTGCACAGGGAGAGCAGTTGCAGTACTCAAATGAACACTAAGCACATATATTTAGCTTCAAAATTTTCAATTCTGCTGTTGCTTTTGAGAGCAGGCTTTTGACGGGAGATCAAATGATAGCACATAGTAATTTATCTGCTTAGTTGTTGTTACACTGGTGGGCTGTAAACATAAAGGCTGTCTAAGTTTCTTTTTTGCACACTGCAGCAAAAAATCCTCATAGTACAGCCTGTCACTTCTATAATCAGACACAATTGGTGGTACCTGTCATCTGCAACAAATATATTTACTTTTTCATTTAAATATATAAACTGCGTATGCTTAATATTCTACAATTATCTACCCATGATTTATTAGCACTTACTGTATGCATTCTACAGGGCAGGGTAGTGAAGACTGCAAATGATGTAACCAAGTTCAACCAGGATGTATGAGCACCGATAACTGCAGTTACCCAGGTATCTATGGAGTTCCTGAAGTGGTGACACCCCTCCTCTGTCTACAGCAGACTCTGGAAACAATTGTTGTTGATATTTAAATATAGTTTCTTAAACACAGGTGTTTGTCAACAGCAGTGCTTCAGACACAGGGTGTGAATATTTTTGTTTGCAGCTGGACATATAAAATGTGTTACTACAGCTCAAACTATTGACTCAGAAGACTCTTAAATCCATTAAAGCTTTGATTCTGATTTATTTGGTTACAGGAAGAAAAGGATAATGATATCCCAGGAGCACCTTCTGCCATTAAGCATAGACTGGAACTCACTACACTCTGTGTGGAAATGCATACAAAGCCTTTTACTCCTTTTAGTCCCAGTGGATCCATTTACCAAAGTATAGGACAAAATATTTTCAAATTCATTTCTTGTCTTTCTCTGAAAAGAAAAAATCTGAAAAGGCTTTGCAGGAGTACTGCCAGAATGTTGCTTAAACAGAAACTGTGCTCCTCTTTTATATCATTTTAATTAAACTAAAAGAGCTTGCAGTATACATTACAAAAATACGACGCAGAGCAAGAAACACCCTCAGAGGGGTTTCAGAGACCTGATAATGGAATTCTATCCATCCAGTTCTCTGCCAAATTGTTCTAACCATTTATTTATTAATTGGAATTAATTATCAGGTCCATTAAAAGAATCAAGTCTCTGGTACAGAAAGAATGGAAGAGACTGTTGGCTCTGAGACATAAAAATATCACTTGCATCCTTAAGATTGTCACTATTCTCCAGAGTTGAAGGTAACAATTGGTAACAATTTTGAGTTAAAAGCAAATAACATGCAAGGTGGCCAGCATAGGATTTTGGATATACAACTCACAAAAAATGATCTACTACTCTAATAAAATGTAATATTACCTTGGCACTTTCACTATCATTATATTTCTCACCTAAATCTTTATCACTTTTAATGCTGTCACTGAAGTTGAATGCAACAGGCAATGAACTGTACCACAAATCTGGAGATGGACATGCACAGATGGATGCAACAGAAATTTGAAATGAAGTAAAGGACATAAAAGCAGGCAAAATATTAATGTTATAGTTAAACAAAAAGGGAGGACACTAAATTGCAATCTAGTCATTCAGTTAAGATAAGGCAATTTTTTTTTACTTTTCTCATATATTTAATAAATGAACAATGACTATTAATTTATCCTAAATTGCTCACAGCAGCCTAACCAGCACAAAGTCTCTTCAGACATTTAGGATTAAAACAGGATTTCTGTTCTATATTTTTATATTAAACTTGAAGGTTAAGATTCGTTTTTCTTGTTTTCTGTTCTTCCGTTTCCGACTTAAAGGCACAGCTTTTATCATAATGTGTTTGATACAAACTGATACCAAAATGGAAAGCAAAACACAAACAATTATTAAAGAGGGATTATGAAAGACCAACAGCTGGCAAAAGCTATTTCAGCTAGTTACTGCCCATTCTCAAAAGAGTGAAACAGAAACATCCAAATGACTCTTATTTACAATAAGAGTGGAGTGGTGGCTCTGTGGCTAAGGATCTGTGCCTCTGACTGGAAGGCTGCTGGTTCAAATCCCACAGCTGGCAGCGGAATCTTACTCCGTTGGGCCCCTGAGCAAGGCCCTTAACCCCAACTGCTCCAGGGGCCCTGTACAATGGCTGACCCTGTGCTCTGACCCCAAGCTTCTCTCCCTGTTTGTGTCTCATGGAGAGCAAGCTGGGGTATGTGAAAAGACAAATTCCTAATGCAAGAAATTGTATAGGGCTAATAAAGCAACATTATCATTAAGCATAACTCAAGTAGTAGAAACTGACAGAAATCAATGAGGGCTGGCTAGATTTGAAATTTTTAGAAGCTTTCTTAAACAGTTTTTGTGGGATCCTAATGTCAGAATAAGAACTAAATAAAATACACTGCATTGGTTTCTAAGCACCGCTGCCCTGTAGAGAAGCATTGAGACAGTCTGTCTCCAAGGCTTATTTGACTTCAAACAAATTCTGTGAATGCAACGCAGAGGCCCTGCACAAGCTACCATCTGGTTTCCTTAGCTGTGGGCGTCACACCAAGTCCTGGGCCTGCTGGTAGAGACTGTAGAGCAGACTCCAGAGGCTTATAAATGCATCCACTATCAAGGCTTAACAGTCTGCTGGAGCAGCAGGACTGCTTGGATAATCAAGGGTACATGTCACTCACTTGTTACAGCACTATATTAAATGGCAAATTAATACCTGTCTTGATGCTAAATGTACCGGAGCTCATGTTGTGATGATACTGACTAGCAGATTGGGATGTAAGAACAACGTAAGACAAGTGTTACAAGTATGGACAAAATACAAAAGCATGTACACATCTGAAACACTTCATCAAACGGGTTTACAACTGTAGGTCATGCAAGGTTTGTAGTCGATTTTTTGAAGGATGCGTCTCTGTTCCTCCCCATTTTTCTGTTAGGGATACGTTAGTGTACTTATTTTCTCACCCTGCAGTTTTCATTATTCAAAAACAATAATTTTGGGCACCATTTATAACATTAAAAAAAAAACAATGCCTTCAATTTCAGGTTAAAGGGACACAAAAGATTCAAAACATATAGTAAGCACACCTAGGTAGTGTAAGAGCGATGTACCTTTAGAACCTTTATAAACCACTAAAATAAACATTCCAGGAAATTCTCATATTAAAGCCATGATGAAAGAGCTTAGCAAATACCTCCATTAGGGTAGCTCAATACAAAGGAAGGTTCCTTTGTCTATTTTAATTGCCTAAATTCCTTTAAAATGGAAAGGAATATCCTACTGGGGATTAAGAAGCCTATTCTGAGAAAGCCTTATTGTCATACGCTGTAGTTTAGCTTCAGCAGTGTCAAACCCTTGCATAAGCGTCCCTAAGGACTACAGTACCTTAGCTAATCCACAAACAGAAAGGTTAGGTATGAGGAAATCAAAATTCTGGGTCTTCAGACAAACTGGATGACTTGGTAAGGAGCTCTTACACCCTAGGGATTGTTTTAATCAGACAGACAGGAAAGAATATGAAGGGGACAGAAGTGACAAGGAGCTAAAAACAGTAGTAAACATAAATATAGAAATTTGCATTGACAGCAGGAAAACAGTGTTGGAATATGTTCTTTTTAAAGTCATACTTCCCTTAGTAAGAAATCCTCCCCTACTTCGTAACTTCATTTTTAGGACAATACTATAATACGCTTATACTCCAGTGTTAATTTTATTATAAGTGGCACTGCTGACATATAGCCTTGTTTAGTACAGAAATACCTTCAGAACAAGAAAAAGAATCCTGAGTGCTCCTGTCAAGGAGGAGGAATTTGACCACCAAGCAAGGATTTCTGCATATCTCTAAGCCTTTGTTTACAACTGTTGTGACTGTATGTAAATTCAGTAGTCTTTATTTCTAAGGGACTGGGGGATAGCGTTGTTTGAAATCCACAGCTGAGAAGCAGATGGTTTGCCAAAACAAAGCAGCTTGGAGTGTGTTAATGGGCGACAGGAAGGGCACAACAACAGGAAACTTCTTTAAAAACGTTGACACTGTTAAAGTTTTCTGCATATTTTATGGAATCCTACTGCAACTTATACGCTGATATTTATACAGTATACAGTATATACAGTACTGTAAGCTAATGAAACTCAAGTTCCCAATTTGTTCTTTGTTCTTCAATGCTATTAAAAGTTGATCTTATTTTAAAGAATAAGACTTTACCCAGATCAAAGATAACATTATGTTAGTCATTAATGCAGGCCTGTTGTAAACAGAATTTGCACAAACATTATACAGTACAAGAAAACAATACATTCATTAAAAATGTAAACTGATGTCGCCGTACTCTGCATACTCTCTATATGAGGTTTTAAAAAACAGTATCATAAAGATCTCGATCTCTGTTTAGAACATTCTATTCTAAACCACCTCCCACAATGAAGTTTTCTTACAACCTGGTTAAAGCCAGCAGATAATAACTGGATGTCAAGACAGCCAGCTAAAACTGCCTGTGGCTAACATAGAGATGACCTCTGTAACTGGTTCCCTCTCCTCTATTTTTAAAGCAAAGAATTACAACTGGCTGAACATCTCAGAGAGAAGTGCAGATGGATAGAAACCACCAATCCCTGTGTTCTGAAGGCATCTGGCACAAACTTTACATTGCAATTTCAAATGCATAGGCGTGGCACTGAATTTAGGCTAGGCCACACACCATTATCCCATTTCAGCATCTATTTACAGTTCTCCAGGGCTTAATCTATGTTATTTTTACCATGTGTATTTACAAAACATCTTGGAAAAAAATGTACTGGTACTGTATATATACATACTCTTCTGCAATACTTCTGTGGTGCTTTAAAAGTATTCATACCCTTTAAATTAGTTCCTTAGGAATTTAAAATACCACTTTCTTCAATAAATGAGTACTCACAATATTTAGCGGTAACAATTGCAGAATTGCAATTAAATGGAGAGTGTTAATACAGTAAAACTGCCACTACATACATAAGTCTGCACATAAGTACTGTATAAATATACGATATAAAAATGTGTAACACACTACAGCAGAAGAAAAAAACTTCAATCAACAAGGGAGGAAATGTTCTTTCTACAACATCTATCTCCAGTCAACCATTCCTCTCTTTCTATGTGATGAATAATGGGTATTGTACACACTAGATGTTTGGAAGCTATTGTTTCACACTAATTTCCCAATGGGAGTCCTGTACTGTTACAATGTAGGCTATTGATGTCCTGAAGTTCAAAGCCCACAGTACTGAAGACTTACTGTACATCATTATTTAATTAAAATTCCTCCAAGATTGAACATACATGGCAACACAGAGAAACTACACAGGAGGTCAAAGTTTTTTTTACTGGCTCTGGTTGGTCTTTTACTATATTATGCAACAAACTGTATTGTACAGCACCAGGTTATTTAACAGTTGAATAAAAATGCGCCATACTATAACTCCCTGACAGGTTGTAAATGTATACCTTGAAAGACATTTATAAGGGGATATACTTTATATAACAATATCTGAATCAAATACACTGTTTTTATTTTTTAACAATAGGATATTAATGTAAGAGGTTGAAGTGCATCCAGTCATTAACTTAATACCCTAATATTTAGCAATGTACTTAACTTCAACATCTCCCTCCAGTTGAAAAACAGCCTAAAGCAAAGTCTGATACAAAATTATTATGTGCTGAAAGATGTAGACTTTTTACCTCTTGGTGTCATGTAAGATGCCAATCCAGAATTCCTTTATCAGGAAGAAGATTGTAATAAGATCTGATATTAACTCATTCACATGCTTGATTAAAAAGCAATCATGTAATATCTAGAGAGAAAGGCAATTCAGTATTAAAGCAGCCACAAGTTTAAAGAAAAAAACACAAACAGTGGTTTTCAACAAGTCTTTTCTTGCATTTGCAAATGAAACATCAGAAGTACAGTTCCTAGTATAACACTTCACTGCACATCTACTCTACTGTCTAAAAAGACAAATTTACAAAAGGCTTTTCTGTCAAAACTTCGTACTTCAAGCGTTTCAAATTCTTAAAATCAGCAGTTATGTATGAGCAACTGTAAACTTATACCCCAAGAAAAACACGTCTTACCATTTTTGCAGAGTAGATTCTGAAGTTTAGTCCTATGGCTCATTGAAAATAATTCATTAACATACAAAAGTACAGCACAGAAAAATTCCCCGACAGATCAAAACTTTGAAAACTCCATGCGAAGAATAGAAAAGAAGAAGAAATCCACACCAAAAACCAACAGGCAAGGGAAAATCAAGTTCCCAAACAGGAGGCTCTAACGTGTGGGATGTGGTGACTGTGTTCCATCTAAGAGGTACTGTACCAAGCTAATAAAACCTGCCCTTCCTGACCCCATTCATACTCAAAGCCATCTGGTTCCTCATGAACAAATGTCCCACCTCAGAAAACCCCCACCAACTGGGCTGTACCACTTCCTTGGAATAGTAGGGGGTAGGTCTCAATCACAACCAAGCAACAAGCTAACTATAGCAGCCCCCAATGTGGATAAGATAAAGGAAATCGAAGGCTGTTTTAATAGACGTCTACAAAGTCTGATTAAATGGGATTAAAGAACGCAGTCAAGTATTCATACTGTATATTAGACATTGCAGTAGTTTTAAAAAATGGGAAAAAAAGGAATGCTTTGAAATATTAGTGTCGCTAACCCAATTTATAAAGACTGGTCTGCATTAATTTTTTTTACATGTACCTCAAAGCACAACAATCATATTGCAAGGATCTTGAAAATAAAATACTCGTCTAGAATACTTTACAAAATGAGACCAAATAAGCAAACCACCCAAGCAAATAAAAAGAAAAAGTTTGTAGGGGCCTCTGAAACAGAGGAATAACTTGTACCATTATCAATTTAATCCACCCCGATAAACTTAAAAACGTACTTCCTTCCAGCACGTTTTTATTGTGTGTGGTGTATCCTCTCATCCTGTTCCTCATCACCTTTGCAACCAGGCTTCCCCTCTTGGGTCCAGTGACGGCTATGTCCTACCCAAGAGGCCTAGCAGCCATGATGGAACAATACAACAATGACTGGATTAATGAAAATAAAGTGTGAATGACTGGCTCGGTGTCAGCACACACACTATGTACTGTAAAGTCAGTACTCATGTTTCAAACCATACTTGAATGACACTTGAGGAATTACTGTTTATTCCATCTGAAAATGCTCATTGTTAAAGTCAAAATCATTACATTTCAGTTAATTACCTGTATTGGCTTCTTGTTAAAATGCTCTATCTACCCCCAAAGTTCAAAACGGAACCTTAAGTCAGTATCAGGAACGTTTTTTTTTCTGAGCCATTTTTTATTCCTTTACAAAAGCCAAAAAAACTCTGTATTTATATATACAGTATGTGGAAAAAATACTTGATGTAAAATAACAGTCCTGAAAACATTATGCAATATCATGCTCTAGTGAATAAAATGACACATAACTTTACTTAATCTGTTTTTGTACTGGACTACAAACATTAAGAGTATTGAGATTATGTTGTGTATAATGGAAATAGATTTCATGTTCTGGTATTGTGCATTGTGTACTGAAAAAAAGTCCAAGGTAATGTGAAATTAAAAAAAAACCCACACTGCAAGACAGGAGATTCCTATCTTAACTGGACAGAAGTCTCAGTGGAAATCCAAATGATTTGGGGATTCTCTGGATAGAGAAAACAAAATCCCCAAGGACAATATGAAGGGATGTACAGTGCCGTCAATGTATTTCCTGTGCCAAGAAGTGAAAAAAAACAGATTGAAAGTGACATCTGGATTGATATTATAATTATTTCAGATTTTCCAGATTCATGTTTTTAAGACCAGATACTGTGTTTTGATCTTATGTTTGTACAAATAAAAGCTTTAAATAAATGCCAGATAATGCTACATAAAAAACAGACTTAGAAAGCAATACATTTGGAGAATTCTAAATGTAATAGACTGATGATTTGTGTTGCAAACAAATTTATTTAAAACATTGGATCTACTCAAAGACTGTATTTGAAATTTTGATTTTTTTAAATATATTTGATACTCTCCTTTTTAGTATGTTCCTAACAGTCATAGCACTTCTTTCAGCTTTTCTTGGACCTTGCCACATTTGTTTTTCCATGATTTAGTTCCATGAATTACTGGAACTAAAAATTATCTTGTTAATTATTAACAAAAGTATTTTTCTCCTACTAGAGAATGACCTTGTATACTAATTGTGTGCAGCACAAAGAAGCATATCAAATCTGACAAGTGGGGTTATAAATGATACAGAAAGTATTAATCAATACTGGAAATACCTAATTGGCTTCACAAACACTTTTTACCTCCTTCTCTCTGTGCTGTGCTGCGTGGGTTGTACGGATATTAAACATAAAGTTCCTTTTAACAAGGCAATGAAACAACTTAAACTGTATGGCAGTACAAAGAAGACAAAAACCCCCACAGAGGTTATGCTGGAGGGATTTTAGATTTGATAAAAATGTAAATGGAATTGTCCATAAATGCCACATTTTTTCTTGCATACAGTTTTATACTCAGCAGCCAAATACATAAAGTCAAACCTACTAAATATCGACTGAGCTAAGTACTATTAATAATCTCTTTGAATTACTCTTTTATTTTCTACAGACTCTGTCTTTACATGTTGTCCACATGAACATAATTACTTTCTTTTAATGCAACTCCAAACTATGCCTGTTCTTGACTAATTGCAGACATTTTGAGAATTTCCCCTTTCCCCTGATCAGAGCTCTATGAAAATCTTAACCACAATCTTCTATCACGCATCATGTCATCTAATGAATCACTGGGTATTTCTGTAGGATGTTGCACTGCTGCCAGCTGGATGACAGTGGGAGGACAGCACAAAGGGCAAAGTGTTTGCTATTGTTACTGTACAAGAGCAAGCGAACTTTTGAGGAACTCTACTGGAGAGGCTCCAGATATTTTTCTTGTGCAAGTGAGAACTCAGACTGACACACACCCTTTCATTTTAACATCACAAAATCCAAATGTCTACATACATCCACAATAAGTTTAACAAGACCACTATAAAAAGTGAGCAAGTGCTTAACAATTAATTTACTTTTGAGTTATTTCAGAAAACAACTCACACTTAAATCAAAACCACTGGTTAAACTAACCAAACCAAGCATTGTGTTTGCTTTTTAAAATCTAAATAGGGACAAACAGACTGGCATCACACAACAAGTTGTGGTCATTTTTTTTAAAAGACTCCAATGAGAAGCATCTTATTTTAATTTGGCTGATCTAGAATTCTTCACTGTAAAACAAAACCTTCATAGTGCACCACTATAATGGGAGTGGATTGCATGTATAGTGCATCTGACACGTCCCTGCATCTCTTAAGCTGCATGTTTTACATTCTCAACATTACATCCTATCATGCCAGTGTGTTAATGCACCATATTATATGGAACAACAGAATGAATGATGTGTTGTGTGATAGATATGGACTGGAATCTGACTAATCTGTCTGCAGAGATATTTCCAAATGGTGGAGAACAATACTAACCCAGAAATTCAGAAATTTCACATGTCCCCCTGCAGACTTCAGCCTTCAGACTTGAACCTGGCTTTGACAAGCAGCTGCAATTAACCTTGCACGTCACATATGAAAAAGGTTTTTGAGTATTGTGTTCTAAACCTATTAATCAAAAGCACCTTGCACAGCTGTAGTTACCAGACTTACAGAGAGGAAAACAAGGACATTTAGGTTGAGAAGATGGAAATAAAGATGGAAAAGCTGTGGTTTTGTACTCATTTGTTAGAATATCTTTCCCAATACTAAACATCTGCTCTATGGACTGAAAATCCAGATTGTGGGTTTGAAATTAAGAATATTTCATTTCTAACCAGGTCACAAATGTGGGAAATAAAAGTAGACCAATCCCTGCTTTTGCTGGCAATTTCGTTAACCCACTGCAAAGCATGCAGTATTACAAAGCCAAGAGTGTAAAACCTGAAACATTTAGTGTTAGTCCTTATCCAAGATCAAATCCTTTTTTATTTAACAAAGAAGATAAAATACTGTGCAGGTGCAACATTTCAAGGGTTGTTATCCACAGGGACAACTCACTGCACTGCTATTTTCTGGACTGACAAGCAAGTCTGAACCATTAATGAACGGTGGTGCTTTTTATTTCTCTCGAGTCCTACAATCAGGGTAAGAAAACTATTATAACAACAACAGTAGGAAAGGTATGGAAACCTTTAGGTAGTGACTTGTTTTTTTAAGGCCAATTTAGTAACAATTGGAATTGGAAACATGTTTCTTTTTAACCAAAGCCTTTTGAATCCAATATTTATACACCATAAACAAAAAGTAAATAAACGCATTTGCTGCTGCTGCTGAGTCTTATCTGATCCGTCTAATGTTCAGCCTGAGCCTGAATATCATAAGAATATTGAAAACTGCATAGAAATAATTTTTACCAAATGTCAGGACTGTTTAATTTCCCAACTTCCTGTTCTCTAAAGATCAAAGAAACAGAAAATAGATAGAAGGGGTCAAAGGGATTTTATTTATCCTAGTAACAAGACATTTTCTATAGAACTGGTCAATGAAACATTTTAAGTTCCATAATGAAAAAGCAGCTAAAAGACAACTTTCATTTGTAATTTTTAATCTCAAGAAGCGGGGCTTCTTAAGTATTGAAAGCCAACTATTTTACACCAGACCATAGTAACACTCTGTATGACATATACAGTAAAACATTCTGAAGTACATTATTTTACTTTTAATGTTGTACCTGCATACATAAGAATAACATTAATATTATAATATCCATATAATTTAACAAATTAATATATTAATTGTTCAGTGGTCACAAAAATAATTCTTCACATTAAAATGGAACCACACCACATATATCATGAAAACCTGAAAGAGCTGTAGTTTTGTAAAAAAAAATGCAATTAATATTACAGTACTTTATTATTTTTCTTTTAATTCCCCTTCATTTGCACTAAGACTTAGAAAAGGTGAAACTTAACTTATGTGATTAAGATAAAAAAATTGAAGTTTCCATAGTTTACTATTGCATCCAGATTCACTCCCTGTTTCAATGTTGAGAAAATAACCTTTTTGACAAGGTAATCATTTCAAGATGTCTCTGAGTATAGTGTTGAAAATATTTTTCATACAATGTCAGAAATGATTTCCCAAGGTAGACCAGAATAGTCTATTCATCCATAATATAGCTGAAAGCAGCTATATACATTCAGTTTGGAACCATGACCATTTCAATACACAATGGACAGTAGGTGGCACTTTACCTTATGGACAATATTTAAACTAATACCATAGTATGATGACAAGGGATACTGTGTTGCAGAAGTCACAGTCCTTCAGATGGAACATTAAACTGAAGACCTGACTACTTGGTAATTAAACGGAATTTGGGGATTTAACAGTGGCCTCCCTAAATGCCATCCTTAAATCAATTGGTGAAGCAATTTCTCACTGCCATCTGCTGTGTCCTGGAGCTGCTGGCTCATTATGGCTGCTGTGTGTCACCCACGTGGGTACTGCACTGGGGGCCGGTTTGTGTTAAAAATTCTATGCAAATGTAAGCAATTTGTAATTGATACTACAGCACATGCATTTGCCAGCTTACCAATCTCACCAATCTTTTGTTTTTGTCAAACAAAAAGTAGATATTTTTCTGTTATCTATCACGCTTTCCTGTGCTCACAAGATTACCAGCATTCGTAGCACGTATTTCTATGCATTCCTGTGCTTACAACATTGGCATTGTTCCAAAATCACGCAAATTCTCCTACCTCCCTATTTGCTGGAGATACAGTAGCTTTTTTTAAAATACAATTGGTCACTTGCGTCCATAGCACGCATTCCTATAGAGTGGTATAGAATTACAGAGTATCTCTTGTGTCCACTGAAGTATTAGCGCGCACTGTATCGTAGTACGTAGGCTGCGTATTCGACACGTATTAAAATACAAAATATGAAAACCTGTTCCGATTTTTCAGCGCACACGACACAGTTCCAGGGTCATTTGGCGTACCACCTGGCGGCACTCCGTGTACCACTGCAGGTACGCGTACCACAGTTTGAGAACCACTGGTCTAAGTAATCAGGATGTATACTATAAAATGTCCAGGAACATAGATAAGACAGGCATCACAGAACAGACCACACATTTTGTTTGTAAGTAACCAGAGATTTTCTGAGTAGGACATGTTTATAGGGTCTGCTATTGTGAAACAGGCATTACAATTGCCAGGCAATATTTCACAGGGTTAAAAATTCCCACACAGTACAGATTTTAGTTCCCATTATGATGTGGAGTTAATGATCATTTCCTTTTTGAAAAAAGTTAGAAATTGCTTCAAAGGACAGTTCCTCTTGTTTTTGCATACAAAAGACTAATGCCAAGTCACAAGTGTCCTGCATTTCACAGCAGAAGCTATTACTTCACTTAAATTGCTCAGTTCTGGATAACATATTGAGTCTTGAGAAAAAACAGATAAGCAGGTAAATAAAAGTTATCATTTCAGATTTAATTATAGTTAAATCAACATTTTTGCTGATGGTAACCAATAGTAGTTCACAAAACTAAAGTGTTGCTAGTAGGAACAATGAATATTAATCTATATCAATGCTTACAATAACACCACATATCCATCTAGTTTAGATATACCTGCTACAATAACAAGTGCAGCTGCATTTGTCTTGATAAAAGGTAAAAAGGTAAAAAGTGTGTTAGGAGGGTCGGATGAGCTCTGGCCTCAGAAAATCCAGTGGGTGTCCACATTTGAGAAATGCTGGTCTACAACATGACATACTTCACAACAAACCAATATTTGCCATTTGTATATTTTATACTGTTAATACAAAGGATGAAAGAGATTAAGAATATAGATTTCATAACTTTTAGTCCAAAACCTTTTACCATTTTAATATTTGTTTTACTCCAGTAATTCATATATGGAGATAATGGATAATGGATAATGCATACTATTACAATCAAGGACATTAAAACAAAGCTTGCCTTCAGGAAACAATAATGGCATTTGACTAGACTGTGATATTTCAAATCCCTCATTTTATTATATCCAGCTGTTAGATTATGAATACAAATTAAAATTTGAAGACAAAGCAATAAACATTACTTCTAAAATAGGGTCTGTTTTTTAGGTTGCTTAGTTTATTGATGTCCACACAATGCTACAGTATATAAACAGTACATAAATATGAAAACAGAGATTTGTTGTGTTGTGTATACTGACAAAACAAATACAGTATGAATGAAGTGAAAAAGTATGTCACAAGCTTAATTAAAATGGTTAATGTTGTTCATGTTCTGGAATGTTGCATTCTATACAGCTGGAAAGAAAATCTGTTCCATCAAACCCTATTTTTAACTGGGTGTACACAATGCCAGTGGTATGTCAAATTCAATTCCGTGCTTTAACCCTCTGATAGCTGAAGAAAGCTCCCTCTTAAATGAACAATAGTGTACTATGAATGGCATGGATCGTATATCTTATACCCAGAAAACCTGTATTAGATAAAGTCATCAGAGAATAAATTGATACAAATATCTTATAGATTAGAATTTTGTTCATTTTTCTGCAGCTCTTGTTAAGCCATTTTAAGTAATTCAAACATCACTGTGCTATAAGAGGTGCTATCTCTCTGATGTGACATTAAACTGAGGTTCTGCCGATTTGGTCATAGATGTTTCTTAAGGAATAGGGGTGTTAACTCTGTTCTCCTGGCTAAGGTTCACTTTGGCCTGCTGGCCTACTATGGTTGCCATGTGTCAGCCAGATGAATGTTGTATTTAAGTGGGGGTAGAAATGAGTCTCCACCTAAACGTGAAACCGTTATTAATATTATTATTATTATTATTATTATGAAAAAGACCTTCAGAAGTTTGAAGTTGTTAAATTAAACAGATATATTTGCTGAGGTATTAAATCTCATCCTTTACTTCCAAAGTTGTTTCATGGGTCAACCATCTCCTAGGAAACAACATACTGTAGCTTCTGACCTCTTAAAAGGTTTTCATTTTAAATTGAGTTTGAAAAACGATGACCTAATGATGGCTCTTCCAAGTGCTTCGACAGCTAAAGTGTAGGGAAAGCAGCTAGAAAGTTCAAAGTTGAGATACTGTATCTCTGATTCCATCGTGGGCTGTGTCATGACCACCTGCGACTGAGATCCCACAAGAAGTGGCACAAAGCAGACCAGGCAGACCTACAGTAGGGTTGGATATGCCACAGCAATGGTGCTCCTTGGAAGTGATGAGCATCTCAGAGCACAGCGTGTTATCAGTGAAAGCAACATCACCCTTCCGCTTGGTGTTTATTGTCCTGTTGCTCACAAAAGGCTGAATGGTGACAACTTGACAAAATGGGCTGTTAGACAAAAGAGTTTACGATCCTCGTTCCCCCCACATACTGTAACCCCCCATCCTGATTCCTCTGTGTCCAGCAGGGATTGTTAGAGATGAGACAAGCAGTCAGCAAATCCAAACTGAAAAAGACCATAATTTAGAGCAATACTTGGTAATATTCCATTAAAAAAAATGCTTATCTATACCTAAATTAAATATATATACTGTATTTGCTGAGGCATTAAATATCATCCTTTACTTCCAAAGTTGTTTTGTAGGTGAACTGTCTCCTAGAAACGGCATAGCTTCTGACCTCTGAAAAGGTATTCATTTTAAAATCGACAGTACATCCAGTTTTCAAACAGTAAATGAATTAAGATTAAGTTCTTAATATAATCCTACCTCACACAGTGTATACCTGCTTCACTGGCAAAATTATTTTGACCCAACCCTGCAAGCTCAGAATATGTTGAAAGGCTTGCTCAATGTTTAAGCCCTGACTGATCCACGAGGAACGCGTTAGATTAGCGCAATTTTGAAGAAAAAAAACAACTGTTTTGCACAGTGCTTGAGGAAAATGGCAAGAACAGTGTTTTTTTACTCACTTTGCTGCACACACAGCGCACCTATGAAGGTGACAAACTGCAAAATCTAAACCTTAGCCCAAGCCCAAAACTACTGTACGTTAAAGCAAGAAATTGCAATATAAAGAGGAAAATAAATCTTCGTTTTTATTTGTTCACTATAAATGCAGGACATGCGTCAAATGATGCTAATGTTAGCTCAAAAGATAGGGAAGGTTACTTTCTGTGGAGTACCCTTCTGTTCTGTGGAGCCATTAATACACAAACACAATGAATAAAAGAATTCCTAAGCAGCGGGGGATAATCCTCGGCCTTTAGTCTTACCACCCCCTCTTCCAAAGAGGCTGAATAAATCCCTTCAAGTGACTTTTTAATTTAGTTTTAATCTCCACATGGGTTCAAGGACTTATTCACCAGGTCTCCGCACCTGAGTATATGCTGCAATCAGTGGCCACTTTTATTCCTTCTGATAGCAGATATAAAAATGACACCATGTTGTATGAAAAGAACAGAAGTGGCTGTTTCGGAGATAACAGTGCACAAAATCAGGTCAGGAAGGCAGATCGGCACAGTTAATCTCCTGACCCTTGGCAAACAGATGCGATACACTCCCGCTGGTCTCCTCAAGTTAGGAGCAACACTTCACTATGATTACACTTTATGCAAATATGGGGTATGTTCTAATAAATAGTAAGATGTGAACCACTTTATAGTAAAGGCAGAGCCCTCAAGAAAAATCATTAACAGTATTTGTATTCCTTTCAATAAAATTATTGTTTTTAGATTATTAAACTTCACTGTAAAGCGATGTACACTTTCACCTGTAAATGTAAATTAAATGCTATGACAATGTCTGTTATTAAATGTGTGTTATTTCTAGACACATTTAACAAAATAGCTTATAGTAAGTAAGGAAAAATAGTGGAATAAAGGACAGAATCCCTATTGACCTTCTGCATTACAACTATCACAGTTACAGTACATTATGAGTTGACCTTTCCTCTCAATAATAACAAACTTTATTTTATATAGCACCTTTAAAAGTAGCTTCTCAGAGCACTTTATAGTAAGAAAAAAAACAATAATAGGAGATGAAAAGTTAATGCAATAAAAAACAAGGGTTCAGAGTGCAGGAGAAAATGCAAAGGGGAAAACACAGACATCAATTAAGCAAAAGCCCTTCTGAAGAAGAAGTTTTGGAATCTGGTTTTGAAAACGCTTAGAGAAGGTGACTCTCTGATAACTCCAGGGATAGAATTCCAGCACTATGGAGCACAGTAAGAGATGGAAAAGCTATCCATAGTACATAGACGAGCTTGGGGGACAGAGAGGATATCTGAGTCAGACAAATGATGGTTGTGAAGTGGAGAGTAGGAAAATAATAAATCAGAAAATTACTAATGTGCCAAACCATGTAGAGCCTTATAGGTGAGCATGAGGATTTTGATGTCGACACAAAACCTAACAGGAAGCCAAGAAGTCTTAATACAGAATCTTTTGGAATGCTATTTAGGATTAAGATACTTAAAACAAAAACAAAAACACAGCTGACTAAAGCAACATTGTTAATACCAAGATCATTTAGTATTATAATACTTTATGTATTAAGTGGAAGCACAGCAGCAAACTGAAGTTATTCCATGATTGGAGCATTGAAATACCTTGTTGCTAAATGCAGTTAGCATTTAAGAAAGTATTGCTAATATTGCATATCTGTACAAGACTAGGTATGTTATTGAAAGCAGGGGCTGAATGTTGAATACATGACATTAAAACTGACCAACTTGACTCAGAAAACGATCCTATAAATTACAGTAATCAAGATTTTTAAAAAGTGATTGCCATTCCTTTCATCTCCTTAGAAACAAAGTGCAGGCATCCACCCGGCATCATTCAAACTCACAGTTTCAGTCAAGAACAGTTCATCTTCAACTGAGAACTGTGTAATAAAAAAAGAAAGGAAATGCCCAGTCCTGTCAACATTGGAGGTAATCAAAGCAAATGAAATTTACCAAAGCAAACAAAATGTTTAGACACATAATTATGTACTGTGACATAATACATCCATAAAATATGCACACTGTATACTCATTAACTGAAAAAGGACAAAAGGTTGACATCAGACTTTGAAACTGATTAAAAATCCCATTCAGAAAAAAATGACTACCACTGTACAAATATGCCACATACACTTTAATGTTCCACAACAAATGCTTCAATGATTCACAGTTACCGTGGCTCCTGAAGCTCATCTGACATCCAATATTAAAATATAAAAAGTCTGAGCCTGAAAAATTATATTGAAAAGCCCCACATAACATTCTCAGTTTTAGTTAATGGAAAACTATTAAAGCCAGACCTCTTTCCAATGAAAACTGTTTCTGCTAATGATTAACTGGAAGTTCTCCTTGTCTTCCCAAGAATTTACCCTTGTGACATGTGAGTTAAATAATTTAAAGTGAAAAGGTGAGGAACAGTACAATTTGAAAAAGAAACAAAACCTGACAATCTGTGAATTTAGCAATAATACAAGAGCATTTAATGTTCCACTCTTTCTTTTTAATCTCAGCCAACAGACATGTCAATGAATTTGAAAAGCCCTAGTACAGAAGAAACATACAGTACAGTTTAATCTTAAATGTATGTTCTTATATTATCTCCAGACCAAAAACTGTTAATATGCATTATAAAAGTATTCTGGATGACTGAAAATTATCCCTGCCTGTGTTACTATAAGTGTAAAGTTGTTAATAGCACCTAGCCACACTTAAAACATTAAAGTACACGTTTTTTGATACATGCTAATTGATTACTATGTAATTATGCCATATTTTCATTTAAAACAGGGATTATGTCTACTTTTTACATAGGTCTATTCTGTCCTATTAAAGATAAAATACAATTGCTCTATTTTAATTTAAAATATTTAGTGAAAAAATGAAGAAAAAACCTTACACTACTCCGAAACTGAATTTTAACATCACAAACAAAAGGCAAATAACTATTTTAATTAAATATAGGGCATTTTAGACTTGTAATACTCCTATAGACTTCTAGGCTTAAAAACTGTAACCCATTAGGGCAGATACATGACTCATCTAGAAAATTAACAGAAGTATTTCAAAAATGGGCTTTACATAATGCAACAGTTCATCTTGGTTTATTAATCAGTGTGTTCTAATCAACGGTCTGTTGATAGTAAATTCTTAACCAAAATGACACCTGAAGAAGGCTCCACGGCCGAAACGCTGTGTTTTCTTTCTTCTCTTTTCAGCATGGAATAAACCTATTACTTGTTCCTTTGTAACTTCTTAAGTTCAGTTCCCTTCAATCCAAACGCAGACAAGTAGAAGTGAGAATACAATTATTCAGCTATGTACTTTAATAACACCTTCAATAACAATTAAAATATTCTATCATTCCGGCAAATAATGTGATAATGACATTTTCAGACTGCACTCTTTGCCAACATTATTAGCAACACCAAAAAATGTTCTTTGAACAATATGAGAAAATTTCTCTAAACTGCAACAAAATTTACAAGCTACAAAAGTTCAATCTAAGATGTCACTAAATCTAGATCCTTCGGTCACTAAAATGAGAGGAGCTGAACTTAAGCCCAGTGTAGAATTTTACCTTGAGAAACAGTCAAGTTTCTTTGTGGGCTCTTCATGTAGTCTCCTGGTCTTTAAAATGTATTCCGCAAAGTCATGGGAAGAAAACTAACCGATGGCTATAACCCTGACGTTTTTCTTGTCAGTGTTTATGGTTTCTATATCTTTACTGCCAGCTAAGCTTTTCTCCTAGCATAGCTGTTGTCACTAAGTCATTGGCACCTCTCAACTGAGGAGCAGGTACCTCTGCATGCTGTTTGACTTGTGGTTGTGTCCCACCTCTTTTTTAGTAAAAGACCAATGGGATCTCACTTTTTTTTCCAGATGCCTCTCTCTCTCCCATGGAATTTCATTACAGGAAAAGCTGCTCCAAACTTCCCTTCCTATGCGCAATGTTTTTTCCACAAGTCAATATAGCTCAAAAGCTGCTGCCAAGAAAGAGGGGGTTGGCTAAAACGGATCTCCATTAATTACTGTTAACAGACTATTTTAATCAGCATTTCAATGTTAGTTTTGACAAAGCTATGTCACACACTGTTATTTTTAACAAAGCTAAGCATTAGGTCTTCTTCAGCATCAAAACGGAAATATGAAACAGAGGAAACAATTGCAAGCTCAGAAGCAGTGCATTTAAAACTTTGAAAAGGATGCACGTCTTTACACAAAGACTTGTAGGAGTCTGGAACAAGCTGCCCAGCTCTGTGGTTGCAAACTTATGTCCTCATATTTTATCCAACAAGGACAATAAAATAACATTCCATACTCCATGCAGCATGGAAAGAACTACTTTTCAAGTAGTTTTAGTAGTTACTTTTCCAAAGGACTGTAATAATAAAATATACTGTGCAATGTACTATCATTTTGAAGGGAAAGAACTGTTTTGCAGACAAACAAGTGACTTATCATTATGGTTATAGATCAGCTTTAAATCCATCACTGTAGTTTAACAAATGATACCAGACTGATATATCAAAGAAAGCCATAACTATTAAAAATTAGCAAAAACTGTCCATCCATCTCATAACAGTGTTATCCAACACATGGTCGCAGGGGAGCCAAACAATGCACGAGGCAGGATGCCTTTCCATCACCGGGCACACACACAGATACAGGCCAATTTTCCCAGAAGCCAATTAACCTACCAGTATGTTTTTGGACTATGTGAGGAACCCAGAGCCAAAAGCCCACACAAACCAGACTCCACACAGTTAGCACCCCAGATCTGGAATTCAGGCCAGGGCCCTAGCAATGCAAAAACTAACTGAAAAAAATCTTGAATACAATTAAAAAACACATTCAAATCACATTTCCAAAGTGTGTTAAGAAGTTATAAGTAAGTCAAGAGATCAAGCCATGTCTTTACCCATGCTTGTTTCTCACATTTATGAAAGGAATTTCTAGGTTGACGCTGACAAAATATTTTTTGTTGTATCAAAAAATACAACATCCTGCCAGTATTAAGGTCTATTTTAATTTTTTTTTTAATTTTGGCATTTCATGCATTGTTGCTGGTAGAAGGTGATAAGAGGTTACCAAGGTTACAAAGAGGAAAGGGACACAACTAGTGCTACAGAATTCATCAGGATTGAAAGATCCACAAACATTCTAATCACGACGGCAATCTGTCCTGCATAAAACAGGATGCCGTCCCTTTTAGGTGTCACAAGAATTTCAGCCTGTCACTCACAGAGTTCCCACTGCTATGTATGTCATGAAGCTGAATGTTATTCATATCCTTGACATCATGTCACTGAAACTTGGTTTTCACAAAAAGAAATATATGTGCAAATCCCGTATTTGTTGCAGAACCCAGTATCAGTACTGGAGATTGCAAAAACAAATCTGTCCAACATAACTGCTGAATTTTCTACAGATAAAATATTCACAATTATTTCCACCTATGTAGACTGTATTTCGTTGATCCTCCTTTGGCTTTGACAACATTGAGAAGGCGATTCCTGGAGAATTTTCTCAGTGGGGATTGGAACTTCTCATCTTCATTCACAATACATGTCTGGCTTTTGTGAACTCCTCTGTGCCCTTGCTACCACAAATGTTCTATTGGACTGAGGTCTGGAGTCTGTGATAGTGAATCAAGGAACATTGATTTCATTCTCCCTTAACCATTTGGCAGCTGACTTGATGGTGTCCTCCAAATCTGGATTTGGCATTGCGTGCCAAACCTGCTGGCAAGTCATTTGAGACCAAGCCTGAGCTTCTTAGCAGACGAAACTAGTCGTTTGAATAAAATATGCCAACAGACTTTTAGAATTAATCTTTCTTCAATTCTACCAAGGGAGCCAGGACTGTTGAATGCAAAACACTCCTAAAGCAGAATCAATTCATTTGTATTTGCTACAGAACATATGATATTCTTTTTCAACAGGACAACCTTTCACAACCAATCACAACCAATAGTATAATTGACTAATTATACCTCTGGTGACACTGTCTAAAAACAGGCTGGATTTCTTCCAACCACATTTGGTCACATTGACTCGGGAGTCTATTTGTCTCTATTTGGCAGCTTTTTGTGTCTTTTCTGTTACCTTAGAAAATAGAATTTTTTTTAAGATTTCCTATTTCTGCCCTTAGGTGTGAATTATCTTCCCAAACCACTTTTCTGACAGCACACTTGGGTAAACCTTTCTTGTGTCCTTAATTTACTGAATGTAAAACCGATAATCCTGCAGTCATGCTTTTGTTTATGGTGCACACATACAGTTTTTTTGCTAACAACTATTTTCAATTACTTTGTAACAATGAGAGCAATACATTGTGAGCCATACTGTATATATACAGCATCTGTGTTAGGGAGGTTTTCTCCACTTTTGCTAAACTTGTTAAAGGCAAAAAAGAAATCAGACATAGCCCATCTTACACTTGCATACCAACACCCCCCAGAAAGAGGCAAGGGGCTGATTTAATAGAAAGATAGTGTTTGATTTCAGTCAATGAACAACAACGTGTTCTGTCTTGTACTCTGGAGCACTGAGAAAGAGCTGCTTTCACACAGGCTCTTTAAAATAGCAGCAGGGAACCTCCTTAGAAACTGAGGCTGTAAAACACCTCTAAACTAGTGACTGTGTCTAGGGTTCATTAAAGTCTTTGTGGCAAATTAACAACAAAGGGCAGGGAGCAACATGCAATGTGTTTCCTTCAGGCAGAAAGAAAACGATGTTAGACATTACTAAAGTAGCAGACTTTTTTTCACCCCAAAAAATAATTGCAAGCGTACTTTACATAGTGTGCAGGGTTCTTTTAGGTTCAATTCAGGCTTAATTGTGCTTCTCTAAAAAATATGAACACATTTCTCATGTCCTGAAAAACCTGCACTGGCTCTTACAGGAATAACTTTAAAATTCTCTTGTTGACCTTCTAGGCACTTGTGTACAGTACCTCCAAGAATTACTATCCCCACACCTCCCAGTTCACTCACTGCATTCAGCATGGCTCCAGGCTCCTCAGTGTTCCCAGGACTTCACAAAGTACATTAGGGTACTGAGCCTTTTCAGTAGTAGTGGGTGATAGTACTGATTAATACATTTCAATGAATCAGCATTCAAAACTACTGTAAGTTCTGTCCATCCATTATATGAAAGCCACATATTATTTTTAGTAAAAGTCAGTGCATACATAAGCCCACACAGTCACATATACACAATGTTAGAGACACTAAAACTATCCAACATGACTTTGGAAAGCAGGAGGAAAGCTAAGCTCTTCGGTAAAAATTATCTGAAACTTGGAGAGAACAATAAAACTGTATGAGGCAGCCTTCTTTGGAACTGAAGCCAAGGTCCAAGATACAGTACCATTCACAACTGTACTCCAAGGTTTACTGATGCCTCTACAATAGTTCTGTACACATTCTTATTATGCCATGTTAGAGGGTGTCCAGTTTGGGCTGCTTTCATTAGTCCTTTAATTGCAGTTCATTGCCTACAACTTGATGGATAGCATCATATGAAAATTTAAAAGTGTTCTTATACAGAAAAATTCCCAGATCGCAGGTCTTTCCAACTGTGAAAGTCTGGTTTAAGAAAAGCTCCCACACTGATCAAAAAAATTGCAACGTGAATTTGTTTTGCATCCCAGATACGCAAAACTGACCACAGAACTGTTTTTATTTCCTTAATTTATACTTCCTAAATAAATATATACTGTATAACCCTTTATGTACAGTGCAGTGTGTAACCATAGAAACTATGAGCCTGCGTGTGACCCTGAAGTTAAAGAGGGGGGAAATAAAAATGGAAAATATGCAAAGAGGCCAGTGCTATATTTTTGACCAAACTGCACTCCCTGGGAAGAACAGCTCATGCTTTGCAACCATGTAATAGCCTGGGACCAGAGATTCCATTAATCGCAATGGAGAAATCAGAATGGCATCAAATCATCACTCCCACTTTGTTTTTTTTTCTGTAGTACAGTAACTAACAAGATAAAAACATTGGTCAACTCTTGTATTATATGCCTGCTTTTAACTTTCTAAGTGATCCTTTGAACACTAAATTTAACAATAAAAGTAATATTAAGAAGTAAGGGCTGCTTAGTGGCACAGTGGTTAGCTCTGCTGTATTGCAGTGCTGAGGCACTGATTCAATTCCCCAACTGCTGTCGGCATGGAGTATGTATCTTCGCCACATGTTCGCATAGGTTTCCTCCAGGTGCTCCAGCTCCCTCCTACAGCCCAAAGACTAAGTAGGTTAATTGGCTTCTGGGAGAACTGGCCCTGATGTGAGTGTGAGTGCATGTGTGTCTGTCTGTGTGTGCCCTGCAATAGAGTGGTGTCCCGTTGCTTGCTGGGATAGGCTCTGGCTCCCCTGCAACCCTGTATTGGATAAAATGGTTTGAATTGATATTGATGAAATTTGTTGCTTCCTTTATTAAGCTGTTAGACTTAGAGCTATGAACAAGACTATTTATCAAGATCGTCCCTTCAAGTATGCCTAAACATGTCAGATGGACAGCACAGGAATTATCAGGTTTAGATTGAGAGAATTCATAGTGCCTTCTCCAGGAATGTCTCCTGAATGTCTTCGTGTGCATGCAACCGGGTTAAATTTCACTCCACTGTTAATCTTACAGGAGCACGATTATTCAGAAAGCATACCATCCATAATGCCTTGGTGGTGAAAGTTGTTATTGCTCTGCGGTGTTTTCCTCCTGGTTCATAAACAGGCTTTACTATCGTGACATATGCTTTACCGTGATAGAAGGAAATTCTGTCAAAATGTCCTTGTCTCTCATTTACATGAGAAAATTAGAAAGGTTACAAACAAGAGGAAGTCATTTAGCCTGTTTGGTAATTACGAGCGAATTAATCCTATAATCCCATCTAGTTGTTCTCACATTTAAATGTATTACCACATACTGTACTTTCCACTTACAATACGTCCTCTGCTTCAAGCTTTACTGACCATTCTGAAGAAACCCACTGGGTTGAATATCTCTCTTAATCTTCTCTGTTAAGAGACGTAAGACTGAAAAGACTTAATTTTATACTTCCTTCTTTCTTTCAGTGTAGAATATTCTCTTAAAACCCAGAACACACCTGGTTTCACTACTCCGGATATATTTACATACAGTAGTAGTAATATCTTTTCAATAGCATGATGAAAAGTGTCACAATGTCCTCTACATTGTCTTACAGATGTAAATCATGTATCAACATAAACCTCTAAGTCTTATCAAAGGTAGACTCTTCTATCTCAGTTTCCCATTTTGTATTAATGGTTAGTTTTTATTTATATATATTTAATGTGTTTCATTAAAAATATGATGAGGGTAAGAGGCTTTTACTGGCCTCTTACTCTTTACTGGCATGGAAATTACCACATATGGCACTTTGACAGTAATAGTACTGTATGTGTACTTTACAATTGTAAACATTTAATGTTTTATTCAATTTTCATGTGATGAATTAATGTGCCTGACAATTGTGTTTATCAGTGTCAGTTTAATTATATATGTGTTGTGTCAGTGAAGTACTGCAGCAAAATCTGAGAACAATTTTAGTTTTTGACAGTAATGTGGCGCAGAACCTGACTGAAATAAAGTTTTTGTCAGGAAAAACGGGGTTTATGAAATTTTTCAACTTTATGTTGACATGTACTAATTTTAGTACAGAAAATGGTTATGCCTCTATTTCAGAGAAATTCTGGGATGCAAGACAATGGCTTCTGCCTAACGGATAAAACATTAAGTCTTTGTCAGGACCTATCTGGACAGTAAAACAAATAGTTAAATCTTGCTGTACTGTGTGGCTCCTTTGCTTAGAAAAATTCCTCCACATTTCTTGGATCCTTACAGAAAACTGTGGGATTACATCAGCATCACTCGGGTTCTGCATTACTAATCAATTAGCCCTGCTGCCCCCAATCCAGAACATATCTTTACATTAACTAAGCAGAAGAATTACAAGACTACAATTTTACATGTAATATATGTAAATAGCATTTATAACCCACCCCCACACACACACAAAATAACACTGCTTGACTTCAAACTTTATTTGCAGTATTCAGATTTGTTCCTTACTTTTTTGTTTCCTGAGCAGTAATTAAGGAAAAAGGAGTCACTTCAATTTCTCCTGCCTGGGCGGAACATGTAATTAGAATGGCTCCGAGCCAGTCTTGCCACGAAGGCTCATTAATCACCTGGGCGGAGCTGCCTATCATCAATAGGGCTCATTGAGCCAGGCCACACATCGCTGGATATTAATAGTTCATAACAAATTGCTGGGGAATGGCGGCAAGCCCGTGAATGTGAAATTGACACTGCCAAAAAAACAAGGAAGGCAGTGTGTGGAGCAGGGGACTGGGGGCAGTCGACACCCTCACTGCTTGTACAAGAGAACTGCTAGAAACCTTGCCCAAAACCCAAATGACCTCTGTCATCCACTGTTGAGTAAACTAATACCGAGTAACATTCAGCTGGCCTGCATTTTTAGAACGGGACTTTGAGTCTCCCCCCACTCCACACTATCATTCGTTCTTGTAATTATTGCATGTCTAAAATAATTCCACACACACTAAAAGAAAGGTGTAAAACAGCAGAAACATCTGAAAATGTGTACTGTACTTTAAAATAGAACAGAAGGGTGGCTGAGTATCAGTTGGATGCACCACTAGTGATCTGTGAGCGCTGCATTTTGTTTTGAAGAAAGGTTTTTCAGTTCCACATTTGAGATGTCACATGGCCCCAAGCAGTCAGTTATAAGGAAGCAAGTTGGTCAACAAGAAAGGTTTAAGTAAAACCAATAAACTCAGCTCAGAAATAAGCAAGTAGTCATTTAGTACACATTTACAGAGGAGTTATAGAGTAAATGGTAGTATATTCAAGGTTACCTGACAAGAAATTGCTCTATTCCATAATTAAGATTAAAAATAGATTTATTGTCCTCACATTTTTTAATTTTGACAGAAAATGTCAAATGTCATTTCACACTCATGGTGTTTAATGTATGCAAATTTTGACATTTCTGTAAAATAGCTATGTATGATGAAGAGAAGACAGTTGAGCAGGTTCCAAAGTGTTAAATTACAAAGCATATGTGGAATCATCAGAACACAGCCAAGCTAATACATTTTAAATGTTTTGCCACGGTTCCTTAAACCATAAACAAAAATATACAAATAGCAAACAGGATTCTTCACAATATAGTCTTGTATAATCAAGTTAATTTCTGTTTTATTAATTACTAATATTACTAGGAAATTACAGGTACAGTAGTAGTAGAAAGAAAAGGTATACCTATGAGATAGATATATGAGAAAAGTATTTTGTCTATTAAAAATAAAACCTTTGCCTTTTCTTAACTGCAACTTTGTTTACACGGTATTTTTGAGTTTTTAAGAATACTCTGTCTTTAGAAGCGTTCCAACATTGCAATCTACACTATATTCCAGCAGAAGTATCCTAGAATCTAGAAATTCTAGAAGTTTTCACACTAGAACATTAATTGGTGTGAAAACAAATATTTAATATTCAATAACTGTGCTCCTTATACAGTACATGTTTCAGTATGTCTGCAAAACAGTAGTAAATCAATCCTAAAGATACCATTATCAGATGCAAACATTTTCGCAGGCGAGTTACATTCAACAAAATCGGGCATAGGAAAAGATCGTGTATCCCGTCTAACACTATTTCTTATATACACAAGGTCCATCAACTACAGTATAGTATTGAGAAAAACTTGAAACTGTTTTCCAAATTGAAATTGAATACGCTGTTGAATATACTCAACGAAACTCCTGTTACTGGTTTATGAATAAAGAATAAATCCCTTGACGTTAACAACTTTAGTGTAACACAAGACTATCTGGTAAAACTTTTTATTTAAAACGTGATGAAAATATCTATATTCTAGCACGATACGTCTAGACGGAACGTATAGTTTCCCATGCTTACAAAATCGGAAATATGCAGTGACTGACATGCTGTCCGCTCGCTGGTCCTGCATTGCCTGTAAATTCTTCTGCATAAAGGCTCTCTAAAGGAGATACCGCTACATTATATTTTACCTGAAAACTGTCGCTGGTTAACTTTCCTCCGCAGTAAGCCGAAAGCTCTGAGTGTCGAATCTCTGAAATGAACACTGAGAGATCTTGGTCGAAGAGTCTCCCGGTTTTTGCGATCCATCGTCCAAAAAATTATTCAAAAATATCCGAACTTTCTTTTGCCTCCTCGCAAAGCACTCGCTCTGTAGTCATCAGTGCATAATCTGATGTTCTATCACTCCTAACAACCACACTCTCTTTCCCATATACTTTTTAGTTTACAGTGAATACCAATACATCTTTCTGTCTGGTTACAGTATACATTCTCTTTATTGATCTCAGCTCAAAAACTGATTTTGACTTGTTTCCTGAGTCACACTCACACAAAGTTTGAATCCCTTTTAAAAGTCACATGATGCAATGGACGGTGGGACTTGAAGTTTTTTTTTTCCTGTGAATACCCATACATTTTTTATTTCCCACCGTTTTAAAGAAAAAAAAAAGTTGTCTTTATTTTATGGATTTGTAGTACAATTTAAAATATAACACGTGTTATTACTGTTATTCACGATTTTTTATTATGTTTCTGGTTGTGGAGTACATCACACTACTATTTGAAGGATGTTGTTTTATGATAAAATGATAAGCTACATTTAATTTAATTGTATTACATTGCATACTCTCCTCGTTCATTAGAGTTTGATCTAACTTGTTTCCCTCGTCTTACGAAACCATTTTGTACAGTCATTTCATTTTCTTGAAACACTATAACGGTCTGTAATGTACCGTTTGCGTTTTGCATATCACAGCATATAATACGTATAATATACTGTATAACATATAATACGCTTTAAAAATATTAAAAATGCAGATTAGCACTGCAAACAATGGCGCGTGTTATACATTAAAATTTACATTTAATTTTAGAAGTAGATTCAGCAGTGATAGCAACATAATGTACTGTTATCTCAATAATATCACATGCTTCGGTGGTAAGAGAGCAATGTAACCCCGTCATGTGCAGATAATGTCGGACGTTAACAGGATCTTTGCACCATATTTATTTCCTAAGCCTTTACTCGTAAGCTCTACCATTTTTTTAAATTGAAAAACTGAAGTGGGTTGTCTTGTTTCTGTTTGATTCATGTGATGTGTGGGCACTCTTTTACCACAGTGCAGCATCACAAGACAGGACACTCTTCATCATCACTGTGATGTGACGCCAATAGCTGTTACTCCCTGACTAAACCTTACCTGTTTAGTCAGAGAGTAACAGTAAACCTTAGCCAGAATACAGTAGTTTCCAATAGTTATGGAAGATGTACTTTGTAAATAAGAAGGGGAATTTATCCGGGACACTGGTGTTAATACCGAATAATGAAAAGGACCATGGGATCCTTAAATAGCTACAATCTGAGGCACAGCTTTATGATCACATTTTCTAATCTGTGGTCATCAGTGCCAATTACAAGTTACTGAAAAATAGCAGAATATTTAACAAACAGCATGACACACCTGAATGACTCAATTCCCCAAATTCCCTCGAGTGTCTCCTTGGTTAAAAGATCTCCCAGTTTTCTGTACTTTAACAGGGAAATCCATTTCATGGCCCTTGAATCTTATCTTGTCTTACCCCAACACTAATTATTAAAGCTACAGTCCCTATTCCTGTACAAAAACAACAATAAAACTGGGCAGACATAAAAAGTAAATTCAGACTACCCATAATTGGCAAAAGACGATTAAGCATCATGCAACCAGACACTGAATCAGAGATGATGTTGGCACAAATGGCAGCAAAGCTTAGTTACTGCTTTATGCTGAACAAATTTGTGATGAATCCTCATCATTTCTAAGATACAAAGAGCTAAACTGAGGGCTAATTTAAACGAGGAGCTCAGAAAGCTTTATCTCTTTTCTCTTTACTGACAGCCCATCTCCCTTGAAACCAGAGTTTTCTCATATTATTCTGCTTTCCTAACTTCAATGTGAACTCGAGAAGGCTGACAAACAGCACGCCTCTTGTTTTCCTCTTTGCTGGGATTAATTCCTGCTTCAAATGAAAATTTCAGCCTAGCTTTTTTAACATTTATCAGTAAAGTAGGATGGTGCAGCATACTAAATTCACAGTTGCACAAAAGAAAGGAAAAGCAAACCTGTAAGTATAGTATAGCATTTTGCAATCTTGTAGAAGTAGACAGGGCAAGCCTTAGTGCATATTAAGACATAAAATGATACATTGACACAATGAAAAGAAACAACAGAATGTTGTTTACATATTACATTAAATCTGAGAATCGTACAGTGTAACAGAATGACCCAAAAATATTCATTGCTTTTCCTTAAACTTAATTCTCTGTATCAGTTTCTATCAGTGAGTTATAACTTATATAGGTAATACAGTTTTATCTTTTTGTGTGTTTCTAAAAGATGCTTCAAAATGTTCTCCAATATTTTTAAAAGAAGACAATTCTCTGCAGTATATGGAATAAGGACACTTTACCAATCAGCATTTGCTTTTATTAAAGCGGTGAAAAAGTGAAAAGGCTCATGTGAGTTGGTAATAAGAAGCAGGTCAGGTGACAATTTACAGTTAAAAGGTCAACTAAAGTCATTCCACTTCCTCTTTGTAAATACTGCTAAATCATTCTTCCTGGCATCTTAGATTTTTTATTTAATTGTCATTGTTACCATTGTAGATCTTCCATATTGTAGAATTCCATAAAATCACTATTTTTACTAGAAAGGCGCTTCCTCAGAAATTGACTCTTATAAATCTCCCATTAAATCCCTTAATCTCATAAAGGATACCTTCTTATTTAGTCACCAAACCAAGGTTCCTACTGTAAATGAAAGTGAAACAGTTCCCCTTGAGCTGTCACATTATCCTATCCTCATCATAGCAGTTCTCCAGCTTTACTGTTCCCATTTAAGACATGCCAGCAAGCAGAAAATCACGAGATTTACTACAGTACTGTATGTATCCATTGAACAACAGAAGAAGAACAACAGTAACGATACTGCACCTAACCTAGAACTCATGTAAGCCCTTTTAAATTTTATGGAATCTGCATGGAAACTGCATGGAATCTTGTACTGTGCTTTGTTCTGGCTTTGTTGCCTTTATATCAATTGTATGATATTTTAATTTAATCTAAAAAAATGCTAAATAAAAGTATAAGGTCTCAAGTAGCTTAAACGAATATATATATGTGTGTAATTTGATGCCACCCAGGACAGCCATGACTTAAAGCGTGATCAAGGCTGGCCCAAGATGACATACATGTGCATCACAACCTGTTGGGGAAAACTTTTGTGCTAACTTGTGCTAATCCCCTTTTCATCCACTCTCCTCTGAGAGTGGTGCTCTCAAATACCCACTTGTTGGGATAACTAGGAGATCAGATGTGTCACAATGTTTTCCAAGCTCATTCACATACTAAGGACCTCTGAGCCCCCGGGCTCCAAGTCCTGTACTCATGATACTTCACGCCCAATTTCATCACATATTCACTATGATTCTCATTCACACCTCAATCCTTTTATGACTTGCTCTAAAGTTAATATACAGTATATCGCTGAGCTCTTTGCTTGTTGACTCTAGACTCAGCGAAACTTGTACCACTGGTTCTCTCTCTCCTGCTCCTTTCAGAAAGTAACAGTGAAATCTCCCTCAACTCTGCCATTCCATTTTGACTGAGCTGTACTGATTTCTTTACCTTACTGGTGGGGCAACATGGCATACTATTCTGGACCTACCAACTTGATAACTCTTGATGACTCTTATTAGTCTGGGAGCCTCCCTGCTCCTAGACACCGTACATGGAGTCCAGTCCTGATCTTTTCTAGACTCCATATTCCACAGGTTCACCACCACATACCACATACAAAAGCACCCCAAGGAGCTGTAAAACCCAACACAGTGCAGCCCTGCTTCCTTTGAGTCAACCAGAGGCCAGTCATAGGAAAGAAAACTTTCCCATCACTCTATCCTTTATGCATTGAGTGAAGACCCCTCTACTACACCCCTGCACTCTGGTCTTTGCACACTAACTCATATTTAACTCTCATATCTAATCTGGTCTTATAAGACCGCCCACAGCTGTGAATCATTAGATTACATACTTTCTTTCGTTGTGGTCACATTGCAGAGCACGCTTCTGGGAAGAGAAGCTCCATGACATTTCTATACCTCGAGGCATTACAGTGTATGTAACCCTTATAGAAATATTCCAATAATACTAATATTCACATTTCCATAATTTATAGTGACTTTTTTGATCTTGTGAGATATCTGTCTGCCCATTCACACATTTTTTTACATTCTTTTGTTTATTGGCCATGAGTTTGAGTTTTAACTAGCCTTTATTGTCAGAAAACAAAAACAAGATTTAATATTTTCCACTCCAATTTACATCCATACCTTACCCCTGCAAAAAAGGATTCATAATTGAAAAAACAATCCTAAGTTATTCACAATTTTACAGAATGCATTCTTAAAGCACCAGAACGTTTCAAAGTCACCAAGATTGTCATGCAATTTGCAAAACATAAATTCTAACATGATCCTGCTCTTCACCAACCTCTCAAACATTCTCTACAGACCCAGAACCAGAGATTTTATTCTTCAGAGTCTTGTAGATGGTGAGTTTTGCCTGGCCCACTAGAAAATTAGCGAGGAGGGTCTGAATTTTCCGTTTTCTTCCATAACCCACCCTGTCATTGAAGGCCAGACTGAGGTCAATGAAGAGCCAGACCAGCACAGCAAATATGGGTGACAGGCAGGAGCAGGAACTGTGGCAGTGGAACACCGTCTCCTTCTGATCGCAGAAGTAACGGGCTTCGGACACTGTCAGATCCAGAACCAAACAAACGAGTTGACCCCGATGAGAGCACAGTATACAGCCCCTGCCTCAGTATGTATTGTGGAACATTGCTATTATATCCTTATGGCTCTAGAATATTTGAATCAACCACAAAGAATGCAGACTTTAACTATTTTTTTTGCCATTTTGAAAGTTATTCTTGATTGTTTCAAGACATTTGATTTGATAGACATTTTATGTCTAACTAAGGATTTCAAAAAAACTTCAAAGGTCCTGTGTCCCACATATTTATGAGAAGAAAAGTACTGTTAATCTATTGTGTAAAACTCCAGCAAGTCAATAGCTTATATTAGACTGCAAGAGAATTAAACATCATAATCTTGTTCAAGTTAAAATTTAAAAAATACATAATAAATCTGTTTGGCTGTTTGGGCAATTAATATACACTGAAGATACACGTGACATACTGTAAAAGCCAAGACAATTCTCTTTTATTAAAAATGGGAGTGCATTCATCCACAACTACAACCAAGGACACATTAAATAAATGTCTCTTTAGGGAAGCTATAAAGTAGGCTGAAATATGAATAGGAATGGTGTTTCACAGATAGTACCTACCACACACTCATCAACCCCGATTTCACAATCAAAATGTTTTTAATATACTGTACTTACCAGCATCATTCTTATCCCATGGCAAAGGCAGCCCCTGAAACAAATGAATAATAAGTCATTTTTCCAGGTGAAGAAATTAAAAATTATCTGGAATACACTTCTAATACCAAACATCATCTGAGAAATCTAGGCTTCCAGGGATGAAAATACAAAGTTATGAAGATTCAAAGATCTGCTTAGAGAGGATTTTGTTTTCTAAATGTTCATGCATTTTTACATTTGAAGAAACAGGAGTGAGATTTACAAAAAAAAATGTAGCACCATTTTGTTATTTGAACCTTTGTATATCAGCCCCTTTTGAGTTTCAGATTTATCACAGTGCTTCTATTTCTCCGACAATATAGCCCTGTGAAGATGCTGGTGATGAAAAATTTTGGTTTAAATGCCTTACAAATCAAACTAAGAGACAAACAAATAAAAGCTAGAGAAAAAGAGGAACAGAATCACAAAAAGTGATTTGTGCATTCACATTTAATTTTCATACTATATTATTACCAATGGAAACTAATGAAGGAATAATAATTTTATAATCATCATCATCATCATCGTCGTCATCATTGTCGTCATATTATCCAGTATCATTTCAGGAGTACTATTTACTGAGTTATCTTTCTCATTTCACCTTCTTCAGCCAATATGATGGTATGGCTGGTTTTTAAACTAAATCCTAAATTTATTTATTAGTACACATGACCAACAAAGCACACTTCACTTACATAGTAAACGTGGAAATGCACCATAACACTGGTTAGAAATTGTTCCAAAATTATGGATATTATAATGTTCAGACAGCAGAAACATACAAATTTCAGGATGTTAAAAATACAAAAATGGAATTTACAGTAATAGCGTGCTTTGTTCAAAATGTCTGCAATTAACATTTTGTGTCATCCTGAAGTGATCTGACATCAGATCTGAGCATCAGTAAAGTGTTTGTCCATCTGTTGTATGTTACTTTTGAATAATTTGCTTTGAAAACATAAAAATAAATGTCTATATAAAAAATAAGCTTTCTTTTTCCTCCATAAAATCCAAATAAAAAAAATCTCATGTTTCTTCCCTTAATCTTTTACATTTACAGCAAGCCCTATGATATACTAAAGTGAGAGTACAGTATAAATTCTCAGGTATTAATACAGTCTGGATTTAAAGAATCGTAGGCCTAAGGGATTTGGCTGTGCTTCAAGTTTACGAAGTAACACACCACCAAGGTGAAATATTCTTTGATCTTGCTTTCAGAAAAAAAAACAGCAGAGAAAATACAATTAAAGGTTGGCAGGGGTAAAAAAATAAAACAAGAAAATGAGTATCTCACTCTGAATTTCCATATCACAAAATCTTGTTGCTTTTTTGAAGGTATCACAATACCAAGTGCACTGCAGAGGGTTACATAAAACTTGGTGATAAAAATCCATCTACATTACTGTAATATTGTGTAATTGTCTTGAGACTATAACATCATGTTCCGACTGGCATATGTCAAAACATTAACAAGTTTAAGCAATGGTTCTCAATGTAATTCTGAAGTCTGTTTGCAGTTATGCAGTATACTGTACAAGACCTTAAGAGGCACACACTGCAACATCTTACCACCTAATGGAAAATCATTACTGTTTTTCATCTTCTCTTTTCCCCTTGGCTTGTATTCAGGATGGTCTCAGGGCTGCTTTAAACGTTATGACTTGTTCCTGAAACCATGCAGTGGAATTTTTACAAAATTGGACGTTTTTAAAATAATTTGCCTGTTACAAAGACACTACTGTTAAGCTCTGCTGGGTTTTAATTTAATGCCAAGCACACTGTACAAGACATTTCGTTTTCTGTGAGTGGTGTGATGATGTCATGGTTTATATGATTAATGCACACCCCTGGTTTTGCATGGAGTTTAAAGCAACACCTACTTTTGAATTTGATCTCTGTAGTAACTGTGGCTTAACTGAAATGTTTACTGTGAGCATGCTCACTGGGAGCAGGTCTGCACACAGTCCATTCCTACACCCACTCCACATTGTCTGGAATGTCCGTTACTTGATGGAGTCACATGTTCCACATTTCACATATATGAAAATACCAGCCAGTTTTTTTTAAATAATGCCGTCCTTTCACTTGTGCTTTTGCAAGACTTTCTTTTTTGTTTCAGGAACTAAAGTCACTCATTTACAAACCACTAGATATCGGAAGAGAAAAAAAGTAATGAGTAATAAATTTTAAAAAAAAAGAATTTTAAAAACCTGTTAAACAAACAGACATGCATAGCTATGTTTTATTTCATCTTCCCGAGAAATGTTTGCTTTAGAAAAGCAGCACAACATCATAATGATTACTGGCATATTAAACTTTAAGTCTATTAAGTTTTTTAAAACTTTTATTGTTATCAAATCAAGGCAAAAGACATGTCATTTTTAACCACCTCTAGAAAAGCACAGTACTGCCCTGTGCAGTCAGAAAGATATGCTACTACTTACTTTTGCCCTTCTGAACAGTGTACACAAACAGCTGAAGAATGCCATGCTGTTAACCTTAGCTGTGTCCCAGGCTCCTGAGAGAAGGTGGCTTTTCCATTCCCCCCTCAGGGGGACCTGTGGTACAGTATACAGTCCTGGAGTGCCTTGCTGGGGCTGGGAAGCAGGGCACTGGGGATGAAGGACCACGTCTGTGGGAAGGAGGCGGGGCACAGCATAGCCTCCCCGTTAATCACAATGAGACGCTGTAGGCAAGGATGCTCCCTGCATACCAATGCTGAACTAAACTCTCTGCCACTCTGCAAAGATAACAAACAGACGCTTGAGGGAGAGCACTGCAGTGCTAAAGAATCTGTCTGCTATTTTAAGTTGTTCTTATTTAAAACGAGCAGAAGGTTTTTAAGGACTATCTTCATTTTCAGATATTTATTCAGATTCTTTAGATGCTGTTGCACTAGATGCTTCAGTAGACAGTCTCATTAAAACCCCATACTGCAGGTAGGACTAACAAAAACAGATTCTGGGGTGCAGGTGATGAAAACTTGATCCCAAAGTGTCTAAGTTCTTTTTTTGCTGTATGTTGAGCTAATGAGGTGCCTAATGAGGTGCAAAATAAAGTGAGCTGCTTTTGGTAATTAGAAAATAAGCCAAATGAATAATACTAAAATACAATGCTAATTGTGAATATTAATATTGAATGATCTGATAGAATTTCTGCAAATGCTGAGAATGATTTTAAAATTCTTTGTATAGTATAACTCTATTATTGCTGTGAAGCAAAAGTATAAACGCATTTTGCACTGTTTGTATCAAATAATAACTATATTATTCACGATCAACCAATTACAGTTTCACAGTTTGGTCTGATATGTATAGCATTTCTGATTAGAAAATAAGCAAAATAAAGAACTAACTGCAGTCTTTGGCATACATTTTTAGAATAGAAGTTTGTATAACTAAGCCATTGAATCAGATTTGCTCCTTGCAATATCATAGGAAGTAAAGAATCTGATGATTCCTCATATACTCTTAGAGCTGAATTGAATTGATTTGGCTAGCATTTATTCTGGAGTATGAAAATGGAGCAATGCCCACTCAGTGTGAAATGCAGGATACGAGAACAAAGACTTGAACTGTTTAGCTTCCATTTTGGGATGTAGTTTCAATAAAACTTTGTTCTTAAACTATGTTGGAAAAAGCACCCCCAATTTCAGCACAAAATAAAAATCTGACTATTAAAACAAAACCTTAGGATTAGGAAGAATGGAAATGAAGGTGTTTTATTCTTATCTCCATGAAAGAAGGAGACACTAATTATACTAAGAGCAATGGATGATGAATAATGTTTCACTGAAAAGTAATACTGACATCGAAGTAAGAATGTTCAAATGATTCCATGCTAGGAGCTATTGTGTAGTTTATTGTACTGGTATAACAGTGCGTGACATTATTAACTGAAGAAGACTGAGTGGACAATTGCATCAGCATGTGCTGGCTGCAGGGGGACAAGTAAAGGTTAATTCCAGTCAGTTTAGTGGAATTGTTAAAATCATGTTATTATTATTTATTAATAAAGAAATATTAACAGTATTTCTTAGAAATTAAATATAGAACAGTAATAAGATCAGAAAAGGTAAGAAATAGTAACAAGAACATAGCAAGTTAAAATGTCTAATATATATAAATTACATTATGTTGTTTGTAATGTTTTTTCAAACATTAATTTCCAGAATTAATAATTGCTAGTGCCCTGTTGACATATCCTTGAAATAGGATTTCTGAAAATGCTGATTTTCATGATTTACTATAACAATTTATGTTGTCATAATAACCCATGATACAGCAAGAAATGTGATATTATTGTCTTCATATCATGGTATGATTGTGTGAGATTATTAATGTAACTAGAGTACAGGAGGTTTTACTTTCATAAAGATAACAGGAGCATTTGCTTAATCTCCCAATGCAATTTTATAGGTGGCTCTCCACAAAACACCATTACAAGAAATAAAATTCCATCAAAGTAACAGTTCAGCATTATTGAAAGTAGCATAACACACATACCATGAATTCTGTTTACAGACTCCCATGGACAAACGACAATAATACCATTGATTTGTGAAGTTCATTAAGAAACATGGCATTATTTAGTGTGGGTGAGGACGAGGTCAAGATATAAATTAACTAATGACAGAGAATGTTCCCTGTTAAAGAAATGTGTAGAGCTTTTCAAAATCTCCCCCTGGAACAAGAGGCAAGATGTTCTCTAGATGTTAACAAGGAAAAAAAAATCCTTATTTCTTTAGCATATTTTCAGTTTCTCATATCCTCTGGAAATAGATGAATGTAAAATATTTATTATTCATTTATTCTGATTCTGATAACTTTTCACAACTTGCGTGACATTTGACGTTTAGTTAACATGACTTAACTTGCAATAGTACCTGAATGTTTTATGTAAATTTTGTTCATTCTGTCAGTTATCAAGAACAACTTTCCCTAAACACCTTAGCTCAGCTCTGGCCAGTTACTCCTCCTGGAGGACCAGTGTGTCTGTGAGTTTTCCACCTCAGTTCTTTTTGAGCTAAGACATCTGGTTACTGGTTTAACTGGAATAATCTAACAGATTATCCCAGCTAATCAGGCACTACTGCTTAAAGAGACCTTGAAACCCTACAGATAAATAGCAGGCCTTCAGGACCAAGAGTGGACACCCCTGCAGTAGATTGTAACGAAGTATTAAAATCTTTTGTATATTTAAAGAAATGAACAACAGCATATAATACAGTAAAACAGATTTTTTTAAACTGCGTTTTGTAGAAACCCTTCATTAAGTATATAACTTAATATCTCAAAGACACTAAGGAAATAAATTTCACTAACATGAAGCTCTAATAAAATGGTATCCTTAATGTTTAAATTTAAATTTTAGATGGTCTGTGATTATATGTATAAAAATGAGATGATCCAGATTTGAGAAAGAGACACCAGAAAAATCTGCCGGTCTCTACAACATTAAAAAAAATCTAATACAGGGGTTACGTGCCCAGTGAATTTGGTGTGATTCAGGCTGAAGAATTCATTATAGCCTAAAACTGTGACACAACCTGCATAAGTAATATAAATGGACAAAGTAAACACAGCCTTTCAAGTTGTTCAACAGTGGTATTTTAATATATATGAAACTATAAATAAACACATTCGCGATATCTAAAGCATGATATACCAGTCCAGAAAAAAATCTCTATGCCATTTGTGGGAAATCAACGATACAGTATTCTGTATTCTTTTTTATTAGATTAATTTTCCATTTTATTACTTCACGTAGGGAAACGGTAAAAAAAATCACACAGCTAGGGGCTTTATCGCTCCCCCGCATTCCCTAACGTTAACGTTAGAAATGGAAAAATCGTATATTTATCTACTGCGCCCTCTTGTGGATAGAATTTGCCAACAACTGAAATGTGCAAAAGCTGACACGTCTCAAAGATTTCTTGGAGATGGTTGACTTTGCAACACATCCAAAACCTTTCAAGGAATATTACATTTCAGAGGGAAGGAAAATCCCCAAACCAACCCCATAATTAATGTAAATTCAAAATTTACATTCAAGTCCCACTTCTCTGGCAACAGATTCTGAATGTATACTACTGTATCTAGATCACCCATTCATTTTTAATTTCAGAAGTCCCTACTGCAATGTTATCTTAGCAACTTCATTTTGTAGTAAGATGATTCTGTAAATTCTGTAAAGCACTTTGTAAATAAAACTGTTGTATAGATACAGTAATAAACATTTTTTGATATTATTAATAACAATAACAATAACAATACAATTTTAGAAATTACAACAAATCTGTGAAAATCAAAGCATTAGTAGCTGAATTATTTCTTATGATATTTTATTCCCTCTGGTTAAATTGAATTCCTTGGTATTTAGTCCACTGCTTAAAAGTTAATTAATTTTCAATTTCTTATACAAATTAATTTACCCTAATGCCAGAAGATATTTTAACAGGAACACTTAAGATGCAATCAAGCAGGCAGTGTGCTACACAGGAGCTCATGCCTAGGGAATTATTAGCTCTTATTATAAAAAAATTGGTTGACATTGAACAATGTGTTTCAGAATTGAGGCACCATATGAAAAATGTGCTGTCGGAGTTAATTTTACCCTGCTCTCGACATTGTATTAGAGTTAGCACTTACAATAAAGGTGCTAGGAAATATTGAGAGGATCAGATGGATTAACATGAATTATAATGAAAATGAAATTTGTTACAAACATGCAGGGTAGGAATGATAATACTCTGCTAAATGCAAGACTACAGATTATGAGAAACCAAACTAAATGAAAAGGTTTAATATAATTTCTGGATTCCGGTTTGTTTTCCTATCATTTTCTCCATCCAGCCCCTGTCAATTCACTGCCAGTTATTATTCCTTCCATTTTTGGATTTGTTTTAAATTAGGTTGGATTCCTTTTAAACGAACTACTGCACTTCCACCAAAAGCAAAGACAATACCAGAATCAGGCCTAACTTCCCCAGCCACAACACCAAAAACTTCCCACCCACTGCTTCCCTCTCAACCCGGTCAGCATAGATCCATTGACCCCAAGTTAGGGAACATCTCCTTGCCAGCAGTTACTGTACAGTATATCACCCTGTAACTCACAACTGGTAGCCCACTGAAGCTCAACAGGTGTGAGTCTGGCCAGGACCTGGATGGAAGACCTCCTGAGAAAGCTAAGGTTGCTGCTTGAAGAGGTGTTAGTGGGACCAGCAGGGAGCTCTTTGCCTGCGGTTTGTGTGGATTCAAATGCCTCAGTATAGTGATGGGGACACTATACTGTAAAAAGGCGCCAATCTTCGTAAAATAGAGGTAAAAGAAAGATGTCCTGAGTCTCCGCGATCATTAAAAATCCCAGGGCATTTCTTGAAAAGTGTAGGGGTGTTACCATAGTGTCCTGGCTAAATTTCTCCCTGGCCTTTACCAATCATATCCTCTATGAATTGGCTTCATTACTCTGTTCCTTCTCCCCACTCATAGCTGATGCATAGTGAGTGTACTGGTGCACTTTGGCTACTGTCACAGCATCCAGGTGGGGGCTGCACATTGGTGGTGGTGGAGGGGAGTCCCTATTACCTGTAAAGCCCTTTGAAAATCGGTCTCAAATACCCCAGGGGAGCAAACATCAACCAATTTCTGAAATACAAGTTCTCAAAATCTGCTAGTCTCCTCAAACCAACACTCCAACACAGAAACCTGAAAACACTGCCACAACGCAACAAAGGCTCCCTAGTACAGCCCTCTGAAAAAGAAGAGGCTTTTACATGGCAAAATTTGCCACCAACTCCACAAACATTCTGCCACACCAAACAGGACTTGCACACACTTATGATCCATTCCCTCCCCTGCAAACCATCAAGATGTGCCTCCCAGTACAGACCGTGTACTGTATACAGACATCAAGGGACAACAAGAACAAAACGAATCCTCAGCCTTTCTCTCCCCCTGAAGAAATACTATAACACACAATAATCTTATTTGTTTTTGTTTTGCCACATCTCCCCATGACACAGAAGAAATGTAACAGAATGAATTACAATGAAACAAACACCAAGTATTATGCTCTTTGTCTCTCTGCTGATTGAAAACTTTTAATGCTTTTATTAGAATATAAATATACTCAGTGATGCTAACTCATTCTTGATAGTAGCTTGTCACTGTAGTTCTCTGTCACTTTACGTACCTCCAGAGCCATTTTGACAAAGCAGTCTTTTTTATGTAACAAAATAACAGGAATAGTTTACATTTTACATAGAATTTCATGTACCATGAAGATCAATAGTCAAAAATGCCCCAGGCAGGCAATAAACATGACAGCTATTACATTATACTGTATAAACTCCCATTTTCTATGTTGCACATCATCCTGTAAAGATATTTTTCAAACATTGCATACAATGCTTGTGGTTTTTGTTATCTTCCTTTTTCTATGTCAGGCTGCTTATGATATCTCCCCTGTCTGTCTTTTTACTTTGTTTTCATTATGTCTTGTTAAATGCTGATAACATCTGATGTGCTGTAAATACTTCAAAATCCCCCATATGATACTGTAGAATCAGCTTAATTTCCTTGTATTTCTTAATGATAAATTGTCTTATTAAAAACACTTATTGAATATTACAGAATTTCTCCACTCTAACAATGTCACGATCACAAGCCCTCCTCTTAAGGGCGCTCCCGCCCTTTCGGATTTTAGTTGATTACATGCACCCGCCCCCTGTTTCGTCTCCTTATTTAAGCCTGGCGCTCTCACTATTCCTGGCTCAGCATTGGGAGATGGACGCCCGGAAGCCTGCCTACCAGTGGGTCCAGGAAAGACCCAACGGCATAGGCTTCATCACAGCGTCCTGACCATCTGAGACTGGGGCTTGGAGCACCTGGCCTCGTTATCCTGTTTTTATCTTCCTGGTTCCCTGTTCCCGTTCCGGATCCCATTCCGGATTTTAACCTTGTCTGTCTTGGATAGATCACCTGGTTACTGGATTTTGGACTCCACCCCGGATTTCCCATTTAGGACTTCCCTGGACTTGTTTGCTTTCGCCACGCCCACCGAGCAGCAGATCACCACCCCCTGTCTGTCAACCGGTCCTAATCCTGCTGTACCCTCCCTGATGTCCTTCTCCACTTACTTCCGGATTATACAGTATATGAATTGATTAAATTCCTATTTTTTCCTCTGTATGCTACTCCTTAACAAGTGTTACTATTTGTTATCCCCTCACTGCTATTCTATTTAATTCAATGAGGCTTTCTGCATTTCTTCTGTCTGTAACGAAGCGTAGTTCAGGACCCTATGCAGACGGTACTGTAAGTGCCTTTCTCACAAACAGGCAAAAGGCTGTACTGAACAACAGATTAATTTGCCCTAACATGAGTAAAGTACAGGAATTTCTATTTAGAAACCTAATAGGATATTAGTGCCATGAACCAGTGTGCACATTTTCATTGCCAAATTTCAATTGCAATGTAAGGCAGTATCATATATAATGATCCTCACTTTAACCCTTGTGCCTTCTTTTTAACCACACTTACGGACGTCTAAGTGAGTTATTCTTGTAGTACATCAGAGGTTTCTAGACTTACAGCTGTTTCTTTCCCACAAAAGCACTGCACTTGTCCTAGCAAAGGATTGGAAAACAACAGGAGTACAAAGCTGTCATGGTAAATGGATGGCTTTATGAGTAATTACAGAAAGAAGAAGGCACAGTTGTTCAAAACTTTACACTACCAGACAGTAAAAGATTACAGACTTTAGAAAGGTCAAACCACATTGACAAAAATAAATGGTCTGTTTTATGATATTCTTCATACTTTTTTATACTAAAGAAACCACTAATCTCTTTGTGCAGCATTACTCATTTACCAGTCTATAGTTCACTGAAGTACTTCTCATTCTCTGGATTCTAAGAAATATCCTCATTTCATAATTTGTCTTGGAACTTCCAATTTGTTTTAAGCTAGACACCTACTCTGTTAACAGGTTTCTTACAACCAGTATACAGTTCATCATCGTCAAGAAAGCCTTAGTGTGCCATAGACTGAGCAAACATAAAAAAAGTCTAAGTGTAATGGGATTTGCACCGCTTCTTGATGTTAGATGGGTACTTTGTGTTTATATGGGAACATTAGTATATCCATGATATGAAATTCTTTTATCATTTTGCTATTAAACTAAAATAAAAAAATAGCCTTATCAGAAAAAATAGCATCTGTCTCCATTGTTGCCCAACAAAAGTATCAAACTGGGTAAAAACATGACTGCGGTTTTATTACCTTACTGACTGATTATGTGGTGAAGGAGAAAACCGCCACCATTTACCTGCTTAATTCTGCTAGGAATCTTGAAGCTTGTCTGTTATTGTTTCTCAAAATACCATTGCAAGATTAAATAAAAGTCATTTTTGCTTCACACCTCAAAAGTCAAAGTGTGTCTTGTAGTACAATAGATAATGGATATTGTGGTAGGGATTATAAACTAAATCTGGCACCTTTGGTACGATCAGTTAACTCCTTTAAGAGGTCTGGCACTCATTCTTGACAAATAAAATTTATGATTTTACACTGAAATTGTGCAGTTCTGCCAAAATCTATATGATTCTTTAATTTTGTTTCTTTTGTTTCACTGTGGTGATCATAGGATGAAGGTTTTCCAACCATAACATGTTTCGGTGCTTGAGTTAAAGTGCATTGTTTAAGCAATAGCAGCTGGCAAGTGCTCAAGCTTAATGCTGCTCTTAATTGAGAAATATGTTCAGAAGTAAAATTCCTTCTCAGATTTTTATCGCCTCACAGCAGGCGGTTTTCAATTTGCCAGCATTTCCTGACATGTTGTTTCCCAGTCAACAGGAATGATTCACAATTCTCTAACTGTGCAAAGGTTTTGCACAAAAGGTTATTGCTTTGCAACAAAGAAAAAGATAACCAGTTCTAATAATAATAACCTCATGGCTGCTTTTATAGTATATACCGGGGATATGGGGTAGGAGAATAAAGGGGATAAGGGGACAAATCAAGACCAAAATATCAAGCTGAATATACACAAGATGAGACTACAGGACATATCAAAATCATGTCTTACATGCTCTTTGAAGAATTAGTCACTGTATTGATTCATTCAGCCTCTTTCACCTATTGCTCGACATTTAAACCAAAATGTAGTTCAATGAACAGAAAAGTTCATTCTCCTCTTTGTATTTGCCAATTCATAATTTTTCCAGTTATCTCAAATGAGAATTTTCTTTTATTGTTGTTAACTTGGCTGATGCTTTTATTCAAAGCGATATACATGTATAGAGCTTGGTATCTTACTGAAAAAATTTGAGTGAATCTGGTTCAGGGGTTCAGTAGTTATATCCATACTGCACATACAATAATGATCTGGCCAAGAAGCTCACACTGCTGCAGCACGAGAAAAAATAAAATACCAAAAATACAATCACAAGGCAAAATAAATAACTGAAAAATCAGTACGAAATACTGTACTGTAGAAAAGATACAAACCAGTATAAATGTCAATAGTCATTAAGGCAAACCTTTAACTAAAACCACCCTCAGAAAAGAAGCAATCATATTTAACTAGGCCTGTAACCTTTTCCATTTATTGGCAGCTGCCAAATGAAATGAGTGAGAACCAAAGACTAAAGAAACCCCATGAAAAATGCAGGAATCTATGAAATTGGATCATACACATCTTGGGAGATTTGTCCGAAAGTACAGATTCCTTGGTCTCAAGAGAAATGATTCACTATGAGTACTGTTCCCAACAAGTGAAAATATCCATTAAATGTTGTAGAATTTAGTACTTACCAGACAGCATTGGCAGTTAGAAGTGTCACCGAGATGTTGCTTTAGAGCCTCTTCTGGGCCTTGTTTGAACTGTTGATTTCTGGCAAGTGTATGACTTTCTAGGTCAGCTCGGTCCATGGTTGTAACAGCAGTCTCAAGAGTACAGAACTCATCGGGATTGTGAAGCAAACAATTATAAAAACTGGGCTCTCTATAAAGCTTGCAAAACCTTCTAGCTGCTGTTTCTGCTGTCTCTTCCCATGTGCAGTCCTTGGAGAACACAATTGCACTAGGTTTATGCTTTATTACACGTGCACGCTTCATAGAGACCATTTTTTCTTGCTTATTCTGTCCTGCTTGGTCACTTAGATGACGTTCTTTTACTGAGCCATAGACAGAGTCTGTTTCTTCACCACTCAATTCAGTTACATATAGAAAGTCATAATCAGCACCTTTTACTTCAGTTACAACTGGAACTGACTGTTCAGCAGCCATTTTGAGAATAGTACAAAAAGGAGCCTTTATTTTCTACCACTTAGACAAAGTGGATCATAACCACGTTGCTTTATCCTTTATCAAAGGAGATGATCCATTTTCTCTCTCATCTTAGATTAGGAGGGTTCATTGCTTAGTAAAACTGCAGAAAACCTTCATGTGAATTCTTTGTGTAATTTTATTTCTGAAAAACAAAACAAACATAGGGATAAAGGAGATTACAACACACAAATCTTCATGTTTAATTATTAAAGAACAAAAGACAGGCATCTAAGTTTAATTTTAGTGCAAATCTGAAACAATAACAGTCCTAATGCAGTTTTATGCAATGATGACTTTGATGCAAATACAACTACAGCATTCCAAGGATTTGTTTGCTTTCACATTCAGATATGGTTTTAATGATACCCCACTCAAAATTTAAAAATGTTTAAGATTAAGTATTATTTTTGGACGATTACTGTTGATCTCGTCTCTCATTCATTTAACCATAATGCATTTCACTAAAATACAGATGCTCAATAAATGAATTATTTCAGAAATGTTTCAGAATGTCAGTGGAAAGGATTTCACATTTCTGGGGGTCTGCCATCTGACACACTTGTTCAGACAAGCTTATCTGTTTTTAATCTGTAAATGCACCTCTACCATAGAGAGACAGACAGCTTTGAAGATAACATCTGAAAAAATTAAAGAAGACAAGAGTGCCGTGAAAGGGTGAAAATTTGTCTGACATACTACTGAGATCTCACTCTTTGAATGTTTAAATAATTTATTTTATGATTTATTTGAGACTCTCTTCTTTCCTTTCATACAAAAACTCTTGAGTATGCAGTGCACCACTAACTCTCTGCTTTCTTCTTGCAGCACTGTCTGTTAAAGTTATTCCAAAGCTTTCACTTTGACATACTCTAGAAAATCTGCCCTCTGTTGAAGATTCTCTTCACTCAGCCTGACCGCTTTTTTCTCCTGTCTTAAATCTTTATCACTCTGCCACCTTTGGAATTTCTGGCACTGTTCATACCTAGTTCCCCTCCTACCTTGCTTTTAACTCATACCTGGTCTCCTAGTAACTCAGTCTGTGCTCCTTACTAGCTCTAATTTGGTGTCCCCCACAGCTTTTTCTTGATTCCCCTACTCTTCTACATCTTTTCAATGGCTGTTTCTGTAATTTGTAGGCTGACAATCCTCAAATCCCGTCTTTTCACTATGACACGCATGTCATGTCTCTCTTGTGTTTCTGCTGGTCATCTCTTCCTTTTTAAGCAACATTTACAGGATTCATCCCTTCCTTAGCAGGCCCTTCTAAACTCGCAAATACATTCTTCTGTTACTCTTATACCACATTGCATTCATGTAACAGAGGAAATCAGAAACATTTAAACTAGAATCGTAGGGGTGAGAAACCAAACAAAACCTGCAAAGGAAAAGCACAAGGAGAATCTAAGAAAAATGAAATGACTGGGTATTTAAATACCCAGTACCCAAATGTACCAGTATCTGGTACCCAAATGACAGGAATATTAGAAATAAATTGAAAAACATTAAAACTTGTGTGTTTAGTTCTAATTTCATTTGCAGTTACCATTAGGAAACCATAAGAAATCAAATTATGTTCACAGTTGCCTAATTGAAGTTTTCTTCACTCAATCTTTAATTGTTTGAAAACACTAGGTCACTACAGACATTCTGTCTAGCAGATAATTTGAAAAACAGAATAAGGAAGCAATTATTAACGGTCTACCAATTAGATTTCTGCTTCTAATGGCCTTGATTATTTTTCATCAAGAAATTAAATATCTATTATAACATCTCTTACTTTACATACTGTATACATTCTGAATTTTATTTACATAAGACTACAATTGAGATGAAAATTGAATGATGTGGTTCATAGCATAGGTCTAATATTCTGCATTTTCAATTTTTTAAACCCTTGATTCATCTTGGTATATAAATTTATAAAGAAATGGGATATTCTAAATAAGGAGGTTATAAAATAGGCAGCAAATGTTACTTGCAGGTTTAAAAATATGGATAAAAAGCAAAACATGTCTTAGAAAAACACCCAGTACACTTACAATTCAGTCAGTTTATAAACAGTTCCACATGTATGGGAGAATGGACTTCACATTCCTGAGATCAAAGGTATTTTCATCATGTCTTCCTCACATCAGGCATCCTTACAGTATATCAGTTCAAAGGAAGGCAATTTTTCACATCTGCAGTCTGTTTCTTTAGGACAAGATTTGCTCCTTTAAAATATCATTTATTGTCATATACAGTATCATCTTATTTGATCATATATTTTAAGAATTTTAGATCAGAAGACTTGCAGTTTAAGAATGTGGTCTGTAGATGTTTGGGAAAATGAATTATCTTAAAATAATGATGAAAGTTTGAGAGTACAAAAGGTTTAAAGGCAACAGCAGTAAGCATTAAAGGCTCAGTAAAAGCACTGATGACAGGTTCATAAGAGGATATTCATAGTCAATCAGCATCTAAATAAACTCTGGGATATGATTTTTTTTCAGTCTCAGAATTACTCAGGGAATCAAAACTTCATTAGAAAGTGTTTTAGATATTGAGCTAACATTGTAAGTCTTACACAATTTCATTTTATTGGATTTTGAGAAACAGCAATTTATAACTTGATTGTGAGGAAAGTACTCAGAATACAGATATTGTATCATATTTTGAGTTAGACAACTTGTGGCACAGTCGTGTTTTGAACATAATGTGCTGTGATAAAGTATTCAAACTTCAATAAAACTTGAATAGAAATAATCAATATTTAATACTTCAAACTGGGTAAGTTTCATTAATGTAAAACCTTCTTGCAGGTCCTTGTCTTCAATAGAAAAAGACTGGAACAAAGGTTTTACAAAATTAAATAAGTTTCCTACTCAGCAGCAATGCTGCAATCCAAAGGCTACCTGTTATCCACAATTTAACCAAACTAAATAACATGAATCTGAATCTTTGTTGAGGAAGAGTCCTGTACACTGACATTAATTAAACATGTACAATTTAACCTGTCTTTTCTCCTCAAGTAAAGCTGAAACGCTGTCCTTGTTTTTCATAATACATTTAGCTGAGAGAGCAAGAGAAGACCTTCACATTCTTCAAGATCTGAACACTAATGTTTGTATGTATCTATCATAAGCATAGATATGGAGAGTATAAATTGACCTTTTTTGTTATACTGTAGTCATTCTATGTACTGTACTCACAACAGAATCTGCACATCAGGTATCAATGGAATTGTAGGAAATCTATTTCTAGCTGAAATCTAAAAATGAAACAAAAACTGAAGGAAGAACAGAGCTCATGACTTCTAGTCTTCAGGTAATATACAGTAGCTAGAATATTAACGATAGCAAGCAGGGGTCAAAACACACACTCCTCACTCCCCCCCAAAAAACTCTAAAGTCATGGGGAGTGCAAAAACCTCTTTTAATAAATATTTACTTAAGGAACCCTTTGAACTGATTATATTCTATTTTACTGACAGTTTATTTGTAAGTGTCCTTAGTTTTACATAAAACTGTAACGGAAAGAAATTGTCTTTATGTGAGACCTTACGGTATATACAGTATGTCATGATATACAAATGTGTGTTATTGGATTTCTGAATAAGAAAGGATTTTTTCATCTGTAATGAAAGCCAGTAACATTCATGACTCAAAGTCAGCTTTGGGAATCTAAGGAGAGCTGCCACTGTTGAATTAGCAGTATGTCAACAAAAGTCACTGACAACGAACAGTGGCAGACAGCTGTACACACATTCACTTCCTTTAAGATCAATGCAGAGCTAGATTTAGGTTTAAAAATAACCTTCCTGTTAACCAATTAGATTCCAAAATACACATTAATCAGAATGCACATACACTATAATGAAAAGAGAAAGTTTACAGTTTAATTTTTAAATCTCCACTCTTTATCCTACCTCCTAAAAGTAACTAAAAGGTATCGCACAGGCTTTGAAAAATAAGAGTCTCAGGGGCTTTTGTTTCCTATAATGTTTCAAAAGGCATGATTTTTGCAGGATCTCTTTCAGTTGAGCATCTTCACCTGTATAGGTAGTATATGCCTTAGAGACTGAGAAGTGAACTACCCAATTTTGTGCAACAGCATCTGTGTTTTTAACTTTTGTCTCTGTGGCATATACAGTATGCAGTTTGACCTATGCTATAAACTACATGTAGGTCATCAGCCAAATTGCTATTATGTTAAATATTTAAGATACAGTATACTCATCTTATTTATGCATTATACAGATTAGATATTACTTTCACTATGAATGCAACATGTTTACTTTCCAAACTATCTACTCAAATGACAAGTACTGCAAAACTGGCAGTTTATGAAATGAGTGCATAATGTATCTAGCCTAAATATGATTTGTGTAGTTTTGTTAAAATTCTAATTATGTTTACCAGATTATATTCATTTATCACATTGCCGTATTTAAAAAAAAAAGTTACTTTGCTTTCTTAGCAAACAGCTAACATTTTTCTTATGATTTTCAGTCAAATGTTGGAAACATCTTCCACAAGCAGCTCTGTTTCCCACCAGTGCCCTATGCTTCACCCCAGCAGTTTTTTTCAGTGAAGTGCAGGGAAATGTCCTTAAATACAATGCCAGCAAACCGAATGAGTCTGTAACGGGCACTGTCTCAACATGAAATTTCAGTTTCATGATCATTCACAAGCAACTTGAAGCCAGATTTGTTCCCTGTAGTTTTTCAGTCTTAGCCCAACCCTGCCAAAGAATATATTATGAAAGTTAAACAGTGATGAAAGTATTTTTATTATTTTAACCTTTTGGGAGTGGTTATCAAAGTCTTCATCATTCTATTTCTAATTAACTACCATCTAGATGATCAAATAGGAGGCTCTGACTTTTGGAGAGAAAAATGCAAAAATCCCTGCCCATATTATTATCCATTTCTGTATATATTTCTTTTTCATTCATTATTTGCTCTAAACATGCCTTACATCTATTTTTGTTGTAAGTAATGTTTACAAAGAACAAACTGAAGAGGTAGTATATGACTAATTTTGACTTTCAGGATGATGTGTTGGTAACATTTTGCAAAACCTTACTTCAGCTGATATTAGACTAAAAACCTCTAAAATGTATAGTACAGATAATGAGATTTGTTTAGTCACTGAAGAAGAAATAATTTTAGATATAGGTTACTTCTTAAACCCCTTTTTAAACCCCATCTTAAACATTTTTTGCATATTAGTAACAGTGGTAAATCTTTCTCAAATTCACCTTTACAAAATAGATATTATAACCATGCTCCACTAATTCCTAATGCGTACTTCTAAAAAAAGCACAGGCTCAGTCATCTTTGGTTACAGGAAGAATTCAGTCATGAACATCTCACCACTTCCTATGCATTTTCAAAATTATTCTACTTTAGTTAGTAGAAACAATGGCTTGGTATATAGACTTGTGTTAACATTAAAACAGAGTTTATCAGAGTATTTCATGAAGTAGCTGCTCTAAGGTATAAGAACTTTTTAAAGTTTTTTTAGTTGTTTTGCCTTTTTCCTCTATTCCTCATTAAAACACACACGTCAGCTTTATAAAAAAACTCTATAGTTTTAAAAAAAAGTTTAAATTATTTCATAAAGTGTTTTCCTTGAAAACCAGTGTGAGAACTGAGAAGACTTTTGGAGAACTTGTGAACTTTGCACACATCAAAGTGTTTTCTCCAGCTCAAGAATTTGACGAAACAGAGAAAAATGGAACTCACCTTCCTTCTGGAGTACAAATTGTACGCCGGGCTTCTTCGTTGATGTAAAGCACTCTGACTTCATATGGCTTAAGCAACACACTAACTAAATCCACCCAGTGTACACACAAGTTAAGACAGCCACTCAAAGGACAGGTTTTCCCTTGGCTGTGATCCAAGTCCCACTCTCTCTCTCCCTCTCAGCCAAAATGAGCAAGTGAACATCTGGAGCTTCAGAGCACCATTCACAGGCACCTATCCATTAATAACACTGGTGATGACATCATCCAGCTTAGACACACCACTTGGCAGCTGCTCTCAGGTACAAGAAAACTTTGACGGTCTTCTTCACTTATATAACATGCCTTTTTGATAATTTCTCATTGGAACACGAATACTGTACAAGCTTTATCCATTCACGTACAGTACATTGAATTTTTATCCAGATCCATTTTCCCTGAAATAATCCACTTGTTTGGTCAGAGGTCGAAGTGAATTCCCCATTCCTCACGCCAATTAGTTGTGAAACCCCAAATTCTTACTAACCTCTCATTGGATAATGTTTATGCTGCTTCAAGCTCAAAACTGAGTTTAGTGAATTTTTATAGATATTCAATTTTTACTTTCTTGTTTTGATTATGTTACAAGGACATGTATGCTGTATTTTAATTCACCATTAAAAATGTAAGCCATTCTTTTGGTGTTAGACCCTATAACCTAAAATTAGCATCATTGATTCAGTTTAACAGCAACTTTACCAAACTTTGTGTACTGTATTTTCTAATGGTTAAGAGACCAGTTACATTAAACAAAAAATAAAACAGCAGGTATCAAGTTAATTGTGTTAATACTCAATAATCATTAAATTAAACTGCTCAATAATCAAGTTTTTTCATATACCGTACTTAAAAGCAAAGTCTATCTATTATTACATCATGATTTTTGTCTGGCGATACACAGATAACTTCTAAAAATGCTTAAATACATGGGTTTTTTTCTTGCCCCTAATAAGCATAATATTTTCTGTTTTCTTCTCGACAATGGAAGAAGGCCTTGTGAAATAATGAAAAGTTAGGTAAGGGTTAGGATTCTATCATAAATTTGTTCCCCAACCACAAAGCAAATTCCAAATATATCACTTCATTGTGATCTGTTGCTTTCCAAAGGCATCTTGTCTAATCAGATATTGGGTTTGAAATTTGAAAAAGGCAGACAGATCAATGTTATGGTTTAATCTTAGCTATAGCTACATATTGTAATACCTAACAAAAGTTCCTGAAGAATACTACCCACAAAGATTAATTCAAAACATGCACCGCTCACAAAAAAAAACTTAAGCAAGCAAAATAACATACTTTCAAATGTTGATCAGCATAAAAACCTGTCCTCTTCCATCTAATAAATCTCTTCCTTTTAAATTCATTTCCTGTTGTGCCTTTATCTTAATCGGCTTAATCGGCTTAGAGTACCAATGCCCCTTAAAGCTATAATTATGCCACAAAAGAAAACTGGTAAAAACATTCCACTTTGTTATTCTTTTTTAGTTGCTTATTTCCTTTATAAATACTTTGGTGGTACACTAGAATGTATGAAAATATATTGCACATACTTGACCATGTCAAAACACCATGTCATGGAAACTAGATACAACAATTCACATGAGAGCAGAAAATTTGAATTCAAAGGATTCTTCTAAATTATGTGTGAAATATAAATTTGCATTAAACATAGCCTCTGCTTTCCAGTAATTAAGCTCAATTAGATATAGTTAAAATTATTTATAGAGCTTGGCTGCTCACATAAGTAATAGGATTATGAGCATGCTTTCGTTTAATGGGTCTAAAGCATTTGAATCGAACAGAATGAACAGTCAAGGTTACAGCAACGCAGAAAGTCAACTACTAGAAATGTAGCATAACTGCCTTATTGCATATTTAACAACACTGATGATTTTTTATGTTATCATTTGCTTTAGGGAGGTTTACAATTTAAACTAATAATTGTTCTAAGAAACTTATTTGTTTTGTCTCTAAAATATTTACATACTTTATTAACTTTAAGAAGTGGGATTCATAACTTTTTTTCCTACATTACAACACTATTGTCAAAGTAAACATTAAGCAACACAATTCCTTCCACAAATATAAGTAAAGAATATGGTTATTAAACCATATACTGAACCTATATACCTTTTATCTCCATAAAGATAAAAGGCCTATAAACCTGCCATTTTACCTATATAATCGTCTAAACAAATATCATACAGTAATCATATAATTATTTATGTCTAAATACATGACAAATAATGGCAAGGAGCATCCAATTAAATTTAAAGAACACAGGCAGAACCAAACAAATCAATAAGTATCCTGTTGATATAAAGGAGTACAGTGTAAGTGCAGTAATCAACATTATCCATCCACACATATTAATGGTACAGTGACATGTTAGGTTCCTAAGCAGATAAAACACTAGAAATATTGTTGTACAACTCATACACTACAGCATGTACCCACTTGCAACTCAGGACACATTTCTCCTCTAACTGTGCTTTTAAATACATTTTTCTGAACCAAGTACTGTTTGTAGCATCAAGGAGGCAAGACACAAATCTATTGAGAAGAGTCTAACATTTAATTAGCGGAGTCTCAAAGTTGTGTGATAGAAAAGGAGGAATTCAGTCCTATAACTGTCTTTGTTCTCTGGTCTATTAACAACGTACAAGGTTTAATGGCTTTGTGCTTCTTCACAAATTGCATTCTAATTGCATACTTTAAATGGCTTTTAGTTAAAAAAAAGGAAATTGGAAAAAAAGAACAATTTAGAAATATAAAAGGCCCCATTTCCTCTATTTTTGGAAGTGATGATTTCACCTAAAACAATAAATGAAAGAGGCAATTAACAATAGTACTAAACTGTCTAATGATTCTAAGAAGCCCTTATTTTCTGCAATTACCTAAAGGGTATTCCACAATACACATCACTGACAGCTTGAATGAAGATGCACGCAGCCTCTCTGTTCTGTTTCCTAATTGTCTTTTAAAAAAATGAAAAGAAAACATTTTTCTTTACTTTTCTTATTGTTCTTATTTGATATGTGCATAATATCAATTATCAAACAGGAACCTAGCTTGGGTGGCACAAGTGGTTAGCATAGCTTACTTGCAGCTCTGAGGCCTTGGGTTCAATTCCTGGGGAGTGGAGTTTGTATGTTATCCGTGTTCATTTGGGCTTCCTCCCACAGTCTAAATACATGCTGGTAGGTTAACTGTCTTCTGTATAATAGGCCCTGGTTTGAGTGTGTACCCTGCAATGGACCGGCATCCCATCCAGGATGTTTCCTGTCTTGCACCCAGTGCCTTCTAGAATAGGCTCTGGGCCACCATGACCCTGAATTGGAAAAGCAACGTCTTTCACCCATAAAGGCATGCAGTTTGAGCATTATATTTCTGATTAAAAATATTAAATGTTCAAAACAATGTGTATAAATAATTTGTAATTTAACAAATAGATACTGTACATCACTTAAATGGAGTGGATACTTTTGAAAGGCACTGTATAGCACTTTACAAATACTGTAGGAGGAGACCCCTTTTCACCCACCTGGATTGCAGCAATCCTGTACCCAACAACACAGCAGTAAAGGTCGGAGAAGTGAGAAATTGCTTCAGCAATTAGATTGAGGGGGAACTTTATTCCAGATTTTGCTAGTCCAGAGTGAAATTTAGAAAGGACACCACAGTTAACACCCCTACTCTTTTAAACAGTGCTGTGGCAGCTTTTATCTGAGCTACTGTAGCATCAAATTCATATATTCCAACTAAAACATCAATATGCATACTACTTGCAGAACAATTTATTTAATCACTTTGTTACATTGTTGCAAAGGTTTAGTCATAGGGGTGAGAAAACTTAAATAAGATTTTGTACTACTGTGTGTTTATTATACAAATATCTTCTTCTGTGACTTGTTCAAAAGTAATACATACTGTATCTTTATCACATTACAGCATAATCACCTGAAATCAATTTCACATCAGGACACTACAGAATATTCAGCATAAAGTTAGAAACTTACTTAAAGAAAGAGTGACAATGGCAAGAGTTAAACAAGAAGGACAGGCTATTTATAGTAGAAATGTCAAAGCATTTATGGATTTTGAAGTCTTGGCATGCACCTTAAGGAACCTTTTTCTGGGACTTGTTATTATTGAGGCCTCAAAACAAATAACATTTTAACCTACCATTTCAGATTATACTATGTTAAAATATGCAATTTTATGATGCAGGATTTCATAAGCGTGTTTAAGCATGCTTTGGTGGGTAATGTAAATAGCTTGTGGAAAGGAAAACAGCATCTTGAGCCCTACAGGGATGTTTCTTAAAGAGTCACAGCCGTTTTTCGTAATATAAAAATACCTTCAGGGTAATTAAGAAAGTTCCATGTATCTGTAAGCTATACTTTTCCCTCCTTAATGAAGTTTAAACTTGTTTGGGAGAAGTATCACATTCCTAAACAGGCAGCTGTGGAAAATTTAATTTCCTGGATAGGATTTTTCTACTGAAATGCATTAGTTTCTTTATCCTGCTTCTTAAATGTGGCTGAATTCTTATTGGCTGAGAGGAAACAGAATTATTTCACAATACATTATTTACCAAAGGATGTTACAATCCCATATACTGTACATATAAAGTATACATAATTTGGTTAACCATTAAGCGTCACAATTTGATATACTGTAAAGAAAGCATTTTTATTTATTATTTTAGTATAACGTAATAAAGCAGAGTTATCTAGAGAGATCAAGGGGAGTTAGCTAGAGAGAAATTTGATTTTGAAGCTTAAAAGGACTAATTTAACTTCTGTGTTAAGAAACTAGAATTATATATAACAAGTTGGAAGATAATTGGCGAAAGAGTTTTGAAACAGGAGCAGTTCCATTGCCAGCTGTGTTTGCCAAGCAGCTGATAAACTGATATGGCTGTGAAAAGTCCGAAAACTGTTGCAACGTTTTAGGTACGTACTAATGTGATGTAGCTTTTGTTGTTGGTGAAATCTGCAAAATTTCAATTAAACTTGTGCAGCTCTTTCCATGAAAACAAAATTGAAAAGGTATTCAAACATGCGGGTATAAGCTGGCACAGGACACTAGTTTTGGACCACTAATGAAATGTCTTATCTGTCCCAGTTTACCTGCCTTGTATGTATTTAGGTCTGAACCCAACCAATTTCAAAAGTGGAGAAAAAAATAATTGCATGTGTTAGGCAGAAAATGATGACAATAATAATAATAATAATAATAATTGCTTACACTTATATAGTGCTTTTCTGGACACTCCACTCAAACCCCTTTACAGGTAATGGGGACTCCCCTCCACCACCACCAATGTGCAGCATCCACCTGGATGATGCGACGGCAGCCATAGTGCGCCAGAACGCTCACCACACATCAGTTATCAGTGGGGAGGAGAGCAGAGTAATGAAGCCAATTCATAGATGGGGATTATTAGGAGGCCATGATTGGTAACAGCCAATGGGAAACTTGGCCAGGACACCGGGGTTACACCCCTACTCTTTTCGAGAAACGCCCTAGGATTTTTAATGACTACAGAGAGTCAGGACCTCGGTTTTACGTCTCATCCGAAGGACAATAAATAATTTTGCAAAGCTATAATAAGTGCCAATAAAAACTTTGACTAACTGAACTGACAGGACTGTCTTTCACAATGATGCTTTTAGAAAAAAACAAGGCAAAAATGGTTTAACAATAACATTTTAACTGAATCATGTTTTCTTCTGCAATGTGAGGTGGGTTTACACTACTTTAAAAGTCACTGCACAACAATTCACACCACCTGCAAACTATAAGACTCTTTAAGAAATATCTCCATTGCTGAAATAGTGTCTCCATACCTCAAAATCAGATGTACACCCCAGTTGTAAGGATGACATTATTAAAAATATTTAAAGTCTCAGATTTAGAAGGTTAAATAATATAACGATATTCTCAAAGTCTGCAATCACATACAAATCCTATCAAATAGCTTTGTTTATATCAAATTAGAATATATACATTTTTAACTGTATAGCACCTTTTAAAAGTTTAAAGACACTTATAAGTAAATAGTATTATATTATTGAAAGGTGCCTGAATAGATAATACAACAAATTACAGAGAGCTAACCTGCGCCAATGCTTCTCAAGAACTTGGAAAAGAATTGTGGAAGAAAACTGGCAGTGCTTAGTGGAAATCTCAGGAAAAAAATGCCTGTTGAAAGAGCACCTCCACTAAGCTACTGTATATCAAAATGGAATGCATGGCTGACCTGTGTTAATTTGCAATGTTTGTATTGTTTCCAGGTTGGATCTGGTGTGGATGAGCTGTTACAAATTTAATAAAACCAAAATGAAAAGTCAAATATTTATGACCAACTACAATACTTGCTTATTGTAGTAGTGTTACTGTATATAAATGGTAGGGCATCACCATTACAGCACCCATCTTGCTAATGTACAGTAGTTATTCAGCTCCACAGTGAGAAATGTGTTCATGAGTTAAGGGGACAATCATGCATTAAGCACCTTGTGGTAAATAGAAAATAATTTATAATCTTTATGTATACAAGATTATAGCAGCTTTAATTCCAGATAACATCTAAAAAAATACTTTTCCTACATCAACTTTAGGAAAGGAGTACACCCTCTCACCTGGTATATGCAAGTCTTGATATATGTATATTCAGATTTCATTATAAAACTGAAATAGATCCATAAAGATTAAGTAGCACGGCAAGTTCTTTTCTTGAATGAGCAGTGCAGAGTAAGCATGATGCAATTACCACATTTTCACACATGTGAAGCAACCTCTGTATTTGATCTTGCGCTTCATTGCTGAAAAAAGAGTAAGCCATACTGCAATTAAGTTTGTGAACCACCTAAGTGATTGTATTATTAACAGTGTATTTTATGTTTAGTTACTGAACAGTACAGTACTTAAATAATAGTTAAAAATTAATTCTCTCTCTAATGTTTATTTACTGTACAGTATATATTCTAAGTTATATATTTAAAAATGTTCATCAATTCTTTTTATACTTATGTTTACGCAAGGGCTAAGAAAGGGTAGCTTCCAATTTACGAGTTACGTCAAGATGGAAGTCAGGGAATGGATGTAAAACTAAGTTTGGCAAACTCTGAACATGTTGAATCCAATAAAAGGAAATAACAATAGCCAAACCGATTATTGTGCTTTTGAAGATGCCAGGAGCACCGATTAAAATAGATGACCACATTCCATGAACTTATAGTAGTCCGTCATATTTTTTTATCTTTAGACATAACATACTGAGCTATGTGGGAACAAATGGTAAAAAAGATCAACAGAAAAACTAGCTTAAGTATCATACTATTAAGAAAGGTTCAAAGTATCCAATCACAATGGATTTTCTGCATATTAAAGTGTATTAAATGACCACTCCAAGCATAAGTATTCTTTCAGGGATGATTTTAACAAAGAAATATTTTATCTGTGCAAATAAGGTTAGTGAATCTAGTCAGATATACAGGTAACTGCTTCTGAACTAAAACTATATTAATGTCAAGAAATCAAATTATAAAAATGAACAATTTTGAATCGGTTTGTGGAATAGTGTTTATCAATAGCAAATACAGTCAATTCAATTTAAATGTTTATTATGTTGTGAAGTGGCAGGTAAAACTTTCAGTGGCAGCATTTTTTTCAAAATGAAATTATTTAGGTCTATGTAGTGTTACAGACATAAATTAAGAATATGACAATTGTTTTACATTTTCACACTATTTACCAGGAAACTTTTTAAATGAATCAATTAATCATAATTCTTCATAATTAAACAAAAACATTTTTGTCACTGGAGAGATCTGAATTGAAATTCATTTTTATGACAGGATGTAATATCAGCCAAGAAAAGAGAGAAATTGAATTGAAATACAAAATTACAAAACCTCTTTATAGCCATTCTGTATCTTATTAAATTTAACCTATTCAGTGTTCACAAAATAAATTAATCAAAAAACTAACTACTGCCATAAAAAGAAAATTATTTCAGAAAAGGAGTGTTTAGTTTCATACTACACATTCAAATGTAAAGAATAAGATTTCCATGGTAAGCAGGTTCAAAGTGTCTACTGACATAGTACAAAATTAAATTTACACCATAAAAATTAAAGAAGGTCTAAGGTTCAATTTAGAAGAAATGGAAATAAATAAAACATGTCTTTTATCATTTTAAAAATAAGTCTTTCCACACTAACCCCATATATAATTTTCTTGTGTAGTTTATGACCCAAAGAACTTAAATTGAAAGTTAAAAATAAAATAATTGGACACCAGTTTCTTTAAATATATGCTATCTGTACATATGCTTCAACTTTATGTCTTAAGGAAACAAAAATCACAGTATTTAAAAAATCATTAAATCACTTTGTTAACCATCATACAAACCTCTGCAATTCATCTCGTTTAATATGCTTTTCAATTACTTCCAAATTAAACATTTGCTGCAGTGTTTACACAGATGTATCCTATACAGTCTTTGCAATTGGATTAAATGTACAGTGACATCACTCAAGGCATGGCTCATTTTTACTTAAAGACCAGGAAATGCATAGAAGAGGCTTAGGGACTATTCTAGGCACCAAACCTTTACACACAGTATGGAGGCAAGGTATTTGAAATTCACTGAAGACAACATTAACCAAGAAAGTACTGTTGCCTTAAACATTTTTAGGAATGCTCTTTAACCAGATTTATAAATATAATGTATCAATATATTATTTATATTATTTGTGTAAAAATGCAAAATCAGGGACATTTGTGATTAAACAACTGCATAGCAACTCTTACAGGTACCACTACCGTGTTTGCTCCCATTCTATTTTGCTTAGAAAGCCATTTCTTCTCATGATTATCCACATGAGATGGGACTCTTGCATAGTAATGATACTATTTGCATTTGCAAAACTGCATGATTCCCACCTATGAGTGTAACTGCAACGCAGTAAAATGTTTTTTTTTAAATGAAATGAAATTAAGAAAAGTATTGTAATACAATATATGTATTATAACACTTATTCCACAACCACCTCTTTGTCCATTAGATACTTGGAACATGCAGGTCAGTTTGTATCTAGCATCCAGCTTTCATGAGAGGGGAATAAGGAGGATGCTTGATATATACTCCTCTTTAATTCCCAAATACATGAGAAAAAAATGTCTGCTACTCTTGCAGGAAACATTCAGGGTCCTGTGATATTTGGTCCACTGCTACGATGGTGAAAAAGTGAGAATCATCCAGCTGATGACAAAGTAAAACAGGAACACAGGGTACACCACAAGAGCTTTGCGATTTGGAGGCTGGCTGTCAGCCAAGAAGGCTGTAGATGCTGAAAAAAAAACACTAAGCATTAGTTTCTCAACGTAATGGGTTTCTTACTGAAAATGTCTACAAAGCATTTTAGTGCATACAAATACTTCATAAATGTACATCTTGATACTTGTATCTTTCTCTTTGATTTAAAAAGGAATAAGGCATTAAGGTTCTCCAACTAATCCAATGGAGTGTGTTATGAATGATTCTGTTGAGTACAGCGCCATCTGCTGGGAAGACTTTGAATATTAAAAATATTCAGCACTAACACTACTGTATTTTATGAAATGCATGCATTTTGAGTCTAAAATAATGATAGAACAATACATTCTTTTCCCCAGAAAATAATCAAATAACCTACTTACCAAATGTTGACCAGCCAAATGAAGCAAAGACTACTATGAACCGAACTATAAAACCAATGTTGCCAGAATTCCCAAGTAACACCAGCCTGCAGACAATCATGGCAACTGTCAGAGGCATAATACAATACCCAAGCACACACAAGCTCTGGAAGAAGGAACTACGGAGGGAAAAAAAAAGACAAAAAAATGTACTTCTCAGGTACAAAGTACAGATGCAGGTCAGCTGTTATGGGCATTCATTTACCGTGCTAAGATACTAATTATAAAACTAATAGTTTACCTAATGAAACAAATGACAAAACGTGATACTCTTTCAACACTTATTCTCAAATGATGCAACGTTCAATATCCATGTGTGAAAATGTAGGTGAAACTTTAGATTCAGTAACTTGTGGCGCCTCCTTGAGCAGCAATGTATGCAATTAAACAATTGATTAGTCTCTCACATCTATTTAGAGGACTTTTGGCCAATTCTCCTTACAGAACCCCATCAACAGGCTTTGAGGACTGCCAAAGATTTTCTCAGTTCGTGGCATGACTTTTTTCCACACACTTGTTTGATGAAGGCCAAACTCATAACATTGCAGATCTTTATATGGGGTGCGGCTTTCCAAACTCAGACTTCAAGGTCTACCTAATTATTGAAACACCTGATTTTAATTACTGTATTCTCTTAATTGAGCTAATGAAGAAGGCTATCGTGGTAAAATAATGAAATTTCAATTTTTTTACGGGGTTCACCAACATTTTCTTGGCACTGTACTTACTCTTATTAAATGCTTTTCATGCACACATAGAGATGGAATGTGTAAATACTGAATGTGAATTACAACACTTGGTACTTACATGGTACCTCCAAGTAGCTTAGAATTCAGTGTAATAATAACAGATCCAAACCAGATGATGACAAACACTTCTGCAAACTGGGGCCCTCCATCATCTTTACTGTCTGCAGACCCTCCCTGCAACATACTGTACACACAAAAGTGAAATTATATTTTACAACTTCTATATTGTGCTCATTGCCAATGCAATGGCACAACACAGAAGGCTAACCCTTTTAGTTCTTATTGAAAAAGTAATAATAGTGACACGCTGTATTACGTCAAAATTATCCTGAACCATATCTAAATTTTACATTTGGTGCAAAAACAAATTGAGAAATCAGGCCTGGATTCTTACTTATGATCCAGGTGAAAATGACTAATTTATCAGTTCAGAACTTTTAAAACAGTAATAATAATCTGCTCATAAAAAATAGGAATTGTTTAATATAAGCATAACACTTAGACAATAATAAATTGTTACTGACTTACAGAGCAAGTGTGACGCACAGCAGCAAAGGACCCCATAAATCCCCTGAAAGCAAAAGGGGAAAATGTATGCAAATTTCATTACATGCTGAATTTTAAAATATTTATTTGCAATGAAATATAATTCTACATGTTTTAAAAAACTGATTCAAAATGCTAGTCAGGCATATTCTACTTATCAGTACTAATACATATGGAGCCATAAAACACCACATAAATCAAGCTGTTACAGAGGTTCTGGCCACACACAGACATTCCAGATGAAAGCACTATAAATGTGATGCCTGTGCTCAAAGCTCCAGAATCTGCCTGGGTACCAGGAAGATAGTGAAAAGATACTTACGGAAGAACCTTTCCTGTTGTCCTGTTTCAGTATGTATTCGTGCTTAATAATTTTTTATCTATCTTTTTAATATTCACATCACATATGCTTAAGATTTTGAAATGAGGAATGGAGCTGCACAAGGCTAAGAATGTATCCTTTATGCTTTATGATTTAATACATCCTTTATTCAATGTAATATTTGTGACAGTAAAAACCATCACCAAATTATAAATCAGAAATTGTTCATCTTTATCTTTAAATTCAAAGAACCGTTTTTGATTTTGGGACAAACACAAATTGTGTTTGTCTTAATACTCACAGGCACACGAATTAGACAATTCACTCAAAAAATTATACTTACAGTCTCTAAGTAATGCAGAGCTTTTTTTAGGATACAACACATGAACAAACTTCTTCCCAACTGCCTTCAAATCTCTCATCTGTACAAATAAAGAAACATTTTACTTTAACAAAGACTAACTTAACAGTCACTAGGCATAATATTACACTAAATCTAAAGCATGCTTTCAGAGGCAGGTAATGGATAACTGCCTTCAGAAGCTCAACAAATTTCTGTTACCTTCCCTGGCCAGGAAACATCTCTCATCATAGATAAAATCATACAAGACAATTAAGACTCTTGCTCTTTCAGGTGACCAACATAATATTTGACAGAAGTTCTTCAATATTTTATACAGTGAGTGCAACTGATTATACAAATACAATTCATACATATCATGTTAGGAATTGCATTTCTTCAATTTGTACAATCCACAAAAGCTGTTTCCACAACTAAATAGGTAGGTTTCAAAACAATTGCAAACTGTCATTTTAAAAAAGTGCAACTGACCTGCCAGCAATTAGTATATCTGATGGATTACGCTTCATCCATACTGGACATAGAGATGTGAAAAGGGTCTACACTAGACATGACTTGGAAACAATCCATATAAAAAAGTTGCAATTAACTGCAGCACTACTCATGCATTCATATGCCACAGGAGATAGGCTATTCCAAAAACTGTGTGCACAACTACCACTGTAATGCAAACAGACTGTATTTTACTGGAAGAAGATGCATCACACTGTATAAGTATTTGAACCACTTGCTCAATTATATTACAGTACCATTTAACAGAATTCGCTTTACCGGATTTCAGATGTGATGCACAAAACTGCTTGTTTCGTATGCTTTAGCAAATCTTATACAGTATATTTATGACATAAAATAAAGAGCTTGAACATTCATGATAAAAAAGGTTAATGATCAATTTTAATTGACTGTGCTGATTGTTATTGTTAAAACAGTAAGTCAAAAGATCCAAAAATTTATTTTTCATATAATAGTGTTTTTGGGCTGAAAAATGTCACTCCTGATTTAATGAACATTTGGCAATAACAGACACCCAATCACCTCTATTAGTCTGTTAAACTGAGCATTTACTGTTTCCATGTATGCAGACATACACACTATCAGTAGTATTAATAAAACTGTGATAATAAAAACTACTGTTATAGTTTCAATAAACTTAACTACTGTAAAATTACAACTAAGGAGAGAGATGTTCTATTTTTATACAAGAAAATAAGAAAAGCTGCAAACAGGGGGATTCTATTTAGTCCATTTAGGCAACTTTCTAACTGTATAAATAAAACTAAAATTACTTGGAAAGCTAAACTAAAACAAAGCCAAATTTGATGGCTGGGCCATGGCAGATGCATGCCAGATGGTCAGATCCCTAAGGATGTCATATATGGAATGCTACATACTGAGAAGGAGTCCCTGGAAAATCAATAACTTTCCTTCAAGGACATGTGAAAGTATAATACAAGAGTGTGATAAAAAGAGCTACTCTTTCTATACTGAAAACCAGAAGTCTTGATGAAGACATTATAACCTGAAAGCATGCAATAAGAAGCACCAGAAAGCATAGAACGATAGAAAAAAGAACAGGTGCAGATTAACAGATTTTACATGCTCCTACTGCAACAGGGACTGCTACTCTCATATTCCTTACTCAACCACCAGTGCTGTTGCAGCAATTAGACCCTAGGCACATACTGTTGTCTTTACAGGCTTGGGGATGCCAATGGTTACACTGAGATAACAGGATACACAAAATTAAAGAATTGTGAAGAGTTAATGAGCTGTGTGTGCACACCTTTTATTACGACACTATAACTTACAATGGTTTCTTTAACAGGCTCATCAAGTGTGGAGTACTCATCATCTTGCATTGGGGAGCCAACTGGAACTGTGATCTCTCCCTCCACAGGAATGTCTTCTGAGATCGATACATCTGAAAGCCCTGCAAACTGCAACATGTGCCCATAGAGGTCCATCAGTAGGATCATTCTATGTCATATCAACCACATTTCAGTTCTGGGTGACAAACAGCACAACAACAATAACAAGTAGATAGATTTAATTTCATTTATTTATCATACAAATCTGGGGAAACTCTAAACTGATTTCTAAAAGCTGTTTGGATATGATAATAAAAAGCCAGTACAGCACTGCTAGTAAACTTTTACACCCAGGGAGATTTTTAGTCACAGAACACAAAAAAAAAACACAAGCTGACAAAATGTCTACTTTTCATAGTTAAATTGCAGCTGTTGTGTCATCAAGGGATCTTTTTAGAAGTGTCAGATTGGTAATAAAATGTCACATGTAATACATAAGAATAGATAATAAAAAAAATCATTTGGGGATCTTTATTCCTTAAATATATTTAGGAAAGATTCCATCCATATACTTCAGAGAGATTGCATTTTTAAGGATATTCCAGCATAATTAGGAGAAAGGAAGCAATTCACATATGAAAAGAAAAAATGTATAAAAGTGTTTAAATACAATACTGTATCTTGGAGTGATGATGACACTCCTATGCCATACGCAGAAAAATGCCCTCCTTTCCCAAGAAGACATGCTTTAAAACTTTTCAATCTATTTTCGTAGACAATATAGACTTATTGCATTTTTCCCCCATTTCGAAGGGCAAACCTACAATATTTCCCAATTCTTATTAGACCGGTTCAATATATGTATTTAACTGATCATTACTTATAGATCTTTAGCTGCGCAACGCTTTTCTTCCAAAGAGAATTGCAAATATTCCCAACAGGTGTACTAACAAATACTTGCATTTGGCAAATTTGAATGTATTACTCTGAACCCAGTCTCTAGAAGATTAATTAAAACCATTCGAATACCTTAATTATTATTCTTTGATTAAATATAAAGTCTGCACAGAATAAAATATATGTGAAAAGGAGCCTTCATAACAACCGAACTAAAAACAATTCTATAAAGGCCTGTCTCTGAAAACAAATAAACAGTAAAGCCTAATGTTACAGTCCATGATGCTTACACTTTCAGACACTGTTAGAAAACAGTGGTGCCCACCTTTGATGCATACATGTGTTAGATAAAAATGTAAAAATGCTTCGTTTCTTACCAGAGGTTTGTTAGACTCATTCACTTCCGCCATTTTTGCTCATCTAAGCTACGTGGAGACAAACATGTTGCGTCATCAGAAGCGACACTTTGTGCGCCTTCTTTTAAAAACGTCACGTGAAAAAGATCAAGTAGTGCAATGTGCATATACAACCATGGGATGGCGTGTTTTTACCAAAATAAACCACTTTTCTTAGGAACAATGCTCGGATTTAAATATTCAGAGATGTCAACAGACTTACCTTACTTACCGATGCGCTATGTCATGCAAGTAAGACCTATAATTCAAAGACTGATGATTTAGATTATATTAGTTTTTCCCTAAAGAAAATCTTCTAGAAACCCTCTTCCTTTTCAGGTTTTTGAAAAAAACAACGTAAATATAATATTTTAACTTTCTAGGTCTTTAAGCATCTAAAATGATCAATGCTTGTGTAACGTATTTGTTCAGATTATGTTATTATTGATAAACATATAAAACGTTAAATTCATTTAAAAATGAATTTGATAAAATCTTAACTACGAGTTTGTAAAAATCATGCATTGATGAGATTCATTGAACATAATTCAGCTTGTGCAGTAAGATACTTGTCTTATTAAGAGCACTAGTATTTAAATCTGTACGGAACATCCCTTGACAGCGAACCCTCATTATATTCTTCATTGCAACTTAAGATGGTTACAGTATTTATGTGGAATTATCTTTACTAAACGCATTGTTAGAACACTAAAATTAAGCACGGAGGTACTATATTCTACTATTGTAAGTTGGTCATGCCATAATTATTTCCTGATAATCAAGAAAGAATCAATACAGTATCAATCGTGATGCAGTAAGTCAGTCGGTATAGCCGTTATATTTTGCTAATATTGTAATAGGACAAGTCATCTGTAGTCCAAAGAATACTATACACTACAAGTCTCGCAATTTTTTAAAGTTAACATTCTCAAAAGTGTGATCAGCATTTTTCTTTTAAAAAAAACTTCCAAAAAAGTCTATAGTTTAAGCACCAAGGTTTTAATATGGAACTGGCACAATTCCATGCCCGGGCCTTACAGAGAGGGTTGTCTTCGGGAGTCCTCCAGCTCGGCCAGGATAAGAGACTCCCCCGTTTAGGAAAGCTTTCCTTTCTAGGAAAAGTCGTTGCTGTCGCTTTAAGACAGGGCTGCGGATGTGAGATGGGGAGGATCGTTGTTCTGCCCTGCCTAGATCGTATTTTCTTCATTTACTGTACCAAATCCCAGAACAAGGAAATCCTGAAACACGGGAATTCTCTCAGAAGGCGTTTAATCCGAAAAGGGGAATCTTAACATCATTCACGCCTACCCTTTGAGAACTATATTGGTCTAAGCGTTGCTGCTTAGACACATTTAGTAAACCATATCTGACATGTGTTCACGGGAGAGAACGGGAGTAGATCTGTTACAAAACTGGGAAAATGACTGGATGCACTTGGGAAGCTAGAAGAATGTACAGACGCACATTGCTTGCATCGACCTTTGGTGGGAGAGATAGTATGTGATACATTCGCAGAAGAACTGCAAACCGGTCGGGAGCACACCCGACTCCAGTTTTTTCAACTCTTTAAATCTGGGAAGCCATCTGGAGAACATTGATATTATTTGGAGAGAAAAAAAAAACTTTTACTTGCAACTGCAGACTGAGTTGGCGGGGTTGGATTTGGATTAATAATAAAACTAATTTTTCATTAACTGCAACAATGGGACATCCTCCCTTGGAGTTCAGTGACTGCTACTTGGACAGTCCGGATTTTAGGGAGAGGTTAAAATGTTACGAGGCGGAACTCGAAAGAACCAGCAAATTTCTTAAGGACGTAATAAAAGATGGCAATAACGTTATCAGTTCAATCAAGAGTAAGTATTCAATGATATTGTCTATTATTATAGTACGCCATTGTTGGTCTAGCTTATCAAATAACTATTTGCTTGATTTTTCTCAGGATTTTAATATTTTCTTTTACCTTTTACAACATCACATACGTCTTCTGATTATTGTAATAATTATTATTATAATAATAACGATGAACACAATACTGGTCTTTTTCTGCATAATTTCCATTTAGTCCGCAGCAGGGATGATGCGCCAGCTGTCTCCTTTTGCTTATTGTTTTGGTCTGCAGGGGCATTGATTTTAGAAGCTTTTATTATCGAAGCGCATTTTTTTTTCAGAACAAATTTAGTTAGCATCGTTAATACAAGTCGGCAAGAGTGACCTTTACAGAACCCTTGACGTGTTTTGTTTGTGCGAACAGAAAACTAAAGATGCTAAAAACAGCCTTCACCCAGTGCGTAAAGGTACCATCGACCTGCGCAGTGATGTAGAAATGTTGATTACAAAAAGTAGTTGCTGCAATTCATTGGGATGAGCACAAATGGCACTGACTATCCCACCGATAATCATAAGAATAAAAGACTATTATGGACAGCATAGCAAATCTGAATCATTTTCAAAATGCCTCTTACTCCTCTTACGCCTTTGTCCAAAACACCGTTACTATCAATGAAACGTTATTTCCAAGGTGAAAAATTAATATATAAATTAGATTCTGCATTGCCTTTATGTATTATATTGTAAAGTTTTAAAGATTGTTATGCTTCCATAATAAGCAGACCTTTTGCATTTTGTATTTGCACAGTTGTATAACCACAGACCAATAACCCTCTATTATTAACATTTTATGGTCTAGAAATATATCTAGGTTTGCAGGATACTAATGAAGACGTATAAGCCACTATAACAAGGAGTTGAATGCTCCTTGACTTAAGTTTAAACAATGAATCATATTTGGATACTGTAATTAGATTTTTTTTAAACTGCAGGTATCTCTTGGGTAAGTTAAAGGCCTCTCTAAATTTAGCTGAAAAGTTGGCGTAAGAATACAGTTTGCTTTTAAGTACCGGTTTCAAAAGTGGTACAGTATATTCTTAAACTAGAATGTGTGTATTATGAATACTCTGGGTTAGATTTTCTAAAAGTCCCTGTAAGCAGTAAAAATGAATTTATACTACTGTACATTATGTGCTAAGCAAGGCAATGGCAATTAGGAGAGGAGAAAGGTTGTTGGAATCATCTACTGTTTGTGCATGACATTTTAAAAGTCTTATTCATGTAATCAAAAAAAACTTCAAATCCTTTCTGACATTGTTGCTCTGGATAAAGAACTTAGTACATGCAGTTCTGCTAATTTACTGTTTCAAATAATTGATCTTTTAACAGGCAGGGAAAGATTAGTTTGTGTGAAAGGGTACAGAACTATGATTAACAGACAAATGAAACTGGTTTGATATGACAAAGTACATCACAGTAATCACACTCTTGGATTCAAGGGACATTAATATTTGGTTGTGTAACTGCAAGATAACAAATAAATGCTTGCTTGCTTGCTTGCTTCCCCACCACAGCAAAAGAAAAAGTAAAACTGAAGTTTTCTTTTGGACAGTCATTCTATATGTGGTCTCTGTCGGAGGCAGCTAGTTACAGTATGTGAATGGCTGATTGATCAAATACCACATTCTTCAACCTCCCCAATCCATGGAGTCAGTTAGATTTCCACTGAACAAATATGAATGAAAACAGACCTCAGTTAAGCCTTGGATTTACATTGATCTGCATGCTTAATGTCTCAGAATATAACAAAGTGTGTCTTTAAAATGTCCTGATATTGACACTGTATGAATTTTTCACAGTATCTTGATGTAAATGAAGTAGATGTCCAAGTCTAGTGAGAACACTTCATTATTGGAGAATCACACACAGCACTAATGCAATGTTCAGTGTTGAACTAATACTTTGTTCTGCTACCCTCTACCTATTAAATGGTACAGCATCTGTTTAATGGAGGCTCAGGAACTGGATTACTGGGTTATATCCTTTGCAGGGATTGAGTGAGGATCCTCATGTATATGTGCATTATACAAAGAAATATCAACAGTAATTGTTGTTACAGTGGCTTTAAGTCCAGACTTTATAAAATAATACAGCCAAATCACGATCCACGAGTATGGCCTTTTCACATTATTATTGCTTTGTCTTTGTCTTGTCTGAGTCTAAGAAAGTAATGTGTTAGTTGGTTAGTGCACAATCTTAAGCTAGTGTTCACTGTGGTTTGTTGTTATTGCTGGCTTTGTAGCTATGAATACTGTATTTCATAGAATTGCACAGACCCGATAACAAACAGATAATTACTACGTTAGTGAAAAGCAGTGTTTTACAGTGACAAAACACACCCATAATCTGTACATTTCTTTCATCTGTAAGAAGCTCTAGCAGAACATTCAAACTTTGTGTAATTGACTAATGTCCTTTAAACTTTAAAAAGAGGGTGCCATATTCCATTTTGTCAGTTTCATCAGATGCCAATAAAGTAGAATTTACATTTACTTTCCTGTCATAATGTACCATAAATCAATGAGCCTCTTAGGGTCTGTGCTTTTTTCGATTTCTTATTTTCTTGAATATCTCATGTGTTGCAACTTTATACCTCCTTAGCACAGAGCTGTGATGAGCAGTTGTTTAACAGCAGGTAGTTCTGGGGAGCCTCATTCCATCCAGTTTTATGTGTCTTCTTTAAATAGCTCATTATAATGTTAACGTGAACTAAGTCAGTCAGTAGTTGGCCCGATCAAGTAATTGCAAGCATAGGTATAAACCTAAACCCCCAACATCAGAACATGTGGGCTGTCTGGCCTATTTGGCAAAGTATTGAGACTTCTGCTATACAGTAGTACTGTAGAACCTGAATCATAAAAGGCAAAGACAAGCTATCCTACTGTAATTCCTGTAATTACTGTAACTCATTTCAAAATGCACTTTGGACGTAAGCTTTTTTTGTTTGTCTTTTATGTGCCCAGAGATTACAGTATGTTATCCAGTTTTAACTATTTCATATTAACCTGAAATTGATTCACACTTTTCACACAGAATTCTTTTTCTATGCCACTCTGATCATGAACTCTTTTCTTCTGCTCTGCCTATCAAGTAATAACATTCTGCGGTACTCAAAAAAGATTTCTGATGTGTTCATATTTTCATGTAACATTCTAAAACATTGGTGGTACTGTAGCTATATTCTAAAAAGACATGATATTGAGAATTGCTGAATTGCTTTTTCTTATTATCTTATTTTGTCAGAAGAAGTAATGCAATTGCCTTGCTTTTTAACCAAATACACCTGGAGAATGCTGCAGCTTTTGTTCTTAACTAAGGACACAAAAAGCAGAAAGCTGCAGCCAACAATTACAGGATGTGCTGGAGCCACTTTAATAGTGTTTTCAATATATATATACACTGATACAAACATTTGTAAGTGGTCAACTACATAATGATTCTTTATTATTATTGAACTGGGGTAGTTGATACTTTTCTGCAAAATCTTTTATTAAAGTATGCTGTAGGAATATGTGCAATGTTAGAATGAACAGAAAGTTGAATTAGTCTTCTTTCTGTTCATTTCAAGTATTGTGTATCCTTGAACATATTACTAAATTTATGCTATCACTGAACTGTAGACTTTTAGGATCATTATGAATGCCACAATACTGTATATACAGTTAACATTTCAACGTATAACTGTATGACTTTGCTGAATTGATCCATTTTTGCCATATTAGTTTTGTTGATCTAAAATGTTGACTTTTTTAAACATACACTTATTGTTTTGCAGCAGGTACAGAAATATTGATATTAATTTAATAATATTAATACATTCACGTACAAAACATGTGTGAGACATTATTCAAAAGCCATTGGGTTATCTGAGTTAAAACCAAAACAATTTAAAGAAATTGACAGTGCTTTGCAAAATGATTCAGACCATTCCAAAATTTTTACATTTTGTTGCTTTAAAGCTTTCTTTAAAATCATGACACTTTGAAATAGCAATGATTTCCATATACGTACACCTCCCTCTTTAAAGTCCGTCAGTCAGGTAGTGAATTCCAAGCCAAGATTCAACCATGAAGATCAAGGAGCTTTAGCTCAGAACAACTCAGGGATTAAACTGTGTAAAGGAACAGAACAGGAGAAGAACATATAATCTTTTCAGATACCGTTAATATCTCCTCGAGCACAGTGAAGCCAGTCTTTAAGAAGTGGAAGGCACACAGCCGCTGCCTAGATCAGGCCACCAGCCCAAACTGAGCAGGCGGGCAAGGAGGAAACTAGTTTGGATGCCACTGTGAGGTTAACGGTGACTTTGAAAATATTCCACAGTTCAAATGTCTGAAATGGGAGAAAATGTCAACAATATCCCAGTCACCCCACAATGAAGGCTTGGATGGAACTCTAAAACTCATATCTTGCATGGGATTTTCAGCAAAGTACCTACAGTAAATGACATTGCGGGCATGTGGCAAAAGATTTTGTGTTCATACAAAACAAAGTTGGAACATTCTAATCTAAATAAAAGCATTACATCTAACTCAAACCCAGCATAGTTCATCTCTGTCAGATGTAGACCTGCTTGTCATTATCAGGGACTGAGAAGGATCCCAAGGGAAAAATGGATGGAGCAAACTACTGACTAATCTTGGAGGAAAACCTGTTTTGGTCTGCTAAAGACCTAAACCTTGGATACAAATTCGTATTAAGTAGGAGAATGACCCAAAGCATAAGGCAAGGCCAAAGGTACACTGCAGTGTCTTAAAAATAGGAAAATACATGTCCCTGAGTATTTCAATGTCCTGACTTGAATACTACTGAGAATCTGTGGAAAAACTTGAAAATAGCTATCCATAAGAGATCCTTGAGAGAGAAGCTTGAACTAATCTACCAGAAGAGTGGGCAACGCTTGCACTAAGATGGTGTGCAAAGTTGGTAGAGATTTAACCAAGATGTTATTTCTCTTTAGTTTTGGCTGACATTAACTATACCTTTAGATTGAGCATTCAGGTTTTGAATGTGCAGCCATATTAACTTTGTAATTTCACAAAAATATACATTTCTGTAATTTTACAAAATTGAACTCCAGAGGAAAAATTTGAATATTTTTGCAAAGCACTGTGCACTGTGTTGCTTATTCTGCGACATTGACTTCCAACAATTGCAGACACATTTTGATTTTGATTCCAATGGTTTTGAGTTGTTTCATTTCTGCTTTTTTTAGTCATTTGAGATGATCTAACCTTTGCCGTGAATATTTCTTTTTTTTTAGTTTATGCCAGCTGTGCAGGGACTCTCCTGTTTTTTGCTGTTAGTTGCCAGATTGTTGTTATTTTAACAAAAATATGGTAAATAATTTAAAATATTCTGCTATTGAATTAAGTAAATATTAAGTAAAATTAGTTAGCATAAGTATCAACACAAAAGTATATAAAAAACAATTATTATATGTTTGTGCTCAGTGCTTTTTTCTCTTTTACAGTATTAATTTTTTTTTCAGTTCTGATAGCTGCCTTTGGTTATCTCTGTTACCAAAACTTGGCAAGATAATCATTTGAGGAAAACTGCAAATTTTGAATATATTTTTCCATTCGTATATTCCACTAATAAATGTGAGAATACATCACAGTTTATGGAAACAAGAAGATGTATACAACTGGAAAAAACATGAAGTCTATTATTATACATTATTACTATTATTCTATGTATACATTCAATGCCTGGGAGTGGTTTTCTGCTGGAATATTTTAATTGACATTTTCCAAAATACCATGTACAATCATGGAACAGCATCACAGTAATCTTGATATTATTCAGATGTAGAAGAAACAAACAAGAAAACAGTGTTCTGAAAATTAAAATTGCAAGCAGAATAATAGAAAGATGCTATACTCTCTAAATGCTGTCTTTTGGTTTCATTTAGTAGAATTTCTCTCATTCTGTGCTTAAAGTATTTGAAATGTTTGTGGTCAAGAAATTTCAAAGGAAGAAAATTGTCACCATAAAAATAATGGCACCATCTGATCCTGTTCTCCGTGAAATTTTATAGAATCCATGTATTAGTATGGGGTACTTGGCTTAGCTAATGCTGGCCTTTTGCCTTCAACAAAATATCACAGAGAGCAATTGAGAGGGAGTGGAGTTTGCTTTTGAAACGCATACAGACGTCCTTTGATGATGAAGCATTTTGTTTGAGATCCTGTAAGATTTAAAACAGATGTGCTATGCATCCCGCAGTAGCATATACACACCGCTTTACTAGTTAGGAGTCTGTTCTGTGCTAAATAGAACAGTGACTACTCTGCATCAAAGAGTCATTCGGTTTCCTACTGCGGACGTACTTTATATTCTAATTTACCTTGTAAGCAAAATAGCAGGCATTGTAATTATTATTTTATATTGCTCAAAAAGATCACCTGGCAAATTCAAATGTATAAAATGCCTTTTAATTGAAAAGTCTATACAGTATAAAAAAGATAAGATGTCTGAGAAAGAAGTGATTGGATTTATTGGATTCGGGGGATGTACTGTACTTTGCTGAAGGAACACTGGAAGACCATACAAACTCCATACAGTAAGTGACCCAGTGCAGAATCAAACCCAGGACCCAAAGCTTGTGAGGCAGCTGTGCTAACTGCCACACCACCATACCACTCATATTCTCTTTATATGTATTTCCAGGAAATGTGGCAAACAGATGTATTTCAACATAGTTTAAGTTTGTTACTCTCCAGATGTTTTCTAAGCCAATCAATTAAGGATATACGTAAACAGTTGGGAATCACTCACATTAATTGCATTATTGGTGATGTATAGACTCTGTGGTTAAATGCCACCTGGTCATTTAAACAGTAGTCCCAAGGAGGAATTTCTAAACCTGGCATCTGGCATAGGGTTCATGCTTTATAACCCCATCCTACCATTTAAGAGTTGAAGTGGTTTAGATAAATTCTAAAGAGGTTCAATAAGTATGATTAATAAAGAGCTATACTTGAATGAAAACCAAACATTGACACAGTGGTACTCCAGGACTGCAATTGCAAAAACAGTATTTCACATGATGGTATCATGCTAAACTGTCGAATGAGACCCACTACTGTATGTGAACTGGAATATTGTGGACTTTCATGTTTTTCTTTTTCTTGCAAGGTAGCATTACCAGGTTCATCATCTACTGCCAGCTGCAGGGATGGGCTTCTGAATGAAGGACTGCCAAACCACTGTGGTTATATGCAGTCAGTTATTGAAGGATGTTAGTGTGTTTCTGAATTAGTGTACATATAAATCTAACTCCTGACTATTGTCGTATCTAATAAACCTCACAGTCTTTTAAATTACTGCAAGGATATGGATTAGTTTTGGCTCTTTGTGTGACCTATGAGATTGTTATGTTATTTCATTTACCAAACCGCTTTATTCCCCATGGTGTCGCAGGAAGCCTGAGCCTACCCGGCAGGCAACGTGTGCAAGGCAGGGTACACCCGGAAAGGGGCACCAGTCCATCACAGGGACCTTGATTTAATGTCTCATCCAAAAGTCAGCGCCCACTACAGTATAGTGTCCCTGCCACTATAACGGGGCATTAGGACCCACACAGACTACAGGGTGGTCCCACTAACACCACTTCCAGCAGCAACTATAGCTTCCCAGGAAGTCTCTCATCCAGGTACTGACCAGGCTCAACCCTGCTTAGCTTTAGTGGGTACCAAGTTGAGAGCTGCAGGGTGATATGGCTGTTGGCCTATGGGATTGTTTTGTTTTCAAATCACAGAAGGGTTAAGTAGACCACTATACATATTCTTTTATGCTTTCAGTAAAATTACAAATTAAAAAATGTATTCTATCAAATCAGTATACCACCAGAATGTGAAAAAAGTTTTTAATATTTTCTTGGCTGTTTTGAAAACCAGAGATGTTTGGTGGGAGCCATTGTAAGATGTTGTATACAAAGGCAGCTAAACTATAATGTCTATGGAAAATTAAACTTTTCAGAACTTTGATTTAAAGCTTTTACCAGTGTGAATTTGTAAGTCTTTTTAAATTGTTTCTTGGGCTAATAAATTGAAGATCACATTGTTTTAGATAGGTGCTTTATTGACACTAACAGTAAGTAAGTAATGTGAGTAAGTAAGCTTTTAAAATAATCATGACTTATACTAAAGGTAAAATTATTAGGCAAAGGTTTAATCTTTCAGCTCCACTGTTTGTCAGAGAGATGGATTTGGGGAGAAATTAATATTATATACACATGTTATAATATCACTTCTTGTGGTCTTAATTATAGTTTATTCTATGCCATCATCTCGACTTCTTTGATTAGATTGCATCAATTATCCCTCACTGTTGGGGTTTAGTAAAGACTGAGCCTGTGCAAATGTATTTGAATACAATAATAATTCCCTAGTTCCCCCTAGTTTTAGTAATCATATTTTTATTCCAGGAAGTAGGGAAGCCTGCTGAAATGTGTAATAAAAGTGCCAATTCCTTTTTTTGGAAATGTTGATTGAGTCATCGTTTCCTGTGGTTTTTCATTTTACACAACCCCCCTTCTTATAATATTTACAGTGGTTGAATATTGCAAGTTATCAACTGTCCCACAAAATGGACTAAGTTGACTTGTTTACTCTATTCAAATTCATTTAAAGAAAAGTGAACAACCTAAAGAGCCTTGGTGTTTTTAAAATGTCCACTATTTTCTTCCTATACTGCAGTTCTTGAGACTTTTAAAATGATGTATTTATATGTAACCTTTTGTTTGCTTATACTTAACATTGTCAGGGGAACCATGTTGAAATCCATGTGCTAGTGAGAAGTCTGCTTTTAGTGAAGAGAAAATGGTTTAAGGATACACACTAGGCAGTGGACTAATGCTGGAGATTTTCACATTCATTACATAAATAAAGTACACAAGGAAATGTTTAATTGGATCTCTTTTTCTTTGAGAAAGGTTGTAAGAATTATGCTTGCTGCAACCTAAAAGGCTTACCAATACCCAGCAGGAAGAAAATAAAGAAAAATCATGGATGAATATAATCTCTTCATGGAGTGTACATTTTAATTGAGCCGAAATTGTAGTGCATTCAACTGATGTAGGTTTTGTTTTGTTTCTTCCATGCTTTTTCAAAGTGCAAACTTTACACATTCATTTTCTGGGATTCAGCTTATGTCCATTGCATTCTGTAGGCTAGTCCGCCTCCTTTTTCATATATCAAAAATGATGAAACAGTATTGTCCTTGTTTGCCGTCATCCAGCAGAGATTCCATTCCATAACTCATTTTTTTCCCCTTTTCATTAGTGTCAAGTTGCAACCCTGGAAACAATATATGTCATTGTATCTGAAATTAAAAGAGATGTATAAGACATTCATCTAACAGCCTCTAAGTTGCAGTTTCTGATACTTTTTTGCTTGATTAACTAGGAAGAATCATGCATCTTAACTGATGCTGGAATCACAGATCATTTTTGATCAGACATTTTATGGTCATTTCCTTTAAATATATTATGGAAAGGAAATGAAAGTTTAAGTAACCTGTTTAAAGTATAATCACTCACACTACTGCTGCAAACTTTTTATGCTGTATACACATATCCACTTTCACTTGCACTTATAATACTTTAGGCTAATACTGTGAATGGTATGCTGCTTTCTCGCAAACTAATAGTTTTTATTGACATTTTAATGTCCCTCAAATGCAATTATTACTTTGCCTATAAATGTGCGGATAGCTTTGGATTACATCTGAAGGTGCCTCTCTCTGCTTCGCAGAAATTCAATAACACAAATCTGAAGTGGGGAGAGAACCTAAACATGACCTTCAATCCATACAATCCACAGTTTTAAAGGGGTCCAATGGGATTAGTGTTAGAGTTCAGTGCTGAGAATAGTGTATAGAATGCCATGGCAACGGTTTAGTTTCTTGTCTATAGAAATATATTGCGTCATAAACAAAACATATTTCTATGCAGTCTCACTGATGTTTATATTTGTTTCTTTGGCTTTTGGAATGAGTTTGGCTTACCAGTTGTCTCTTGAAATGCTCCTTAATGGCAGAGGAAGTAGATTATGTCATTAGTGCACTGTAGGATGTTTTCATACTTGGTGTACAAGAGCGGTAGAGCAGGTACGGGAATGCAGTTTATAGTTTAAAACTATAAACCAGGCTAGCACAGCTCTGTGAATCACATAAGAAACATAAAAATCTGCCATTACCTAGACAGCTGCCCTTGGCCTTGACTCAGAAAGGTACAGTAGTGTCCCTGATTATAAGTCCGTCTGGACCTGTGCTCTTTGTTTGTGTTATTGAAACTTTAACTGAGATACAGAAGTCACTTTGGTGGTATAATGTGAAACCATAATAAAAAGCCAATTGAAATGCCCATCCGAAAAAGTATTGATAAAAATAAATGAAAATGTAAAAACTCTGGATCTCTTCTGAATCTGACTAGAAAGAAATGTTCTAGTCTGCAAGTTGTCTCTGATATTTTGAAAATGTATATTCTGGTGTGTTTCAGAAACAGCATACAGGAGGAGAATCTTTCACATCTGTCTGTTTCATTATTGATTCTCTGAAATATATTTCAGGAAAAAAAGCACAAATCACTGAATGGTTTTTAATCTGATACATGTTTGTTGAAGTAACATCCAAGTGATAAATGTTCTAAATCTCTAAATTATTATTTTCAAATAGGCACTCTACTTCTGTTCAACAGATCAGATATCCTTTTTTTAAATATATATACTCTGTATTTTATCTTTAGCTTTTATGTTTGCAAAGAGACACTTTGCAGATGAAGAATTGGTATGTGACTATTTAAAGCATCTTTCAGAAAAACAAATTCCATTCTGACAGCTAGCCTAATTCCACAATGATAAAAACAGTTTAAATTTGTTCCTTTGCTATGAACATTTGCTGTCCAGATACACTATAGAGTGAAAGCATGTGCTGTGCATGACTGGAATAAGATGAATAAAACTCCTAATAGAATAAATACTATACAAGCTGTAATCAGTTTTTATTTTAAATTATGCATTGTTGTCATAGGGCTGCATATTTAATAGAGACATTACACATATCTCAGTAAATTGGTCCTGAAACACTAAGGAGCTCTCAGATCAAACAGCTCAGAACTTCAATGAAAAGGTAGCAGCTAAGAAGAAATAGACCTGCAAACATTATTTCTATTTGCAATTGTCTTTATTTAAATCCTTAACCTCCTTATCAGTTTAGTATAAATGACACTTTACTGTTACTAAACTGTGCATTGTTTATGTTATTGTAAATTGATTATTACATAGTGACTGATGAATGTGGGTTTACTGTTGGCTGAGACTATACAGTATGTGTAAGTCCAGGCTGTGTTCAGATTATTGCCTTGTGCACTTCATTACCATTGTCAGACAGATGTGAGATTAAGAACAAGCAAATTCTTCAGACAAACAGTGCTTAATTTTAGGTTCATGCAGTTATTGGGCAACACTTCTTAAAATAAATGTTATGATGCAAAATCAAATGCACAGGAACTATGACTCTACCTTGTAACATGTTATGACACTGGAAAAAAGGCAGTTTCACTCTTACATAATGTGAGCCACCCTATTGAATACTTTCTCAAGTTTGTAATGTTCTTGGTATGGGACTTAGACTTACAGTAGCAATTAAATGTCTTTTAGCAAGCACTGACAGAATTAGCACAATACACAATGCTTAAGGCTTTTTAGGCTGTACCTTTCTATATTTTGTATATTGCATCCCAGGCTGAGAACAATCAAAGGTGTTCCAGGAACTCAGATTTGTATTTCAAGGTTCTGTAATTTACAGAATTGGGCTACTAAAGCTAGGAAGTCTGCAATAATCGAGAGCACAGGAGTAGAGAAACCAGCATTCTGTAATTTATGCTTAGTTATCTACCGTTTTGGAGAAATTCCTCTAATGTCTATTTGGGATGTGTTTCAGTACAGTGCTTTCAATGATAAATCGACTTCATCCTTATGCCAAAATGAGCAGACGGATAGGGTGGGACTTTGAATCCTTTTGGCCTGTCACGACTTATAAGACATTGCTGCCTTTCTATTTCAAGTTGCCATTTCAGTTCGTGTTAATCCTTCATTTTGCACTGAGAAAATCAACATCTTACACATTAGGTTACCCTTGAAACCACGGCGGAATTAAGTGATGACATTGAAAGCAAAATCCTTTATTCACCACTTTTATTTCTTATGTGTTCATAAAAATGTGTTTATCTATGCATTCATAAAGAAGCAAACTTTGTTAACTTGGATGTTTTCAGTTAGGATGTGTGGCTGTGACTCCACTGCAGAATCCACTTACAGTATATTTGCCTGAATGAACGACAGAAAACCTTCATTTCGGTTTAGCTTTCTCTGTTCCCTGGCTTGATTGCATTGTAATAATATCATCAAGACTGGCTTGAATTAAGTGAACAGTTTTTTTACGACAGCCTGGTGCCTTATATGAAATAACTGGGCACAGTGGTAGATTCTTTGGGGCTCTCTGTTGGTATTAACAGTGGAGACAAATAATCTTTTCCATTGTCTCTGCTTAAAATTGTTCAACACAGACAGAGGCTTTGGAATATATCCAAATCCCGGCATGTTATGATTTTATATTACTGCTTTTATGACCTGCTTCTCCACACACTGTTAGAGAGCAGTCAGTATTACAATTTAAAAGAGAGTTTTGTGTCCTACAAAACAGTTTATGTATCACTTCGTTGTACATTTTGGCATGTGAAAGCTACTTAAGATTGGTCCAAGGCCTTCATTTGTTTTATATTGCTTTTGTTAAACATTCGCTGAAACTGGGGCCTAGTAAGGGGTTCTCTGTCGTGAAGCCAGGGACTTGCTTTGCAGCTGCATCATGGCCTGTAGGCAGATCAATTCAAACAACGGCTGCACCCCTACTCTCAACCCAGCACATACCTCCCTTTTTATTTTGAAGCACCAGTTTGTGGTGTACTGAATGGCTGATTTGAGAAAATAACCATATTATTTTTTTACTCTGACTGTTTTGGGGTTTAGTTTGCATAGCCTTACAGTTTCAGATGTACCTGTACTGTTTACAAACCATAGTGTAGCAGAGCTATGGATATAAACTACACCACATGGAGATTTTCTGAGAGAAACTTGATCAGTGCAAGAAGGACATTTAGAACTAATTTAAATTTGCTTACTTCTATCAAGCAATTTGAAGGAACATCTCCAAAACAAATTATTATGCCATTGTGATAATAGGTCAGAGAGAGCACTGTTTCATCAAAAACATGTAATACAGCTGACTGTACCAGTGTTATCTAGAAAATGTATTCAGTTCTTTATGATGAAAAAATAATTGTAGTGCAGAAGTGTAGCCAGATATTTGGGATTAGTACAGAACTACAAGACATACACTAGTATTTTAATGCTACTGTTGCAATAATCTATTTAATCAATGTCAATTTTAATGTGCTCTGCAAACTAACACTCTATATTTATTTTTTAGATTACTCGTTGGCTGTTCAGAAGTTCTCTCATACTCTACAATCCTTCCAGTTTGACTTCATTGGTGATTCACTGACTGATGATGAGATCAATATTGGTAGGCTAAAACACCAACTGTGCCCAGTACTGTAGCTTGAGTGTGTAAAGGGATAGTATGTAAAGCTTTATACATATTGAACACTGGCAAAGTCTTGTTTTCTAACTGCATTATTCTAAATGCATAGCACTTACAGAAGGCAAAAAAAGAATAACCTTTGTGAAACTGTTTTTTTAATTGCCTGTGTGCTTAAGAAATGTGAAACACATTCAGTTGTTAAATGTTTCCATACATACAAAATACCTTTACCTTCACCTTTGCCTTCTCTTTGTGTATCAATACCTTGTTGTGGTATAAACTTTTATAACAGTTCAATTTTAAGAGGTTGTAGCTCTGATCCTTTTAATGTATTTATTTGGATAGACCAGTGGAATAACTGCTGCTTTAATTCACCTGCCTTTTGGATCCTGATTGGAAACTTCCTTTTATGTTGTAAGATTGATAAAATGTTTGACAACACTAGCCTCATATATTAATAATGGCTCAGGAAATCCTGCAACAACATTTGAGTATAAATTGAGATCAAAAGAAGGAATTAAGTGTTTTTTCTTCATCTTGAGCTTGTTACTTCTTATTAACGTATCTAGACATAATATAGGTGGGTCTAAGGTTACAAATTTACAATCTAAGATTATCAGAAAACACAGATGTTTTTTCTTTGAAATTTAACACCAATTTGAGAACCCTCAGATCACCTTGACTACACCACATAGGCACTTTGAAACTAGATTTCTTTTTTTGCCTTTTTGGAACCCTTAATATATACAGTTGTTTTAAAGTATTTAACCATGTTATGATAAGCTTTAAATGCCACAGTTTTTCCTTCATTGCATTGTTTTAATGATTTTTAACGTAAGGTGTAGCATACAGTATATTTAATGATAAAGAGTATACTGTTTGTAGTGGTGACTATAACTATTCCGAGCAGAAACTAATACTAAACTATTTGTTTATGGATGACCTTCCTTTAAATATTGTAGAATGTAAGAAATAGCATCATCAATGTAAAATAAATATATAATTTGGTCTCTTTTCCAGCGGAGTCTTTCAAGGAGTTTTCTGGGCTTTTGCAGGAAGTTGAAGATGAAAGGATGATGCTGGTAAGGCTTCATGAGTGAAAGAGAAACTGTTGAATCTGTGAAGATTGTGAATCCTACATACTTTTCATTGCTACAGTATGCTGACAATAGAGAAGTGTTAGAACACTCAAGTAAGTAGGTCTTAAAATAAAATGTTAGATAAATAATGAATGCTAAAAAAAGTGAAGTAATTAGTGGAGAACCACTGTTCATCCTTATCTACAGTATATCAATGATCTAGATTCCAAATCTATATTTCTGGAAAACTACTCAATTTTGCAGAATGTACTAAATTAGGAAGATTGGCAAACTGTTATACATTATATACTGTAGTATAGTTTAATGAGACTTAGGTCTAATTTAGAATAAATATGTACAATTTTGGCCAAAATGTTATAGAAAAGATATTGCTCTGGAATCAGTCCAGAGAAGAGCAACCAGATAATTCCTGGTCTTAAAGGAATATCCTAAACTGACAGGCTGAAGGAACTGGATCTTTTCAGCCTTGAACAGTGAAGATTGTGAGGGGACATCATACAAGTATTCAAAATCCTCAAGGGTATTGAAAGTCTCCCAACCAGTTTCTTCAGAATGAAACACAGCCCAGAGGACACAACTGGAAATTACATGAAAGTGCATTTAATACTGTGAACATAAGGCATTTCTTTACCAACAGGGTCTTGGGAGTATAGAACAGGCTTTTCAAGTTCTTTTTCAAGAGTGGTTAGACAGGATACTTGGATCAATTAGCTGCTCACTACCAAACAGGCTAGGTGAATGGTCTCCTCTTGTTTGTAACTATACTTATGTTCTTATTTGTGTGCAACTGTTTATAGATACGTCCATTTAAAAAGGCTGTCTAAAACTCTTCCGAGACAAGTTCAGTCAGTTTTGCAAATTAGCAGTTTGAGATACACACAGTATGATAACATTTATCTGGCAACATTTTCTTCAATCACAGTGGAGTTGTTAAATAAATCTGAGGGATTTTTTTAGACCTGTAACACTTTGAAGACAATTGTGGAATTGTCCACATCTGTCCTTTTTAGAATTTCGAATTTTAGTGCCTTCATACTTGCTTTTGGCTTTTTGTCTTGAGAGTTTAATGTTTGGAGAAAGCCGTTGTTTTTTTTTTTTGCTTTAAGCTAAGTAATGAATGGAGCAAAATAAGATCATTCTTGCTTCCAAATAGGACTTTTTTTAAATTGTAAAGGGAAGCATATGGTACTTGATGCTGTTTTATTAGTGGTGAAATGACACTTAAAACATGGGTTTATAATTTAATATTTTAGATTATAATTCTCACCATTGTGGCCAGTGAAGCATTGTCTGTGAAATAACTTTGTTTCATGTAGTTTTACTAAAAGGATTATGAAGACATTAATCTCTGACTTTGGCCAGACAAGGAAAGTAAGATATTCCAGAAGCACTACATTACTTTATACTATATTTCCAGACATTGTACAGTTAGAAGTCAGTAGAAATATGCATCTTTGCAAGCCTTCCTACATTAGAATATTCAAGCCCCTGCCGCCTGGGTAGTTCCTTCAAAATCACAAATATCATGAACTACAACAATGTGATATTCTGCCAATTGGTGTGACTCATACCATGTGGTAAATTCATGCTATCTTTGCTTTTTTCTACCAATTTCATTCTGGGCTGTGGTCCATGTGATTCAGTCTTTCTGTTTTCTACTCTGTTGTGTTGCTGTGCTCAGAAATTCCACAATCTCTCAGAAGATGAACAGGGCACAGACGAAAGTGGTCTCCAATGTTTTGCTTGCTTTGCTTCTATCACATCTATCTTCTTTGCATAAAATGTAGTCATCACTACCCCCCAAACACCTTCCCTGCACACACACACACACATTAAAAAACAGCTGCCTCCTGGAGTAAGAGTGTCAAATGTCTGGGCATGGAACTCACATTACCAAGGTAACCATTTATGTTGAGCTGTTATTACTCAACCTTGTTCTTGATTTATACAGCCTTCTTTTTCCTTCCAGCTGACTTTCTTTCACATATTCTTAGCATTTACTCCCACACACACCTGTCAAAGTCAGCATATGATGACATTTTCCCTTTCCAAAAAAAAGGGCAGAGTTTCATCGCAGCTTACGTAGACTGAATTTAAATAGAACAAGTAAATTTGCATGTATCTTAACAAGTGGTAGATTATACAACAAGCTGCAGCTGTGCTGTCAAGAATATCATTCCAAATTAGGTATTTATGGAATCTGAACTTTAGTAGTCCATTAAATATAGAAAGCAGCAATTGTGCCACACAAATAGAATTCATAGGGGAAGTTTTTTATGATGTTGAGAAACAAGGACTAGTGTGACCAATTGAAGTACAAACAGATGTACAACCACCAGATGTAAATAAAATCTGGTGGTTTTATATACTGTAGCAGTATCTAAGTTAAATATAGTAGTATAGAAGTGTTGAAATGAATGGCATACAATCCTGTGAATGTAACAATATTACTGAGAGAAAAAAAAGTTTTGCTGTCATTAAGCTCTAGAAGAACTGCATTGTTTGATACTTTGTGTTATTTTTCCTATTTCATTTGAAGGTGCAGAACGCTTGTGATTTGCTGATTAAGCCCTTGGAAAAATTCCGCAAAGAACAAATTGGAGTCACAAAGGTAAGTTAGACTTGTCAGCTGCACACCTAATATTTAAATGAAATATAAATGGCAGTTATGAGGAAATTATTACCGGTTACAGAAACACACTAAAACAAATCATTTTTTAAAATCTTCTTTATGTAAAACATGTTTTTGAATGAGATATAGCCAGTGATAATTGAATGAAGTCTTAATGCACAGTGTTAAGAAAGAAAAGTTTCAGATGATGATTTTACAATGGCATAAGAACTAGTCTTTTTTTAAATGAAAGTGCAGCACATTCTCTGCATGACATGTAGGTGTGATGACTAACTTCCTTATAATGTAAAATGCATTGTAAACTTAAACATCAAATTCATTGTTTTAAACCGGTAACACAAGTTGGCTGCTGAAGTACAGTAAGTATGAAGCAAACATTTGCACAATAACAGGGATTGTCTCATTACCAGGAAAAATTATGAATGTGACTAGGCTATATTCAGTCTGTTAATCTCATATATACTCATTTCATTAAAACATCTTACTTATTAAATATCAGCTCTAAACAGATATAATATTGATATAATATTATTTTTCTCTCATTGATCCAAATGAAGGCAAAAAAGTGCAAATATTCCTATAAGTACATTTAACTTTGAGTCAAATTGACATGCACAAAATTTTTTCGAGTAAATTTTCAAAACTGTATAAGTGTGTATTCATCATAAATGTTTAAATAGGCCTACTTCTGAAAATTGCATAATATAAATACTCCTGTACTGATCATGAGGAAAACAGTGAAACATGAAAGGCTAAAGTATCAAAAGGTTACAAAAACTGTAGTACAAATTTTAAGGTCAAGGTTGCCATAGAGGCTGAAGCATCCTTCAATTATATGATTGAAATATTTGTTGTTGCCAAAAGCAATTTTGGCTTGTGGTGGAAAAAGTGCTTCTGAATGACCACTCTTGGAGGAAATTGTTTTTTGGTCATTTTCAAGAAAAAGGCTAACAGGTTGTAAAACTTATAATAAAACGCAAATTCATTTGTTTATTGAGATCCCAATCGTAGTGAAGGGAAGCCAAATACCACAACAGTACAGTTGTTTAGGAGATGTGAAAAAACAAATAAGCTGAACATACAGTACCAGAATATCGATCAAAAGCTAGCCTTAGACCGTGGTGTGAAAGATGATATGGTGAAAGAGCTGTTGTGATATACTGTATAAAGGTTTCAATTATTAAAATTGAAGGTTAAATGAGAAATTCACAATTGTGTAATAAGTTATTTTGTCAGTTGTGAAATTTGAATAGGGCTCTACAGTTTACATTGTGTAAGTTATAATGTACTTACAAAATGGTTTCATGGTGGTTTATGTAAAATTGTACATCTCATCTCTTAATTTCACTTTTCATTAAAATGTGTGATTTGAATAGAAGCGAAAGAGCATAAAGAAAACATTGTTATACTGTATGAAAATGTAGAAGTTGTTTGATGTGAGGGTTAATTTGATTAAGACAATTCTTAAGAAAAGCAGAATTCCAGCAGTATAAAGGCTGTACTCCCAAGAAGACAGATGAAATCAATCTTTGCGAAGTTTTGTGTAGCTCTTTCACCTTTAAAAAGAAATGCAAAGGATAATCTATTTTCAAGTGCAAAATGTTTGTAAAATTAATCCAGCAAAGTGTCTGAAAGTTTAAAAACCTTTAAATACTCTGAATTAGTAAAGAAACTTTAGTCATAATGCAGTATGTGCCTTGAGTCTTGTGTGTTCATGTTATTTCGGTACTCACTTCGCTTTACTGCTAAGTGCTATACTAGAATAAATTAATATTTAGAATGCAAAGTATTGTATGAATAGTAAAAAGCTACATAATCAAAAAGGTTAGTATTTCTCAGCAATTTTGGTTATTTTCTGGTGCACTTGTGTTTTGTCTGGGTTGTTATATAATTTGTAAGTTGTTAGTACTAATTGTACACAATTGTATGTAAAGTTACTATGGATTATTGGGGGTTATGGTGCTGAAGGTTTCATTTAATCTCAATTAAATAATCAAAAGAATAAAATTAGGGCCTTCATACATATTTTACTTTTACAAACTTACTATGTTTCGTTGTATGTTTAGTTGATCTAAAACTACTTCTTTGACACACCATGTTGAAGGGTGTGATAAACATAAACGTTGATAGGCAAGTGTTGGTAAAACAGGCACACAAAACAGCCATAACTTCGAGATAGTTCTCTTTTTACAGTGTGACAAGAAAAAAACAAAACAAAAAAGGCCTAAGCTCCTTCTTCACACCCCTTCTGTAGTGCCGTAGGGCAGCTAAGCTGCTTATTGGCTTCAAAATACAAAACTCACAAAAGCTCCATCAGTCCCTCAGTCAAGTCAAGTTACTTCGCGCATCAGAGGATGCCCTCTGTCTCCAGAAGGCAGAGGTTGACTGACTGTGGAACCCACTAGTTGATCTGGTGACTGAGGACAGCAGGCCATTTGCCACAGTTTTCTGAGGAACATGGTTCAGACGAGAGTTTTCATCTTGTCTCGTCAAAATGATCATAATGGAAAACTCTGAATCTTTTCTGATTCTTAAATTAAATCTTGATTTGAGCTATGGAGACTTGTACTGAGAAACAATTAAATGCCTTTTCTTTTTCATTTGTTAAGAATAATTTTAACATTTTAACATTTTAAACTGGTGGTAGATTTTTTAAAATTATTCTACTTTCAAAATAATGGTAATATAAAAATGAACTGATAGTATTATTCTTAGAACATTTCTCTGAAAGATATTGGACATCCTTTTAGACTCTTGTTTAATCTGTGTGGATCTACTCTAATATGAAGGCGCTGAAAGGATTCCAAGCCATTGGGAAAGTAATTGAAAATGAAATGAAAAAACTTGAGAATGTTTAGTCCTTATTCTTGTAGCGTTTTTGTGTATTGCATTGTGTTTCATAATCTCTTTTTTCTTTTCTCTTCTTATAACTCACAACTTCACATGATAGTATGATGTAATTCTATTCATATAATCATTAATTGAATGATTAACTGAGAATGAAAGTGCTCAACAGTTATTGGGCAATGCTGTTACTGCATGTTACCAGTTCAATGGAGTAACCCTCTGACCAAATGAAACAAGACTCAGTTGAATGCTTATTATCTCCGTCTGGAAGCAGTTTAGCTTGGTTAAAAACTGGAGAAAATGACAAAATGCGATGCAGTGAAACATGGTGTATAGCTTTATTACTGTCAGATGTTTTTTTAGAATAATGTTCATCTCTTGCTTTGTCTTGTTTTCTTACTGTTCTGAATTACTGCACCTCTAGTAGTGACTGTCAACCTTTCCCCTTTTTGCTCTTAAATGAATCACATCAACATCCTGTGTACAAATCGTGCCAGAGAACTAATTAAACTAGTGACATTACCATAGTCATTTTGCTGTCTGATTCATACTGGGTCCAAGAAGGCTTTGAGAAAAAGTAATAGATACCTTACAAGGATTATAGCCTTATATTTTGGTACCTAACTGGCAAGAGCAATGGGAAATTACTGCAACAATCAATTCCAGGGAGAATGAAACCTTATATGATTTATTATTCTAAATTGTGGAAAACATGGGAAACAACTAGTTTCCATGGAAACTTCCGGTAGCCCGGTATTGGTATTCAAACTGTTGTACAGAAAATAGTTTGATTAGATCCCTCTACAGAGTGCTCCTGCCTGAACCTAAAATATATTGATTGTCATATAAAGTCTATATATTGTATAATATACTGTATAGTCTCACAATTAGTTCAAAGGAGAAGAACACCTGTTTCTGTCCTTGAATGTTTGTTCCATTTCAGGATGTTGACTTTTGATATACACATCTCTGCTGCAGTGTGGCAACATTTTATGAATAAAGTGGTGTGTCATCACTTGATATTAGCATTGATAAGTATGTTTAGCTTCAAAGGTTGTTTTCTATCTTGGGGAAGTGAGACCATAATAATATTAAATGACCTGCTACTGTATATAACTATTTTAGTTCAGAAAAAATAGAAAGAGGAATGGGTATTCAACATGATATAGACTGTTTCTGTGTAGCAAATATTGCTAAGGTCTATTGCTGTCTGTCTGTTTCTTATAAAACTCACACTTTTAAAAGAAATGATAAATTGTTTGTCTGCCATTATTATAAAACAACAAATGCATAAAAACATCTTTACTTCCTGTATACATTAAGGATGCTGCAGAAGCTACACATTGATAACAGCTTACTTCCTCCCTGCCTGTCTACCCTGTTTTCGCTCAACCCCTCTGCTGTTTGCAGTCTGGAAAATGGCTTCATGCCAGTCTCTCCTCTAGCAGAGGACTCATTAAAAAAGCACTAAACCTGCACTTCTTCCTTCATTATTTGAAGATTAAAAACCCACAGGCAGCTAGGCTGCCATTTTGGGGGTTTTCTGGGATATAGATGAACTTGTTTTTGTGGCCTGAATAATTTCCTTGCTAAGTGTGGGCAGGACAAGTGGAGGGAAGAATTTTAAATTTAAGCTTAATAAATAAACATAATTCTGTGTGACCAGCAGCCTTAACATTGACTGTTTCAGTTAACTCCTAATGAAAGTCCTTTATTTTTTTTAGTTTGAAGAAAACACACAAAAATCAATGTTGTTTTAAGTCTTGGAATATGCAGAGGTTAATTCCACAATTAACATTAAAACAGTTTTTGGTTGTGTTGCCTACAAATGTTGTGAGCTTTTATTTTTTAAGTATTTCCTTGTATTTTCTTTTAACTGAGCTCTTAAATGATCCTTTATTGATGTAAAAGCTAGCTATTAAATCTTATTCCTAAATAATCCTAAATTAAAATTATTTTTATTTCCAAATAGTGTGGAGATGACAAATTACCAACATGTTTTATTATTAAAATTTAGTGTTCATAAAGACAATCCATAACTTGAAGAAATATTATTTCAGTTAAGGTTGTAATTAGGTAACTAAGAGAACACTAAAAAAACCTTAATGCTTGGACGTATCAGGATTAGAGCTGAATTGTCATTCAGTAACGGAGTATGCACAATATTTTATCTGCTTTGCAGTACACTTTGCTGCAAAACCTTAAGTTCCTTTTAGTTCTTGGCAAAAACCTACTGGGAGTTTCACAATAATCTCGAGGAGAATTTTGAGTTAATCTAGGTTGTGTTCCATTGTACAATAATACTGTTGTTCTCTCCAAGCCCTGCAAGTCCTGTTAAGTAACCTCTGCATTAAAATTCTCTGTTTTGCCTAAAAAGCCTCTCCTAGGTGTGGTATCAGCTCAAGCACTGTGTAACAACAAAAGCATCACATGCAAATGATCTTGTTCACAGTATAAGAAAAATTCCTAAGTTTAAAATGTATTGATTTTCTTTGCAGCAAATTACGGTGTAAATTATTAACCTTTTAAGGACTTAAAAGTTCTTATAGTTTGCTGTTCTGGCAACCTAAAAGTCTACACAAAATGGGAAGTGTTTTGAGGTTTGTGTCAGCTTTTCTCTGATAAAACGGTAGAGTTTTAACACTTAATGCCAACAATGCTTCTACATTCTGCAGGACATGCCTCTCTGCGAGTTACTCAGGTTATCTCCGTCACTTTGCAACATTAAATTTATGCAGAATCCATGTTAAATCTTTACAGAATAATATTAACAGTTCTATTACTCCAGTTACGAATTGTTACTTTTGTCCTTTTGAAAATGCTACAGTAAAATTTGCCAGTATTTCGTTTTGTAGCTGCTTTTTCAGGAAAGGTGTGGCAGTAGTAAATACTGTATGTAATCAAGGCACACTCATCAGGTACTGGAACAGGGAATGCATAAAAGCCAGAAGAACAGTCAGAGGTTGTCTTTTTTGAAGACACTAATGTATGTAGAAAGAGAAATACAGTATATGTGACTGTAAAAAATAAGACAGAGAAAGGGATAGAGCATTTCCCATGGATTTTCTGCGCCAGACCTCCTCTTGGGTTTGGGAGGCTATGGGCTCATTCCAAAGGGAGCTGAGGCTGCTGTGTGTTAATCAACTGCAGATCATCTGCGCATAACTGCTGGAAATAGTCAAGACATGACTGCAACACTGTCCAAAATCGTCAGCAGAACTAAATAAAAGCCAGATTTGAATGCTTTTAGGAGCTGCTACAAAAATTAGGAAAAGAAACTGAAGGATTTTAACCATTTCTTGAAAAGTTCTGCCACAAAACTAAATATTAAATAATATATAATAATAAGTTATGGCAAACAAAAAACATTTTATTCTTTGCCCTTTTCACTGCTGGATTATAAACTTTAATTATGCATTTGAGTTATTTGGTTTGGTCAAAAATAGAAAAAATACATCTGTCTCTCTGAGCACAGGTTCAAGACATCTACAGACAATACTGAGACAAATTCTAAGACTTGCTTCCTAGGCATCCATTTTAAAATTATTTGGCTGTCTTTCTTCTGTAAGAAATTTATATTCTGAGGTCAGCTATCAGTCAGAGAAATTGAGTAGACAGCTATGTGGAATAGCTAAGAAAGGAGTGTGGCAGCTGTATCTGAGGAGATAATGCTTCAGAATGCTTTATGATTTCCTACTGTTTCTTCCTTTAAGAAAAAGAAAGTTGTTATGGTTAATGACTAAGAGTGGAGGAATGCTCTTTCTTCCTTGCTGGCCTCTGCTGCTCAGTCCACTCCAACAGCAGTGTCTGTTTATACACGTGGAGCTGTTGGCCTGGGCTCGCAGATCAGATGATTTGCCTGTGAATCCCTGTCAATAACAGGCCAATTTCTCTGAACCTGCCGGATACAGCAGCAGGAAAGGGAAAAATGGGTCCTGTAGCTTACAAAATATGGCTCTTTTCATGGAGACTTCTTGAGCCAGGCTGCGGGCTCCATGTAAAGCATATTTAAATAAGAAGAATTCTGTCAAATGAAAGCATTATTGTGCTTTAACATCCATTTTTTAATGTTTACTGAATTTGGAAATTGTGGCTGCACCTGCATTTCTTGTTGCCCATATACATTTATAGACTCAGTTTCATGTTTTCTCAAGGATTCTGTTAGCATCACCTTTTCTTTTCAGAAAGTCAGCGGATTCCATTAAGCTCTTGCCACGTTTTACATTTAAAGAATTAGGTTTCACACTAGATGAACAGGCAAGCTGCTATCTAAACAGCTAAGCCTAAACTATTTCTGAAAGGCCTCCATCTGTCCGCTTTAGAGTTTTGAATTATGCCATTTAATGGGAGGAGACCCAGCTTTTGTTTAAGACAATTGGTGTATAAATAATTCAACCCAATACCCCCCCTCCTTTGTAACTGTAAATACAAAAAAATGTATTTTATGCAATACAAAGTCACAATTATTTCTTACAGCCCAAATGTCTTTTTAATTACAACACTGAAGAGCCTTTTCTTCTCATCTTGTATTTTCCTTAAAATGTACCTTTTATTCAGTTGTTAAGAGGAGCTGTTCCTTCTGCTTAACCACACGTAAACTGTGAGATTTTGATTCATGGTGTTTTTTTTTATGTAACACTATAGGTACACAACACCCAAATAGCTAGATGTTTCTATACTTATAAAAATGGCTTAATTTACTTAGGTAGGTAAATAACAGTAACAGTGTTATGTTAAATAGCACTGAAGCATTTTTTCTGTGAATTTGTTAATTTTTTACACACTGTATTTTGATATTCAAAAGATATGTTCAGAAAAAATATGATTAGAGACATATCTTCATAGTATAGTTAGACCTATGGGTGTTTGTTGAAGCATATCTTTTCCTCTTCAACAAAGGGTGAAAATATAATATATGTACAGTACATTACACACATAAACATTAAGATACATTCAGTAGAACACTGTAAATCAAACATTAAAAATAAATATATAAGTGTGCTTTAGTATATAAGCATTGTTGTTTTAATGTACCAAAGTGGATACAACACAAAATGTCAGCAGGTGTAAAATTCTGATACCAACTAGATTTTATATCAGAGTTGTATAATGGAAAAAACATAAACAAGTTTAACTTTTGGTGATATTTGTCTCTTTGCAGGTGTTATGTTATTTTGCAGCTGCAGATAAATAGGAAATTTATAATCAGTAGTTTTCACTGAAGTATTTAGAAATTGTTTTATTTTGTTAATGTCTTGAATTGTTCCTCTTTTATCACTGGGTGTTAGATGTGTTGTAATAAAGAAGCTCTGATGTTCCCTTTAAATGCTTTGGTTAAAGACAAAGCCACAAAAAGGTTTGAGGTTATTTTAAAGCATGCATATTTCCAGTTTTATGTTTTAAAATATTTCATAATGTACATTTTTGTATCTCTACAGGTTATAATAATACGGTTATAACAATGGCATCAATTTTAACATTTAAAATCCCATCATGTTCTCCAAGTATACGTAGTGTTTTCTAAGTGTGAAATTCCAATCATGGTCAGGTGAATAATTTCACAATATATATGATATTGTCGTAATGTCTAACAGGATTGATGTTATGATAACACAATGCAAGTTTTAATTGTTATATCTAATAGAATTGTTTACAAAGATAATTCAAAAGATCCTATGCATCACAGCCAACAGGACAAAAAGGCACTTTTCAAATTACAGTGCAAATGTATCAAGTAAGTGGTAATTCAGATCGACTATATCTAATATTGCTATTTTGTGATATCCAGGTTTTCTGTTACTTGTATATCTGTATTTTGCACAATAGATTATCCTTTGGTCAATATTTGTTCAAAATTATTGCAAAGGACCATACACATACAGTACATTCAAAATGCACTTACAGTATTACACTTTAATGTAGAGTGTCCCAGTGGTTTGGGAGTTTGATCTGGATTTAATTTCACAATGGCGTGCCTTTGTGCAGGGATCCATTTATACTCTATTTGTATTGGAGCTTTCCCAGGATGGGCCAGTTTCATCCCACCTATCATTGCTGACTATGTTAATTGGTATTTCCAAATTGTCACTGTGTGCTTGTGTGAATCCTGCGATGGACAGCCTTCAACTCTCTGTGAACTTCTATTGGAATGAAGCAAACTTGAGTGATGGATAGATTTAATACTAAAATATAAAGTTTGATTGACAATAAGAATGTGTACTTCATTTTAAATGCATCGGCAACCTGTAAAAAGTGAACAAAAATTGACACAATTAAACTAGAGAGTTTGGCTTTGTATTTCAGGAACGAAAAAAGAAGTTTGACAAAGAAAGTGAGAAATATTATTCTCAACTGGAAAAACATTTAAACCTGTCTTCAAAGAAAAAGGAATCTCATCTACAGGATGTAAGTATAAACATTTGCTAATACCTCCAGTACATACAGCATTATGTGTGTATTTTGATTAACAGGTTTTACGCTGAACGCAGAATATTGTGTAAAGAAGCCATTAAATCACTAATTTAATGAATTTCACTTTTTATTATCATCAATAATTGCTTCATTTGATAGTTTATGAACCCCATATTTACATATCTCAATGAGATAACCATATTACGTATGTTATGCAGCCTTTGAATAGGTTCTTAAGCTTTTCAGGAGACATATTGAACTACTGTATTCCTCCTCCTCAGCTTGTGATCTGGCCTTTTAATCTAATACTATTTATTATCTAGTTCTATTAGAGACTGTGATGACCAATTCATAATGCTGTTTTAGGTTTTGCATTCTTAAACATTTGGTTGTTCATTTGTGACTAGACTTAAGTTTCTTGAATAATCCGTTCCTAAATTCTAACTTAGTACATTAAGATGGAAGACATAAAACACAGAAAACAACCCTTAAGCAGAATGTTTAAAAGATGACATTCTTTCAAACATAAACGTCTTTCTGTGCTAATCATACTTCATCTGAGCCTGCTCTGAAAATGGTTTGTGTTTCATCTTTCATCACACCTTGGGATACCATTGGAATTGGGAGTCAGTTATTTGCTATTTGGCAAACTCAATTTTTCTTTTCACTCTGCCACAAAAAGCCCTGCCACAGACCTCGGATTTATGAGGCCAACTTTGATTGATACTCTTGGAGACCTTTAAAGTGGTTTTCTGTAGATTAACAGTTTTTGCTCTTGGGTGTGAGATACCCAAACCACTTTTCTGACCACACATTTGGGTAAAACATTCTTAAGTCTTCTTCCGGGTGAGTTAACAGCCACCCCATTAGCTTTGAAAGTCTTGGTAAAGTTTAAACTAAGATGCCTTATACATTTTACAGCAATGAGTAGACTAGTTGATGTCAATACTCTTCCATAGATCATCAGACAGTTCTGTGATTTTCCTCATGATGGCATGGCACTGTGTGTTTTGCTTCAGTTTTCACTCTCCTTTAATATCCATTGGTAATCACAGTAATTTGAAAAGCTTCTATAACCTTCCTGAAGCATACTTGTCAAAGTAATATAAAAGAGGTCATTCAGTATGTCAAGTCTGTCAGTCTTAGTTATTGAATGCATCAGTATTCACCCCCTTGCTTTGACACACCTAAATTACCTCTGAAGTAACCAACTCTCTTCTCCAAGTCACATAATTACTTGACTGGAGTCCACCTGTGTACAGTTGAAGTGTTTCACATGATTTCAGAATAAATACACCTGTGTCTGGGAGCTTCCCCACCTAGTTAGTGCATTTCCGAGGAAACACTACACCATGAAGACCAAGGAACATTCAAAACAGATCTGAGACAAGGTTCTTGAAAAATACCAGTCAGGGCAAGGATATAAGAAAATTTCAAGGCATTGAATATACCTCAAAGCACAGTGAAGTCCATCATTAAAAAGGTGAGAAAATATGGAACAACTGTGAATCTACCCAGAACTGGCCGTCCTCCAAAACTGAGTGTCTGGGCAAGAAGGGCCATAGTAAGGCAGGCCACCAAGAGGCCTACGGCAACTCTAAAGGAGTTACAGTCCTCCATGACGGAGATGGGAGAAACTGTGCATGAGACAACAAAAACACACACACTTCATAAATTTGGCTTGTACAGAAGGGTGGCAATAAGAAAGCTTTTGTTGAAAAAAACTCATATCACATCTCGGCTGGAGTTTGCTCAATGGCATGTGAGAGACTCAACAATTTGGACGAAGATTCTAAGGTCCGATGAGACCAAAATTGAACTTTGTTTGGTGAAAACCTAACACAGCACATCACACTGAGAACACATTCACTACAGTGAAGCATGGTGGTGGCATCATTATGCTTTTGGGATGTTTCTCTACGGTAGGGACTGGAAAACCCATAAAGATAGAAGGAAAAATGGATGGAGCTAAGTACAGAAAAATCCTGGAGGAAAACGTGCTGCAATCCGTAAGAGCACTGGGACTTGGAAGACGATTCATCTTCCAACAGGACAATAACCCAAAATGTAGAGCAAAAGCCACACTGGAGTGGCTTAAAACCAAAAAGGTCCTGGAGTGTCCCAGTCAAAGCCCAGACCTCAGTCCAATTGAGCATCTGTGGAATGACTTAAAAATTGCAGTTCACAAGGGGTCCCCATCCAACTTGATGGAGCTTGAGCAATTTTACCAAGAAGAATGGCAAAAATTCCAGTGTCAAGATGTTCAACGCTGAAAGAGACTTACCCAGAGAGACTCACAGCTGTAATTGCTGCCAAAGGTGGTCTTTTCAAGTATTAACTCTGGGGGGTGGGGGGTAGGTGAATACTTATGTATTCAATTATTTTCTGTTTTTTATTTTTAATTAATTTAGTAAAATGTTTTGATTATTTTTTACTTTGACATATTAGAGTACTTTGTGTTGAGGAGTGGCAAAAATTCTCAGTTAAATACATCATGGCTCCATGCTGTAATACAATAAAATCTGAACAAATCCAAGGGGGGTGTAGGCTTTCAATAGGCACTGTAATTATAATAATTGCTTACCCTATATAGCGCTTTTCTGGACACTCCACACAAAGCGCTTTACAGGTAATGGGGATTCCCCTCCACCACCACCAATGTGCAGCATCCACCTGATGTATTTGTACTGTATTTGATGTATTTTATCTGGTAATATCTTTGTTTATAAATCTGTTTTTAACTGCAGGCAGATGTCCAGCTTGATAAAGAGAGGCTTAATTTTTATGAGTCTTCTGTGGAGTATGTATATCAAATTCAGCAGGTTCAGGACAGGAAGAAGTTTGATGTTGTGGAGCCCGTGAGTGCCTTCCTTTTGTTTTCAAAAAGCTATCCTGTTTACTTTTTTTCCTTTGCAAATATTTCCACTGGCCTAGCCTTGTCCCTGTGCGATGTGTAGCTGTCGCCTCTGTTACCAGCCTTACAACAGCTTACATGAGAAAAACAAACTCAGGGTGTTCGGAAAATGGTTCATAACAACAGCTTGCAGGAGGAAAAGAAGGTCAGGGTGTATACAAAAAATACATTTACAAAGGAGCTTCATAGTGCTAATTCAAACACATGCACTCAGTTATATTTAAAACACAGTCTGAAAGCAGATCATAGAAAAGTAAAGTATGTTTGAGGATGTATGCTTAAAATGTAAAAAAATACTTATTATAATGCAGGGCTTAACCATTCTCTTTTGCATCAGACTGTCAAGCTGTTGTTATTTGGCTAAGAATAAGAAGTATTTTTTGAGTACAATGAAACTACTTTTACAACAGACCTGAATTATCAAGCTATATTGTAGCTGCTTTAATGAAAGGTGTGTAAGTATATGTTGTTATATTTAGGATAAATGTTGTTATCCCTTACTTTCACTAGTGTATTTGCTTTATTATTTAATTTATTATATGCTACAGAAATTATGTTTTTGATTTTTATTCTGATGCAGGTGTTGGCTTTTCTTCAGAGTCTGTTAACATTGAATAACCTCACATTTGAAATGACTCAGGACTTCATGCCATACAAACAAGAACTTCAGTTAAGCTTGCAAAATGTGAGTATTGGTAACAATTTTCTGGTAAATATCAACATTAAGTATCCAATCTTTAGGGTGTTTTAATGAGTGACAGTTTGCTTTGTAATATTAATCTAATTTAGTAGCACATGGATTCAACTTACTGCTGAATCAAATGGCATGTTTTTTTTTAATTAACTGATGCATTCCCATCTGTTAATTCAAAATGGAATACAGAGAATACTGTATCAGGTTGAGACAAACTTGGTACTTACCTTCCGTGCTATCACTGCTAGACTTTGAATCATCATCTATTAGTGCACGCAAAAGGAGATCACTCAGATAGTTGTATGTTTCGTTTAGGTAATTGTGCACCTAATTGAATTCAAGTTTGCCATCCCAAACAGTTTGAATAATTTAGTAATCACAGCTTTCCCATTTTTATTCATATTTTGACAGCCCATGAATGCAGGACAACAAATACTCAGATACACACAGCTGTGAGACTCATTAGTGCTCTTTATTTACAATACAGGAAATCCAAGCAAACAAGCTTTGAAACAAAACCTAAGCCCAACTTGAGCTAATAAACTAAACTTCTTCACTAAGTCCATATTCATCACATAGGGCAGCTATGTTGCTTACCGGTTTTCTCCAAAACAAGTGCTCACAAAACTTCTGTCTCCACTGTTCTTAAAACTAAATCTCCCTATGAGACTCTTCATAAAAAAATCCAAAATCTCAAACTCGAAACTTGCAGTTCTTGGTAACTCCTTCCTCCCTCTGGGAAGACTGCACACAGAGCATCTGCTCTCTGACCTTCAGATAGCAGATATGCACCAAGAGACCAACCCAGGAAGCCTCTGCTTCCTGCTTTTTAAATAGTCACCTGAACAATTTTCTTCAAGCAACTGGTCAGGTGACTGGAAACAGCAGCTCCTTTCCACAGAAGTTTCTGGAATATAGCTATGACAAAGCTGCTCTCATGTCTGGACTGATTGCTCTTAGAATGTTATCTATTTACTTGCTGTTTGTTTTTTGCTTGAGTAGTTTGGGTGTTACAGTGCCACAGTGATTAGCATTGCTGCCTCATAGCGCTGAGGACCCTGGGTTCAATTCAGGACCTGGGTGCTACAGTATCTGCATTGAGTTTGTTCTCCTGTGTTAAATTGGGTTTCCCTGGATGTTCTGTTTTCCTCCCACAGTCCAAAAACATACTGTTGAGTTTGTTTTTGGAAAATTCGGCCCTGTTGTGATTGTGTGCGTGTTTGAGTTTGTGTGCCCTGAGATGGACTGGCATCCCATCCAGGGTGTATCCTGCCTTGCGCCCGCTGCTTTGCTTGAGATCCCCTGAGACCCTGAATCGTCACACTGTACAAACCTGTCTGTTCAAAATCATTGCATTTTCCACACAACAGAGGATGTTATTTGGAAACAAAAGGTCCTTCACTTTGGGTACGTAAAAATATACGTGTAATTTTTGAATGGTACTTAATTAATGTAATAAAAATACGTGTTTAACAAAGCTTGATACTTTGAGACATTGGAAAACCTTCTTGTTTCTAGACAAGAAATCGCTTTGAAAGCACACGGGAAGAGATGGAGGAGCTCATGAAAAGAATGAAAGAGTCACCTCAGATGTGCCAAATTCCTGGCCAGCCAGCTGTCGAGGGATATCTCTTCACACAGGAGAAGTGTAAGTATGTGTTTCAAGACTTAGAGACTAACCATGTGATGGAAAAGGGGTGTTTAAAGGACAACTATACATGTATATGTACCCAGGAAAGCCAAACCAAAAAATGTTTAAAAACTAATTTAATGGACTGTAAAAATTTGTTAACCCTTTCTGATAATTTGAGCTGTTTTAAATGTTTTGTTGAATCCCAATGGATTGTTGACTGATGATAAACTGATTATGAAATATAGCAAGCTGTGGATTTTGGTATATGTGAGGCTGGCAATTTTTCTTTGGCTCACAGCCCAACAGTGTCCCCTGGGATTTTTAGGGAACCTGTGAGTTTGCAGTGTTGCCAGTGAAGACCAGATGGCTCCTACAAATGACGCTAACTGTTGTGAGCACTGAGGAGCTCTCAGTACAGCATATAAAATGGCAGATGTCTATGATGATATGCATTTTGGAGAGGATTGAAATAGTGAGCCAATGTCATGAGCAATTAACAATTTCAAAGCAGGCAGGGCTTAAAAAAAAAATAAGGCCTCCTGTGTTTAATAAAAAAGAACAAATAATTATTCAAATGTTGATTTCATACGCTGGTTAAGAGATGTTTTTTACCATGCTTAACTAGTTAAAGTAGCCCTAAATGAGTAGCAGGTGATGTATTGGTCTAGTTGTAATGGATGCAATGTGAAGGATACTTGAACCTTGCTTAGTGAATTTGCTTTTTTCATGCAGTAGTGCGTGTGTGCTGCAGCGTAGGTGTTCAGAGCTTGAATCCCCGTGTGGGACTCAGACAACCAGCTTCCTTATGAATGGCACCAAAAAGTGATCCCTTTACTCAAAATATGCATTATGTTTTTCACCTTTTATTTGAACTGTATTTGAGCGAAGGATGCCCAGGTTCCGACACCATTAGTAAGGATTCTGCTTGTCTTGCACAGGAAACTGATCTTTGGTCTCCTGAACTGAAATTCACATGCACTTCTAATACACCAAAGAGCCAATGGACCTGTCAAAGCTGTAGTTACTTGCTATAAGCCACATCTATTACAGAGGCATACAGCAGCTCATAAACAACTCTACAGGAAATAAATAATTGTTACACTGAATAATAATTCTGCAGTAATGTATTTTCATTACATATTCCACAGTATTAATTAAGGGCAAAGTGATTTGTTTTGCTTGATTTATTTCCTAGGGGCCTTGGGAGTTACATGGGTAAAGTACTACTGCAAATATCACAAAGAAAACAAGGTGTTATCCATGATTCCTGTTGAGCAGAAACCCGCAACTAAGCAAGTAAGTAATGAAAGACTGAAATATGAGGATTGTATTGATCATAATATGTATTTTAAAAAATATTACAAGGGTGTGCATTATATACATATAGTGTTGTCTTGTGTTACCCTTCATGCTTGTGCAATAATGTAAAACACACAAGGATTGTAATTGTCTGCTTACTAAATATCTGTTTACATACCCACAGAAAGGTATGTTTTAATGAAAGAGGCCATCCTGTGTGAAACAGAAATCAAACAGTGCCTCATTATGGAGATTATTACTGTATATAATGACATATCCTTAACTGCACCTTGGCATAATTATTTTTTATTTGTACCAGATTTACCCCTTAATAATTAAAAGGCAGGGCAGTGTGGTGGTTGGTATTGCTACGTTATTATTATTATTATTATTATTATTTCACAGGTCTCTGGGCGTTCCTCACTAATGCTGAAAGACATTGTTTCTTGGAGTGATAGACTTCTCTGTCTTGTGACTTTCTCTCCACATTGAGTTTCCTTTGCTCTCGAGGCCTGCTTTGCACCCTGTGCTTCAGGATAAGCTCTGGCCTGCTAATAGTTGCGACTCAAAAGTATCAAGATTTAGATCACGTCTTAAATTCAGTAGATTGGAGTTTAGAAGCACATCAGTTGAAAACTCTGTCTCCAACTGTTTTAATGGCATTTTGTTAAAAGCCGACCAGTTTCATTTCCTTTTTTTTAAAGAACAATTGCAAAGAAAGAAAGAAGTAGCTCATGGACATCAATTAGCCCTAGTATGTGAAGGACCCTAAACATCGTGGAAAAAAGAAAATTTAAGAAAGTGAATTCTACTGACAAATGAATTTTAATGGTTTAGGATGTACCTGATCACTTGGGGTATCAAGCACTGGTAGCTTGTGGGGAGATACATGTTGGGGTTTTCTATCAGGTACTTTCTATGCAAAGGAACGGAGATTTTAAGATTAAATATAATAAATATTAACAAATGAAAAATTCCATATTCAGGCCACATTTACAATTCATTAATTGACACGTACTTATTGTGGTTCTAATAAGATCATTAACATGTCAAACAAAAGAAAGGTTTGAGTGTCTTAGATTTGATTTCATTTAGAGGTGGTCTCTTCTGCACTTGTTTTTAATACTAATGAGTATTCTGTGTTTTCTGTGTAAAATTGAGCCACAATTTCCCACCACAAATTTCCTAGCAGTGTTTCCAGCACCATTGCCAAGATAAACCTCAGTAAATAAAGGGGAAAAATAAAAAAAGTATTTTTGTGTATTTTCTGCATTAATGCTATATTTTAAATGTGCTTTCCTTGCAGGGACCAACAGAGCTAAAACTAAAATCCTGCATTAGACGGAAGACAGATTCTATAGACAAGAGGTTTTGTTTTGATATCGAAACCCATGAAAGGTGGGAAACCAGGCTGATATATTTTCCATTTTCTGAAACTATAGCTTTCTTATCATTGAATGAAAAAAAAGGTAGAGTGCAAAAAGATATAATGTAACGTGGCGAAGGATTTTAAAGGATTCTACCCAAGATTGTAGGAGCCTGTTTCTTACTCACATTCCTCAACATTTTTTTTACAGTGAATACTTCTTTAAAGTATATATTTTAATTATTGTGAAAGGGAACACCAGGAATGTCTCATATGTAGTCAGAAGCTGATTTTATTTTCTATACTTTCTATACTGTCCAATGCTTTGCATCTGAAAATATTTGATTGAAGTTTGTTGTCAAAAGGGGGGTTTCAACACAGTCTGGAAACAGACCACTGTTGTATTTTTGGCCAATTTATGAGCACACGAGACATCCTCCCCCCCAAAACCCACTAAAATATGTAACTAGTATCTTACATTATCTCTTCAGGTACAGTAAAATATCCCTGAAGAGATAATGTAATGGAGATACTGGAACCCCATCAACATTCTGGAGAGCAGAAACAAATATTTGGAGATCATCCCCAAAAACAAAACCTAGTCCCAGCCCTGATTGAAGAACTGATAAAATGGCAAATATACATCCATTCCTGTAACCCATGGTCTAATGTTTTCTTTGTTTTATTGTTTCTGTAGACCTGTACCTGTCACCCTGCAGGCCCTCTCAGAGTTTGACAGAAAGATATGGATGGAAGCAATGGATGGAAAAGAGCCTGTAGGTCACCGTCTTTTGTGATTCACTGCTGCCACCCTATGGTAGAACTACACTATGTGTAATAGGATCCTATCCAGTGAAGTTCATTTGCATGACAAAAGCAGGGCAAAGTACAGTAAAGCACTGTGATAAGAGTATGATAAAAGAGTAATAAAATTAAACTGTGAAAAACCTGGTAAAGAAAAATATGCATAAAAAGGATGAGAAAGCCAAGACAATAACTGAAAATAAGCTATACAAGTTAATTGTAGTAAACTTGAATAAGAGCATGAAATAACATGATGTATTATACAGCATCATTTGAAAAGTTTCCTTCAAGTACTTTGTAAATCTAGCATAAAGATCTCAAAATATACAGTAGGACTGTATATAAACTGTAAGGAATAGGAGGATTTAAATATATGGAGCTGACTGTTATAATTATTAATTATTGAAAGAAGGAAGAGGTAAACTAGTATCCGAGACACCCAGGGACACTTATTATCTGTGGGAGAATGTGGTTCAACATTAAACACACTCTGACAGAAGTGTAACTTACAGTTCAGGTGGTGATTGAAAGAACTCAACACATAAAAGGCTCAAAACAGGCTTCTACAGAAGAGACTTGGTCAGCTTCCATATATGGGCTGTCCTTTTCTCACTGACACATTCTAATATATATACACAGAGTCCTTGCCAATTAATCCGCTGTGAAAACTCTCTGCATATTCAAACAACACATATAACACATGAAACCATACATACACTATATATATGAAACGTTCAGTGTTTTGCGACAGTGCTTGGCAGCCTTTAGTGACAGTTACAGTACGTTACTACCACAATTTCCATTATTTCTGCAACCGTACTATTTCAAATTAATATCATACGACTAGAGGGATGAAGTCCTCAGTCCTCAGTATGATCCGCAGTGAATAAAAGCCTTGAAACAGTACCAAGGTAGACTGGTTTTAGTGAACAACTGCTTAAAATAAGCCATTAAGAGACCAAGGTGGGAAAAACAGAAGGATGACTAGGGGTTAATATCAGTGACATTTGTAATAGAAATAATTAAATTGAATATGTTTTATGAGTTCTTTTAAGACTAAAACACAGTGTGTTGCTTTTCTTACCCAATGTAAATTTTGTTTTGTTTTTATGCTACAGATTTACCATTCCCCAATACACAAGCAAGCAGAAAGTAGGTAACATTTTATTTATGATTTTCACCTAAAAGTAAAAAGTGGTGAAGTACTTTCAAAAACAATACTGTAAAAAGTACACTTGGTATGTGTATGCAGACCAAACTCACATACATTTATGTCATATGTTTTTGTCATTTGCAGTGGAGTTGAATGAAGTAGGATTCAAGTTTGTTCGGAAGTGCATCAATTATGTGGAGGCGAAAGGTGAGACACATCCCACCATAACAGAAGCACTGCTAAAAAGCCTTTTCTTTAAAGAATCTTCGTATTATATCTGTGATATCCATTTTTCTCCTGTGGAGGGCAGTGGTGCATGCTTGTTCTAATTTAATGAGCCATGTCTAGTGGGTGCTTTCCTCATTGGACTGTGCTTTCTGAATAGGGGCCAGATATAAACAAAAAAACAAGGCTCTGCGTCATCTGTGTACTTAAGAAAGAAATGGAATTTGGTGTGCATGGTCCTGTAACAACTTCCTCATTGTAAAAATGCACTACCACAAAAGTGATGTAGTCATTGCTGTTGGCTTGGCATCACTCTTGACTGTTATAATAAACAGTCTGTAAGATTTAAGACGCCAGCAGTTGAAAACAGCCTTCACCACGCCGACTAAGTACCTGAAAATAATTTGTTTACAGGTATATCTAATTCAGTTTGAATGTTTCATAATGGAAGCTTTCTGCTTTCTTAACATTTCTGTTCTGGTTTCAGTAATCCAGTGGTGCTTGTTAAGTAAAGAAGGGCTTTATCGTGTCTCATTATTTTTTTAGAGCATTGAGCACTATTCACACCGACATGATACAACAGCAACTTGTTAAGGCAGAAATTAAATTAATTATACTGTATATGCCTTGGCTAGAGTGCATTCAAAGTGCTGCATTTTTTAATATTGTTTTTTACTTAAAAGGTATAACCTGCTTTTCTCTTCCAGGTCTCACACAAGAAGGGGTTTACAGAACAGTTGGCAGCAACATCCAAGTACAAAAGCTTTTAAATGCCTTCTTTGGTGAGGATATTATCTTGGCAACAGCTGCATGCTCACCGTCAACTTCACCTTCAGAGGAAAATCATAAACAATATTGTACAGCATAGTAATCCATCCATCCATCCATTTTCTAACCGCCTCTTCCAATTCAGGGTTACGGGGGAGCCTATTCCAGCAAACAGTGGGCACAAGGCAAGCCCTTTGGGTACACCCTGGACGGGACACCAGTCCATGACAGGGCAGACAGACACAAACACAGGTGTACATTCTCACACCAGGGCCAATTCTCCCAGAGGTGAATTACCCTACCGGCATGTTTTTGGACTGTGGGAGGAAACTGCAGAAAACCCATATGAACACAGGGAGAACATACAGACTCCACACACATAGCACTCCAGGTTCAGAATTGACCCCAGCTCTGCAAGGCAGCAATTCTAACCACTGTGCCACCATGCTTCCCTAGGATAATCTAATCAATGAGTATTGGTAAAATATTTAGACCACAAAGATTACAACCCATTCAAAGGGATTTTGTGAATCTTACCATTTCAATTGTAAACAGACTTAACGGAAATAATAATTTATTTTAAAACTAACAGGCAGAAGAACATACAGTATGTAGAGGCTTTAATACCATTTTCCTTTACTGGATGAATGCTGAATGAAAAACAGAAAGACAGAACCAGCAGAAATGTAAGAGTCTGGTTTGCAGCTAAACTGTCGTTAAAAAATGTAAAGAGCGGTAGAAAGTGTTCTGTTTTCTTAGCTACTGTATGTTTATGCTACTGTGTACAGTAGTACGTAGGTAGTATTTGTGAGAAATCACACTTCAAGTCTCAAAAACAAATATTTCCATTATTATGAATTTGAATAACTCATATTTTTACTGTATACTGTGGGAAAGTGATAGATCACCATAGAATTTTAGATGTAATCCCAAATCACGTTTCGGTCTCATTGAACAAACACATCTTGAATAGGTTATATACAGTATATTTAACAGCTAGTTGTTGTCTATGTCTTTGCCATAGAACACTATAATAATGTATTTTATTCAGTTAAAAACAATTTTCCTGAGCTGTGGTAGCTCAGACGGCAAGGGTGTCTAGCTCCTGACTGGAAGGTCCCGGGTTCAATCCCAGGTAGGGGCAAGTGATGTAGCTTGCTCTAATTCCTTCCAGACGGCTCAGCCTGCTTTCCTAATGATTACCGGGGGTTAATCCTTTCAGGGGTAATAGGTTGGCTGGAGCGTGATGCTGACCACATCACCTCCACCCCCAGTGTCGGATGGTCGAGAAAAATTGTGGTCTTTGCCCCCTCTTCCCCCTATGGTCCTTTTTGGCCTGAAAAGGGACCTAGAAGAGAAGAGAGAGAAAGACAATTTTCCAAATCAAAGATAAACTGTACCAAAACCAAATATAACTGGAAACAGCTGGTATAATGGGAGCAATTGTGGATCTTTTGTGGATGGATTTTTCAGTTGGCTACTCTTGAGGGGTTTTGATCGTTGTTACAGTTTGTTAAAATTAATCCCAGTTTTGATGAGCTTTGACAGTCACTTGTTATGGCCCATTCTGATTTTTGCTGATCTTGGCAGGGTTTCTATTGGGCTAGTTTCATATCAGGGAAAAATAAATATTATTACTGGGAACCTAACACTATGTTAACCTCTTAGCTGTCACCCATAAAAGCGGGGATCAGTGACACTGAGTAGTTATGGATTTCCTACGTTTGACAGGTCTAGGTAAGGGTTTGTCTCTTCACTGTCCACTTCATAAGGTGTATAAAATATTAAAAGTAGAAATGAATATAAAAAATTATATTATTTATATTATTATATTATTATAATTATATTATATCATTATATGCATCATTCCTTGCAGATCCCAAATGTCCAGGGGATGTCGATTTTCATAACAGCGACTGGGATATTAAAACCATCACTAGTTCAATGAAATTCTACCTCAGGTATGTACAATTTTTATTTAACTAATACATGTATGGTAGTACAACAAAAAGCAGTCAACAGCATCTTAGAGCTACAGTAGATTGTTTTTAGTAAAGACTTTAATCTCTGCAGAAGATGCTGTGTCCTCTTCATCACTACATTTTGAATTCAGGAACATTTTCTCATGTGTAACCATTCTTTTTAAGTAAAGAGGCATTGTGTTGCAGTGGTTACAGAACATAGCTAGAGAAATATTCAAACAAGTGAACTGAATCATGAGTCTTGTTACATTTTTGTGAAGATGAGCAACATAAAAATAATACAGGAGAGAAATGTTTTTGTGGAGCCATGTCTCTTGCACTCAAAAGAACACAACAGCAGCCTGTGTTCAAGGATGTTGAAAGAGTAAATCTGAGAATTATGAAACTATGTGAATATCAGTGTAATCTGATTGTTTTTCTGCTTGATTTGCCTCAACTATTTTTTTTCTTTTACAAAGTGATTGACTGCCTGATAAATGTGTCGCAATTTGGATGTAGTTTGTTTAGTTGCCAGTTATTCTTTTTTTTTAATAATATAACCAGCAAATCTGGACACACAATGATTTGTCTTTAATACCATGGCTCACACCAAAGGGGAGATTAAGGTTGGGCCCATAGATTGTCCTCCAACCTGCCCACCCCGGGAGCAGTCAATTATACAGTAGGAAGCTCAGTGCTCACTGGAGGACAGGAATTGGCACTTCTCTCACTGATGTCACCATGAGCCTTAAGGCGCCCAAGATTTTTCTGTTTCACAGGGAATCAAGACTGGCTTGCCCTTACTGGCGCTGAGCTAATTGTGTGCCGCCTCTTGGGGAATGTGATGTCCAATCTTGCCCATGGCATGGCGCCCGTATGCCAGGGCCAGTTCTACATTTCTTTCTGCTGTTAGTGCTTGTGAGATTAGATGGCAGCAGCCCCTTTACCACGGCTAGGATTTCATCTGCCTTTCAACTGTCATTCCAAACACTCTTTATGCCAAGACTTGTTAGAACTGATTACCTGAATGACACAACCTAAAGATGCTGTGCAATAGTGATATCTTTACAAATATTTGAACTCTCTAACCTCTTGTATGGAACACTAATATCTGCCAGGATTACAAAGGGATAATGCAGGAGGTTCAAAATGTGAATTTAATAAGTACAGTTGGAGAGAGTAGTGTTTGCTTTTGAACAAAATAACACAAAATACGCAGTTCAGTAAAGGTCGAAATCAAATGATTATATTAAAAAAGAAGTGCACTACAAAAAAGTAAAGTAAAACACTTTGTATGGTATTTAATAAACTGCAGAGGAAATAAAGTTATCGTGTATGGACATTCGCGTTCACACCATTATAAGGTTTAGCTTGGCAAACATTTATATAATTACTACTGTTTTTTCCTGTTGCAATTGTGCTCAAATATCCTAACTCACGATATTACTATAGTACGTGTTGATCATTTCTTTTTTATTCCACATAAGTATTTTCTTTTAGATTATTGGAGCATTATTGAAGTTATTGAAGTCTACTTCTGTAATGCATGTTAAGGCCTGATAATCCCATCAAAAAGCAACACTTTGCCAGGAAATCTGACAGTTCTAATGCACTAATTTTTTTTAAAAAAATCTCTGGATATATCCTGACAGCTCATCCAAAACTACAAAAAAACAGATTGTGTATATACATTTGTCCTTGAAAGATGTGTCCTGTAATTGTCATCTGGAAACTATGTACTGTATCATATTATATTTTTACTTCTATATTGTTGTGTAATAATTAAAATGTGATTTTAATTGTATTGCATATTGCTCATTTTTCACAGTTTATCCAGAAAGGAAAACTCTTACATAACACAAGTAAGAATAACAGACTTTACATTTTGTGTTTCTTTTTTGCAGGAGTCTTTCTGAGCCATTGATGACCTACAAACTAAACAGGGAACTTATCTTAGCTGCCAGTAAGCTTAATATTTCTTGTTGACTGAAGTGCATATACAATCTTATGAATTTGAAAAATATTTTAGATTATGTACTGTATAGTATTCATATAATTTCACAAAAACTAGCATTTTATTAAATCGTACCACTGTAAATAATTTCTAGAACACTTGTCTTAGAGTGCTTATTGCGTAAACTATCTAAAATAATTCTATTTCCATGAAAAACATTCTATACTTCTCAATATATTTTGTACGTGCTTGGATCAAAAGTTCTTTTTAAATTTGAGAACATGATCCATTTGGATAGATTAGTTAAACGCTTTGAGCAAATTGCAGTTGGGGCTGTAGTTAAGGATTATGTTTCTGACTGGTACTTTGCCAGGAAAAAACAGATGGTAAGTTAGAACTCAAAAGGGGATCATAATTATTAGATAGCAAAAACAATGTTTTATTTCTTTCAAACACATTGATGAACCTGAAACATTGTGTTTTCAACTGAAACTTTAAAGAATTAGCTGCCAGGCTTTATGCCATTGTAGTCTATGCATTCCTGCAAGGAGCAATTTTGAATGTAGCTAAATTACTAGCTTTGGTAAATCAGTGAGGCACAGGTGTTTATATTTTCATTTCTGAATGCATCAGCCAGTGAATGTTGTGAATTCTGAGAATTCTTTTACTTAATCAGTATGTACAATATGCTTTGCCATTAAAAGGAAGTTCAAAGGTTTCTTACGCAAACTAGGTTAACTGGCTGAACTACAATTGCAACATTTGTATATTTAATTTTTCATTATGCTATTACATTGCAGACAAATTGCCTATTTCTTATTTTTAAGGTTCATTTGGCAAGGGAAGTAACTGAGTTCAAGCTGTATGAAGAATGTATTAAATTCCTCTAATGAAGAGAAAGTATTTTCATTAATGCTGAAAATGGCATATTAACCTAAGAGAATAGTGGAAAAAGATAAATTTGCATTTGTTTTCATTTTGCTCTTGTCTGTCCAAGGTGTGTAGAAGTTATTTTTTTAAGAACATTTCACAATGAAATGTATTTGATCCTAAGACATAATGAGAGAGATACAATGCAACAGTTTTCATTTTGTGAAACTTTGATAAGTAATATTCCATTTGACTCTGGTAATCCATAGTCAAAGACAAAAGTATTTCATTTTACATTCTGACTGTGACTGGGATTTCTGTAGCAGAAGTGCATAACTGGCTTAGCACTGTCAGAGTTGAGATTAGTCAGCATGGTCAACTTTCAGGTCACCTGCAAGCTTGTGTTGACATCAGTGAAGGGTGTGCTGCTGTTCCAATTGGCACTGAAACTTTTGGAATTCGCAACAGAGCTTACAATGTGTCAAAACACAAATGGCTAAGATAGTGGGCGCGCCAGAGGAGCCTGTTCGCACTTTCTTATTTGTCTCCATATGGACACAGAAGTCATTGCTGTGAGCCTAGACCTAATGATTCAATTGAGAATTCGAAATTGGATGGATATTTAATATAACAGAATAGGTGCTTGTAAAATAAAAAAAATGACTAAAATACCTGCCTTCCAGTATCATTTGTGAAATATATGGACTACTATAAACGTGGAAATACATAGAGTATTGTAAAAGAGCGGCAACTGAAGACATGTTGAGGGTTCTTGTCTGAACGACATTCTCCAGAAGGCAAAAGCTACTGTAGGCTTTTGTTTTTTTTAATTTGGTATGTATCCCCACACTGTAAATAAAGAGCATTATTTAGCTTATGGTTACAAAGTGTGCCTGTGTTTTACTTAGACCCACCCACCTTAAATCATGGCACTGTGCCCTCTACTATGCCTCTACTATGTCCTTAGGCTTATTTTAGAATGCTGTGGATTCTAGTATCACATTTCATGTACATGATACATTCAATTATATGTAATGTATCATCAATTTATTATTTCATTGCTGTATTTTCTTTAAATACAGATGTATTACTTGTCAAGACCCGTATTACTTAATTGACATTTTACACACAGGAGAACGGATTCTACATTTTGGTTTAAAATACAGAATTTGTTTAAATCCTAGTGGATATAAGATTCATCTTGTCATTTCTTTCATGCTATCACATAGTCAAATTGAACCTTGTTCATTCCTATCTTCACTTCCTAACTTTTTTACCACTCTGTTAATGTTATGCTTCACCAGAGGGTGGTACTAGTTGTCAGAATATAAATGCTGTTCCTGAAATACTTAAATACTCAAATGGTTAGGAAAAAAAACAGGGAAGAATAGAAAAACCATTTGCCATTTGTGGCACATTAAGGTAAAGCCACTTTCCATTTGTAATTAAATATTTACAGTAACTTTTTTTAATTTTTCACAACTTGGAAGCCATGCCTTTACGGTATGTACAAAGTACTGTATAGCAGCAACTGGTACTTGAAAGAAATGCATTCCAAGTGATATTGTACTTCTCTGCTTTTAGAGTCTGATAATCTGGACTACAGACTGGGTGCCATCCATTCCCTTGTTTACAAACTCCCAGAGAAGAACAGGGAGATGCTCAACCTGCTGATCAGACATTTAGTCAAGTAAGAACCAGCTTTTCAAGGAACAGTTGTTTCATTAGTTTACTAACTCTCCTTTCATATCTTTTTTTTTTGTGTGAGTGATATGCATGTAATTATACCTGGGTTTGGTGGTTTTTGTTTCTGTAAAATGGGATGGTCCATTATTTCAGATTAATTAAAGTATTGACTGAAGTAAACTGTTGCAACTACATGCGTAAGTCATACAGTCGGTGAAAACCTGTTTTTCCTTTGATGGGGCAATACTTAACTAGACATTTTTTTGTAAACAAACTTATGTTATTTTTCAGAAACAACAAACTGGAATACAAAAATAAATATGATCATTCTCTGCTCCACACAAATTCCCTTCACCTGTTTTTCACTCCTCACTGTGGTATTTCCCTCCAAATTTCTGTTTAAGGACCCCTTAGAAAATCCATCCATACCCTTTTCTATCTGGGAGCCGTAGCCCTTTTCAGCAAGCAACAGGGGCAAGGCAGGGTATAGCTAGTCCATTGCAAGGCAGACAAACACAGACACACACACTCACAAAAGCGCCAACTTTCCCAGAAGCCAATTAACCTTACAGTACATGTATGATTTTGGACTGTGGGAGGAAACTGGAGCACCTGGAGGAAACCCACACAACCATAGGGAGAACACACAAACTCCACTAAGATAGCACGTGTCCAGAAATGAAACTAGGGCCCTAAAACTGTGAGGTTTCAATGCTAACCACTGCTATACCATCCACTGTATTCCATAAGACAAATGCCTCTAAACCATAAAACATGGAATTCTCTATGTGTTTTAAGTTAAATTCTACCAGGTACTTATTTCACAATTGGTGATCCGCCATTGATGTTTCTTCAATTTTAGAAACACAGACAATGGCCTTGAATATGTTTGCTTTTCACAAGTTACCCAGATGGTCATGTAAGTTAATTGAAATGCAAATCTTGTTTAGGAAAGGGAGACATGACTGTCAGGGATTGGTCATACTGCTTTGTGTTTTAATACAAATCTTTATGTTTTAATACTTGGCAAAGAAAGTATCAAAACACAAAGTTCTTGAATGACAGTACATTTTTGCCACACATGATCATTATTTAAAATGGCACACACCACTATTTATGATCATGACGATTAAATATTTGCATAATGTTATAAGGTAATTATAAATAATAAGGTATTCAAATAGAAGCAAATTTATTTTAGTAACTTTGCCATTTTATCTGATCATTAAATTGAGCTAAGTGGATGTCCATTATACATTTGTGGTTTCAGTACTGGTAAAGTAAAATTAAATCTCTAGAATGAAGATGTATTTTGCAGGCTGTTTTAATACAAAAATGATAGGAAAATACATTGTTTCATTCTTTCACATTAGATATTCCGTGACAGCTTTTCTTTGTGAGGGCAAAGCACAGTTTTGACTCAAGCATTCAAAATAAAATAAAACTGCTGCATACCAACTTGGCTTTAAAAAAGCAAAGCTTTTTTTATAGGATATCACAAAAGTAGAATCTGTCATAAAGTTCCACATATGAAATTCAGCAAAGCACTTTACATTATTTGTTTGCTGTTCATTTGAATTTCCTTGAAAACCTCTTGGTTTTTAAATGTGTTGTGGCTTGTCTGTTATTACCCACTTCAGTATGTTTCATAACTACATACTGTAAAACTACTTATTTGTTCTTTTGGTACTCATTGCTTCAAGTCTCAGTTAAAGATGAACTTTGTAACACAAGAAAGTTCTTGAAGACTAGTGAATAAATGCACTGAAGGAGACTAACACCAAGGATCCAGCTGGATCACCTGCAGTATGATGATTTAAGGAATATCCTGATACATGCCTGCCAGGTGAGGACTGTTTAAGGCCTCTATTTCATAGTAGTTGCATTCAAAGGTCATTCTGATTTCAAATAATATTGAGTGGAAGTTATAAGCTTATTGAAGTGGTGACATTAGTTTTATCTTACAGGATCCTGGTATATACCATTCTGTCAAGACTTGCTTATGATGTACAGTATATCAAAACATTATTCACAGAACTGAATGTATTTTTCTCCACTGTTTCTCAGTCAATCCTAATATGGTATCCTGATTTGAACATTTGAACAAGACAAATATTGTTGTATAGATTGTTGACTTACAAAGCAAATTGCATGCTTGGTCTTTCCAAAACATCATTGGATATTTTCAGGGAAAATAAATTGAATCTATATACTGTATGTTATTATTTCACCACAACCTTTTTATTATATTATATGTACTGTACATGTACGTACATTGTTTGCTATGTGATACAAGTGAAAACTATGATGGAAGTGCATTGAAAAATGAGAACAGGAAGTACTTCTTTACACAAGCCACTGTGGTGGTCTGAGCAACTTACCTAGCCATCTTGTTGTAGCTGATACCTTGACTTCTTTAAAAAAAATGGCTGGTTGAGATACTTGGATAGCTACTTACAGCCAAAAAATACCTAGCTGCCTGAATGGGATGGGTCACACGACTCACGTTTGCACACTTGCTTTTCTTCTCGTCTTGGTAACACTAGAAATTCCTGCACTTCAATCCAACCTCTGTTCTGACAAAGCATTTAAATGTGATGTGTAAAGTATTAGACTTCCTTTGGGTACAGCAATTTCGAACAGAAGCAGGCAGTGACATGTGTTCTGCCCTTCAGTTATTACTCTGGAGGCCTAGTGATTTGGCAGCAGACAGAAGATAGGGGTTTGAAACCTCTTGTTTGGTACTCTTCCCAGTCTTTCCTCCCAGCCTCGGTAAGTTGCCAGTGAGAGTCTTCTTTCTCAGTTTGATTTTGTGGTTGGGGTATGTGCTTGAGGCATCTGCTATTTTTGATGAAAACAAAAACAGTTGTTGTTCACCAAGTAGACCTTATCCCTTTCTAATGTAAGCTAAAGCCCCTCTTTGTGTGTGTCTACATGCATTTTACAGTGTGTGCAATCACAGTGAAGAGAATCTGATGACCCCTTCCAACATGGGAGTGATCTTTGGGCCAACGCTGATGAGAGCCGAGGAAGAGACTGTGGCAGCAATGCTCAATATCAAGTTTCAGAACATTGTCATTGAGATTCTTATACAAGACTATCAGAAGGTAATCCCAGTCACAACTCTGACACATTTAAAATAAGCAGGGCAAATGTAACCAAACACATGTTGGAACAGACACAAAAACATTCATATAAGATACGTAGCTTGGCCTTGTGTACCATGGAGAGGATTAGGAAGACAATCACGCAGAAGACCGATTTGCTTTGCTGGCCACAGAATTTTCAAGGGAAATCTGGACAACGCCACAACACCGGTATTTGTTTTTTTTGGGGGGTGAGGTTAATTTTAATATAAAATAGTATTTGTATTTAGAAAACAAGAAGCTGAGTTTAGGATACATGGAAATTCACCAATGTAAAATAGCAATCCTCAATTTAACAACTGCATACAGTAGGTCACCTAAACAAAACACATCTAGGTTTTTAATTATTATTCTTTGGCAATAATAAAGTAATTTCATTCATTTCAAGTCCAAAGAGAAAATAAAACGACAATTCAAAATTCATTAACACTAAAATATGTTGGTGTCATTCACTACAATAAACACATCCCGCTGTTCTGATGTCTGGAATGTAATCATTTTGAAAATAAGGTAAAATGAGTAAAAAACTAACGATGGCATTATAGTTTCTTGATCTAATCCTTTCAGTGATTTACGTTGGAATGAAATACATTTAGAAGTGAACTGTCAAAGTACCTTTTAAGCAAAAATCTTTTAATTTACTTCTGTTTCTTTGTTCCAGCTTCTGATAACTTTCAACCTTACTGTATATTACGTGCTTCTGTATTTTGGCAAGTTGATAAATACTTTTATCTGTGTGTTCAATAAAATAATATGTGTTCCTACTAGTCCTTTCAAATGGCTTTTGCTGCTACATGTTGAATTCCAGCGAACCAGTTTGGCTGGTTGGTTTTTATTCTTGCTCACAAGAACCATTTAACCTGCAGATCTTTAGTGCTGCGCCAGAGGAAAGCACAGCTCCTCCTGTTCCCCCGCCCAGAGTAAACCCAAGGAAACGGCAGCCAATCACCATCTCCAAACGTCCGCCTCGCCCTCGGCCTGTTCTCAACCACTGCCAGTTTGAGAATGCTGATGGTAGGTGCCTTGTTATGTCATAGACATTCATTCCTTGATATCTAGCTAACATACAGTCTTAAAGGAAGACTAACCTATGTGAGAGCTTTTCCTTATCTAATATGTGTAGCTTCAACATTTCATATGCATGGGGCCAAATCCATCTGAATATAAGCAATATCTGTGAAAGTCAAAGTAGTATTAATATAGATCATGAATGGCTACATGATTTTCTACAGAACTTCTTGTCTCTAGAGGTACAATATTTGATTCTCCTTTGCAGAAAAGAAGTGTGAGTAAGGCTTTTGTGTTTGTTATATAGTGCCTTTTCATTTTGAAGAGGTTCCTTCTTTACAATTGGCATTGCTAAGCCTTTCAGTTTATCCAACACCTCCTGTATTTTTTATCCTCCCAGTCCCAAGGGTCAGAAGAAAACAAAAACCTGTTATTGTTGGTACTGTTAGCTGTTAATTGAACTGGAAGGACATTTAGCCGTAATTTGGTTTTCATCTTCTTGTGTCAAACATAAATGCCATTAACATTTGTTACTGTTTTTTTTTTCTTGTACGCAATGAAATTTTTCATAATCACATTTTCAAATGAAAGACCAGTTAACATATTTTGCATTGCTAAAAGCTTTGTTCATAGGTCACTTAAATAGAATTAAGGGGATTCAATTCAGTTTTAATCATACACTGTGATAACTGCTTGTATTTTGTTGAACACCTTTAGACAAATAGCAACATTTTTGCTTTGTGCCATGAGATGTTTATCGATCTGCTATCGATCTTTCAGTGTCCTTTCCCCCTGTTATTTAAAATGACTATGGTTGTATACGTGTTCAGTGTCAGAACTATAGAATTCGTCACAAAGCATGTTTCAGAGTGCACTTTAAATACTTCTTTGATCAAACCATGTGTTAGTTGGCACATTTGGCATAGAATAGCACAGTTAGAAAAATGAAAGGTATCAACTAAACAGAATATTATTCATTTTCATTCAAATATTGCTTTATTTTCTTAGACTTTGTACTATGTGCCTGAGCTATAGCAAGATACTGACATTAAATACTGACACTGCAACAGACTCATGATGAAAATCATCAAAGCATTGACTCTACCCTTTACGTTATTAAGTATTTCCATGCCCATGACCTATATGATATGAATTATGCTTGTCGGTCTAATTAAGATCATAGTGAAGCATGAAATAGCCTAACTATTAAAAAAGAATTAAAATAGAATAACTGCCATTGAATGGGAATTTTATCTATTACTTTATTGATCTCAAGTGCCTATTAAATACTTATGTATTTTTAGCTCAATCTATACCATAGATAAGAAAGGCAATCTTATAAGAATAATTCAAACTTCTATTTTGACATCAGTTTCTCCTGTGTCTGTTCTCTACTGAAAACTAGATCATCATATGATTTATGTCCCATTTAAAGTTAATAGGCACAGATCTACAAACAGACTTCTTCCCCCATTTTTTGTCTTTTTGTAAATGGTTTAAGGCCACTGATGGCATAATTAAAAAAAATATATATACATTTAATCAAAGAAAGCTGTTTTACAAAAACTTTAAAAAGGGCTCCTAAGAGGCTTACCAAGTAAAGATACTGTTGAGCAGTATATTCCTGCCATCATCCGCCTTGGCAAAGTCATTAGCCAACTATGGCTTCCCAAGTCATAGTTGGCTAATAATACAATTTCAAAATGATCGTTGTCTTGTTATTAAATATCAGCTGCAGGGACTTGCCAAATTCATAATTCGTTCCAATATTATCAGAGAGAGTTACATCACAACTCTGATAGGTGTTTACTGACCTTTAAAGCATTTTAGAGTTTGCAGTGTGTGAAATGATGGATGACTCTGACAGGTGGCCATGTCATAGGAGTACATGCATAGAATATATTCATTCTGTACTATACAGGGATATCAGTGGAAAGACAAGTTGCCTAACAAGTGATTATTCCCAAGTGGGAAAGCATAAAAGTACAAAGGGAATTGAAAAACATATTAGCATTCAACAAATAATATCAGCTATTTGGAAGTGACTAAATATTATAGCCATTATTTTCATTAATTTCAGAATTTCATCTGGTTTATTTCACACAATTAAATGAATCAAGACCTTACTGTATCGGTTACCTCCGGAAAAACAATCAAACATCTGACACAATCAGGTGTACAAATACAGGATCAATTGCTGTATTTATATGGAGCTTAATTCTGAATGAAAATGCGTCTTACAAAACAACTAAAATGTATAGCAGTCCACTTCCAAACATTAATACTCTTTCACTCTTTCAAATATTCTGTAGGTTTTTCAGACTGCTTTTATTACTGTACTTTTTATCTGACGAATTTTGGAATATTCCTCAAAAATATTTAAATAACTGAGAAAGATAGGAAATTCATAGATTTATGAAGTACATACAATTTTTTACACTTCTGTGTTTCATGGTAAAGTGGTGTTTTTGGACATAAAATGTATTGTGCTGGTATATTTGAACGAGCTTTTGTTTTGTTTTTGTTTCAGATTTTTTTTTAGATGTTTAAAAAAGCTCTTCAAGAATCTGGCTAATTAAGGAGCATATGCACAGAGCAATTATAGAAGATTGTTAACTTTGAGGGATCTGTTCAATTTAAAATTTGTTTTATTTCTAATGTTCTGTGCAAGTTTGTATGCCTTCCTAACTGACAGCTTAACAGCTGACTTAATGAAACCTCTTATGTAATGTTTATGGGAGATATGAACGATATTGTTAGTTTTCACTAGACCCATACTTGGGACTCAGGACTCCCCTCAGTAAGGGAAAGTTTAAAAGTCTGTTTTAGCTATGACGAATGTGTTCTGTTTGATCTGACATAATCCTGAGGCCAAGTAATGAGCTTGTAAGCTCTCTTTGGGGGTAGGGAGAGAGGAGGAAAAGTCCTGAGTGGTTTCAAACTGTTTTTTTTTTGCTTTATGCTGTTTAACAGTTGACTCCAACATTGATGCTGAAAATGGCGGCAGGTCAGATGGAACTGAAACAGACGACACCTCTCAAGCCAGCCCTGTTCCACTCCAGCGGACAAAATTAGCAAACTATGTTCCCCATGTCAATGTCAAGGAGTCTGGACAAAAACAGTTGTTGCCTAAGGTTGCCCATCGTCCTGAAAGACACTCTGACTCCGACGTTGCGAAATTGGTGGCTCGGCTGCAGGATGGGGGACAGAAAACTGATAATGCAACGGCCAATGGGGAGACAAGCATCAATGTGACCAGAGCATCTTCTTTTCAGAATCGAAAACTTCCCCCTCGCGGCACAGCTTCTGGTAAAGAGGGAAACCACGTTTTTCTGTCCAAAGCTAGGCTTCCCCTGTTCTTGACATTTAGATTTTTGCCATGCACAAAACACAGTAAGAAGTCGCTCACATTTTTAAGTTGCTTTATTTATGACATTGAACACAATTTGAGGTGCCTCTCCAATTATATTGTGAGTGTGTATGAGAGAATGAATGTGAAAATTAAAGCTGTCATGAATCACTGAATTTACTCAGAGAGGGAGAGACACATCTATTGTCATTGACTAGGAGGGAGTGGGTATAAGCACTTATTGATTATTTTCAAGTATTAATGTACAATGGTGGCATCTTTCATTTTAAAAGCGAAATAATACATTTTCGAAGTGTTCAATCACAATGTTAAGAAGGAGCAATTCTAGGCAGAACATAAGATATTTTTTTTTACTAAAAGTATCTTTTTTGGCTTGCTTTTCAAATCATTCAGATTAAACATAATGTAGTTTTAGTGGGTAGATACTGTAGTTACATTCACAATACATATTCAGCCTAATTTAGGGTGAATAGTCATTTCCAGTTCTTTTAGGTGAGCAAGTGAAATATGTGTATTGATATTAAACAGTGAATTTCTCTTCTTAACAGTGTTCAGTTATGTCAGATTTGACTGCAGATTGAATTCTGTGAGATTAAATCCTTGTGATCCTTGCCTTGCAGGGGATGGGGACAGTGTATTAAAAGTGAAATCACCATCAGAGAAGCACATGATCACCAGGCCTCCAATGAGACCTCCTGACCCACCTACTAGATGTCCAGCACCGGCAAAACCACCAAATTTAGCTGCCACAGAGGAAACCACTGTATCTTAGTGAGTAAAATCTATCCTGTGTTATACAGTATATATGACTTTTAAATTGAAATGACAAAGTTTCAATATAAAACATATTTGGAAGTGTTTTTGCCTGGGAATTAAACATTCACTTCTCAGAATATTTTTTTTTAAGTAGTGGTGCTAAACTGCATTCAGAATATTTGACAAGGTTGTTATTAGCATTTGGGCATTTCTGCTGTACTTGTGAATCAGTCAGGAAAGACACTGATACACTTTAATTAGTTTTTAATTCATAAAAGTATTTTATAGGCAACATACAGCATAACATAACTTGAGAACTTTTAATTTGTAGGTTTCCTTATGTTAATACAGAAATTGCATGTCATTTCATACAGTATAGGTAAATTTTTTTATTAATAACAGGAGTCGCAATTTGTAATAATATACAGTACATTGGCTTGGTCTTCATGTTTCGTAAATATTGTTCCACATCTTAAGTGTTAATTTTTTTGCCACGTGTCATCACTTCACATTTTCGCCAAATCTGTTTTCCTGCTAATTACAAATTAAGATACTGTACATTCAGAGGCGTGGTGTTTTGCTTCACCAATCTCTAAAGCAGTTTTTACAGGTGATGCTGATCTCTTTCAGCAGTTCAATGATGAGGTTTATTAATTGATTTATGTGTGTTATGTTGAGCATTTGTTTATTTTGATTTCTGAATGAGATATTTGACAATTTTGATTAAGAGAATGGAAATTTCTGTAGTATAAACTAATCACAGCAATGTTTTTTAAATAATTATGGCTTCAGATGAAAAAAACACATCCTGTAATCAATCACAGCAATCAGTATATTTTGATAAATAGGATCTAGTAAAAACGGTAAGAATTTTTAAAGGGAGGTCATAAAAAGCCTTTAAAAATGACACTATTCACACTTTAGTGATGTCAGACATGTACAGCTGTTTTGAATAGTCTTTATTTCAAACTCTGTATTTTGCTTTATTCTAGAATTATACATTGTAAATATTTTCGTTTTATAACACTATATTTTTTAAAAACACAACAATGTCTGTGATTTTGGGAAAACAGCATATTAGAAATGGAGTATCCTTTGATGAAAAAAAGTCTTCCGTCCTAAGAAAAATGCATATTCTGTATTCTGCATATGAGGTATTTAGCATTTGTTCTAAAATAGATATCTCACGGTTGGAACATGCTCAGCAACTGAATTGTGCCCTCTGGGAACAGGACTGGGAGTGGGAGGTTAAAGCCAAAATAAGATGCAGAAACTCATTATTAATTTCTGGCGACAGGTTACTAAACTGAAAGTGCAAGACAAGAAAGGGGGTGATCACAGAGCATGTCGAGCTTTTTGTTTCTCTTTTGGGGGGAGGGTGGAATTTAATTTCTAAAGTAAAAAAATGCAGCATACTGTATATCAAAATAATAGGGGTCATTATTAAAATATACCTCTGACCTGTTAACAAATGTCAGATTCACGCTGTTGTCAACCATTCTGGGCTATTTGCTATTTAAGACCTGAAATGTTTATAAAGATGTTATCAGGAATTATGTATCTCTACCTCATTGAGCAGATTTCTGTTCAGTCGACTGATAATCAGTGGTACACTTCCAGACATTCTGTGTCTGTGCCACACAACATTTAGGTCAGTGTTTCTCAGCCTTTCCCTGCCTGGGGAAACTTGCTTTTAAAACTGCAGAGTGACATGCCAACATCCCTTCCCCCACTTATGAGCATTTAATCAAAATGTTGAGGGAGTGTGTTTCAATGGAGTCAGTGTTTCATTACACAAGGCCCAACAAACAGCACTGCCAAATGAACATACTGTATACTGTATATATTCAAAAAATGAAAACCAAGAGATTTAAGCTCTATTTCACGATTAAAGACACCCAAAAAGATAAAGCTGCAAAGGCTAAAGAAAACTATGGTTGTTTTTATTACCTTACACAAACCACATCTTGTATCTTGTTCTTTGTTGGCAGAATCCCTGGTTTCATTAATCATTACAGAGAATATGTCTGTTAAACATACTTTTTCCACAGTTTTATGCAAGACTCTAGCCTCAAAACTGTATTTAATTTCTGGCAATGTGCATCTATTTTTTATTTAATTTTCAAGGAGACAAATTAAACTATTCTATTCTTAACAATAACCAAATTAAAATCACCAAAAGTAAAAAGAAAATCTAACGAAGGTTCACAACATAGAAAACAATTTTATTTAAAGGGGTTACAGACACTTTTTCTATGAGCAATAGTCCGCAAAACAGTTGACACCTACTGTAAATTTGACTGTTTTGAGATGTGTTTTATTTATTCGTTAAAATGCCAAACCTAGTTTCTGTTACTGTTATGTAAATGCAGCAGGTATTGGGTTTCCTCTAACTCCTTTTGACAACTTTTCTAGCACTGGTTGAATACTGCCAGGTCACATACAACATAAGGAAATGCACTTTGTCTTTTTTTATTTTACTGAGTGCTTGCAAAAAATTGAGACTATGAAAGCACAGAATTTGTGCATGTAAAAGTTATTGAATGAACAGTCATTTATTATACATTAATTGATCAGTTTTTTCAGACACTGAATCTTAGTGTCTGAGAGCACTTTTGAGAATAGGCAATTAAAACAAAATGCAATACCATGTTCTAAATAATTGAAGTGAAGCTACTGTATTTCACTTCACTGAAGGTTTACTTTATATTCACTCTATATCACTTAATATGACCTATTATATTTCAGATTGAGTGTTTCTCCCAAGCTAAAATTCGAATCCCATAAGAAGTGTTGTCAGTACCAAGTAAATTTACTTTTGAACTGGTGTATAGTCAAGGATGTACATAACATTTACAGTCATTTCATTAGTTTCCCTTTTTGTCCTTTTTTGGTCAAAGGAGTTAATTGAACTCAGGGGTGGGCAAATAAATCGAAGGTAACATGCTCTCTCTCAAGCTGTCAGTTGTATATTTGTTGTTATTGGACTGGATAGCTTTTCATCTGAGTCTGACTGGCAATAAAGATATTTATCGCTGATCGTCTGAAAGGGTTTCCTGTTTTTATTTCCCTAGTGTTGCTTCCAAAGCCAAGTTTTTCGAGAATGCCTCAAGACAAATCGGGAGGTAAGTGTTTTTTTTTTCTTCATCGCTATTAAGAAATGTCTTAGAAAACAAAATGGTTGTTTTTTTTGTTGCCAACATCCATTAGGATTGTACAACTGGTGCAGTATCTGGGGCACAGCTGTATGTCTTTTAGATGATGAGTTTTCAAATGAAACCTTATTTTTATCATTATTTTCTCTGCAGTAAATGAAGCTGAAGTACTGTGTGTGCTTGGCGGTGGGGTTCTGAAAAGGAAAGGGTTCTGTTCTCATCCTTCACACTTTGCATGCTGATTTCCAAGTGGAAATGGTTAAGGTCTTATAAACATATGGACCTCAGTTTAGTCTGAAGAACCAAAATCCTGTCAATTTGTTCATAATATCTCAGAATTGGTAGAAAAAGTACAGGACTGACATACTTAGTCAAGCATGCGTCTGCTCTTGTTTTCCCTTTATACCTGAGCAAAAGGAAATGAGTAATTTAAACTGAATGCTTAGTTTGACTGTTTTAAGAGCCTTAACCGTGGCAGGTTAGATCAGTGTAGAAGTTGCTTAATAAATTGTGCTTTTGTCTTTTTAATAGTTGTACACGAATATAATTTTAGATTAAGTTTAAAACAGGTCACCACTGAGTTCTCAACCTAAAGAATGAATAAACAACACAAATTTCAGGTAGAAGCCATGTTTAATGAACAGAAAATGATTACCTTAAAGAAAAACAATGAGAACTGTTATGTAAAAAGGCGGATTTTGCTTGGCAGCAGCACTCATTAAAAATCAAGGGAGATGAGCACACTTTTGCTACAGATCACATAGACAGGTGATACACGTGCATACCAAAAACCACTTACGCAAGCTAACTGACAAGGAAATTGCTAAGTTGGGGAAGAACCCCTGCCAAGAAAATGCCCTCTGAAAGAATTTTTGGTTCATTGAAATTGGTCTTGGGCCACCATGAAATTGATTATGAGATGAAGTGTACATACATTAGATTTTTCAATGTGTCACTATTAATTTGTGCATTTAAGGGTGAATTTTAAGTACAAAATTATTTAGCAGAAATCCTCTTGACAAACAAATGACCAAGGAACTGCCCTTTGCACTAGTACCCAGCCATGCGAATCCAAAATAACTCCAGCCAGATCAAGATATCTGGTTGCCTTTAACCCTTCAATAGCTCAGAATTTAAATTTGTTATGCTTAAATAGGCCTGTAGATACTGTATATCTTTTTTACATCTGTCGTTAAACTGTACACGTAACCTTATGCATTAAAATTGATTTGAGTATTTTTAGATAATAAATTATATACAGTACATTGAATGTTTAGTTTCATGACTGTCAATAATTGGACTGTGGAGGTGTATGGATTCCTAACTGGAAATGCACATACTTTCTAACCACTTAATGAATCACTTTCGATGTGTCAAAAAATTCAAGAATAAAGCAGAATTCTACTGGTGTCACATTTTAGAAATTCAGACTTCCGGGAAAAAAAATGAAATGTCTGCAGACAGCAGTTTTTTTTTCAAATATAATGGTATTGTGACTCTTATTATTTATTGCCATTTCACCAATAAAGTTTAAGGATCATTGCAGAAACAAAATGATCCTTGTAAATACTACTGAGATCTTTATATATCAAACTATATTGTTCAGGCTTTACAGTCTGTTAGGAAAAGGCTTACATGCTAATGCAGAAAACCAAGAAGAAAAGATCTTTTTAAGTCATGTTAAAGGCTTAAAAAGGTTCTCGGCTTTTCTGAAAAATCTTTTTTTTCAACTTTTCCTTTGTCAATCAGATACTATAGAATATACTTGGCACATAAACATTTCCTTTCCATGTGTTCAGTTCCTCTATCTGGATTTTACATTTTGAAAAGGGGTAATGATGAATACAGATTTTTCTTTTATGAAAAGAAAACAGTAAGGTTATTTGAAGTGCCACAAGTAGACACAACAGATCTTTAGTCATGTTTTGTATTCTTAGAAAAGGCCAAAAACATGGAAATGTACTGTATTGTTATAAGTGCATATAATGTAGCCATTTTTAATCATCTTTAACTTATTTATTCCATGAAAAATTGTGGCAACTTCAAGACACTGGAGTGAAATTAATAAATCTAATTTTAAAATGTTCAAAAGATAGTTTTCTTTTTCAGTTTCTCCTTTAATAGTGTTATAGTGATTTAGAAAGTATTTGACAAATATAATTGTTCCCAGAGCAAAAGCTCGCCAGATATCAGTTTTACCATGAATTTGTTTTTTGGATACAGAAAGAAAGAAAAAAACATTACAATATTTAACCACACACAGAATCTCTTTTTATATTATAAAAACATAAAGGTCTCATTCCTTAGCGACTGGAAAACCAAGTATATTATTCCTATACTCGCCTCTGATGCAGAGCAGGAACCATTAAAGTTTTCAGGTGGAATAGGCACATTCATAGTGCGTTGAGACCAAAATCAATAACCATTTTGTGCTTGGCAGAAAGTGTTATCCTCTTACTGTAATTCTTCAAACTGATTTAACATTATTGTGCTTGTTTCTTCTTGACCTATATTTATATTTTTACCCATTATATGATAAAAAACAGTGACCATTTTTATATGAAATGAAAGTATATTTTAAAACAATCCAGGCAGTCCCCACTTTAAATACAACTCAGTTCGCATAGATTCAGAAGCATGCAAGAAATATGTGATTTTTCCTTTAGGTTATGAACATGACAAGAACATTTCCTTGTTCCTCCCTGTGCAGGAATTAGCTCAAACTAACTGATTGTTCTGATAAAGGGATATATTAGGTGATTAAGTTAGGTAGGACTCTTACTGCACATGAACAGGGTGTGTCTGCTGTACAGAACAAGTATTACGTAGATAGACTTTGTGTTGTTATTCTCTTCACATATTTCTAATCACGTCAACAAAATGGTGTAACAATAAGGTATTCTCTTAACTTGTATCCTTTTATCCTTTTACAAGTTACATAATAGTAACCCTATTCATTGCTGGTTTAAATTCTCAAGTAGTACCTGTATAAAAGTGTGTACTGTTACATCCATACATTCTGACTTACATACCAAAGTAGTTTTAATGCTAAAGCTGCTTTTCAATGCTATTTTGAAATAATGCTTTACTTTTGTCCATCTCTATAATTATTCTGAATCCATCTTTTATTTCTTTGTAGTTCATCTCCAGCTTCTGCTGTGCTAAATGTGAAAGAAGAGGTAGAGTATTTGCTTTGTTTTTTAATAGGAATGATCAATTAATTCAGCTTACAGAAGGCATGTGATAAAAAAGGTAGAGATGGTCACACCTTTGCTTATTGAATTTTCCCTCCCAATCAGTGTATGTTTGACAGGATGTCAAAGCACAAAAAAACAAGTAAACAGAAAAAAAAAATGTTTAAATTTTGTTGTAACAGTTAAAGACATTTATTTAAGAACTGTAAGTGTATGCTTTTAGTTCTCTGTTGTGTGATACGTATTTTAATTTTTACGTATAACAAAATAGTTGGGAATGTCACATTTATGAGTTACCATAGCAGTAGTGTTATCTAATTTTACAAATTTTCTTTTGCTCAGTTGGTGATAAAATGTGTTCGGGATATTCCAAGCCTTGCAAAAATATTCACCCATTTCTAATAATGTCCCATTTTGTTGAATTACAAATGCTGCACAGTATACAAATTTTTAATTGATTATTTTTAATGTTTCAACTGAACACTTTTATGAATGAGCCATTAAAGTCAGCATTTTAAGTTGGCAAAACTTTGTCATATCACCCTGCAACTTACAGTTAGCAACCCACTGAAGCTAAGCAGCTGTGAGCCTGGCCAGTACCTGGATGGGAGTCCTCCTGGGAAAAGTTAAGGTTGCTGCTGGAAGAGGTGTTAGTGGGGCCAATAGGGGATGCTCACCCTAATGCTCCAGTATAGTGATGGGGACACTATACTGTAAAAAAACCCTGGAACTTCCAGTCCTTGCTGATGAGAAGCAGCCCCACAACATAATGTTGCCACCACCATGCCTGAAAGTAGGGAACAGTGGGTGATGCACCATGCAGGGTTTGCATTTTAAAGTTTTCCATTTTGACCTAAAAAGTCAATTTTTTTCTAATTTGACCACAAAACCCTTGGCATGTCTTTAGAGTTCCGTTAAAAGCTTTGTTGCAGTCTCCATGACTTGAGATGGTTTTGCCAATCTGACATTCAGGCCAGGTTTTTGTTTTTGTGTGTTGTGATGACTCATTGGACATTTTCTCCTAAGTCACTGAACACTTTTGAAGATTGTCTCTGGCTTCCCTGTGGCAACCCTACCCAGTTTCCTCCTTGTCTAGCTGTGCAGTTTTAGAGGAACAGCCTAATCTACATAATATTGGCGTTGTATGATACACCTTCTACTTCTTTATAACCAGTTTCACCATGCTCAAGGAGATACTGTATTTAAGTGTCTTTTAATTTTGTATACCCTGTTCCTGTTTTATGGTTTTCTGCAGTTTTACCTGTGAGTTGTTTTGAAAAGTTCCTTGGTCTCCATAGATCAGTTTTTGCTTGAAATTCATTACCTGACTGAGGGACTGTACAGAGATAAGGGCATTTTTTTTCTGAAATCATGTGAATCACGATTGTTGCAGACAGACAACACTCAACTGAGTAACTTGACAATTTTGTGCTCTTGGATCAATTTAAGTTTACCAAGAGTGAATACTTATGCAATCATTTTAACGGATTATTCTCTGCAGTTTTTGCTTACATTTAATTTATTTCACCTATTAAAAGAACAGATTGAGGATTCAAGGTTTGGTTGACAATTTTTGTTAAAAAACATGATATATCATTTCTAATTCTGCAAACTGGGACATTATTGGAAGGAGGTGAATACTTTTGTGACACTACATCTTTTTCTGCATACTGTATTATTGTTTTAACCTTTTGCACTGTGTCGTATATGGGTAAAAACTGAATACCTTTGTCATTTTTTCTCTTTAGAGTTCAAAATGATCACCTCCTGGCAGAATCCAGGTCACATGTTCTGAGATTGGAGCTGTGTTCTAGGGATCATATTCCTTTGACATGAACCAGGATATAGGTTCCGCTTGGAATCAATGAGTGTGAACTGAGTGCTGAATGTATTGTACAAATGTGTTATGACATGATGCTCAAAATGAATTGGCCTGTTCTCGTTTTCTGTTTCTATATTTTAGTGGGTTATGTTAAATGTATTGTTTTTCAGTGAGTCTATCAATGTACATGCCTTAATATGATGTTATAATGTTTCTGTATTTTCAAGTGGTGGTGCTCTCTATGTGAGCTTCGTGTTTTAATCAGCCACTACTTTTCTGATTGGACCATTAAAGGTTGCACTTCGTTTTCTTTTTGCCGAAATGAAAATAAAAAACAAAGAAATAAACTTTATTAGTCAAACTGGGAAGCTTTACAACTTTTCATCTGTTTAAGCTTCACATTATCTTTTTTACCCAATTAAAATGGGGTCGATACAGTAAAAGGAATACCCTTTATATATTCCTGGACAACCACTACTTGTATGTAAAAATGTTCCATAAAAGGTTTTTGTCTTTTAAACTTTTACATCCATCTACTATGCAACACAAATATGTCATCTTAAAAAAATAGACTGAATTTGACAAAATAAACTCTGTATTTCTGTACTGAGGCATTTTTTCTTCAAGGCATGATTTGACCCTGGTGGGATTTTATCATGCACAATATTTTGGATAACTATATCCATGTAAGGAAAATTATATGTAGCGACAGATTCTGATTGCTGACACTCTTGAAAATAAAAATGATAGGCAAAAAGTCTCTTCCCCTGACAAAGCAAACACAAAAGCTGCACAAATTCTAAGAATTCTGTTTTTGTGTGTGTATTATACTTTGTTGGCAGCATTTTGTTCCTTAATTATCTTCTCTTTAAACCCAAGCCTTTCATCTTATTTACTTCCTGTCTGTCACTGGATTGTTACCTTCACAGAACTTTACCATTCATCATGCTTGTATTAAAAACATGTGAATATTGAATGTGAAAGAAACAGCCCTTAAAGTAATCTAATAACAGTTTAGAGAAAATCTCCTTTCATTGAGACCTATTTGCTCTACATTGCAAATTGAAAAAAAAACCAACTGATTTGATTTGCTGAGGAAAAGGTGAACTTTTATTTTATTATAGCCATTTTTACCTTTGAAACAACTTTTATGTAAATGAGTGACGGTTTATAACAGACATTTGGCTTACCTTCTGCATGTGTCTGTGATGTAAAGCCAATTTCAATTCACAGTTTTTTAAAATAATTCTGCTGGGTCTATTCCTCATATAAAATGTCTCCAATGTGATCTAACTGTCTATGTGCTAGTGTCTAGTACTGTATCCTACTCCCACACTGCAAAACACGCTTCAAGCTAAATTGATTTTCTGGGAACATCTCATCATTCCTTTTAGTTTTCTTGTAAAGATATTCTCTAATTGTCTTAATTAGTGTTTTTGAACTTTGTGTACTCTTATTGTATTTCTTTGAGCCAAATATGTAGGATCGTATTGATTATTTTCAGAGTATGCAGATTAGATTGGAATATCTATAAATTTGATCATAAATGCATGAGCAAAGTTGTTACTGTAGGTAGGCGCTGACAGTGATGCAATTGCAAAAATGTGCTTAATTCAATCTATGCCTAAAATTTATGTGAAAATGGCTGCAATACGTTTCTGTAAAACAGATTATATTCCCAAAGTCACCACCTTGTCTCTTAACTATAACAACTACTGTATGTAATGGCATGATTCCTGTTTAACTAAAGATTTACTTACATAAGTAACACACTTATGTGTCAAATTAAGTCAACATTGTTGCCATCACAAAGAAAGAAATCTGGTTGTTTTCTTGCTTTTTTGGCAATGACAGTTACCATTCTTGTAGCCCACAGCTTTAACTGCATGATAAATCAGGAAACAGTCAAATGGAACACATTGTGCTGTTTTTCTAACATGATTTTATCATCTTACATTTTTCGTGAATATTCTAAAATTTGTTAAATGCATGATCTTGAATTGTAAAATATGCCTGCTATAAGAAACATTCTGATTAAAGCATTCTTAGCATTCCAGGTTAGCTATAGAAAATTTAAAGCATTCTTTAAATGGAGTGTATCACAAAATAGTGTGTACCATCTGTGTTTTTACATGATTGGATTTCTTACTTGTGAGGAAATGTGGTCATGCACAGTGCTGCACCATAACATTTACCAATATCTTGGACGTGCTCATTCAGTGCTATTCTACGCAGCAAGGTTTTGAGAGTTTTATTTGGAGTAGATTGATTGAATAGTTAACCAGTTAAATTGATAGCATAGCAGGTAATAACAGTAGCAAAAACATAAGACAGGGTCATACAAATAGATGTCGCATACAGTATACTAGAAAAAACGAAAATGCAGAGACATTCTTATAATCTCATTATTAAATTTGATTGTCTATCTTGTCCTCATTATTCTTCATTGTACAAATATAGCTATACAATATATAGCTATAGAAATAAGCTAATCTTGTGGCTCAGGAAGTTCTTAGAAAAGACCTAGTGGGTCAATAACAGTAATGATAATGAAGACAATGCTTGTTCTTAAATAGTTCACTGCTTTAATACTAATTTATTGAAGGTATTCAACTCTGAGTGCTGAAGACTTTAACATTTTTAACACCTGCTCCCATATCGTTCCTTTTTATTTGCTCACTGACTTTATATAAAATAAAAAAAAAAATTTAAGGTGCCCATGGAAACACTTTCACATTTACTCTTACTGGTGACATTTAAAACTTATAAATTTTGGCAAATTAATTTTAAGTTTAGGGCGCAATATAAAATTATAATTACTTTACATAAAATAAATCCTAGAGGAATTCAGCTGAATGATTAAAACCTGTAAGATATGATTAAAATGACATTTGTTATTTTTCAAATTTCAAAGCTGTTTCTGGCATGTGAAGCTTTTATTATTGTGTATTTTTTCTGTGTTGTTTATCTTCACACCTGTATTATTCGTTGTAAAGTCTCAGATGTTAGAAACTGGAATCTCTGGTCTTTTTTAAGCTACAAGGTGTTTATTCCACCACCTAAAGTTGTACATTTTTTCTTTGTAGTCACTAATGCTATTTTTCTTATGTGAAATACCCCATCTGGCTTTCTTGTTTGCTGTATCTCTGTAAACCTGTTGACATTTGAATGTTTGTGGATCTGTTTTATATAGTATGTAATGAAGTTTTGTGTTTATATTCACATATTAAATGTCCAGTTCTCTTAGTTTTATCCATTAGGCAAGCGTGGTCCACCTTTTCAGGGTGTTACGACCCCAAGTGTCTAGGGGTAAAGGGGTGTAACATCATAATTTGGAAGCAGGTGGGTTCTGGTGAGGGACTAGGAAGCGTGATAACAAGGGTAAGGAACTAGAGTGGTGCCAAAGAAAAGAAAATAACAAAATGGAGCTGGCTAGGAAGGTGAGGGAAAGCTAACCTGACTACAAAAGAAAACCCGAAACACACGGTCTTTGGCATCTTCAACACCCTAGCTAACCTCCACTGACTACCCAAAACCATACAAGACAAACGGCACTCACTCGTACTAAACTAGTGTTACTAACACAAAATCAACTAAGTGTGTAGAATGTACCCAACAACCTAAATTAACCTTATACACAAGTTCACACAAAATCACAAGTGAACTAGGAATACAAATAAGGGAAAACGAGAGTATCAACAGGAACAGGGTACAAAGAACACAAAAGTTGAACATATAACACGTTAGGGCAAGGTAATGGCAAAACAAGGATGAACACACAAACAAACAAAAGTACAAAGAAACTAACAAAACAACAAAGCCAAAGCTATACAAAAACACACACACACACAAAGCAAAACAACAAACCAACAAAGCCGAAGCAATAACCAAACCCAAATAGGACCGAAGTCAAACTAAAGGCTTTCCTTCAGAAAACCTCCATGTTATAGCCTGAATAAGATGCACTCTGATTGGCCGATAAGCTAATTGATCACGATGTCATACAGAAAGTGTGGTGTAATGGTGGGCCAATGGGGAAGGGAGAACAATCAAGGGTCAGCAGTGTGGAACATAAAAAAAAACACAGACCACACACTGGGACGTAACACAGGGACAAATGCATGAAAGATGATATATTGGCAGTGATCTTCAAGGGAACAGACAAATACTGTACATTTCTTATAAGCAGCAACCTTAACTGTCATAACAGTGAGAGCTGTTTATAAATACACAGTCAACTACATCAAATATCTATAGAGCGTAATTCTCTGCACACTCAATTAAACATACACCCTTTTTTCTGTAATGTTATAGTGCTAGCAATATAGTTCTCAATACATTATTGGTAGTGCACAATTTTTGAAGGTAGTCCTAAAGTAAAGACTTATCACTTTAAAGAATGTGTTTTTAAAGTGTTCAAATATAAATTTTTGTACCCTCAGAATGTAAAATTGGGTAAACAGAAATTTTCCAAAAACCAAAACTGAGACTAAAATGTGCCACATTTTGTCCAGCTCTTTAATGAAGACATACTGTATGTATCAACACACAATTTTATTATAAAGCCAAGAGCTGTGTTTTAGAAGCAGTATTAAATTACAGTATGCTTTTATGTCTGTTTTGGCAATTCTGTTTTGTTTTCCATTAAGTGTTGGATTTGAAGCACCTTCAAAATGCAACTTTAAACTTTCAGTATAAATCTGAAGGAATTTGATAATGAAAAGGTGAATTAAACAGTTTGTGCAATAACACTGACATTACAGTATATCTGCTATAACTTATATATGCTTATATGCTTAGAGGAATATCTTTAATTCATATTTATGTTAATAGTTAATGCAATACTACACTTTTACTGAAGGCAGGTATGACTAAAAAGAGGGATAGCTTCCCATGTGGGATACCTTAACAGAAATAACTGGGATATGGGCAGTCAAAACCTTAGACTGGTTTTCTAGAGGTCTTACAGTATAGTAGTTATCAATAAACAACACCTTACGACACAGGAGAAAAAGGCTATTGTGAAAAATTTACAACTAAATGAAGTTATATAAACCATTTAGTAAAATTAGCAAGGAATTAAGATCTAGTCTGGAAGCACAGATGCATACTGTTAATATTCAGGACAGAAAAAACTATAGTCCTTTTGGTCAAGGGACCAAACAATACAGTATTTTTAGGACCTGTGTCCTTTATGTAGCTGGAGTATCACAGCAATATATCCAACTATGTTTAAATTTTAGGGTATTCTGAGGAGCAATATACAGTATGGATCATAATGTTGCTGAGGGGAAGGAGAACATGTTCATATATAATTCTGTCATAATATGTTAATACTATTATGACATTACTTTGGGACATGTGTTATATTTACAATATGCATGGTACTGTGTATTGAGTGAAGTATGACATATGGTTATTAATTTCCACCTCAGGGTATTAAATCATTTGCTTGGAGTCTGACATTACAATTTTGGAGACCCAGAACCTAAATTGAAATCCCTGTGTCTCCAGGGGCAGCCTGAGAGTCAGATCTGCTATGTCTGAGCATGTGTACGTGTGTGTATGTCTCTTAATTCCAGAGCTGCTAGATGTCATCCAAAACTAAGAGCCAGAGACATTCCCAAGTTACATGCATCAGCAAACTTAAAACGCTTCATGGGCAGTGGGATAAAACTTTCTTTGGCAATGTCAACAGGCTTGTCAACAAGGTCAGACTTTGCATAAAACAAACATAGGGAGCTTATCTCAGGATTCATGTAGCAAAGTACAAAGCCACTTTCAATTTTTATTTAAAATTGAACACGATTGTAGGATTGGGTAGTTTTATGCCTATAATAGCTGAAGACATGCAGTCTTGTAGTTAATTTAAGCACTGGGATTTAAAAGATTCTGGTTTCAATTAAGAGCTCAGAGAATCAAACCTGCTTGTGTACCTTTTCCAAGCCAGCATTTCGTGCAACAAAAGGATCTGTTTACTGTCCACTAGCACAACACTGTTACTAAACTTTGGTCTTGTGCTTGGAATGTTTCATCTAGTTATTTGTCATTGGTGAAAAAATACCATGAGATTCAGGTTGGGTATATGCTGAGGCTATTTCCTTTTTTTCACAGACACCTCAAGTGGGTCAAAGTTTTAAGTAGTGTATGATACATTCAGGAAAACCCATTAAATATAACAAGAGAAAAAAATCGAAATGTAACGAAATGACTCTGCCAAGTCAACCTTGTACAGCGTTTGATTTAGGCTGAAAAATCCCTATGTTTTCCCATCCCTTCATACGTTTTCCCTTCCTTACAGATTGTTTTAACTACCTGTCTAGGGTAGACGTTCATCATTGATCTAAAGAAAAGCAGAGAACAAAAGCACAGCAGGGAAATGTTTGCAGGTAAGGGGAGTGCAAAAAAGAGTACATCACCGTATGGGCTAAGTTATTGCAACTCACCAAGCATCCCTTCACATATAATTTGCAGAGAATCAATTGAGCAGTTGTGAACTTTGTAAATCCAACTTGTAAGCTTGAATCCACATACCTTTTAATAGTTGCCCTCCAATGCATTTCTAGACTTCATCCTGACGAATGTTAGTGCAGAGGCTCTTGGTAGCAACAACAGATAAATCCACTTTGGGGTTTTCTACTGTATGTCTCAGACCTTTTAATGTCCTAAATTGGGGATGAGATGATTTTATATAGCATGGTCATAAAAGTAAAAAGCGTATATAAAAAAATGATAAAATAATAACACAAAGTAACTTAAAGTAACATATATTTCAGAGGACATATATTTAAATAATGATTGCATGGAAATGGGCTATAGGTAATTTTCTGATAACCCTGTCTTCAAATTGGAATGTGGCCAACTTTATTTTTATTATTAGAATTATTTTATTCCAGGTTAGCTATAGAAAGTCATGTAAAATGTGTAGAAGGAACAAAGGCAAAAATACTGCATGTGTAATAACTATATTCTTAATCGGTATTGTTTTGTCAATGCAGAATGACTGCAAGAAGGGAATTTCTGTTTCTCCTGCCTAACGCAAAGCTGAAAAAGGTATATTCTGAGTTAAAGTACAATTGTGAGTGATTCAAATCAGGGTTCAAGCCACCTTACATTAAAATGAAACTAATATAACATTGCCATGGTAACAAAATTGAACTCTGTATTTGTGCACAAGCTACTGAAGGGGTTGGGGAGCATCATCTGCTGTCTACTTTAATTCCCTCCGTTCATCTTACCTTATCTTTGTATAATGCATAAAGGTAAGCAAACAACCACATTTGTTTGATTTGACAAAAGTCTAAAAGAGAAATGACACCTTCTGTTTTTGCAAATTATTTGAAGGTGCTGTAAATGGCACTGAATCAAATGACCAATAGTGAGACAGCCTATCTGATTAAGATACATATGTGATATGTTATATTTAAAAACCACAGGAACAGTAAGTTTTATGAATCCTTTGACTGATGAAGTTTCAAGTAGCAGATGAATTGCAAGTGCAGCAGGATATGAAGAAATTTATTTTGAAGTTAGGCCATGAATATACAGTATGTACTGTATATAGTATGCATACAGTGTTCACATTCCACAAGTTATGATGTTTTAAAAAACTAAAAAAAACAGGAAAACATACAGTTTGTAGTCACATTAGCAGTTAGAAGTAGTGAACTTCCTAAACTTAAAAGTAATAGTTATCATCATCTATAGTCTCTGCTAACTTGTTTTAAAGTCAATTTATCCACTCAAATTTCAAAACTCTAATGTGAATGCTGTTCAGTATGATTTACAGTACTTTGATTCTGTGCAATGTTGAAACACTATGATCTAACCAAAGTACATTAAGCTGGTGGGCTCACACATTTTTGCCTAAATTCTGATTTATTGTAGCTGTGAGAACCATTTCCATCTGATAATTATGTTCTCTGATTTCTCATTTTATACAGCAATAAAACCAAGCCAACCATCTTTGGCTTAATATATCTGACTAAAGGACATGCCTGTTACATATTAATGGCTATGAATTATTTTTTTTGTTTTTTTTTAAAGGGAAAATTACTTGAGAAATAGTGTAAAAATAAAAACATTTCCTCTTGATATTTACAGTTTGCAAACTTATTTTCAAACTTTTTTATGTTTTAGGCATACAGAACAAGCTTGCAAATAATTTAATTTGTGTTGCCAAAATCTGGAGATATATACATTTTTAACATAACTGGCTCTGACTTGCTAATTTTTGTGTCAATTTGTTTAGACAGTCTTACCACAAGTAGACCTACCACAATTCACAGATGGTTGTTTTCAGGGAAGAAAAGGGACAAACACCCCTTAAAGGCAGGCTGGCATTCTCTAAGATGAGTTTACCACCATATCTTGTAGCAAGCATACTGTATATAGAACAGTTTTGACCACAAAGTACAAGAGCCCATAGCTACTTAATGCTTTTATTTTAGACCAAGGATCACTGTCAAACAATGGAGCCATCCAAGTCGTGGCTAAACAGCAGAACAAAATGATGTGGACATAAGCACTACAAAATGTTGCCTTTTAAGATAACAAAATTCCTGGTTTTACATAAATGTGTCACGGATGTTGGAAGGGACAAACTGTGGAGAGGCAGGAGAGCGGAAAAAGACCCATATGCGTAGCAGCGGAACGGGGAATAAGCCCGGGCTCAGCAGTTCAGGAGTCGTATAGAAACCAATGCCCTCAGGCAGTGGACATGAGGCAACCTGGATGCTAGGCGGGTCTCAGGACATCCGAACGTCAATGCTGAGCGCAGGAGAATAAGTGACCCGGAAATATATAGCCCCAGAGAGAGAGACACCAGAAGGAGAGCAAAGCACAGGAAACAAGGGACAGGACAGAGTAGGAACGCCCGTGACAGATAGGTTGAAAATAATATTATAATATTGCCATTCGCAATATTAAAATTAGAAAAGCTCAAAACCTTTAAGAGCCTGGGAAATTATAAACCATAGGATAATATACTATAGCAATCTAACGTGTTAAAAAAAGGTATTTAATGTGATCTTATATTGTACATCCGAGTGTTTTGATACCAAGGCACACATGTTGGGATTTTGCCATCCACAATAAAGCTGTGCATGGAATAGATCACTAAAGGCACACACACAAACACATTAACATACACATTAAAAAGTAATTTGCTCTTTCCTTTGCTATTCTGTTCATAATTAAGCAAAATACTATAATTAAAATGACGAAAATTATGAAAGCATTAGTTTACACATGACTATCTTACAATCTTGTCTGTCGGATCCAAAATATATTTCTCTATTTCTGCAAAGCATACTGTAGTTAGCTGCCCTCTATGTACCAGTAACAGCAGCTATTAATGGATAATTAATATTAATACATATTAAAGAGAACTAATTAGCATGTTGTTCTGCACCTCAAGCTGATGTAAGTACAGTATTGCTTCTAGGCTTTCTGCTTTGATCAGTAACACACTCCACAGAGTTAGGCATTATTTGACAGTGTTTAATCAAATGCAGAGAAACAAGTAAACAAACAAAACCAATCATGTGAAACAGTGTTTACAGTATACATGAAATTAAAATATTCCAGCTGAAGACAGAAGCAGTAAATTTACAGATTTTGATAATGGGTGTTTAACATAGAACTCCAAAATTACACAGTTTTGCACAAAAGTATTTTTACACACAAAATATTCTGAGTAATTTTTTGACTAAGTAGGTAGCAAATTTCATTTAGGTAGGTGGGTTTTCTGCCCATATACTGTATCTGGAATCATTTTTTCAAATAAATCATTGCAACAATAAAGAAAAAAAAAATCTCTGTATATAAAATCTCTTCTTCAGTACCACAGTAGGTAGTTAAGAAAAAATGTCTTTATACATTTTCAGAATAGTTTTTAGCATTAAACAACAAAAATAAAAAATAAGTATATTTCTAATTGGTAACACATATACAAAGTCACTGATCCACTCAAAGAAACCAGGTAAATACAGGATACATATATCAATCAGTTGTGAACTTCAGCAAAAAGATGCCTTTCAATTATTATTCATGGTCTGTTTTAATATATGTATTTTACTAACAACTGCTCGGAAGAATAATTTAATTTACAGCATAAAAAGTCTTGATTGGAATTTTCTTTAACTCTGGCAGGGTAAAATCAAAGCAAAGCTCAAGTTAAAAAAGTCCTGTTTCCCAATATATACCTAAAACAAAATCCTGCTTTTAAATCATGTATTATATTTAATTTTGTTTATTCTCTAAGAGAAGAGTTATAAAACTGGACACCATTTTTTAAAAGAATTAAATGAATGAAAATTTATAAACACAGTTTACAAAGGATAAGAAATAAAATAAGGTTTCATAAAAAGTAGGTAGCAAATTGTACGAAATACTTTATTAAGTTGTACTAAGTACTGAGTATAATGACACAATTTTCAGTACCTTACTAAATTTGTTACAATTTGTCATTTGTTAAAAGTCTAATGTGTGCTTATATCATTAAAATATTGAAAAAATCAAATTCATAAACTTCATTACACTTAAACCCCTTTATTGCTGCTTTTTCAAGACAAATGTAAGAATAGTTATTTTAAAGACTCCACTTTGTATTATCATGCAATTTTATAACAATTTCCACTTTTTTATTACAAAGAAAAAGTGACAAAAATGAGAGATTCAGTCCAAGCAAATACAGTTTTGGCTTGTCTCAATCTTATTATTTGTTTTGCCATGCTACAACACATGCAGATTGCACTGAACATAACATATCATATTTCAGGTCACTTTAATTTTGACTACATGTATAATTTTTCTCCAATTTTATAAAAGCCTATTTTGTTCCTGCCTTTTCATGCATGAATGGAGAACCAAAACTTTCAGAATTTCAAGTGCAAAGAAACCTTTCAAAATTAACCTTGATATATGAAATTACCACATTATAGATAATGGTATTAATCACAGATTTCAGCTGATAATGTTGTCAAAAAGGTAAAGCTTTCATTCCTTGGCATAGGTGTTGCATTTTCTAATTACTTTTTTCATTCTACAGAAGTCTAATTTTGCATAGTTTAACGTTTTTTAGAGTTAGAATAGAGGTCTGTTTAGTGATAAAAGGGGCAATTTTGTTTATTTTGCTATAAAAAATGTTTTTAAGCTTACACCTAACATAAAAGTTAAACGCTCTAATCAAGCCACTATTGAGATGTTAACAAAAACTGTAGGTGAACAACTGCAACAATGATTGCAGTTGCTTATAGCCAAGTTAATTTGGCAACCCATTCTTTCTTGTAACAAATTTGATGTCATTGATTGGGGAAAAAAGAAAAAGAAAACATAAGCAACAGCACAGGGAAAAGCAAAATCTTATTCTAACAACTTTGCCTCTCCCTTCCCCCCAGTCTGCCATCCAGGAAACCTCCTCTGTCCTTGACTCCCCACGGAACTCTCGTATCCCCATCAGATAACTGTATTAGGGGTGAACTCAACAAAGCCTGATTGGTGTCCTCTGCTGTGTCCCAATCTCTGTCAGCCCTCACCCCAGTCATGTGCAAAACATGGCTTCGCATATACAACATCAAAAAAATGAAATGTCCTACTGATACCATGGAAGGGAACGCAGAGACACACCAGTGCAGACTGACCACCCAATTAGCAGCCAAATCCAGCTCTGCTGCACATCCAAACTCAGCAACAAGATACTGTATAATTCAACAAAGGAAATAAAAGCTAATATGGAGGAGATTTACGCCACATCTGAACACTTCCAAATCATATGGAAATAGGTCCCTGTTGCTCCCTGAAAGAAAAGAGCACACTTCATGGTGCCAATCATTTCCATTGGGGAAACATCTACAAGTAGTTAAGTCATTTCTATGGATACAATTAAAATGGATCATTTGAAGGTCAGGATTTGGAGAAAGATGCTCAAATTATTCCAGTTTCCCACAAATGTCTTCATCTACAAGAGCCACACTGCACTCCTGGAAAACGTAAAAGTCACATTTATCCACAGATAGACAGAGAAGCGGGGGTGGAGGGCCAGACAGCTACTGTACATGAAAGAAAGTCCTGTGTGTGGGTGCGAGACATATATTTGTAGGTGTGCGGATGAGTGTGAGATTAGGATCTCACCTTCCTCCCAAACTAACTTTTAACTAATGGTTACTGTGCGCCACAAAAATCTGAATTAAAACACAGAAGAAAATGGACAATCCAGCATCCCATTGATCCAAATCACATATCCAATTCAACCAAGAAATGGATAATTATACAGAAAATAAATGTTCTTGACTCTCCATCTCAATCTCCAAATCTATTTTATGAGCTCAAACATTTGTGGTTTGAAGTCAATGAGGCAGTTCACAAACAAAAACCAAATAGTTTGAAAGTCCTATAGCAATTCCAGCAGGTTGAAAACATTTAATTTCATTTTAAAAATAATTTAGGTTGTGTTAAAACTTCATACCACATATAGGAGACATCTTACTATCTAATCCAGAAGAGCATTTACAAAATATGTGCAAATAAATGCGACCTTCATGTTTTTCTTGATTTAAATTATACATGAAAAATATGACCTTGCTCTGTACCATGTTATTAACATTGCAGCATGACAGGTCTTGAATTTTTAACTAGAATACAATAGCCAATCTGTGGATCTTTCTGTTGTTTTATGTTTTTTTCTTTCTATTTAGTCAGAAATATAAGAATAAATCTGGAGGGCACTTCAGATAGCATTGATCCCCTTTGGTTTATATCAGGATCTCAATAAATGAGTTGGCCAGTCTCAATGTGTCTCTGTCACTTAACATCCTGTATTTTACATAAGGAGTATAAATGATGCACTTTGCTCCTGGGAACCCCATAAAACACACATTGCAGAGCAAAGGCATAAATAAAAATGAAGTACCCTGTAATTCATAGCATCATTGGAGGTCCAGGAATGTACAAAGGTAGTTGTCTTTTGTGACATCTACCAGAGAGTGTATTCCCAGATCAGATCACTGGAAGGAAACAGAAGTGACAACTACCAGATAAAAGGACAGCATTATAAAAAATAGGTGAATGCAAATACCATCACTTTCCAATTTTAGTGTGCTTTTCCAGCAATTGCCAAACTGTGATCAAATACAAAAACAGTAATTTGCATTTTTGCTTGAGCAAACTACATGTTGTAATTTGTAAGAAAAGACATTTATTTCTAGTTGTCACCACAATGTCACTTTTGAAAACCCATTCTTAATAACTACCTACTTAGTCTGTCAGGTTTCATTTGTGGTGTACTGTATTATTATGAACAAACCCTGTCTTTGCTTGTCTTTTTTTGGTCAGAGTATCTTTCTCCAAATACAATCTCTAGTCAAGAAGTAATTAATTTGCAAGAAAATAATAACATTAAATATAGTAAGCATTGTCATTGCTTTATGGATGCAAAATATTTTCTTTTGCTGCTATTTGTATTAATTAATACAATGAAAACTATGTTGACTGGAATGCTGGTCATTCATCTGCTGAGACAAACCAATTAGAATAAATACATGAGAATTTGTTAGTTTTGTTTGCTGAAAGGTTAACTAGAAAAAAAAGTCTTAAAAGTCATCTCTATCCAAAAGGTTAAGTGAAGCTATTTTGTATAAAATTAAAACATGTAATTACAAATGCAGCTTGAAGAGATGTTTTGTAGTTGTGAATTAGATCAGCTTTTGGATTCAACGTTTGTGAATGTGCAGTGCAAAAGATCACAAGTAAGAGAGTCTGTTAGCCTTTTTAGAGATCAACCGAAAGCACAGTGATCATTAAAAAATTTAAGAGACTTAAGCACACAGATGAATTCTGTCAAAACTAAACCAACAAAGGTGAATCTTTTCTGTCTGTACTTCAGAGTAAAAAAGAACAGCTCGCTCACAAAAGACATTAGTACTAACAATTAACATCAATGAAGCAGTATTATGCTTCACTGTAAATTACATCTACTGTATATAGAAATTGTTTTACATATAAAACTTGTAAAGATTTGATTGTTTTTGCGCTTAAGCAAGCTAAATTAAACTGAACAGAATTACACACACTGCACTAGTAAGCAAGCACTTGCTGTATATTTAGCGCAGATCAGCCTTGAACATTGAACACCAAAACCTTTTTTTGCAGTATGTAAAAAAATCTTATCAAGCATTTATTGCTGGTGCAGAGAGAGAAAGCTATGCCTCTTTGGCATGATTATATGTCATTATGTGTTTTTTTCACTGATAAAAAAGCACTGGACACTTAAAATGCTTAGTATTAGATAGCTGTGTTAGGGAGATCTACTTGATCATTTGCAATCAGTGTTTCTGAGGACAATGTGGACATTGTAAGCCCTGAAACACCATTAAAACTGTTTAAGATACAAAACTGCTGGAAACAAATATTCTTTTTCTAGCTTATTTACAAAAAATTTACAGGCTGTAGTGGATGGTTGATTAATGAGTTTTTAACTGTCAGAAAATCACCAAAAACAAATAACTCGGCACTAGACACATTTTTATGAATATTGAGATATTAGATCTTGCACAATAATCATTAAGTAGTTTATAAAACTGACAAATATTTGTTTTTTGCATGCATATCTGTAAATAATATATTTGAATTTAAGGAATATCTACAAAGTCTTGGCTGCAGATTTTTCTATTATTATTCAAAGTACAATCACAAAAACAAGAGTTTTCAGCATTTAATTTATGCTTGATAAAAATGGATTAAAAACAATGATGACTGAAAATAGCTACTTCCAAAATATATTATGTTGTATTTTTAATGGTTTTCATCATATGTGTTTCTTGAATTGTGTGGGATTATTGTGTGAGGAAATAAAATTAATTTGTTTTAACCAGTTTATCATTGGTTATAATTTGCTTATCACTTTAAAACACTTTAAAAAGCTACAGTTTTACTTTAGTTTTTACTGTTTCTGCAAAGCCTTCCAGTTTTTTTTTCCAAGACTGGTTTATGCAGTGGTTTTGAATTTATTTTGTAAAAAGATGTGTACCAAAGTCTCAAGATACACAAGATACTCAAGATTTGTGTTTTTATTTAGCAGACTATCCTTCTCCAAATAAAATTTCCAATCAACAATTAAAATTTCAACAACAATAATACACAATTTCAGTATTTTGACATATCAGCAAGGTTGACAACCTTTACTTTAATATTTAAGCCAGGGAGGCTGCTGCAAGCTGTAAGGGTGAAGGTGGGTTGGAGGGGTGGGCTTGAGAAAAGATACGAGGAAAGGGAGCTTAGCAGTCGAAATATTTAAATGCAAGAGAGCAGAAGTGTGAGATTACAACTGACCTATTGTACAACTTCTTCATTTCAGTAGTTCAGTCCTATTCTAATTACTGGAACAAAATAATGGATAAAGGGAGTGTGTACTTAATATTTCATTGTTTGGTGTCACCTGGTCTGGCTAATACTGCAAGTCAAGGTTCAGAAGATTCCCAATGAAGATTTAAAGAGACCAAAAACACAGATGCAGAATCTTCAATGATGGAGCTATTGTTGTATGCGCTTTGTTTCACCGAGTTGCTTGATTATGAAAATTATGATTTTTTTTTGGAGGAACAGCAATTTTAGAATGTATGCCATAGTGTCTTGTGAATAAGAATTGTGTTAAAATGCAGGAGATAGAACTTGATAGAACTAGATAGCTTCATTAAATGAATGTGGATGCTTTGAGCTAGTCCATTTGATCCAGCTGAATAGATGAAGATGGATTCCACATGGAGCTCCAAAAGACATCAGTTAGAGCAAAGTTCTCAAAGTGATGGGTCTGAAGAAAAAAGCAACTAAATGACAGTCCTGAGAGCAGACAGGAGTCTTGAGAAGCTGGGGTAAGAAGCTTGTGGGGTGGTGGGGAGGGAGTGGGAAAGGTTGAGGGCAGACACTGTATCAGTTGGACACCAGCAAGAAAGAGGGTTGAGAAACTTATCAGCCAGGGCTTGTGACTGACATGAGCACTTGGAGCCAGCGAGGGGTGAGGACAAGGAGCCTGGGCCCAATGCAGACTCACATTGTGTACTCACACCCTTTGGGAAGAGTGAATATCAATGACTAATAAGGGGTCCTACAGGGACAAGGAAGAAAGGCAGGGGCCATAGGTACAGTAGGTTGGATGATCAACAGAGACAGTGAGTGGGGACCGTAGGAAAGAGGAGGGTTAAACAAAGGGAGAGGAAAGAATGGGAGAGGAAGTGGCCAAAGTTGTGCCAGAGTTTCACATGGGGGTAACAACATCGGGAGAACTGGAAGAAAAGAGCATACTGTATGTTTTTTTATCATGCAGAGTTGATTGATTGAGATTGCAAGAAGAAGATTGCAGGAAACTCCTTTCCTGGCTCAGAGGAGGTGAATGATGAGGGTGGCTTGTGAGACAAAGCCAGAAGTTACAAAATAAGGTCTAACAGAGATGTCTGTCACTGCCAAAACCAAAATATTGAATGTGAGAAAAGATGCATGTGAAGGAGTTCAGCAGGCAAAATATTTAAGTGTGAGAGTGAAAATGCAAGATTCAATTTGACCTCTTCCCAAACTTCTATTTAACAGCTCCATTTACAGAAAGTGTTTCATTACTTTGTAGAAAGCAAAATATTTTTTACTAATCTTTTTTAACAGACGAGAAATGATGCCCAGATAAACTGATTAAAATAAATAAGTTATCAAAATTCCTTTATTTGTTTTAAATAACATACTTCTCAAAGATGATCTATCCTTCAACCTACTATAGTCTGAAAGCTTATCTACGAAAGAAAGTCTTAACAGTCATCTCTTCCCAACACGTACCAACACGTAAAACAATTGCATTTTGAACAAAAATAATATTGTTTAAAGTTGTAAATGGAAACAGTTTTGAGTTACACCAGATTTGAATTTTAAATTTGTGAATGTGTAGTGCAAAAGAAAATGAGTAAAAGACTCGGTTTGCCTTTGTGCGAGTAACTGAAAGCACTGTGATCAATTGGAAAACTTTAAGAGACTTAAAGCACAAAAACATATTCTGTCAAAAGCTTAACCAGTACAAGTGAATCTTTTGTCAGTATTTAAGAGTAAAAAAGAACAGCTTGTCCACTTAGGACATTAGTACCAGCAGTTAACTACAGCGCAGCAATATTATGTTTCACTGTAAATTACAGTATATTTTTAGAAATTGTCTAAATATAAAACTTGTAAAGGTTTGATTGTTTGCTTAAGCAAGCTAAAATAAATTGAACATATTTACACACACAGCACTTTTAAGCTATTATTTATATTTAGATATTTATATTTTAACTTTTCAAAAAAGGAAACCTTTTGAACAGCAAAATTTTGCTTTTAATATTTCTTCCAAATCTGCTGAGTTTTTAAATAGGTTTATGTAATGCCTTTTATTTTTAGTTTGAGTAAATTTGAAACTAGATCTCAAGATACAGAATTACTCTGGATGGTGGCTGCTCTCTAAATGCTTTTCTGTGTCTGCTCTGCAGGTTTTTGCTAGTGACTAGGTAGTTAAGGTGTAATGTCATAGATCTTCTGCTCCTATGTATTGTTGGTGCGATAAATCATCACATCTTTGTGCCTTCTATGAGTACAGCAAAACCCATTTTTAACCCAACAATGCCCTGCCCTGAAAACATATAGTACAGTTTATGCTAAACATTTTCTGTTAACAGACACTTGTTGGGATTCAGTTTAAGTGTTCTGGAAAATAACATTTACAGTTGCTACACCCTGCTTTTGTACCATGAAATACTTTTTTCTTAGTATAGTTTTTTTTACAGAAAAAATGTGAATGCTTTCACAGCTTTAGCAGGAAATGAAAGATTTTTCATACAGGTAAAATAAGAAATGTCCATTGTTATCTTATTTGGTTAACATCAACAGCAATTTCAGTTGAGCAAGCATAAATGCAATTTTAAAACAACTTCACTTTGGAAGTATTTGCATGAACCACATGATATGCATAGATATGAACTGTACACCTGTAGTTATCTTGCAAGCATCCTTTTTACAGAGTCAGTAAAAAGGACTGTACTTCTGTCTTCCTTGCATTTTACTTTCCTCAATATCTGTCAGGGCTTTTCATGAGAGAATACTTGGAAATGCAGAAGTACTGTACCAAGATGACCCCTATACTGTAGCTTCCGATCAACTCTAAAACCCCAGCTGCTTGAGAAAATGATCTAAATTGCGTCTGACAAGCAGCCAAACTACTGTAATAATAGAATGGTTTTGTACAGTACATTGAGCCATTAGATAAGCAAAACCCGAAAATTTACTGGACACTGGCATCTTGAAAGTGCCCTTCTCCAGAAATATTTTACCAGCAGAAACAGAAGGTAGTTAACTGATAGTCTTGCACACTGTTGCTATTTGTGAAACAAGATTGGCTTCACCATTCCAGCCAACATCTTTGGCACCTGCACTGAGATGATCTCTGACATCATCTCTGGAAAGTTGACCTTTGTTGGGTATGACTGGGCCTGGACAAACAGCTCGAAGGTAAACTGGTGGAGCATCCTCACAATCTTTGAAAACAAAGAAAAAAAGTCATAATATGAGTCAAAATATACCTATAATATAATTATAATCCTGAAAGGGTTTAAGGGTGATGCCAAGATGTGGTTAAAATGATCTGTGGTCAAAACTCTGTCTTATGGATATGAACTTTAGCAGCAGCAAATAAGATGAGTTAAGTTAGATGAGTTAAGAGTGTTGTTAACCTGAATGTTTGCACCTACTATCAGATTAGCACTTTGTCATTGCACTGAAATGTACATAAATTAAAAATAAAGAGTGCAAATAGGTCAGGACCTAGAATAACAAGAAGCACAAATGTGAAAATGAGATGTTAAGATTTTGCCTTGAGTAATTTACACATCCCTACATCCTCTTACATCCTGCAAACATTTCCAGAACCAAGTAAAATGTAAGCAAACGTTCAAAGAGCAATCATTTGTCTTAGAATGGCAGACGTTGTATATTACTGTTTATTTTTACTGTTTTACTGTTTTTACTGTTTTACAAAAAAAATACTATGGTTATGGTTAATTTGAATTGCATCTTAATGACTTGCCACAATACATAGGCAGAGTTCACGCAGAGGCAACTGGAAGCCTTGGTGATTTTTTTTCATTAGTGTCTGAACTTTATAAATGGTATTATCCATGTTATAAATTGACTAAACCGAGAATGACACCTCAGTAAATTATTTCTCCGCCTCTTCTCCTGGGACATAAAGTGCTGAGAATCTTTCTGCCTCCCGCCCAAAGGAACATGCCTCAGGAAAAAGGCCCCTGGCTATGCCACAAGATGGCAGCTCCAATATCGAGACCACCCAGCACTACTGCAAATGAATTACTACTTGTCTGTTCATGTGGTGGTAGCTTTGATGGTGATAACGGCCTTCCTCCTATTGCTTATACATGCCTGTGCTTTACTGCCAGTTTTGCACTTCATTATTGGGCTGTGAAAGCAGACACTGAATACCCTGACGCTCATGGTGCGGTATTTTATATTACAGCACCTTGAGAAGATGTACCATGAAAGGTGCTATATAAAACAAAGGTTTTTGTTATAATTAGAATATTTCCAGCTCATAAACTGTGAATACTGAATAATTTGCATACTGTAGCTATTAAGCTGACAGGGGTCGCAATGCAAACTAACTGCCTCAACTTGAAGCAATTTTGTTTTTGCAGTTACATTTTTATACTATGCATATCTTGGCATCACCCACTTAATTTGGTGACCTAATGTAACTTGATTTCACACTAAAGTTAAACCTTTATGTCAGTGTTTTAAATAATCTCTAAATTTTTAAAAAGAGAAGGTTAGTTGGCATAGACAAGAAGCCATTTCTTTGTAACCACGAGGGATTTATGAAGCACAGTACATTATGTAGGTAAAACACAATAAACAATATAAATGGATTAAGAAGAATGTTTCCAAATTAATTTTAGATTTTGCTGAAATTACTGTATATGTTTCCCGCAATATGCAACAAACCCTACAAATGAATGTATCCTGAAAAAAAATGTACTTATCCCCAATATATTTAATTATTTCTTTTTCTGAATAATGAAGTAAACCAGTTCTCACCGGTTGAAGAGAATCCATGAGCTGCGTTAGCTGGAAGAACCTCTGAGAATAGTTTGACGAGGTTTTCCTGCCAGAGCTGACTAGTCTGTCCAGTTCATGAATGTAGTTTGTCCGCAGCTCATCAAAATACTTCTGACTTTTCAGGCCTTCCACTGGAACTAGAGCATAACATAAAAGTGAAAAATTATAAAGAAAATTTAGATCAAGTCTGAAATAATAGTATTCTGGAAGCTCTAGTAATTGTTAAATGGTAGCTCTTAACTGAAGTTTGGGAGGGTGATGACAACCAAGTTGCTTTTGTTCCAGTTGTTCTATATCATAAACATTCCCAATGTCATCTTCTGAAAGCTAAGCATATCATGCACAAATCTTTCTTTTCCTGTTTTGTTTCACATCCCTCTTCCAACCCTTTGTTGCTTTTGCAGCTATCCTTGCTCACTCCTCACCCTTTAAGGTGGTCCTACTCTCCTCACCCTATGACAAGTGAGCTGGCCCTCAGACAAGCAGGTATAAAATCCCAAATCTCATAAGATAAGATAAGATCACTTTATTGGCCATATACAATTTCTTGCATTAGGAATTTGTCTTTTCGCATACCCCAGCTTGCTCTCCATGAGACATACAGGCACACAGACGGGAAGAGAGAGAAGCTTGGGGTCAGAGCGCAGGGTCAGCCATTTATTCAGCACCCCTGGAACAGCTGGGGTTAACAGGGGCCCAATGGAGTAGGACTCCTTTTGCTGGCTGTGGGATTTGAACCGGCAACCTTCCAGTCACAGGTGCAGATCCTTAGCCATCGCTCCGCCCCTGATACTTAAGTACTTAATAAATATTCTCAAATATTTAATTCTTATTTCATTATTTAATTCTTGGGTGTCATTATTCCTCATTAACGTGTTTTTTTAAATTCCATTTATCAAAAAAAACTTTCACGAAAGTCCCTATCAGAATCATATAAAACATTAAAAACTCTTTTTTTTCAAGACAATACTCATCATGAGATTACAGATTTCATTAAAAGCAGTTCCTCAGAATACAGCTGAGCCTCTTCACTTGAAGAAAGATCTTGTATATTTAGGTATGAGAAGACAATTCAAGATGTTTTCTCGTGTTGAGCTTTTTTAATTTGTTCAATGATAACACTTCAGATATTATAATTATGCTTTATTTATTTTCTTATAGAGTGCTAATTCTTATTACTACTTTTTCCCTTCACAAATTTCAGTATTTTATGTATACAGTAGTAGTTCAGGTGGGTAGCTGCGTCAGCATGTGTAGGCTGCAAAGGGACAAGCTGAAGAAGGCTCCACGGCCGAAACGTTGTGTTCTCTTTCTTCTTTTTTTCAGCATGGAATAAACCTATTACTTGTTCCTTTTATGTATACAGTAGCTTTATGTACCTAAAAACGTCCTTATTATTGTTAAAGATATGCACATTCTATAACTGTGTTTTAAAAATCTCAGAAAAAGAAAGACTTACTGATGCTGAAGAGGAGCAATGCTTTCATACATAGGTATTCTTCCTGTGTGATCTGAAGCCAGGCAAACTCTTGAGCAAGGCGCTTCATTCTAATACAGTGGTCATACATGCTTGAGATGTGCATCCGATGGCTATAAAGTGATAGAGATGAAGAGTTCATGTTATAAGACTATGCATATGGACATCAAAAAAGTCCTTTAATCTTTATTCTCAACCATTTGTGCCTCAGTCTTTGGATCTAAATCAACAAGGGAGTTTCAAAGCATGTTCTAATTTTATTTGAGTGATTCTGCTTTAGCCAACATGACTGAATAGCTACATTTCCATTGACTCAAGCTTTCTTTAAATGGGGAACACCCACTTTTCACACATGAGAATCTTTCCAGGAAATGCAAGGCATCATTCAGTGTGAGCCTCTTTCTAGGAAATGCAAGGCATCATTCAGTGTGAGCCTGTTAAATAGATGTAACCCTCTGGAGCTTGAAAGGTGCTGCAAACCCTAAGGATCACAGTCAAAAAATGACGATTTTTTGGCTCACACAATTTGTCTACCTGCCTGTGTACTGTGTCATTTCAGGGAGGCTGGGAGATGCATAGTAAAGGATGAATTCACACTGCACATGGAAAACATAGTCAAGTTTCTTCTTATGATGAGTGAATCTGCTAATGGACAGTGTTAAGATGATATAGTGGACTTTCATTTGCAAGTAAAAGTATATATATTGACGACATTAAAAAAATAACATTTAGCTATTGCTTACTGTCTTACTACTGAACCCATATACAGTAAAGATCTTTTTATTGTTTTTAAAAGTACCTTTTTAACCCTTGTCTAAACATTACATTTTTTGTATGATTTAGGGCTGCAATTGTTTGCATACATACAGTATAACCACTAAAAACCACAGATCACAACCAGGGGTTGCGAATGGTAATCAACAAAAACTAAGGAGAGAAAAAGCAGGGCATTTTCAAACAGTTTGTGAGTGCATTGGTAGAAAAACTTCTACGTACATAGATTCTCCAATGTCAAAGCCTGACATGGGTCCAGAATATAGATAGCTACCAAATAAGCAAGAGATCATTTGTTTGTTTCTTATCCTACAGTCATAGACCCTTTCCAATAATACTACAGTACTTATGCTTAAGACAAAAGATTTTATATAAATACAGACACAGTTGATGATATATGTATGCATGAACAGCTGTATTACAAATTATACTAGCTTTTCAGGAGTAAGGTGTAAATTACTGAACCAGGACAATTTAAATATTTTGCTGCTGTTTTGTTAAATAGTATAGTTCATTACTCCTAGAATGTCAAGTGAATGACACTGGAAAAATGGTTAGCCAGAACAGAAATAATGAAAGTGATTCTTTGTCACACAACATTCAAGCCTTACTATCTCCGCATGACCAAACATCATTGTATCAACAGAACATTTTCAATTTGCACATTTTTATAATTCTGCAAACAGTTTTTCACATGTTAGTCAATTTCTTGATAAATAATAATTAATACCCAAATAAGTAAAATCTACAGTAAAATAGAAACATGGGAACTAATTTGTCCTAGAAGTTAGAATCAAAATATAATGAATAATTTTGACCAATTTATTTTATATCCATACAGGCACTTTATATTTTCTGTCCTATTGCATTTTTAGTTTTTACAGTTTTCTCTCTTTTATCTAGAGTGCTACATAGCAAAAGAAAGATTATGCAAAATGCAATATTAAAATCTGGGTTAGAATCAAATGACATTATGTCTGAGCTCCCCAGAGAACTTACAATGTATTAGATGATTCTTATTAGTGAATCTTTCTAGGTAAAAAAACAGTTTTATTTTAGCTAATGTTGAGTTTTGAGCACTAAAACATTTTTCTTTTGTCACAAAATTGAAAAATATCATTAAATGCACTAGAGTAAACCTCCGAGAAAATAAAAAGGAGGACAGCATCCTGGCACATATCCTAGAAACGTAAGTTATTTCAGCTATGCAAAATCCCCATTACTTGGAAAATTGGACCTCACAGATGTACAGTACTTACTCATTGAATACAAGGTCAGGAGCAAAGTACAGCATTCTGGCATTAACGTTTTTATAGGACCTCCAACCCAAGGCAAACACCATAACCCCCATCCACGCGTGCTGAATAACAGTCATTTGGTCATCCACATGCAAACTGCGAAAACCTGCAGAAGATTCCATGAAGAAAACAAAAAGAGGAATATTAAGAGCAAATGGTGATACGGCTCTTACACATCAAGAACATTAACATCATAAAACATTCAATGTGAAAACAATGTTCTCTTCTCTGAGAGATTTGCTAACCTGACTTTACAAAAAAAGTGTTAGTGAAAAGAAATGCTACTACATCTGTGATGGCAGTTAATGAGCCTGAAAATACAAAGCCAAAAGTCTGTGACTCAATTCACACTGTAAAATGCATTGAACATGCATTAATTGCGGTCCAAAACGACATTTTGTTTACAAGATGCTTTCTCAGGCACTTCTATGAGTTTGCACTACGTTGTCTTAATCTTTGGGGCATTGTTAATACCAACTCCCCTTTGTCCAAATCCAAAATAAAAAGCAGACTTTCTTACTGTGCTGATCCTGATATTTCAAAAGAAAAGCAGGGAGTATTGTACAGAGAAGAGGTATAAAACCATGACAACCACTGATTCTTCCATCTCTACACAAAAAAAAAACTCAGACTACAGAAAGACTATAGAACTTTGTGACACTCTACAAAGTCACCAGAATGTTGCTTACATTTGTAGCTTGTTTAAGATAATACCTAGAAACTATATTTGTGTATACAACATTGTAGGTTGTTTCATGGTTAAATATCACTGCAAATTGAGAAGTGATACCATTTGTTTCTCACCTCCATTCTCTTTGTCCTTTAAGGAAAGCCTGCAAGCTAAATGTTTAAGTACTGTACACACATCCAAAGAAAACAAGTGGGTTATAAAAACAGAACTAAAATGAGCTCTTATTTATCCAAACTTCAAAATTAAAATTTTAATATACCTTGTATGTCACTAATAAACATTATACTCTTATGTACTACACTATTTAATAGACAACTGAACAGGTTATTTCAAAATTACATTCCTGATATCCTTTCGTCATGCATGTACAGGTTAATTCCATAATAATCCTGATGTCAGGTGTCCAATATCATCAGTAACTTGGAAATTGGACAAGCATTTATCCTTTAGTTTGCTTTTATCACAGGTTGTGAGTATGTTGGCTCTATGTTTCTGTGCAGGTTTTTATACTTATTTCTCTCTAGTGGCTTAATCCTATGTATCATTGAACTGATAAAAAAATAACAATTACCTTTCATTTTCACATTTTTGCAGCACTCTACTTGACATACGGTACTCTATATAATTAAAGCGAACTGAATTTCCTGTTACTATTGGGCTTTATCATCAGTTGAACAGCATGAGAACATAGTATAGTATGTGGTCAGCCTAAATAAAAACAAAGGCTTTCATCCATTTTCTAAACGAAGTCTTCCAATTCAGGGTCAAGTGAAAAAAATGCTATTCAAAACTGATAAATTCTAGCGGAACTCTCCTCTCAGTTGTAAAATGACTCTGAAGATTGTTGCTTGGATGCAAAATATATTTTAAGAAAATTCCAGACGTGAGAGATTAGGCAACATCATGGGCCAGTTTATCTATGAGGAAGTCCTTCAGCTCTAACGAATTAAAATGTCAGCTTTCCCATGGAGAGTATTTCTGTCCATTAGAACTAATACTGCACAGCTGCAGTAAATATCCAAGTTTGGAACTGATATTGTCTTAATAAACAGATCTATAAACTTCAGGGCCTAAAGTCTGAAAAAAAATTTGAGTTGCAATAATTTCTGCAAATTCCTTCTTCAAGAAAAGTGTTGTTTATATTAAACAGTGGCTTTTATGAAACCTCAATGTTGTTTAGCAGCACTTCTCATAGTAAAATTTCATGTTTTATTTGCATAAAAGACATTTACATTAGGTTTGCATAAAATAGTTTAAAAATAACAGGACAGGATATGCTACTTTTTATTATGGGGAAAAAAAGGATGATCCAACTTTATGCAATGCCAAGTATTCAGCTACCCAGTTTACATTGTTCTTAGAAACATTAAACTTAAGAACTTTTATACTTCACACTATACAAACTCCCTTTGAACTTTAAGTGGTCTTTACCTGGCAACCCTTTTGCCCACTTCACAACTTTCACCAGTTGTCGTTCTCCCAGTTCATTCAAGCTGGTGAGCAGACAAGCTGCTGAATCAGGCTGGGCATTGTCATGGCCTGCATTCACCACCTCTGGCTCGATGGACTCCAATATATTCAGGAACACTGGCTGGGTGTGGGTAGTGATGCTGGGCTTTGGAGACATACACTGGACTGTCTCAATGGGGTTTTGGTTCCCAGCTTCTTCTAGACCTTTCAGCTGTCCAATCTTCTTCAACTTCCGAGCTTCAAAAGAAAGAGACAGGCAAGATCATTTTATATTTAATACATTTTATTAAACATAGAAGGACATGTTCATTTTATGTCATGCCACAGGCACAGAAATACAGATTCTACCAAAGGTATAAATCATTTTTAACAAGGTCCTTTCCAACAAGTACCATTTTCTGAGGACTAACGTAACCCATCTGCAGTGCCAAGAAGAAGTTTCTGAACCCACTGCGTTGATACAAACTGCTGCATTATAGGCCTAAAATGTAAAATCCTTCATGCATGTATTACATTATAAACTATATATTCTAAAAATAAACGTTTTGTTTATTTAAGAGGAGGCGGGTTTTAATTAAACAAGGGTATCATTGTAAAGAATTGGAATTCCTATAATTATATGGGGGTTCACAAGCTCTCTCTCAATCCTGTGCTGTTTACTAAGAGTAAAGACTCTGTGCTGCGTTCAATAATCTGGAATTTTTACGCTGACACTGAATGATGTGCAGTGTTTTGGGGACATACATCTTCACACAGTGTGAAAGAGTAATGTGTGAAAACATCTATATATTTACCAAGATACCATTATATAGCCCCTAGAAAAATAAATATGATCTTTGTAGACAAGCTATTATAATTTCTTTATTTTGGTTACATAATATAATCCAGGTTAGTGTCATGCCAACCCAGAGCTTAACCTGGAAACTAAGAGAACAAGGCAGGACAATGAATGAAACTCTAGTCTACTGTAGGACATACTGTACACACAGACCAGAAAACAGAAACAATTTACAGACACCAATTAATCAAGGTAAGTTATCTTTGGAATGTAGGAAGAACCCACAGCACCTGGCGAAAACCCATGTGAACAACAGGAGGACTTGAAGGCTATAAACTGAAGATGCCTGAGTCTAGGAATGACCCCAGCACCCAAGACCTGTAAGGCAACAGTGCTTTCATAAACTTCTGGCATTTTCAGAATGAGATCTGTTAACCCTGTTTCACAGGTAGAGAGATGGCCATAATACAAAGAAGTACAACAGTTACATAAATAATACAGAGTATTCACGTATTGTATGCATTCAATTGAAATATTAAAAGAGTCGCAAACAAAATTCATAATGTACATTATGTGAAAAAGCAGCAGCTGGTATGCAGTATCTTCTGGGAGCAATTCAGATTTTATTTTTCACAGCACCCACCTGCAGATACAGTTTCAAATAATTTGGCCAATTCAAAACCAGGCACCGATTCGGAAAGACTAACAAAGGAGATTTTACAGTTTATTTTTGGAGGGTTCATGCAGCAAAAACTAGACAGTTTCAGCACATTTGTTAAATATGTGTCTGAGATCTGTGCGACTATTGTCATAAGGATTGACGGTGCGTAGAGATGTGATGTCCATGACGGAGATTAAACATTCCGGGCCCTGAAACCAAAAGCTGTCAAACTGCTGCAGAACATGGTTAGTGTTCTTAATTTATCAAGGAAGATCCTCACCAAATGGTCTTATTAAGCTGTAAAAGAGAACAGAATTGGTGAGTAGTTGGACAGTTATAGGAAGAGAGGATGATGTGTCCTGGCTTGTTGATCTTGGCATGGAAGTAAACACCTAAAATCAGGTGGTTAACCTCAGGAAGCAGTTCTTCATAAGAACACCACAAACAAGATACGCAGAATTATGCTGTAGCATTTGGTATAAACTTTTATGCTTTTTGTTTTCCGAAAACGTTATGTTTTTCTCATTTTATTGTTTTTCTGAAATATTTTATTTTTTAATACAGGTCTCTAATCGGTGAACTGACATTCCCAGTTATCCTACGATCAAACATATGCCCAAACCACTTCAAAAACAAAAGGGAAAGGAAAGCTTTAGCAACCATTGCACTTCTAAAAAACTAAGGATAAACAGGAGAATGAAAGGGTAGATTTAAAACAATAAAACCCATCTTCTAAATTCAATGTAGTTAGATTGTGAATAATGGATAATGGAAACACTAAATGACTGAGAGGTTTTCTGAAATAATAACTTTCATTTGTCAGCAGCTTTTCCAAACTGGATTCAGAAAATGTGCTTTTCTGAGATGGATAGCTAGATGGATAGCTAGATTGCTTTTTGCTTGTATAAAGACCGTGTCATCACCACAATTTTATTCTGGACAGTAAATTATGGATTTACCTAATATATATTTCTTTTTTATTCATTTCTCTTAATTCACAGTGTCATGACAATATCTACTAACATCTAGACATTTGTGTGTAACCTGGATCATTCTAATTCAAGGCTAATTCTAAATTTCAGAAAAAAATATTAGAAAACCAGAAATAATTATTTAATCAAGTTTATCCAACCTGTTGTTTTGGATTTTGAACTTTTTTAGCTTTTATCATATAATGTTGTTTCTTGTGTATAGTAGCTCCAAACTGATGCTTTATTAAAGTCTGATGTCTTTCAAGGGTTTGCTTTGAAAAATGTTTGTGTATGATAAAGTTGTATATAACTTTAAATTATATATAGCTAAATTGTATGTACAGTACATGTACAAGATACAGTATAGAGGGCTATGTTTGAGAAATATTTACATTCTTAAATTATCTGTAAATGTTGATTTCTGGAAGAATGTTAATTTTTATTTCAAGATTACACGATTATTATTTTATTTCAAATCAGCCATGAAAATAAATGTAAAGCACTTCAATCTACATACAGTACCTTTGAAAGAAATCCATGAACTATCATCCTGTCATCCATATAAATACTATTGCTGAAATGCTCTACAGTTTCTGTCCAATTTAGTTGAACTGAAAACCAATTCAAGAGGTTTTCTTAGGATTTTAAGGCATTTTCTGTTAGAATATTTCCTGCACAGGCTGATTTTCAATTACATTTTGCCCCTTACTGTTTGGTGCTCATCCACACACATTCCACACTAGTTTGCAAAATAATTTAACTTTATGCAACAAAAATATATGAAAAACATATGCTAATACACCCAACAAAAAATGCATTATTTAACATATCATTTATACACCTACTTATTCTACTAGCCAGTAATAAGGTTGGGTTTCACTTTAATTTGTTCTGTTTTGAATAAACGAATGAAGTATTGAATAAAGTTATCATATTTATGATAATAACAGAACAAGAGGAGCTTTTGATATACTGTAAATGTTGTTAATATTGTTGTTGTTATAAATATACTAATGCATATTTTTGGTATGCATTAGCAGTTCCCATGATCAATGTCACAGGCATTTTACAATTAATAGTGAGTAAATGCAGATACAGCTTTTGTCTTTACCAGTCACAGCTCAAACTTGAATTTAGTTGAACATTTATTTGCTCTTCTGAGAGGATAATTCTTTCAAGAAATCTCTCTCTTTCTGCTCATCAGCACCTCCAAACACATCAAAGCTTGCCATTTTCTCCCAGGAAAAGCAAAAACTGCACAAAGAATAGACTATTATCCAGCCTTTTAAAATATATTTTGATGTGAAAACTTTTTTTTGTTTCAAATCATCACAAAATTAAACTTAACACTTATTGCTGTCAGTATTAATATGTTCTTGAATGCAAAAATTCAATTAAGCAACCAATAAAAAGCATCTTATTCTAATTACAACAATGATTTAAAGTAAATTAGTAACAGCATACAGCCTTTTGAATCAGATTTAAAATGTTTTAATGAGAAAATGCCATTCTTCTTCTTCTATCTTAGGAACAGTTTTGACTATAAAGGGATTTTATGAACACCTGATGAACTTTAAACAACATTGCTGGATCTATAAAGGCCTTTTGCACGGGCAGTTAATGATAATTTTTTCAGTGTGCTTATAGAGCATTTTTCCAACATTAATGTCTATTCTCAGTATTGCAAGCACAATACATAACCTAGACCCTGTGGTAGCAACAGTATGTTTTCTTCATGAAGCTGAGGTGGGATTGTATTGTCCAAAGAATAGATTGGCTTCTAGTAAAAAAAGGAAAAGACACTTGTTCTTTAAGTTGGGACAAACAACAAATTCAAAGATTTTAGAAATAAACTGAAGAGCAGAATCAGTTCTTGGGGAGCCTGCCTGCACCAGGATACGATGGACTGCAGTGTTAATCTGTAAGTACAGTTCAGTATGGTTGAGAATCAGGTGTGTTAAAGAAGGCTTCAACTTTATCGGTCACTGGAAACATTTCTAAGGCACAGGCCATTTGTATGGCCAAGACAGACTGCATATGAACTAGACAAGAACTTCATATTCTAAAATATCTAAACTAGAATGGAAGAGGGCAGAAGGTCTTAAGAAAATATGCAAGGGGAAAATATAAGGGACAAACAACCTCAAAGGACCAGGTAATATTTATGAATTCCAAACGTATCAGGAGCAAGAAACAGAAGCTCCTGCATTTGCATGTGATTATGATGTAATTGTTGAATACAGCATTAATGGTCAATGAACTCGATAGCTAGCACAGCAAGAAATATATGCAAATATATGTAAAAGTACTCTATATGAATATGTAAAAATGTTGGAAAACAGATTTACAATGACAAATGTTTATTTTTATCTCTAACCTTCCTGTGGACACTTACAGTATATCTTTAGAAAACCAACACAATGCCAGCTCAAACGTGTATAGCACTACATATAAATAAGACATTGTAACTCCTATGGAATATAATTTTTATTCACTTTCAATCCATCCCCCAAACAGTTCACTGTTACTGCTACCAGGTATACTTTGCACTGAAGGTATGTTTGTTTGCTTTTTAACAATAAATACATTTTTTATGGCGTGATTGCCAGTAATTAATTGCAAGAGAGGGCACTGTGTAGGTGTAGCACAAGTGAAACATTGCGTGAGAATTGGTATGGTAGGCTACCATGTGCCTATTTTAAATGACCTGAGGGTTGTTAGAGCTTAGGGTTGGGCTTTGAGATGATTCACATGGTTTTGATATGAGGCATCACATAATTACAAGTTTGGATAGTTGGCAGATAGTTCTGTTTTTCACTCTACTTCTCCCAAAGCTCATCTTGTCTTAATTGGAGGAGAAAGAGGCCACCCCACTTGTTCCACTGTTTAAAACAAAAGAAAAGGCTTGGGTTTTGATGTCCAAATCACATGGCAGATCTTCTCTCATGGCATTTTTCCCCTGCGGACAGTTTATTGTAAGGTGAATCAACACCTGGAAAAACTGATAAACTGTCATCGTATTGTAGTTCTTACAGTACATTGCTTAGTACGATCTTTTTCAGTCTTCTTTCATGAGCATGGTATACAAAAAAGACAAAAAGATTTTTCTGTGCATAGCCACATTAATTTTCCAGCAGTCAGGGTTTTTGAGTTTTTCTTATTGCCTGGAAGTATAGTCTGCTACTCAGTCAGGAGAGGCTAAATCTAACATGGTAGCAAAGGATTTGCCCTTTGGTAGGTTCGCTGGGAGGGAAGAAGTGCCGTGGGGAAGACTTATCACATGGCACCACCATAATAAGCTTCAAATGATCTAGGTTTAGTCTGAAAAAGCCCAATGTAGAGCCCTCTCCCTTTACTTATGAAATCTCTCTTCTCTTCTTAACTTGGAACAAAAACAGCAGTTGTAATATTTCCATTATGTCAACAGTAAAACATGCACCTATAAGTAGAGGACGTTTTAATTTGGGTACTTTTAAAATATACTTGAGCTTGCCCACTCTATGTATTGTACTCCAGGGGCTATCAGTAGATCTATCAAAAATGACAAAGGACAGAAAGGAAAGAAAGTGCTTGATCATGCTAATTTTCACTAATCACCCTATCACACTGAAATTGAATAGCAAAAGTTATCCCACCAGATGATAAATATCATCAACTAGCTCACTATTTTAAAATAAACATAACACAAACCTTTTCTGCTCTGAAAAGCCAGAACCAGTGTCAGTTTTGGTTCTGAGACTAAGTTGGCTTTGCGGTGTGTAACAACTAGTACATATTTTAATAAATTCACATCATGAATAAAAGATATTTAAAAAGTTACCATTTTTACATTCCTTTCAGGCTGCAGTGTTAATTGTACTTTTAAACTATTTTATAGATCTAAAACAAAAAAATAAGAGAGAATGAAAAACAAACAACTGGAAACCATTTAAAATAACACACAAAAAGTATCTGTTATGGTTTTTTTCTCTGTAGAGTTTCAGGTTTTTTCTAATAGACAAAATTGTACAAGTACTGCCAATTGAATTTAACAAGGCTTGAATGATATGTATACGTTTGATATGTTTATATGTATATGTATATATAGAATGCTTTGAGTTCCATATTTCTGTTCTGTGAATGTAATCAGCTTCATACTTGACATTGATTATAAAAATGGTGCAAAATTGGTTAGCCTTACTGAGTTTAGATAGGCATTTTCTTCCTTCCACAGACCAAGTGTAAACGACATTGATTTTCTTTTTCTGCTTTAAATCAATCAATCAATCAAGGTTTTTTTTATCAAATGCAAAACAATACAGCATACAGCGGTGGTTGTCGGCAATGAAATGCTTTTTCCGCAAGCTTGCAAGGAGAGATAGGACAGAAGTTGTTAGAATTAAGGTTACAGAGTAGAATACAATAAATTATACAATTTACAAGATTTACGCAATTAATAACATAAGGAGATATGGTAGGGATAGGAGGTGTCAGAGAAAGGAAGAAAAAATGCAGGTGCACCTTATCAGTTTCAAGTGGACTGACTCATCAGTGGTCGTTTGGGTAATTGCTTGTGGCTGCCACGAGGTAATTTGAAAATGCTGTTCAATGTTTTTTTTAATTACAACAGTACATTAATTTTCTTTCCTACTTTTTAGGCCAACACATAAATGTGAGCTCCAATTAAGTAAATAACGTACTTGCTGTTGACTACATCTTACAGTATATCAGTTAAAACTCCACTCCACAAAGCAAAACAGGTTCTGATGGCACATACAGAGAGCTGACAGTGTTGTTGTATACACAGGGTTAGTTCTGTTTAGTAGCAACAAATGTATAAAATATCTGAATGTTTTAGTCTCCTTCTAAAACAGCATTGGAGCAGCGCTCATCATATCTTTTCCTTTGTATCTTTTAACTAACAAAATACAGTACAGCATTTCATCAAGCGATTACAAATCTGTCCATTGTTTAGAAAAAGTTTTGTGTGGATTTCAAAAATCAAAGAAAAAAAAACACTAGACTAAATAAAATGCGCTTAAAAACAAAATGAGGAGAAAATTCCTATTTTGCGTTGAACTAATGGAGATGCAAATAAAATGATCTGTAGTTCTGCACTTGAAGTCTAGACAGAAACTCAAATTGCCTAAGAGTCAAAGACCTGCGTGTAAATTGCTAGTAAAGTAGAATGTCAGGCAAAAACATTTTACGCTCCAAAGATAGCTCTTCACTTCAAATCTTCATTGCATCCTGCAAAAAATCTTTCAATACAATCTTTTCTGGCATAATAGTTTTGTTACATATTGAGCTGTAGTTTTGGGTTTACGAAGGCAAAACACTGGAAAAAACACCACAATGCATTTGTTCAATACTCTTCTTTTGTTACATGTAAGGGCACTCAAATATATCTCAGGGCAAGGAACATTTTGCAAGAGTTTTCTAGTGTAAAATAAGTATAATCTGACTAGCCTTAGATCCACATATAGTATCTGAACAGTTTTGCTAACAAAAACAAAACACCTGCAATAAAAATAGTTATAAACAGCGAATTTGGCTACAGGACAAAGGAAACTTTCACTGCTCTGTAAGCCAAGAAGAAAAAAAAAAGACTGCACTTTGGAGGGAGCTCTTGGACAAATTGACCTAAATACTTCTGCCAAAGTTATTTTTTGGCAAACAGTTTGCTTTTTATCGGCCACAATAAAGATGATCAAATACTGCCTGCAGTTCCTGAAGATGTGTGCTCCTAACAAACAGAAAATAAAAAAAACAATTCTTAGATACAAGGGACAAATGTTTCTAATACATTACTTTGACTTTGACATGATAATTCATTCTGCTGCAGTTTTCCAAAAAGGTTCTCAATACATGTACTACAGAATGTATTGTAAATGGCGACTAATTAAAAAAAAATCATACGAATTAAATGCCTTAAAATAAAACCATACAATTAAGCTATAGTCTACCTGGAGTATGCAGTAAAAGTGTACCAGAAAATGCTGTATTAAGAATAAATCTTTTTTGCAATGTGCATCTGTAAAAGCAGACTCCAACAGTAAGGTTTAAAGTTAATTTGCTATTAATTTATTAGTTGATAAATTACACACACATTTAGTGCTCATTCCTACTGAATAATGGATATACATGAACACAGAAGCTCGGTATTGCATAGATATCCTCATGCTGGCATTAAAGTTTTTGGTGGGCTTACACAGCAAACAGAAAGGAGCTTTAAAAAATTCTTAGTCACACATTAACATGGAAAATATACAGTGTAATTCCAAATTAAGATTGGTGCTTTTTACACGCACAGAAAGAATAAACAAAAAATAATTTTGCAGTTTTTGGAAGAAGGTTAGATTTGCCTTATGAAAAGCTCCTTCCATAAGTGAGTTTAGCCAGACTAGTTAAAAACAGTAGTAACTAAGAAAAAGTCCTTGGCTAAAAAATTTAAGACTTTATTGTACTTATTGTAATACGTAATGGGGGCATCATACTATTACATTATGTTGTTGCAAGCACTATATATTCTATTCATAATCAATTGTGCGCTATTCATAAACTAGTAAAAATGATATCACCATACTGCCCATACTGTACATTACTTATTTTCTATACTGTATGATAAATCTGAGCTCGTGCTGTGCTTTGGATTCCTGTACACTTTACTGTTGTGCATTGGTGTGAAAATGCACAGAACATACACTTCATAGATTTTAATGTCCTTTTGAACAGATCTTTTTTTTGTGCTTAACACTGTAATTATAGTAACATACCACAATTTACCCCTAAACTCTAACTGCACAATGAAAGATGAGCTATTTTGGAACAGCACTGAAAAAGCTTTAGCGTTGATCAGATATAAACCCTATACAGATCATTGTTGACAGCAATAGATCTGCATGATTGTATAATTGTGGAGAATCCTCTGAAATAGGCATTAAGAGATGAAACACATTTAAGTGTTTCAAAAGTAGTAAAAACAAATGCTTAGAGTCATTTTATGTTCCTAGATTAAGCACTTGTACTAAGCTCACACAAAATCACATTTCAGTTTAGCTGAGCAATTCTTAACATGTACAGTATACTGTAGTCTTCTTTAGGGTTTTTTTTCCCTTACAACACTGGAACCCCTTATGAACTTCTAAATATTTGTGAAGAACCATCAAGTGAAGAGGCTACCTACTGTACATTAAGCAAGAAGCACTTTCTTTATAATTTTGGTTGTCAGGTTCAGTATGTCTCAAAGAACAGCAAGCGATATTATAATAAAATGGTTCCATATCTTTTTATACAAAAGATCTTCTCATGAAGTTCAAGAATCAATTTAAAGCATGCTGGATAATCAAATATGAGTTTAACTAAGGTCTAGGTCAGGATTTATAAATATAAAAATTAAGCAAAATTTTACCATGTATCAGCAGACTTGGTATTAAGAAGTCTTGAAACACGATCTTTATACAGCTATTAACTGAAATTTTAACTGAAAAATGACTGAAAATCCCAATTCAATCTTCCCTGTCATACTTTTGGTTTAAGCCAGAAATGCCTAAAAACAAAGCAGTCATATCTATTTTGATTTGGAATGCAAGGTCAGCGAGTGTGGAAGTCTCAAATTCAAAATTTCCACAATAGTTCCACAATGCTGCCCCTCATGCCAGCATAACCGATAGTTTTGGCCTATCCAAAAGCATCCAATGATGCTTTTTAGTAAAATAAATATGATCCACAGAGTACCTTTAGATATCTCTGTTAAATGTTTTGAAATTATATAGTGATACCTGTACTGTTTGTCGAACTTAATTAACATAGATATTGTATATACACATTCATATTATTGCGGTTTGTTTTACACGCGGTATATTGTAATACAGAGTTATCTATTTCACATTCAACCCCCTCTTTAGCCCAAACATTATTGCTAAATCATATACTATATTTAAATCTCCAATGTAAATATTTTAGCAGTTGTCCCCACTACTGAGGCCACTTCAACTTCCGTCCAGAGAACAGTAACCAGATACTGTACATTCTGGGGCTTAAGGGAATGTCCTGCACTGACAGGCTGAATGAACCTTTTTAAACTTGAACAGAGAAAACTACAAGTGGACCTCATACAAGCATTCAAAATCTTCAACGGCATTGACAAACCCAGCTGATTCCTTCAGAATGAACAGTAAAACAAGAACCAGAGGACAAATTGCAAATTGCATGGAAGTACATATAAAACCAAAAACAGCTGGCACTTATTTACCCAAAGGGTTGTGGGAGAATGGAACAAGCTACTCAGCCATGTTGTTGAAGCCAATACCCTGACTTCCTTCCAGAAATGTCTGGGTGAGATGCCTGAATCAGTTATCTACTACCTACTGAAGGGGCTAAAACTCCTCTCAGTTGTAACCTTTCTTATTACACCACATTATTTCAAATCTTCAATGTCAGCAGTATAACCAGAAATTTTCACTGCTCTGTTCATGTGATATAATGGAAGTGGTTGGAGGTTATGTATGCTATGCTTTTGTTTTACTTTGGTTTGAAATGCTTTAAGTTTTTTTTTAGCTCAGTTCTCATTGTGAGCTCAGACACTCTTCTGGGAAAAAATCTCAGAGTGCCTAGATTCAGCAGGTCATAGCCCTGAAGCACAGTGCTTAACTGTACCAATCTACCATTGTTGCAAATGCATTAATGCCTTTTAGGAGCTTCTGCAGAAGGGTAATATTAAATACCGGACTGGCAGCTAATACTTCTTCTTTATGCACACTCAATACATTAATTAACTTTTAAATGTATGAAGGTTAGGAAGGTTCAGCAAAACAGAAGCAAGTGCTTAGATGCTATTAGAAGCGAAAGCCAAGAATAAATATCATAACCCCTTCAGATATTCACTGCAGTATCTGTTTTCATCCTCTTCTATTTTTAATCCAACATTGACTTTTCAGAGAAATCTTATTAATCTAGGACAAAATCTAAGAAAGGTGTGCAAAGCTTTGCATGCGCTGCTTTAGTTACAGTCCTTTGGTTTTTTCTTGGGCAATTTATGGGAACTTTTTAACATTTGATTTCCTAATCCCCTTAAATTCATTTCAGTTGAATCCGTGTGGATTGAAGTTAGGCGACACAAGCTACAGTATAGTGTCTATATCCAAAACCTATTTGCAAGCTATAAAGTTCACAAAAGGTCAGTCTGTGTCACTCTAGGAATGAGGTCATGCTGTGGTTTGTCCTTTCCTGTGGTCTTGCTATAATCAAATCAGTAATTTGTTCAAAGTATAATTTTAATTTAATTCATCTGATGTGCTTGAATAGGTTCAGGAACATGATATGAAGAATAACCTCACAATGACCCAGATCAAATAAAAAATTCAATACACCTGCCAAAATTGCAAATTACACACCCATTCCATGATGGCAGGTGTTAAGTGTGAGAAGTAAAAAACCTTTTGTTTTATCAGAAATCTCCAAACACGAAATTTGTAAATAACTGGTGGGTTAATGTTTGGTTAAATCTTGGCCAAATATAAATCAAAATACAAGACCTGTATTTATTTTTTTCAAGATTCACAAAACGTAATATCTGTATGTACAGTAAGACAGAATCATTAATGTGAAGGAGACTAGCTGGGAAATACACAACTTTGCAGCTGTGCAGCCTTATTTACACATACTGTACCTGAGGACTGAAGAACTGAAATCTATTAATTTTTCTTTCTTTTGACTGTTTAAAATGAACATCTACTAGTTTCTTTGCAGTATATTTAATCTTGCTTTATGTTTATCTTTTTTACTGGTATCTAAAATGTGTGTTATCTCTGTGAATTACGTATAATATATAAACTGTTTAAATATGAAAACATTACATAATTTTTAAACAACTGTTTTCTGCAGTAAAACATACAGTCAATTCTATAATAAACTGTGCACTTCTCTACATTCTGGCTGAAATAATAATTTGGTAGATAAATATCTATAACCATGAAATATATCATACTAATTTAACCTACATTTAAGCTACATTAAAATGTCATATCTGCCTTCTTTAATAACCATAATATTATCTTATGTCCCCATTTAGTGTGAAAAATGCGTATGTGGGTTTCTTTGGGGGACAGAAAGGTTATCAAAATATTATTTTAATAATTACACAGATATTCCATAGTTCTAAATCTATTCAATGAGTAAAACACAGCCATTCTATGTTTTGTATTGATTGTGTTGAGTGTATATATACAGTACAGTTCTAAGAAAAATAAATACTAACAAATGTACTGTAAACATAATCCTTACTCAAATCCATACACAGGGCAGAGAGGCACAACAAGCACTTCTGTCAGACCAATGAAAAGAGGCAGAGAGATCAGCACACTCTCCCTTAATAGAACTAGACAGGGAATGCACCCTAGATTTCAGTATTATTAGCAGTGTGCTCCAATTCAGACACCCAGTCCCTACCACTTCATCACCACTATTAAAATTGTTAAAGTTCCTTCTAAATGTCTTATGCTTGGATTTTCAGATGAGAGGAATGCAAACATCTTACTTTGGCACTGCTCAATGGAGACGCACTGCATACAGCATACAATAAATAGGTCAGGGTGAACTGTTCTGTCTTTCTCCACCCCTCTGAACTGACGCCAGCACAAATAAAGAAAAAGCATCCAATATTTTTTTTTTCTTCCTGACAGTGCTGAGAGACTTTTTATAAGCCAATGAAAACTGCAACAGTTTGGCAATCTATCAATTTTTGTTAAATGTCAGGCGAGAGCTCATAAGTCATATAAATCATGTGTAAAATAAGAACATTCCACACTGTCAGGTCCAGAAAACACACACAAGGTGGTCAGGTAAGAATCCTGTAAGAAAATTAGGTTCAATCACTTTTCTAAGACCAGAAATCTGTTGCAACAATCATGATAAGATAATCTTTTGGTATCTAAATGCCTGCTCATCCATAATGACTTACGTGTCAACAGATAAACGTTTGTTGTTTATCTGTCAAATATTATGAAAACATCATGAACTGATTGCATTGAAAACCTGTCTGGCCAGTTTACATAATGCCCATATGGCTTCTTCGTGTTCCTTGATATCACTAATTATATCAATGTTGAGAGGGAATATGGACATACTGTAATTTCTTACCAAAGCCACATATAACATACAAATGTTTGATATCCAGTTTCTTTAAACTATTTCATTTATCTACTGTTAGGGTTCCAAGTCCTGCAGTGACTTTTCAATGACCATATGGTAGCAATGTGGAGTAGTGGCGAGGGCTCTAGGCATGCAACTGGAAAGCTGTGGCTTCGAATCCCAAGTGGAACACAGCGATGGTACCATTGAGCCAAGACTAGCATTCAGATTGCTCTGGTACAATGTTCCACAGATAAATCAATTAAATTAATTAAGGCAATTTGGACAGAAGTGATAGCCAAATAAATTAGTACTACCTAGTACAGTATGAATAGTGCGGGAACAAGATGGGTTTTTTTCTTAAGTGCTTGCTTATGTGTAAAAATAACTTAATTAAATCAGCCTTATTTATTTAACTATAAGTGTCCTAATGCTTTTTGGTGCATTTTTAAATTTTATTAGGAACATAAACTTCCAATTTCCAATGATGAATTCTGGGCAGGCCTTGTTGAAATCATAACTACATGACTGCATACTTCCTTTCATTTCATTTTCACCACCTCAGTTTTTTATCTGACATTTTTATGGCCCTTTTAATATTGCTTTTTGATACGTATCAGAAAGCTGAGTGTTTTACAGGGAATCTGAGCTGTGTTGGACATAGTGATTCTTTATACTTTCCATCTTGCAAACACTATCAAAACAGTACCTTACAATGTGTAGTAACCAAACATAATAACGTTAATAATAACTATTAATTGTATTATTACGAAAAAATAATGAGCAAAGGCTTACATATGACCATTTGACTACTGCAATTTTTAGTATTACCCTTTTTCTGAACTGGTAATTCTCCATTTCAATGACTTGCAGAACCTGTACTCTTATCCATTAAACATTAAAACTAAAATCTGCTCTCTTACAAAGCTTTAAATGTGAAACTGTACTCAGTAGTCTGATCAAAAGAGCAGCTAGCATGACCAAAAGATGACTCTGTTATTATATAGTAATTTGCCTCTTAGCTCATCTTTCGTACAAGCAGTAATGTAGCAAGAATCCCTGCCATTTGCAATAAAAAGGTGAAAAATGTAAAAATGCATTACGGCACATTTTCTCTGTGTGACTGCCTGTGGTTGGTCCTGAATTATGAACATTTTAGAGTCTTTAATTCACCTGTCTCCTGTCACTTCGGTGTCTCTTACAATTGTCGGTATTAATAGAATAAGAAAATTGAATAAAAAAAAATGAAAATTGACCACAGTACTGAAATTAGTCAGAGATGCTGTAATCCTGGGGACCAACATGACAAACAACTGCTATTTTATTGGGATGAAAGTATATGGAATAGGTACAAATGATGCTGCAGGATAGTTAGAGAATTGATTAGCTTCAGCACAAATGCTTCTTGGTTGTAATTTAAGAGATATTTGAGATGGTGATGGGATAAGGCAAAAGCCATTCATACAAAATGAGTGCCTTGATTCAACCAACTGCCAGTAAAGCAGTTACACCTTGGCTGACTACTAGGCAAAATGCTTCTTTATGTGTTTAGCTCTCAAAAGTGGCCCTTTGGTTTCACATAACTGTGTAACCATTAAAAAGTTTTAAAAAGTACCTTAAAATTCTGAACTTCTGCTTAATGTTCTACCAGATCAGTAAAGTAATGGCAAACCCACAGCTTTCTAAATTACAGCCATTCAAACATTTATGTTACATTACATACTGACAGACTACTGTATTTAGATGTAAGCTTACAAGCCTAGCATCAATGTCTTTCAAAACAGAGTGACAGACAAGGAGAGGGAGATTCAGAGATGGGTACTCATGGTGATGGGTGTCACAATGACAGGAAATATATGGGGAGCATGAGGTAGGGTTGCTTTTCCTTCTTAGGAAAGGGTTAAAAGCTGAAATATAATTATCCACTGAGGCCAAAAACAACGATTTGTTGCTCTGAAAAAGACAATATATATTAAAGACAGACACATCATTACAAATTTCTACTTTTGGTCTATGTTGCTTTTCATAAATTTCCAGTGAGGTTCCATCAACTGCAAGATCTGAAACCCATCTGTGATGAGCACTACAGAACACTTCTGCGTAAGCAAAAACAAAATGAAAAATGGTTAGGACAGAATCTGCAAAACTACTTACTACTTACAACTGTTATCATAAGCAGTCACCCAAAGAGCTCAATTAACAATTGTGTGGGCTCCTTAAGGACAATTCAACATCCCTGGTGATGTACAGTATCACCTTTTCCCAATGTTCAACCAAACAATTAAGGTTACTGGTCCAAATCCTTACCAGACATACTACTGAAATGTACCTCAGTTAATCTCTTCCAGTACTTCAGGAGACCAAATCCAGTTTTACTAATCGCTGAAAGGAATTTATGAGAAACCTCTTTGTTTTTCCATAACCACTCCTGCTCTGCCATGGTGTATTATATTATACCAGTGCCATAATTCCATGCAGATTGTGTTTAACTCCTACTTTACTTTTGTTCTACAAGATTGTTTGTGTCTGAAGGCTTAAAATATGCAGTTTGCCTTAGGGAGATATGCTAAGCTACCACATCTGAAGTTGGCCTGCTCAAGACAACGAATATTTTGAAAGGAATTCATCTCAGCAACGAGATAATTGAAATTGGATTTTATGTTTAATCTTGTCTTAAATTGTGCATTCCGGCACATTATATAACAAAAGTATATTAGGAACCTTCTTTTACAATTCTGTATGAGCTGTATAAGCTTTTTTGTAAATATATTTGTCAATACATATTTTGGCCACAGAGTGTAAAAAAACTTTTTTTTACCTCCCAGGGTCATTCCAGCTTCAAAACATTTCCTGAGGCGGCAGGAAGGACAATTCTTTCTTCTCAGCTTGTCGATGGTACAATCATTTCTGCTGGCACACAGGTACTTCTGTTTTCCTTGAAACACAACCAGCACAAAACAAAGTTCTTTAATACAAGTTAGCAAGAAGCACAAACATTACTAGTGATGGATTAAAACATGCAATCAGCTGAATGAATGAGGTATCTGAAAGTTGTCAGGAGGAGAGTGCACTGAATAAAAGAATTACAAAACACATATTTAAATATGAATTGAACTTGTAAGACCTACAAAACCATTCTTTCTCTACTGTTTGCTTTTTGGAAGGTAACAAAATACTTGGTTTCTTTTCTTTCAGTGGGTTTATGTTTTCAAACCTATAATGGACTTCTGTATACAAGTTTTAGACATCTTAGGCATAAGCAGGAGTTAGGATACATGTGAGCTTTGAACAAGAGAAATTTACTCTAAGCCTCTGTAATTAGTACAGTTAAGTTTGGGTGAGAAAAAAAAGCATGACAGCAATCTTTAAATCACATTGATCAAAATCCTCAAACACCTGTTCATAACAACTCAATGTAAGTTTAGCATGAGCTGCCTACATGAATCACTGTAGTACCTAATCCACAACATTTCAAATCTAATTCTCATTCCTCTCTACACATCCATAACATTAAAAGCTCAAGAGAACCTAGAACTAAGAGGTACTTCAACTCTTGACTGTAACAACTCATGTATAGACTGTAATGCCTCCCAAGGCAGGAAAGCCAAGGGCAGAGCTTCTCCCTGAGGAGTATACAGTATATCTTTAAGTGACTGCAGGTGTAGAAGCATGTGATTCAATGAGCTTCTGTAAGGTGGTTATAGCCAAACGGGAATGACTGAGAGAGGGAATTCCTCTGGTACTGCTCAAAAGGGACTAGCGTTAAAGGTTCATGTCCTGCTGCCCTAAGTCTGTGACTTAAGGGCTAGGGACATGGGCTGCAACGAGCCTGTAAGATGGAGAGGTGTGACAGAATAGAAAAGGTTAATTTAAGGAGTAAACATGGTGTAGCTGAGGGTGGTGTCATCTAGCATATGGTTCACTGTGTCTCGCATACCACGAGCAAAGGGCTTGGTGATCCTGTGTTCACTATCGCTCAGACGCAGTGAGAAGGAGAAATTGATACAGAGGTTTTCCGACAGAGCCGTGAGCATATTTCACCTTGTGTCCTAAACTTTCTCTGAAAAGAGTACTGAGGAGAGTACTGAGAAAAAGAAGGTGCAAAAACTTTCCAACGGGCTGTGATGTCTGTCATCATGGGCTGTCCAATGTGGCATCATTACAAGATATAAATAATAACTGTCTAAGTAAGAGGATTCCCAAAATACAAAACACACATGAAATATCACAGACTTCCAAATCATTTTAAATATGGGCACCAAGTCTGACATGCTGTCCATATTTTTCTTGCTTTCATTATTACTTGTCTGACAAAGTAAGATCTAACTTTTGACTCCACATTTATTATTTTTATCTCAATTGATCTACTGTATGTGATGCCGCAAGGGATGCAGTTTCTGAGGGATGGTACTTTCTCCAAAACAATATACGACTCACAGATGCTTTTGTCCATACCATGATGGCCACTAATGGAAACCATTCACAAAACGGCATCTGCAGACAGTTACTGGAACAGGGAACAGCTGTGGGCCCTATTCCAGCCTATATAAGTCAATCATCAAGCTGCTAGATTGCTGATGCCAAACAGAGAGGGGGAAAGAAGAACGAAGCATGGAAGAAGACACCGTGAGAGTGATTTGGAAACACAAATAATGGAGAGAAGAAATTCACTTGAGGAAAACATTCTTAGAAAAAAAACTAAGTGTGAGTGTGAAAAGCCATTTTGCTTGTTTGTTAAAAAGCAGTGAAGCTGCCCAGTGTTTAGCTAAGGAAATTCAAAGCTTAGTCAGGAGCTCAAAAAGGATTTATTTTAGTTTGTTGTTTTCTTTTTTGCTTTTGTCTAAAATATAAAGCACACTGTTATAAACTACCAGTCTGTCTCAGGGTGTGACTGTGTGGACCTGCCTATCTTGTGTGCCCTGTGGACACGATGCCCCCTGAGGCATCATAAGTAGTATAAGGCAAAGTAAAAACTATTATATGCCATAGTCCTACGGCAGTTTCATGTCTTAGATATGTTTTATTAAACAAAAATATATATGGTTGAGTAGACTTACCCATTCCCTAGCAAAGGGAACAAAAATATAAACTACAATGTGAAGATAAAAAACTCTGAAGACAGCCCATTAATTAACCATGGTATCTTCTGAAAATATTCACCCCCCATGGATTTTTAACAATTTGGTTACATTAAATAGAAACACATTTTTATGGAACTTTTTGTCGTTGATCTACACAAATTACTTAACAATGTAGAAATGTTTATAATGGAATTAAAAAAACAGACATGTTTTGTCTTGATTTGACAAGTTTCATCGCCCTTACTCTCCAAACTGAGCTCAGGTGCACATGTGTAATCTATCTAAAACTTAAAAGGAGTCCATGTGTGGTCATTTCAATTGGTGGACTTGATTTCAGAAGAAATACATCTATATAATGTCCTTAAGTTGAAAGTGAATGTCAGAGCAAAAACTCTGACTCTACCATGAAAACTATGGAGCTGTCCATATACATAGCTGTCCACTACAGAATTGTGAGGAGGTACAAATCTGGTAAAAGGTATAAAACATATCTAGTGTGTTGAAAGTTCACCCTATATTGAAAGTTGAAAGGACGTGGAAACAATACGGATTCACCCTGACTCTTCCTAGAGCAGGCCATCCTTCTGAGTGACCGAAGGACCTAGGTCAGAGATAGATCTCAGACTGGGGTGAAGATTCACCTTAAAAAAGGTATAACAACCCCAATCATGCAGCCAAAGAAACACTGGTGTGGCTTCAGAACAAGAACATTCTTCAGTGGTCCAGGCAAAACCAGACTTGAATCCCATTAAGAATCTGTGGAAGGACTTGAAGACTACAGTTCACAGATGCTTCCCATCCAACTTAACAAAGCTCGTGCAAATCTGCAAGGAACAATCAGCAAAAATGACAAAATCCAGATATACAAAGCTGTTACAGACATACCCAAGAAGACTAGAAGAAGTTGCTTCCACAAAGTACTCACTCAGCTGGATGAATAGTTTAGTGAACAATACATTTTCATTGCTAATTTTTCATAATTTCTTGTTGCATAATAAAATTATTTTTGTTGTGTAGTGTGAATCACGGGGGAGAACTGTTTAATGCAGTAAACATTTTGACCATAACACAACAATATCTGAAATTGTTCTGGGGGGGTGAATACTTTCTAAAAGCACTGTAATTTTACTTCAAACAGAAAATCATGGTTTTCATTCTGGTATCTCATGACACTTTGAAAAAAGTCAAATTTAATTCCAATTTTACTTTCAGAATCTAATACAACCAAAGGGAGAACTTAGGAGATACCTTAATAGGAATTTTTCAAAAGTGCTTCTTAAAACACTGAGTAGCATTCACTCCTGCCATGATAGAAGTTGTTCACTTCAGGACTCACCTTCAGCTGCTCTTTTGAAGAACACTTTACAGCTGCCGCATGTGAGTGCTCCATAGTGACAACCAGAGGCCTCATCTCCACAAATCAGACATGTCCTCTGAGGCGGAAAAAAGTACTCCATCGGGAACAAATTTTCTCTTCCACTCTCAAATCTTAAATGAGAAAAACAAAGGTGGGGTGATTACACAAATCTGAAACCAAACTGAGATCTTCCCATTCAAATTACTGAACAATCAGAAAAATGTACTGTAGGTTAAAAACCAGGAGAACTTTAAGAAAAATTAAAAAGACGAGAAGAGGCCATTTAGCCTTTTAGCTCACTTAGTTACAAGTTTGAAATCAATCTATTTCTGAAAAATGTCACAGTAAATGTCACAGTACCAACTGATAATAATAAATTTTGAATAGCTGACAGATGATTCCAGATTTCCTGGCCTTTGTGTGAAACAGGGTCTCCTCTTCTTTATATTTTAAAATATACTTCATCACAATTTATACTTACAGTATGTCCACTAGGCTGACCTTACCTATGTGTTTGAAAATTTTGAATACTTGAATTAACTACAGTACCTAGTAGTCTTCTCTATGTAAAACTAAAAAAGTGATAGTCATTTTATTTTAACCTTATCTGTGAATTTGACCTTACTAACTATATCAGAATCGAATGTATTCTTAAAAAGTCTAATGATCCTAATACAAATCTCCCACAACCAAATCTGAGCATTCACCCCTTATATGTGCCCTGTTTTTTATTTATCATGATTAATCCAAATACTGTATATACATTATCCTGAATTCCCATAACTCTAACTTCTACTCAGTAAATTGCGATGTGTACAAAGTTCTGCAGCTAGATTTCGAACTCACACCAGACCCTGGCAGCATATCACTCTTACACTTTAATCTCTACAGTGCTTGCCAACAAAGTCATGTATTCAATATAAGATCTTGTTTCTAACTTTTAAAACTGAATAATCTGGCTCCATCATATATCTCTGAACTCCTACATGTTTACACTCCCTCCTTTAGGCTCCATTCAGATGAGTTTGGTCCTTTGCTCACTGTACCTTGGACTTTTGGTAACCATGCCTTTTCTGCTACTATTACAGAATGGAATGCCCTTCCTCTGACTGTTCAAAATATGAATTCAAAGTTAAACTTAAAACTCACCTTTTTACAAGAACCTTTGTCTGATTGCATTACAGTTTATATTGTATGTTTGTTTTATTTTCTTAGTTTTTTATTGTACTGTATGTTTTCTCATTTGCTTCCTTATCTGTGTTCAATGTCTATGGGTTTAGAAATGCACTTTATAACTGTAAATTATGTAAATGATTATTATTACTATATTAGGTTGTTAAAATTATCAAAAGCATTCTGAACATTATCTATCTACTTTCCTTTAAAAATATTTAACTGGGGGGGGGGGGTGGGGGGGAGCAGAGTAGCGATAAAACAAAGAAGAAAAACAAAGATCCTGTAACATCAAATAGCATCAGAATCACTATCCCCTATATATTACCATAGCTAAAATCTGCACACTGATTAGGTTTAGGATAAGCCACTTGGAAATCATATGTGGGAAAGTCTGTTCCATCAAACAGGTTCTGTGTCCAAATGGATAAGAGGTGTTGTTAAAATTCTGAACTGTCACTGTTTTTTTCCTAGAGTTCTTCTATGCCTGGCAATGCAGTTAAACAAAATGTGTGAAACTAGTTACAATGTTACAGAGCCTATCCTGGCAAGCAACAGACACAAGGCAAGGATACACCCTGTACAGGATGCCAGTCCAGCACAGGGCAGACTCACAACGGGGCCAATTTTCCTATTTTCCTAGATGTCAATTAACCTTCCAGTATGTTGTGGGACTGTGGGAGGAATGTGGAACCCAGGGCTCCAGAACTACAGAGCAGCAATGCTAACCACTGAGCCACTGTGCCACCAAGCATAAAAGTCATCATTACACATTTGAAAAGGTGTAGCTACACAATGCATTTCCAGTTCCGAAACTTATTTGCACCTGGGCACCAGATCAGTCAAGTTACTGGAGCAAGTCAGCTTGAAAGCAAACCTTGATCTGTTAAGTGTTTCCATGTCATGAAAGAATTATAAAATGGAGTTTGGTAATAACAAACAGCCGCAGCAATGTTATGGAAATAGTCTGGAAAACATTGCAAACAATAAAATAATTAGAAATCTGTTTACAATGAACCCCACTAATGTTTGTCACAAAATGAATGACAAAGTCCAGTTAAAGGAAGCTTTCAGAAGTTAAAGTATATGAATACAAAAAAAAACTATTTCCAAATGTATCATACATGATTTTATACAATATTTAATTACATTTGCATTCAATTATATTTTGCAATTTATTTTTTAGTGATGTGATATGAAATGGTCATCTAGGAAAAATAATTGAGATGCAGACCTAATTTCATTAGTAATAAAAAAGGGTTCGTTGTGTTTTATTTTCCCTTTGACAAATTTAATTGAATTGCTGGAGTGGATGCCAGTTCTTTTCTATCTTGGCAAATATGGAATTGGCAGTAATCCTCTGTGAATAATGGTTAAAGGCAGTGCAGATATAAAGATTTTAGATCATAAAATACAGCAAAAAAATCCACAATGTTCTACTGTTTACCAAATGATCCGAGATAGTAAAGTTAAGAATACAAATGCTATTTACATCCCTGTAGAAGTGAAACAATATAATGGTTGATCGACTAAATACAATGCTTTTGAAATGAGGCAAAGAAGGAGCCATCAGGATTGTTTCCCACAGGTGTGCAATGTACTTTAAGAGAAACAAAAAACTCTGGTTTCTCCATAGTGTGACAACATTCTTTTCAATGAATTCAAAACTGAAGGTATCAAATCAACACTTACATCTATGCATAAGATAAACTTTATCTTTCTCAGGCATTCAGAACATTATGTCAGCATGTTATCAGGTTGCAGAAGGCAGAAATTAAGAAAAACTTGTCCCTCTCTGCGTATGTCATTGTCCCTTGTCTTTCAAGTGTTCTGGCCTAGAGGCATTCTGTGGCTTTGCATCATGAAACAAATTTGATATGCTTTGTTTGCAAACTTACAGAGTGGCTTAAAATGCTATAAAAGTTTAAAATGCCAATTTGCAAAATAGGCCAATTGCTTAACGTGCTCCACAGGCATGCTGCAAGCTATTTTGTAACTGGATGATACAATTCATGAAGCTCAACGGAGAACAGTGACTTTAAAGTCTTTGTACTGCTCAAGAGGTGATACTTTATATATGTTTGCGTGTTACAGCTTCCTAGAGCTTTTTGATCCAGAAAAAATGGATTACCTGCAGTTTTGCGAAAGTTGTAAGGTTCATGTCAAGCAAGTTACAATGTCATTTTGTAATAAGCAAAATGTTCCAGTAATGGTTCCTACTGTATGATTTAGGCTATATTGCATGTTAAAATAACATTGATAACTCTTTATTCCATGCTGAAAAGAGAAGAAAAGAAATACAACTTTTGTGTTTCTTTTCTTCTCTTTTCAGCATGGAATAAACCTTTACTTGGTCCTTTGGAGCCTACGCATACTGACGCAGCTACCTTCTTGAACTAATATTCATAACTCTTTATGACCAGTTGAAGTCTTCATAATAATTGAACAACTACAGCCCTATGTTGGCCCTATAAAATGTTCTAAACCTTAAACATATCATAAGATGCACCTTGGCAATCATTATAAACATTTATACATCAGTTATGTCTTTCAGAATAAAAGTCATAAAGAGTTATGAATGTTGTTATAGTACAGTATATTCTACAGTATATATAGGATATAATGTATTCTCATCTATGCTGCAAGAAGGTATACTACTGTAGGTGAAGTGCAACAACTTTTATTTAAGGTACAGGTTTGGAGCACTAGCTTGATGTTTACTAAAGGCTTTAAAAGTTCTCTTTATAATTAAATATTTAGAGCTGTTTTTGTCCTTTCTTTACATGACCCTCAATAGGAATCCCATTATAGTCTCATATAATGACAAAATGTAACAGCGCATTCCTTCTGGTTTTGCTCTGAAATAATACATTTAAAGTTTGAAAGAAATTAATATGGTGAAATGTATTGCTTTTACTTACTGTAAGTTAAATGTGTTGATCAGAAGGAAAAACAAAAGTTAAAATTTGTAAATAGTACTTCTTCCCAATATCTTGTTGTTAAATCTCTATATTGTACTGCCCAAGTCATATAAAAAGACTCAGTATACAGTACATAGTATGCTACCTAAAAATAGATTAAAGTATTTTTAACTATTACTACACTTAGTCAATTATGGTCTTATTCACGGTAGCTTCTTCTGTGAATAGGAGCACCTTAAAAACAGACTTATCATTGAATAAAGCACACCTGCCTGCCTTTTCATTAAAAGGGGGATCTGGGGGTCTTTTGATCTTTTCTGCTTGCGTTTGATTAATCAAAAAAGGACACACTCCATCTCACTGTGAGAAGAGAAAACCCCAGAGAAAAATATGTTCCAGCCTTAATTGAAAAAGTTCACATTGATATACAGTATTAACTTGATGAATTATGGCACTTGTGTGCCTTGTTTAAGTGTTCCTGAAGTGTTTAGAAACTTTTCCACTCATGTGGGCTGACTGATCAGGTAAGATAGGACTAAATTTGCAGTATTAATTTGCCTCCAAAACATGCTGGTCTATACAAAAAGAAAAACAAACATGTACAGCATAAACTAGGACATAAGGGTTTGGAACTGTGATGCACACTAACAACATTCTAAATTCCACTTCAAACATAATGACGTCTGCTCGTGGTCTAAATTCAATGCAGCCAGCTTTCATACAGTGCTACAAGCTCTAAGCACGCAACATGCAAATACAAAATCCTGAATTTTGTTTTTAACCCCTCCATATGTAATCAATTCTGCCAGAGTTCGTTAGGGTTACAGTACATGGGCTTTTGATAGTACAACTGCTATACATAGGACTAACCTTCCTCAGTTCCAGGTAGATTTGAGCTCTTTGAAAGATTTTCATTAAGTCCAGGCTAGAAAAGAACTAAGAACTAGAACTACAGAAAATGTGTGAGGAAGGTGTGAAGTTCCTTGGCAGGACAAAAAAAAGTTCTGCTGCCTGAGGACTTACTGATTGGACTATGTGTACAGACATAACTATACCATGATGACCTACTCCATAGATGCCAAGGTTTTCATAAGCATAACAAACCCAAGGACAAAACTGGTAACCAAGCGTAATGGCTCTCTAATCGTACTCAAAACATCTTCAATTCTTGGCAGAGAGTCAAAACTGAAATGCAGGTCTATGCAGCATGTACTGGGAAATATTCACCAAATACAACTTACAATTAGACTTACTGTACTACAGTACAGTATACTGAGTTCAGCACGTGGCTTAACACATTATAGTAATAATAAACAAACTGCTTTCTTGTTCCCACTTACTATGTTAATATGAATTGATATTTTTATCCCTATTTCTGAAACTGCATGCAGTATCTCAGAGTTCATGCTTTCAACTGGAATAACTTGGAAGGCTCCATTAGTATATCATTGTACAAATACCGTGAATATAAAAGAATATATGCTTAAGGGCACTGCTTTCATCAAATGCACTAGTTTTGCATCCTAAATCCTTAAAGCATAAGCTTTTTCCTCTAAAGCCCCCAGGACATCTCTCCAGACTATCTGGTGTTCAAATTCAGGACTGCTATTGAAATAAGTGCAAAAAATGTTATCTGCCAATGTTTTATTACACTGTGTAAATAATCAAATAGTTTTGTTTAAAAGCAGTTCATTTTTATATAGATATACTTATATGTATAAAATAATTTAGGATTAACAGAAATTGTTGAGTGTTTTACTACGTGTCTAATTAGGCCTGTTGCTATGACTGACATTCATGATTGGTTTCTTCCAACATGCTTTTTCATTATTTCCTTTTATTTTGTGGACTAAAACGTTCAGCTTCAAAATTATTTCCCTATTTTTACAGAGAAATAAAACAGGTTTTTCTAAAACCTTAAAAAAAATATTACTCTTACCTAAAGTCTACTGAAGCACTGGCTTCACTTATATGCTTTCCCTTTTAGTTCAAAGTCCCTGTTCCCACTACGATAACCCAAGAATACTGTATAGATCCTCCTATAAAGAGTAAGAACAATTAGATAAGATAGAACAATTCATCTGCTCACTTACAAAAGGAGATAATTTCATTGAACCAAAAAATTCTTCAGTTTATTTTTGTCCTAATGTAGACCAGATCGTGCTGTAAAAAAGAGTTTGTTGTGTTGATAACACATGCATTCTTCATGTTACCAAAAAAGCCTCCTTAGTCAAATGTGCTTTACAGTCCCTTTATATCTGTTAAGTATAAAAGAAAAATCAAAACCAAGTTTTTGACTTTGTCATACTTGAGAATGTTCTACACATTTTCTAAAACATTTTCTCCTGGTGGTTATTCACTAATCATTTCAAAAGCAAGTGAAAGAGATGATAATGTCAGGGCACCTGTATAATCATGTTTTAATGTGATTCATTTTATGAATAAATAAAATATCAGTGTAAAAGTTATATTCAGGTTGCCTGACCTGGAAAGACTTTAAGATCAGGAGTGGCTGTATTGATAAGACTTGATCAGACAGTCCTCCTTGAAAGAACCATGCCCTCTCCAATAGGTTATAATGTTAAAGACTTTGTACATATGTGTCTGCTTCTTCCAGGTGGGTTATTGCAGCAGCAGTAGTTAGGGTTCTGGACTCACAGCTTGTATGTTATGGGTTCAGCTCCCAGGTTTACCACTATTGTAGTCTTCAGCAATACACCTTACATTGGGTGCCAATGCAAGGTGCTTTGAATAAAACTGTCTGCCAGATGAATTAGTAATGTCCTTTTTTGTGCCTTTTTGGAACACTTGATTCCATAAACAGTAGGTGGTTTCCCTCTTCCTTTTCCAACTTCTTGACTCGCTTCTGTACTAGTGACAGTACACAGTCGTTCTTATTTTTCCTAAATTTAAAAATTGTTTGTTGCACCCACCCAATTGGGAATAGCCAGTTGTGTGTTTTTTTCACATCTTGGATCACATCTACGAATCCTGTGACTGCACACGGGGTAGAAAGAGGAAGTGTAGGCAGATACCTTTGACCCGCCCATCTTGGAATGTGTAGTTTTTCAACAAATCACAGATATTGGAAGTTCTGTGCCAATTGGAGAAGGCAACATCATCACTTGCCTGTAATCACCTGTTGGTGTGAGCTGAAAAGGCTCTGGGCAACTAAGTGTTTTTACCAGCTAAGTTAATCAGAAGGATCCTCATTATGGCCTTTTTAAAGTTGTGTCACACACCAAATTGTATACTTTCCATGAAATGATTATTAAATTTATTAAATTTTACATAATTGACATGAGGACGTTATAAGTAAACTGTGTTTCTTGTTAACGCTAACTGTCCCCAATATTGTGGATTTTGCTTTATGTGTTTGTGTAATGTGGAGAAAATAAGGTTAAAAAGAAAAAAAACAATAGACAAGCTACTCCAGCCTGCTACAAATCTGTTATTAGATGAGTTTGTCACAATCTGGTGGCAGCAGTGGGATTACTAGTGGTTTTACCATCCCTGGTGGATTAAAGAATGGAAAACTAAACCAAAACATGGATGATGTAGTACAAACTGTGAACACCTGATGCAGCAGAAGGCATAAGAGACATTACAAGCCCAGATAACGGCCCAAAGGGAGTCAGCGGTTTCACTACTTAAAAAAGACCCTGACATTACTATTCTCCGAGATCAGGCTAGAAAATAGATACTACTTTTCCAGCCATGGGATGGCATCCCCAGAAACTGTTTTCAGTTTTCAATGAGGCAAATTGGGCCACACTGTCCCACAAATTTTTCAAAACAATGCTCTTAGAAAAGATGAACATTTCATCTGTTACATCAACATACTGTACTTTGATCATTCACCATGTCTCTGAAAGGGAGATTAGAACTAATCAAGGAAATCACTTATCTCAATGCAAAATTGGTCTAAGCCTTGATATACTGCACAGTGCCATCACCCTAGTGTTGCCTATCTGCTCAGAACAAGAGTGCTAAATAATTTACTACAAACAAAATCTAAACAAAAACTACCTTGCTTTTCTTTTCAGATCTACTGATCATAGAGCATTATTCCTTCCAAAAATTCAACACCCATGACAATGGGTCATATTTTATGTCCAAAACAAAAATGCATTGCTTTTAATTAATTGCCCACAAGTCAAAATAGATTTGCTCCAAGTATAAAGGGGATATGATTCGTACTTTGAAAGAAGCATTGCAGAAAGCCAAATACTCAGATCTTAATTCCTTAAAGAAAACAATGCTTAATGATAAAAAGTGTGCTTTTCAAAGGAAGTGGCTCATCACATAAAAAGAAACTATGTATTATCGTCAATAAACTGAATTAATTAAAGACTGCGAAATATTCCTAACAGTAATTGTAAATGTGATCAATGTACAGTATGTAATGTTAAAGGCAATTCATGTTTAATATACAGTGGTACCTCCTTTTGTCTGATTTCTTAAGCTCTCAAAAGCTAAACAAGGTTGAGCTTTGTCAGTACTGAAATGGGAGGCCTCTAGTGAAAACCAGGATGCTGCTGTAAAATGGTGTTGGTGGACCAGTAGGTGGCACTCTTACTTTGCACAGTATAATGTCTCACGACACTGTATTTTACGAGGTACTGTCTTTAAAATTAGACATTGAAACAATGTCCTGACTACTTTATGACTCATTAATGATTTGATGGCATGGAAGTTTAAAAGCAGGGGAGTTAACCATGTTGTTCTACATAAATTCCACTCTGGGACTGCACTACCTGGCTCTTCCAAAGTTCATTCTTATTTCAGCTGCTGAAGCAGTTCCTCAGTTCTCTACTTTATCTGTTGTATGTTACAGCTGCTAGTGTATAATGGCTGCCATTCATTACCCACGTGGGTGTTTTTTTCAGTGGTAGATATAGTGGGTCTTATCCTATGTGTGATGCATTTTGGTATCCTTTGAGATGAAAAGTGTTACGAAACGTGAAGAGAATGTCAAGATTTCCACAGATGGAGGAAATCTCTTAAATCTTCTAACACAAAGATTATTGGATGACTACATTACATATACTGTAGTATGTTAGAATGATTTGGGCTTTGTTAGGAATTAAATACAGTATATCCTTTAATATACATTTCATTTTAATGACCCCAGTTAACTATTTTAATTGACTACCTTTTGATTCATAGCTTAATGTTGCTGTTTTGTGTTTATTTATTGATTGCTGTGTCTGTTACTGATTTTTTGTCGATTAGAAATTGATCAACTAAAACTAGTAATTAACCTCCTTAATTCTTAAAAGAATACTGTATGTGTTCTTTCTTCTCTGATGTTTTTGCTTTTGCGCTAACGAAGATCTATAAGTCAGAACATGTCAGTGCATTAAGTTTCTAAAGGACATAGATTTGATTTAAACAAGAGTTGCTATCTTTCGACCCCTGACCAAAAAAGAATTTATCAAATTCCATCAAAGTCCATCAAAAAAAGGACCAAAATTATTAAGAACACCTCTCAACTAAATAAGTTGTGTGTTTTATGGTACATTTTTAAACATGTTGTTGTATGCATTACATATTTTTTATTACACACATATACGGTATATACATTTTATCAAAATCTCACACACACCTGAAGAAGGCTCAATAGCCAAAACATTGTGCTTTTTCTTTCTACATCTCAGCATGGAAATTAACCTTTAGTTGTTCCTTTGCTGTCCAAAGAAACTCCCCACATGAACTTCAAGTAGTACAGTATATAAGGTTTAGACATAAGTAACAATAATCACGGTGTCTCACAGATTAATTCAGCACTTCTGACTACTAAGGCCATAAAATGATAGCACTATGAGGACAGCCAGTTCTCATGAAATGAATGAATTGCATTATGCTTAATCTTAATGAAAGGGTCTAGTTTCAGGGGTTCATCTTTTGTTCCAGCAGGGAACCAACCCCACAATCAGAGGAAGACGTTCAAGCCTCCATCGTATGGTGATGGAATATTGTGATACTATACGGAAAATACAGTACAACTATAAAAAGTGACACTGGAGGGATGAGTGAGAACATCACCACAAGAGCACATAAACACACTAAGGCTGGATATAATTCTAGATATAATTATGGTGGTACTACATGAGTAAGACATCACAGCAATGGCACAAGTACATGAGAAATGACGTTGATTTATTTACTTCTTAATTTCAGAGATGCATTTTGACATCTTCATAAATCAAGAGCCATTAATAAATGCAAGGCTATAAGAGAAACCTTCAATTGTTTCTGTGTGTACATTTAGTCGATAATTTTTAAACATACTACTGATGCTGAATGTTTACTGTGCTGGCAAAATAAGAAACCATTAAGTCATTTAAAAATTCTAGCCCAATGTTGACTGAGACAAACACTATGAAAGCACAAATTTGATTGACTTAATACTAGTGCCATGATTGGCATTCCTCCTCTTAAGGGCGCTCCGACCCTCGTATTTTAGTTTATTACATGCACCTGCCCCGTTAAGCCTGGCGCTCCCACTATTCCTAGCTCAGCATTGGAAGATGGATGCCACAAGCCTTTCCTATTCCCTGGGCTAGTGGGTAGCCCGAGGGCTGGTCTTATTCCCCAGCTTCCTGACCTTCTGAGTCCTGGGCTCGGAGCGCCTGGCCTCATTATACTGTTTTTAATTCCCTGTTCCTGTTCCGGATCCCGTTCCGGATTTTAACCTTATCTGTCTTGGATGGCTCCCCCTCACCTGGACCCTGGACTGCGCCCCAATTTCCCTTTTTGGACTGTTTGGACTTGTTCGCCTGTGCCACGCCCCCCCCCCGAGCACTGGATCACTGTCGTCACACCCCCGTGTCTGTCATCTCATCCTGATCCTAAACGTGTCTTCCCAGTTGTCCTTTTCCAGTTACTTCCGAATTATACCATCTGCATAGGGTCCTAAACTACGCACTTCACGGGAGCCTGGACTGGCACCCGTGACAACTAGCTCCAAATCCAATAACACTGCCAGTGGCAAACAACAAGAGATACTTAAAATAACATTTATTTCTAATTACAAACTCCCAAATACCAAAGATAAAAATAATTAAAATGATATAATGGCCATATCAATTCACTAACTGTAATTATATACTGTAAGCATGATACTTGGGCTTTATGGGAAACTATATATTCTCATAAACTCCCTTATAATAACCATTCATGAACTACATAAATAAAGAGGATTTGCAGGTAACAATTCAGGATTAATGCTTTTTGCAAAATTAAAATGCAGTATTACATTTACACTTTACAAGTAGGTCAAATTCTTACTGAAGTACTGGCAGAAGTGGAACAGAGCAGAATCTGATCACTTCAAAGAGAGAAGGTAACTCCTAGGGTAATTCCTAGTGACATTTTAAACTTACTTCATACACATAAATAGCACCCATATGACCTTCTTGTTAAAGTAATACACACATTATACGTTATTATAAAAATATATACAACATTTGCAAATACGTTGATTTGAAAAACAGGGATGTCAAAGAAAGACAAACTAGAACTGTGTCGAAAAGTCAAATAATCTTAATTTTAATAAATCCATGTGGGTATTGAAATGTCGTCATTCATTGTCTCTTGCCAAACTGTACAAAAGGCACCGTCCATTGATTAGTATCTTAGCAGACGTCAGTGATCTTTGTTTATTTTATAACTGTCTTGAGAAATAAGAAATTAGTGACAAGTTTCAGACACAATATTGTCATTCTGCTCTATTGTAAAGATAGGTAGATAGGCTGTGATAGCTCATGCAAGAGCAAAATAAAAAAAAACAGATTTTGTTTGGGGAATAATCACATGGCAGCTAAGGAGCTAAACAGGAAATAAAACAAATATTTCATTAGAGAATAAATTTAAAAGTTAATTTTCAAACAAATAAACATACATTGGATTTATGTGTAACCTTCAGGTTTTAGCACATTAAAGAAAGCAAAAGGATAAAGAAAAAAGTACTTTGATAGAATTTCTATTATTATTAATGGAGTGACTGTTTATTTCTTTGTTATCTACTGTGAAAAGCACATCTTTTAGCTCCTACAGACTACCCTCTTGCCTATTTCTTTTACAGCCTAAAAATACAGTACCTTCCCAAGGATCTGCAACTTTTCAATTTTGCATCATGTCTATGTCCCCGCTGGTGTGAAGGGCAAATACTGCCGCCAAACTATCATTTCACTTTGCTAGAATCACATCATATTTGCCAAGACGTAAGCCTTAATGTACTGTCCCCATTAATGCAAGAAGATCAGCAGAAGAAAATGCAGCAAAATGAGCTGTGGGGATCTTCACAGTATCTAATGCACCCTGCTTTTTATAATTAGATAAGAATTGTGTTTTTGTACCTGTAAATATACAGGTATAATGCAGAAAAGGGCTGAATAATTTTCGGCATAGTAACACAGTATGGAAAGACATTATACATGATTTAATTTAACACAATTATAGGAAATGGTTTTACTTAAGGAACATTTTTTTTAGTTTCCACAGCATTCTTTAAGCTGGTGGACATTACCTAAATTGTTAAAGTAAAAAAGTAAAGGAAAAAAAGGTTTTTAAAACAAAGTATCATTCTTTGGTTGTACACAAAGTTATAATTACTAGCAAAACAATGCAAAAGAACTTAAAGATCTTTTTCCATCAAAGAATTAGCTAAATCTGACAAGAGAGCTATAAAACGTACCAAAGCAACTGAAATATAGCTATGGACTGACCTCTGCAAACTGCCATTCGTAAAATGGCTTTTTTTTAACCAAAATCATTTATTTTGGATTTGTAAATCTATACCTCCTTAAATTAATTTTATATTTAATGTTTATGAATTCAAATTCACCAGTGATAATGGCCTACAGTGGCATATACAGTATGCAGTAATTAGGACACAACACACACAATGACAAGACATAAAATAAACAATTAAATATAACTAAAGAACTATTGTTTAACTTTTAATGAGATAAGGCCAGCATTGTCTTATTTTCAATCAGAATCTACTAATGTAAAACACCCCACAGACATTCACTTTTCATTCATAATTATGTTGCCAAACGTACGGCCTAATTAGTGGTTCAGTTGTTGAAGAATAACTAAACTTTGCGGAAAAAAAAATTCAGTCAGTTCATTTTAGCTGTCGTGAAAAAATTCGTAGACTAACATTGCACAAGAAGAATTTATTGCTTGTCGATTCAGATTTCAGATTTCAAATAATTCATCATTAATTAAAAGCTAAAAGCTAATTCCCATATTTGCCAAAGACTTGGAAAACTTTGCCAGAGAATTGGTAGTCATGTTTTTGATCTGACCACACCCAAAAAGCAAGCACTGCGTATACGAAGTATTTTAACAAAGAGAATACGAACTTCACTCAAAGAAAAGTCTGAGGACCATTCTGATTAAAATATATATTCCAAATGTTTAAACAAAGAAATGTCACACCCTTAAATATGCATTTGGAAAACACTGTGGTCTGGTTTAAAACACTACTTGCAACAACACATTAATCCCATGTAACAAACCAGTTCTTGATGGAGAGTTTCCATCAGATAAAACCAAAACGTCTACAGGGAACAAAACAGCACCTAGCAGATGGAAAGATGTTTTCATACAAAGCAACTTGTATTTTAAGTATTCATGTCAAACATAATAAAATGATAATCATTTCTCTTTTAATGAACTACTGTATGTAAACAAACCTTTTTGACCCAAGATAACCAGATCTGGTATTAATATGTTCAGAAACACTTCCATAATATAATACTCTTAATATATGGTGATGAATGCAAAAGAAATCACAGGGTTCTTTATCCATACTTTATAAAACACTGTGCCAACAACATTTCTACATGCATTACAGGGACAGTGGGAAATCGATATATTTCAATGCCTGGGAAGTGAATAAGCAGCTGTGAAGTTCAATTTCATCAGACACTACCATTTAGCATACAGTGCAAACGTATGCTGTAAAACTTTGACAAATATTTTCCCAAATGAATGAAAGTAAACAATAACATAGAGCAGTTGTGAATTCTCAGTATTTGTACACGTTATTATAAACATCTCTGGATATTCAATTTAAATTGTTTATTTTAAATGCTAGCTAAGGGAGTAAATGAAAACTGTTAGAAGAATGGTAAGGCCTGCATACATTTCAAAAACAGAAAATGATATATTACCATACTAACAAAGTTCCAAGCTAATAATTAAGTGATAATAAAAATGTTTCTTAAAGTGTACGGAAATGGAGAAAGTGTGGAACACAAAATAATAAACATTTTCATAGAAATGCTATTAAAAATAGTTTCACAAATCAATCAAGATTTTTATCATGTCTCCTAGCTTTTTATCATGTTCATTTTCATATACAAACAAGTATGCTGCTTGTATAATTTACAGGATGTTTTATTTCCTATTTCCCTGAAACTGTTTCAACTGTTTTTTGAAGAAAATGCAGAATTTCTAGAAAGCTTATTTATGAAGTATTCCAAGGAAGAGACTTTTATCGTAGATTGAAATGAAGATAATGCACTTAACTCTTTTAATTTAAATTCTACAGAAATTAAAACTTTTATGTTGTGACGTTAGGTATACTGCACATACATTATAGATAAGTTAAATTAACAAAGGGTGGTGGAAATTTGCAACAGAAAATACAGCCATGTTGTTGAAGCCGATAGCCAAGACTCCTTTGTGAAATGGTTGGATGAGATTCTCGGATCCTTTAGATCAAAGAAGTAGCTTAATGGACAAACAGGCACTTCTCGTTTTTAACCTTTTTATATTCTTAAGTCATTTAAAGCTTCACATATTGTTCAATTTATAGATCATATAACCCCTATGTACTGAGAAAAAAAACACTGGTAAAAAGTAACAATTTAACTATAAAAACGGCTTTTATCACTAGGTGGGCGTCTAATACATTACACAAAGCTAAAGGAAGAGTCCTATGGAAAAAGTAATTTTTGGTATAATTTATACAATCATCTTTACATTCCAGATGAATAGGTTTTATTATTGTATTTTATTTTAAGGGAATTTAATATTATTTATTGGATTTATCGAGTTTTTCTGCATATCTACTGTATGTTGCGCGTATTTACACTTTCAGCCAGTACACTGCAGTATGTATAAGAGTTTTACAAACTCTGATATGTTTAACTTTGGTTTCAAAATACAGTCTCTTTTTAACACGAGACTTATGTGAACTCATGAACGCAATATTTTGAAACAAACTTATGCTTAGAAGAAGTCGATATCAGTTATAAACTATTTCATATGGATGACAACATTATAATGACCTTGATTTAATTTGTTCAAGTTTACTCTGAAGAAAATCAAAACAGCGGTTATTAAATGTACTGGCTACTACTTTGAACAAGTCTAGCTGATGTTATCATAAAGAAATGAGAAACTTTTTAAAGTTAGTTTTAAAAAATATTCATTGTTACAATATTTTAAACTTTATTTTAGACAATACAACTTTTAGACTGGAATGCCAAGCTATTTTCATTAACTTGTCAGTTACTGTAGAAATAACTGTATCTCTTGCAAAATGTGTGCATGCATACAAAAATGTGTGCAAATGGACTCTATTATAAATCATACATCGAACATACTTATCAAATGATATTTGAGGTAAGAAAACATGGTGTTAAAACAGACCTGCGTGTATACTAAATGAACGAAAAGAGGCTTATTACATGCTGAACAGTAAATTATTAAAGAAGATAAAAACATTTTTGTGTGGAATCTTCTTCAGGTGTGTGGGGGAATGACTGAGAGATCAGAAATACAATGGTTAAAAGAACAAAAGAAAGATGTTGTGAGAACTAGTAGGAGGAAATAATAATTATTCAAGTAATTTCTTTCTAAATCTCTTCATTTATTTGAAGGTTTCTGCCATCCACTCTGCCCCTGGAATTTATCTTCCAATTTTCTATCTCTTTGCCACCATTTTCTCACCTCCCCCTCGTCTACTTCTCACAGTCTTCCCTTTGTCCTCCTTTCCTTCATACTGCTGCTCTCTTCCACTTTCCCCCACATTCAGTACCAAAAAATGGCTCCATAGGCAAAACGTGTTTTTCTTCTTTTAACTTTTTACCGTAAAATGAACCTCTGTTCCTTGCAACATACAGACTGACTCAGATCCCCACTATAAAGGCTTCAAACACATGTATAAAGACGTACAGTTCATATTTACAGCACATACTGTGACATATACTGTATGCATACTGCACATGCAAAAATAAACAAGTGGAATATAACAAGGTTTCAAAGTTTGGAAATATCTCACTACTTAAAAATACAACTGAGAAAAATATAATGAAAAATGTGTTCTGTAACTGTCTTTGTGATGTGATGGGAAATTGTTGTACTGTATTTATGGTGTGTTATAGCGTTCATATATGTTTTGCTTTCAATCATGTGGGGATATTGTTTTAACTAATCATTTAATGTTACCTTTCACAATTAGCAGTAAATTCTGGCAGTACATTCAGAAAATGTAATCTGGACAAGTGATGTGCGAGAGAAAAGGGAGGGAAACAGCAAAACTGTGGGTCAGTTAATAATATATAGCAGAAAGATTTTCAGGAAATGAGCTTTTGTTTAAAAGAAAGTGGAAATAAACTCTTCAAATGAGACATAAAGATTATGTGAAGATCGTTTTTAAAACAAGTGTTGGAGAGCAGGTTTGATGTTCTTCCGTGCAAGACTGTTATGGATCTTAAACGTTTATTTTTGTACAGCAGCTTTTTTTTGTATTTATGCAGTATAATTGTTATCTTTAAAATGATTAGATAGATAGATAATACTTTATTAATCCCGTAGGGAAATTGATATAGCAATACAATTAACAAATTCCCTTTTTTTGTGAAAGCACACTAAGTTTGACTTTGAATTTTCATAATACAAAAAACTTAATTTAAAATGACACTTCTAATTTTAATAGCATAAACCAAAAATAATATTTTAATATATTGTTTTTTTTTATTCCCAACTGCAAAAGCATACTGTATGTTGGTGCCTACTGAAGAGTGCTATGCCGAGAATACAAAGCACTTCATTCTCCACGGTTACTGGCCAGTAGTAACCTAATAATCTCTGCTCTCTTTATTGTACAGTCCCTAAGGAACGTAGTATACACACAGTAAAAACTGTAGATCCAAAGACATATACAGTATATTTGCTCCACTGTAGTATTAAGAAGCAACTGCAAATGCTGCTCTAATTTTTTAACAGTTGTTTTCTTTCAGGATGAAAATAGTAAAGTAAAGCTCAGCATTGCAACCTCACCAGCTCTTGGCTCCAAGGTATGTTTCTGGGCTGGGTCATATTCTGTGTGGAGTTTGCATGTTCTTATGGGTTTTCTCCCGGGTACTTAAGCAATGTCTCTAAACCGTCCATGCGTTTGTCCATCTGTCTATGCACAATGCAATAGGCTGGCTTTCTAAACAGGGTGTGATCCCACCTTACAACGCTTGTTCTGTGGCAAGACTCCAGATTGCCCCGACCTTAAACGGCAACAGTAGGATTTCTGGTAATGGATGTACTGTATACTGTATTTGTCTTCTTCTTAATGCATCTGTGGCATTCACGTTTTCCTGCCTTTTAGTTTCGCTTTCATCTGACCAAATCAACAAATTAGGCACCATGAGCCACTGTGTATTCCCTTTCACCATCTCTCTTCAGAACAATATAGGGACCACGACGATCTGGATTTGAAACTAGTTGTGGCAGAAGTCACAATAAACTTCGTTAACTTTTTTTACAGCACCTTAAAAAGCAATCTTCTCAATGCGTTTACAGCATATAAGGAACACATACTGTATCGGTAATTTACAAATTAATAAGAAGAAAACAGGACAAATACAAAAAAAAACAATCACAAAAGCACATCTTAGAACTTAAGTTTTTAGGCTAGATTGTACAACACTCAATGTGAGTAACTACCCAGCGTGTCTGTGCATGGTGGGAGAAACCAGAGCGCACGGAGATAACCCGCATTAACATGCAAACAACTAAGCGCGCATTGTATTTCAATAACGCAGTACAGGGGGCTACCAAACTGTTAGAATTATCACTATACTGTTACTGTACCCATGGAATCCTTGGTCTGAATAATAAATACAATACAGTTTTCCGATTCCTGACTTGTTTTATCAAGGGTGTGTCCGTTTGCAATATTGCTTTAATTTCAGCATTTGCCCTGAACATGAAATAAAATAAGTTAAGGAGACAGAATAATTCGAGGAAAACGTTATGTGTAAGCATTGCTGAGCTCCTTGTGAATTTTTAGGTTTTACATACACTAAAATGTACCTGGGTTTAAACATGCCGAGACCCCAAAAGAACAAGAGAACTGAAAAAGCGAGAACACTTTAAAACATCAGAAAGAAAATGCTACTTGGCCTAATAAAAGATGACACTTATTGAATTTATCCTAATAACATAATAGAACTGCCGGACTATTGCAGTATATACAGTACACTAGGACGTTTATCGTGTCTGTTAAAAAGCTGAGCTGTCAATATTACGCCAATATAAAGTATGTGGAGACTGAAAGCACGAGGAAGCAGAAATTCAAAAGGGTCCAGAGAATATAAAACCCATAATGTGCTCATATAAACTGTACCTACTACATATTAGAGTACCGTGTTAAAGTTCTGAATACAGTTTAAGAGCCCATTTTAAACAGTCAATGTTTGTATTTAAAGCAAACTGTTTACAATAGTACGCCGAAAGCTTACGACTTGTAAATATCAACTCAATTAGGTTCCAAATTCTACATCACAAAATTTAAACAACTTCACCTTATTATTTATTCTATTAATTATGAGATACTAATGGCAAAAAGCTGTTGTTTGTCTGTTACATATTACTTCAATATTATTTTTTTCTACCTACTGTGTGTACTGTTTAATATTTCATGTAACTACGACAGTAATTTATGTAATACAAGTATAAAACATTGCCAGTTTACTTAAATAAAAACTAAAGTCTGTAACTTGCTTTTTATGTTCTATTCTTCAACACATGTGGTGTACTGTACATATAACGCAGGCAACTATACACATTCATATTAAACCATAAAATCTGTAGCAAACATTTATAGCAGCAACATGAAAAACTTGGCAATGTCTGATTTGTGGGAACATAATGAATCTGACAAACTTTCATTTATGTTTTAACTAGTCCTAATTAAAAAAAATGCTTACCTGATGTCCGTGTAAGGTACTTCCATCCAGTCACCCATCTCGTTTTTCAAACATGAAGAACTGGTATATGGCACTCTGCCCACCATTCCACCTGAGTACCATTGTTCTGGTGAAACTCCATCCTCTGCAACCAGACCACAGCTTCTTCCGTATCCATAAGCATTACAGGCAAAAGAACTACCGGTACCTTGGCCGCTATTTTGAGGATGAGTAAATTGTCTAATGAGTCCGTAAGGTGCATTACTATTATCACTGTATCTGTACTGGACAGGCCATAACTCCGCATGTTCGGTGCTTACTTCTTTCTTAATCCTGACTCTATACTCTGGCGGGTAAGCAGCGACGTCTTCTGAGTTCTCTTCTGATGCATTAGGAAAAGCTCCACATTTGTACAAGCCATGAGACGCAACGTTGCTTTGCTCCACTGACAATGGGTCGTTTTGACCATAGGCTGCTGGGTTCGGTTGCACCGATTGGTCAAACTGGCAAAAGACAGTGTGTCCTCCATCCATATTCATGTGGTTTTCAGAGTCCTCGCAAGTTGTGTTACTCAGTTCTGCATTCAACCTTGACTCGTGTCCATCCCCTTTAGAATGCGCAGCACTAATATGCTGCGAAGGGACTACCTCAGGCGTAGTGTTTGCGTGGACTCCCTTTAACATCCGAATATTCTCATGACTTTGCACTGATCTTCCATCATTTGCAATGGGGCATTTGTAGTCTGTTACCGAGACACCTGTTCCGTTTGCAGAACGGTCTGCTAAATGCATCTGAAAGAGATAGTTTTCTTGACTTCGGTCACTAACAAGAGATGGATCGTGACTTGTTCCCAGGTCATTCATCTCATTTGGGTCCATGTTCAAACCCAAAGATACTGAAACGGCTTTGCAGAGCTCCCGTGCAGTTTCTGATATGGTAGTAGAAGCAGAATCGCTATTACTACTCTCTACGCGGGCGTCACCGTGAGTTTTAGTCTCCTTTCTGTGATGGGGCGGAATAGGTATGGAAGATTTTTGTTCCGTGTTGCCTTGCAAGCCAGGGAGAAAGCCGTAAGCTCCCTCCTCCACATCATCTGCCTTTGTCACAGATGAAAACTCACTTCTGCTGCCCAGTAATCTTTTCGCAAAATGGCTAGATCTGGCTAAAACATCGGTCTGTCTGGGAAAGCTAATACTCTGGACTTCCTTTACGCCGGTGTCAGAAATATGCGACGTTCCAATGCATAGTCCTCTGTGGGGCAACTGCCGGTTAGTTTGGCGCATTTCCCAGGGGTCCGAATTCTGCAAAACACTGTACTTTGAACCTGGAAAGTCTAGGGTGTCGCAGAGTGCGCTGTTACTCTGAAACGCAGTTCGCACGCTATAGAAGACGTTTTGGAAAGCTCCACGAAACACAGTGTTCGGGGAGTCGCAAACTCCTCCTAACCCAACCGGAATCTCCATAGCCCACAGTCAGCGCCTTTCAGGCACTGCGATAGGTTGTACGGTTATTTGTAAAGCCTCACTGGCGTACACGCAACTGAATAATTCCATTAACGACAGCAAAAAGTTTCTTTCAAAAACTTTTATAATTATTTCGAGCGATAAAATGACTTGGATACCAACAACCCAGATTTGAATAGGAATGAAATTTACCTAGACATTGCTAGGAATAAGAAGGCGGCAGAACTGGTTTTATATAAAACAAATAAAATAAATATCAGTTATTTTAGTTCGGTTCGGAGACTAGCCTTCAAAGGTATACATGCAATATTTTCCACAGAATTGTATAGCTAAATATAAGAAGCTCAGCGCATCAATTTAAAACCGATATACAGAACGAAAGCTGCATGCAATAAACCAGTAGCAGCAAAACTACAGCCAACAAAATCCTAATTTAGTAACAGATAAAAACAGAAGATGGATCCAACAGGCCACAATGTTCAAGACCCAGACACAATAAAATGCAGCTCAACAATTCGAAGAATAAAAAAGTTTTAGCTATTCTCTCGGACGTTTGTCCTGTGAAGGCTGTATTCTTCTGAGCCTTTCTCCCTGGCAATACACGATGACAACATGGAGTTTTTTTAGAGGAAATATCTTTAAAAGATGTTGTCACTAGATCGGTGTGCTACGGTCCAGGCTACTTTCATCATACGCAGTCGACGCTTTCTTACACTTTTGACCGTCGAAAGCATTAGCAGTCCTGGCTAAGAATATTTATTTTCCATCTGCTTGTGACCTACCGGCACGGCTCTCTGTTCCAATGTTAAAAGCTTGTGTTTTCGCAATGACTGCCTGTTTTGCTGCAAGTTTACGTAAAGCAACAATGCTATCTTCCAAAGTCCTTGCGCTACTGCATGTCTTTTCGCTGTCTGCCAGTGAGTTTGGCATCTAGCCCTGCTGGCTGAAAAATATGAAATTTCCTGGGTTACGGCCAGTCTGCAGTGTCAATCAAAACAAAGTTTAAAAATATAACCAAGAGGTGTAATGATCAACTTGTTTCATCATTAAATAATGGTTTGAAGTAACTATGAACACATCTATTTTATAGTTACTCTGAGATAAGGTTCGGGGATTTTTGAACCACTGCGTGGGTTTGCAATTAACATGCTTCGTAATAATAATAATAATAATAATAATAATAATATGTGTTGTTATTGTTATTATTCAGAGCAATAATCTGGCAGGTTTTTTAAATTCCATACATGATATTAAATCTTAAATTTAACTTGTAAATATTTGTTAATAGTCCTAGATAAATGCTCTGGAATGAGAAGCGTTTAAGAATGTAAAATTCTAGTAAATTACTGTACATTAAGTCTGTAACTGTTTTCTGCCTTCCCCCAGGACATTTCGGGATGAGACAGTTGGCTGAGTGTTGGGAGTGTACTCTGAGGTTACGGGAGGTAAAACAGTGGGACAATTGGGACTTCACCATGTACAGATCGAATCAATTGCTCCAAAGCGACTGGATCAGTCACAGACTGATTTGCTTCATGTAAGATGTGCACGCAACGTTAGGCTTGTTATTGGGATATGAGCTAACCAACGCGAATAAACTTTAGTTACTGCGGTAAAGCTCACTTGCGATATTTTTCATACAGTATGTGAATAATGCTTTCGTCGTCGTATATGGGGTCAAAAAGTTTGATTAAAAACAAATCAGTAGTTGTTTTTAATAACAACCTCTGACCTATGCATACATCATGTGTGAAGGATAAACAATACATGTATTGTTAGGTCTATCTGCGGATATCTACAGTAGCTAGCGTTTTTGGTGATTTGCTGTTTAAGCAATCAGGATAGCTCATCTAGCAGAATTTAAAGTAATGCGATTGAATAACATAACAGGATAATTACGTCACCCGCTCCTTTTTTGTACAGATATGTTTCGTATTTTCTGTCTTGAATGTCATTTATGTAAAGGTAAAATTATGATTTCATTCACACATAGGCTAATCAGTAATCTTTGTAACCTTTCCCTTCAAAGTTATTTATTGTCTCTATCACAATGATACTATACTTGATATTGACAGTTTACAGTCTACAGTTATGTATTTTCACAGGGTGATAGTTAGGCATCCATGCACTCACTGGGAGGCTTCTTGAAATCATAAGAATTTTCAGTTTATTTTGTTGTTAGTGAAGAAAAAAAAACTTTTCTGAATTTCTTTCTGCATTCTTGAAATAAAGGCATACCAAATTTGCAAAACCACCTGTCAGTATTTTCTTGCTGAATTCAAAGATAAAAGTATGACTTGATGACAGCCTAAACTCTCAGCAATAGAAAAGGTAAGGACAGAATTTTTTGGCAAGAAACCAAAACGTTTTTTTTCTTTTTGGGGTGTTTTTTTAGACAGATATACTATTGAAAGGCCATTGCATTGCAAATTGCAACCCTTACATACACATCTATACCAAAAACAATAAAAATGAAGGCTGTTTTATCCTTGTCTGGAATTAAGAAAAACTGAAAATATTGATTATGCTTATAGATATTTTGTCCCAAAAAGAATCAAATTGGAAAATAAATAGAACAATTGATTAGACAACTTGGGGAAATCTAAAGTTCTTTATTTGGTTAAGTAAAATGCATTTTTGGATTAGTTTTTTTTGTCACAAAACAGTAGTAGCTACACTTATATGGAAAAAAAACTGCAGATGGTTAGATACAGTACTTTAGCAGGAGAAAAATAATTATTCAAAAGCTTGTTTTTGGTATAAAATAAACGTCTTCACTGTTTCTTTTATTATTCTTGGTATTTTCAGTAATTGTAACTGCAGAAGTACAACAGTGTCTCCCGCAAAATGCATTTCTACTTCAAAAACTATTTATCCTAAGATATTAATTAATTTAGATGTCTATTATTCATAATGTATTATGATGTAACTAAGGACTGATAATTCTATAGTTGGTTCTGAAATCTTAAATCAGTTTTGTCAAATGTGACCTTAACTAACCTTTCCAGTTATTGACTTGTAATCTTTATTACTAGGCTGAAATTACTCTCTATTACTGTTTAAGATACTGTTAAAAAAGAAACTTGCACATGTCATTGAGTGCTGAAGTTTCACCTAATAGGTTTCAGTTCACCTACTAGTGAAAAACATTTTTCAACTTTCATTTGGCACACAAATGAACTTTATGAAAGTTTCACTTACAATTGTGTATTTTATAAAATTATGATATGAGCGATTCTTCAGTTCAGCTGACTTAAGTATCTGCATTTGAAAGGGGCAGTACTACAGCAGGCTTGGCAATGCCTTTATAATCTTTTCAACTACTGAAAGGATGTTTTGGAAAACTTGGCTGGTATACTTCAATAGGGCCATTTGGATAAATACACATTATTGATACCCCTGTTGTACCCATTTATGACTAAGTAAAGCTTTGTAAACTCTAGTGCCACAAATGTAATACCTGTTCTAAGTACCCAAATCTCCCTGTCTTCAGTTCTAAAACAGAAAAGGACTCATGTAAGCCACAAGACCTAACTCACTGAATACAAAACACTCACTGTTTGATTTTGGTCCATACTCGACAGGATTCAGCAACATCTGTTTCTCACAGAATACATGCCTTTCTACTCTCAAATCTGCTTGAAATTTACAGTGAAAGGTAATTGTTTTTAATTTTTGCTTAATATAGAATGTAAGTGAAGAATGTGGTTAGTATAGAATATGGCTTTCATGTTTTCTTTATTTTTTTCTTAGTGTATTTATTTAACGACATAGTTAAACAACATCAACACACATATATTTCTTCAACATGAAAATAGTATAAGAAGAAAAGTTATATGTGTAAAAAGATTACAAATAAATCATTTAAAAATGGCTAACTAGTGTACCTGTCATACAGGTTTACATAAGTAATGACCCCATACACTGAATTAGATGGGCAGAAAGCCATCCCTTTTACTTCTTTGATTTTTCTCCCTTATAATTAAGAATGAATACTGCATCCATCCATTTTGGTGACCTGCAGACTATAGGGACTTTGCTAAAGCTTTAGTATTATTAAAATAAGGAAGGTCTGCTTCTAGATTTCAGAGATCGAGATAAAAGAACAACTGTAATCCCTTGATTCCCCTTCCTAATGTACATTTAGAAAGTCTGCTGCACAGTCCCAATGCTGACAGAGAGCATGCTGTCCAGAAAAAAAGGGAAATTAAATACTAAATACCACAATTCTAAAATATCTTGGAGCAATCTATACCTGGCAGGGAATCAGTATATTCATATGAAATTTAGATGAAGTATCCATTTGGTAATGGAGAACATGTCCATTATAGCTTCTGAACATTAGAAATCTGCATTAACAATGGAGCAATCATATATTTTCCATATGCATACAACACCCAAAAATACAATATATACTCAATATGGTTCCCTCAATCATACCCATTATTTAATATAAAGGTGAATCTCCTAGAAGAAGTGTGAACTGCACAGTGCCATTATCTTTACACATGTAATGAAAGGCTCTTGCTGTAATATATTGTTTTTAATGTTTGCCCGAGTGCAGCAGCCCTCCATTTAGTCACTGCCATGTCTCTATAATAAAAATAATTGCTCACATAACAATAGATAAGACAACAAGTAGACCTGATTCATCTATTCAAAATCTTCAAAGGCACTGACAATATCAGACCTATGGATGTCTTTTCCACAAAAGTGGAAACTAGGTTGTTCACTATTAAAATGTGAAGTGGAAGCGCCTTTATTACATTAATTAAGAATCTAGATGAAACTAGTCAACATTGTTGTAACAGCCCATACCATTGTTCCCTTCAAGAAATAGGTGTATAAGATTCTCAGCTTAAAAGCTACTAAATACCAAAAGAACTACATGGGCCAAATCATATAAGAAGATCACTTTATTAGCCATATACAATTTCTTGCATTAGGAATTTATCTTTTCACATACCCCAGCTTGCTCTCAATGATACACACAGGTACATAAATGAGGAGAGAGAAGCTTGGGGTCAGAGCACAGGGTCAGCCATTTATACAGCACCCCTGGAGCAGCTGGGGTTAAGGGCCTTGCTCAGGGGCACAATGGTGTAGGATTCGTCTGCAGGATTTGAACTAACAACTTTCTAGCCACAGGGGCAGATCCTTAGCCACAGAGCCACCACACCGCCCCTGGTCTCCACATGAGAAAAGTTTTTGCATAGCAGTTTCCATAGATGGAAAGGACCAACTTCATCCACTACTGAAGTGATGTGCTATCACCATTAGAAAAATTACTTTATCTGTTCAATGAAGAGGGAAATTTTGGGAGACCACTTTGTTCAAGAGCAAAGCGGGGCTAAAACACCTGATTTTTACAAACTGTGACACAGAAACATTAATGACCATGTAGTCAGAACCTCATAACACTTTTCATCTGAAAGACAGTACCTCCCATAGTCATTCTACTGGGGCATTGGTCTGGGGAAGACTGCCACTTACTGGTCCACCAGTAGCTTGCAGCAGCTGCTTGGTTTTCGTGTAGGCAATATTTCTGCCATATGCCACAAGTGGAGAGTGGTATTTAAAAACTGCCTGACTGTCCCAGAGGAATGTTAGCAAAATAGCTTAAGCTTTTTGCATTATATTTTTAAATAAATAATACAAATAATATTGTAAAGAAATAAGTTTACTAGTTAAAATATCAACAATCCAATGCATCATATTCTGTTACAGGCAATGTAGATTTTTTTTTAATTTGCAAACTCATCTAATTTTTAATGTAACTTTTGACCCACCAATCATATGGGTCATCTGGTTGTCAAACGTAAAAAGTTTAATTAAAATTATGAGCCTTTGTCCATATTATGTTTGATTTGTCAGCCATAACGGTAACAAACAAAACAGGGAAAATGAAAGCAATTAAATGTATACAAAAGCTAATGGAAGTCTTTGTGCATGTTTGAACAGTGCAGGGGTTATATTAGGTCAGCAAGATAACACTGCTACTGTTCTGTTTTATGTTTTTTAAATGACATACTGTATACTTTTCTGACATACACCTGTTATCCAGATGACCTTGTGGTCGCAACCGAATTCTGATACAACTATTTTTGCAGTATTTCGTTTAATGTACAGTATGTTAGTTTATTGTTTTATGGGTACACTTAGGGAGTTTTCAGCAGTTAAAAACATTATGTTAAGTAAATAATACAGATGATATTACAAAGAAATAAGTTTATTAGTTTAAATACTGACATCCTAACGCAGCATATTCTGTTACATTACAGGAAATGTAAACATTTTAATTTGCAAACTGCTCTTCACAGATCCTTTTTCTGTTCAGATGTGAGAATCAGTAATTTTTTGTTTTTGCCTGAAAAAACTATAGCTGATTAGCGTACTACTCTGACCATGATGATTATTATGTTCTATTCATGTAAGGATTTCAAACCTTACATTAAATTTGATTTCAGGGAACCAAACATGATTATTCTGGAGCATTGTAAACACTTAACTTGCATCGAAAGAACAAAAATAAGTTCGGAGATGTCAGATCATAAATTTACCAGCATCGTGTGTTTCAGTTTGGAAGCATAACCACATTTAGGCTATGTTGGTCAAAATGAGAAAACAATCTGAAAGTTTTTGGCACAGCTCTGCCTCATAGAATGTAATAACAGAATTCCCATTTTCTGTTTAAAATAAATATTTTTAGGAAAATTAAACATTTTGTTACAATGTATTTTTTGGTTCTGCTTCGATTATGTTTTGCCAGTGATCCTTACTACATTATTAATCTGCTTCTGACAAATGTATTCAGTATTGAAAATCAGCAGAAACGGAGCTCTGTGAAGTCTAGTTTCAAGTTTTAATTTTGCCCAAATAATTTGTTGACATGGTGAACAACATAGTCACTTCTAACAGAAAAAAAATAATATGAGAAGATAAGAAAAGAAGTAAGATCTTGCAGGAAACTACAGAAGAGTAAAAGAAAATTAAGCCTCACTCAAAAGATACCTCTGAAGGAAGCTGGACACTGAAGCACAAAAGGTATAATATTCCACCAGAGATCTTTCAAAAACTAGATCTGTAGAAGTGCCTGTAATGGAGTTCAAAACACAGCCAGTTTCAACTGTAGTAATGCTTAATCTAACACTCAGTTTAGTTCCACAACCTTTGAAAATATAGCATAAATGACATTATTTCTTTTAAGAGAATGAGAATTTGTAATGTGAACTGCGTTTGAACAAATGCAGAAGGTTCATCTCAAATTCTGTGGCCAATATTTCAAATGGCAAAGATTCAGGTATAATGACTGTCCTTACTATACTACAAAATTGTCATTGTGTGATGTTAATGGTAGAATCTGCAGCAGTAAAAGTTCATAGGCTTCTAAAACTGACACTTCCATCCACATTCTTTTAATCCCCACTTTGGATTTGGGTTTTTTTATGAAAAATTGAATACAAAAGATAATAAGCAACCCTGAGGTTTTGAAGGCTTATGAAATATGCACCACCTAGAGTTTATTTAGCAATTAGGAGCCTTGGCACATTTTAAAGTCTCTTCTTCCATTGTTGAAGATTTCTGTAAAAAAGGCCTGTGAAGGTTCATAAAAATGTAACCTTAAGAGGTAATTTATTGTGATCTACATTTTAACCATAAATATTTAAACTGCATTAAAATACTGGTATGTTTTTTTTGCTTTTGTCTACAGTCCGTATCCCTTTCATTTTTTACTGTGTTCTCACACCTGATTAGATTGTATATTTAGCAGCCAGCAAATCTGTTGTCTGTAGTGCAATTTTATTGTGTAAAAAAAGCCTAAGTGCATTAGGTAATTACTATCAAGGAGTGGCACTTCCATAAAATTTACTCATACTGATATCTTCGTATCACTTAAATGCCAAGGAATTGGCCAAAACGATACAAAAATATAGTAAAAAATTGTAATCCAGTGTAATGATAATGAGTATTTTCTTGTTATTTTTATTTTATTTTTCTTGTTATCTATTATATTATATATTACATTAGGAAAGCTGTAGAATAACAGTATTATACTACAGTAGTTACTACTATACATTGGATGAAAAGGGGAGAGTACTCCAAGGCCTTAGTCGATATGGCTGCCTTGTAAAAGGAGTATGAAGAAGTACAAGCTGACTTTATGGATGGTGAGAATGAACTATGTCATATCATGTTACAGAAATGACCACTGTCAGGACCTCGGTTTAAAGTCTCATCCGAAAAACAACACCCACTACACTATAGTGTCCCCGCCACTATACTGGGGCATTAGGACCCACACAGAGCAGGGTGGGTGCTCCCCACTGGCCCCACTAACACCACATCTAGTAGCAACCATAGCTTCCCAGGAGGTCTCCCATCCAGATACTGACCAGGCTCAGCCCTGCTTAGCTTTAATGAATAGCCAGTTGAGAGCTGCAGGGTAATATAGCTGCTGTCAAATGAACTATGTATAATAATGAAATATGTATACAAACTGCTTTCAATTGTAATTCTTACACTCCTTAAGCTCTAGTGCTGGAAACGTCTACACCAATGAACTACACAATGAACCCCAGAAATTGTCCACTGCCCGATAAATTACAATAAACTACAATATATACATGTAGCTCAAAACTACATTTCAATCTTAAATTAAGATGCATTCCAAAAACTGAGAATTTGAATGATTTGAATATACCGGCAGTTTACTGTGAAATTTTACTTTTCCAATGTCACCTACATTCTGATATAATAAGCATTCTTAATTTGTCCATAAACACAAGACATTACAATGGGAAACCTGCCCAGCATGCGAGTTGCAAGTTGAGGTTAATTCCACACTGAAAAGTAAAAAGAAGAGAAACAACCGAAAACTGTTTTTTAGGGTGGAATATTGGATTGGAATTAACCTCTGCTTGTTTATCGAGCACAAAATCATAAATGTTATTATACAAAATTATAAATATTAAGACTAACCTTAGTTACTGTATATTGATACCTTCACCACTTGTTTTTTGTTTTTCGCATTCCATAATGCAACTTGTTATTCATTAAAACACAAGCCAGGAGAAGGCACATTGTGGTTGATTCCTATCACAGAGTGTTTTTTTTTTATCAAAGTGGCAATACTTTCAGGACTTTACAAGCAGCATGTTAACCTTTTGTTACATCGAGCAGTGGGAAAAGGTGGATTTGTCTCTGGACCACAGGTCAGAATTGCAATGCACAGTGTCTTCACAATAATGTCACACTGGGAAAAGTGTGGATTAGTGGCATGCTTGAACTTTTCTTCCTTAATCTTTGGACGTTTATATGAAAAACTATTGTCCAGAATGTGAAAATTAGACAAATTCCAGTACCCTTTGTACAGGACTTTCCAATTGGTATCATAAACAAGGAAAGGGAACTATTAGACTTAATGTTTAAACTTATCATACTTGGTAACCCTTCAATCATACTAAGACGATTCACTTTTTTAACTTAATGAAAGATAACATTATGGATAAATAAAATGACCAATAGCAGTAATGAAAGCTATAGGTACACAGCAAGCACATGAAACAATATGTATGTTTAATGGAACCCTAAGATTGGTTGGTGAACATTTCCTCCCATTCACTCGGCACTTCAGTAATTCAGAATCAGTGGAGGAAATGCATTTTCTGTGGCAAATCATTTAACTTTCAACCTACAAATCATATTGGTCATCTGGTCGTCAAACATAAAAAGTTCTTGAATCCTAAAAAATTAAACTTGAGTCTTTTTCCATATTATGTTTGATTTGTCAGCCATGCAGTTGAACAAACATTGATTTCAAATTTAATTAGTAAAGCTCTTGTTAATTACTAGGGCAACTAATTCATGTATTGAGGAAAATACTATTGACAAAGAGATCAATACACTTTATAAAACAATAAAAAACAGAAGGTTGACTCAATTTTACATAAAACACCATCACATAATGCTTCTCTAGGTCAAAATAAAGCTGCAATGAAAGAAAACCTTGAAAAGCACATTGTACTTCCAAATGGTTTTATTCAAGGTAGTCTGTAAATTTAGCAAGGTCGGCTGTGTCATGTAACAAACATGGAAAAGAAGACAAACAGTCACAACCACAATAAGATTCGTATCTTTGTAAACCGCTAGAGATATTGTGAAATTAATATTTAATTTAAGGTTTCGTAAGACGTTTGAAATGTGGATGCCCACTCAGAAATAACCACAAAAACTGGCAGTAGTTGATCTTGATGATAATGTAAATGTGAACATTAACAACTTCAAAGTTATAGCTTGTGCCAACTCTTTTCAAGTACAAACATTCAAAAAATGAATGTATTGACATGAATATAGAGGTGAAAGCTATAATACTCTATAAGGACTATGACATGTGATTGTGTGAATATTTGAAGCGTAGTTCAGGACCCCATGCAGACATTATGACCCGGAAGTAAGTGGAGAAGGACAACAGGGAGGATACGTAGAGGATCAGGACGGGTTGACAGACAGGGGGACGTGACGGCGGTGATCCGGGGTGCAGTCCAAACTCCAAAACTGGGGGATCCAACCAAGATGAGACAAACAAGGTTAAAATCCGGAACGGAATCCGGAACAGGGACAGGGAATAAAACCAGGATGACGAGACCAGGCACTCTGAGCCCTGGACTCAGATGGTCAGGACGCCGTGATGAAGCCTGTGCCGTCGGGTCTCTCCTGGACCTGCTTGTAGGCGGGCTTCCGGGTGTCCATCTCCCAATGCTGAGCCAGGAATAGCGAGAGCGCCAGGCTTAAATAGTGGGACAAAACAAGAGGCAGGTGCACATAATCAACTAAAATACGAAAGGGTCGGAGCTCCCTTTAAGAAGAGGGATGCCGATCGTGACAATTAGACGACAATATGCAGAATACTGCTGATGCATTAGGTCTATTCACACACGCAGGACCTTTGAAGAAGTGGATATAATCTTTTAACAATTCTACACAGTAAACAAAGACTGCCATCAGACAATCTATATAGAAAAAATGGCACAGCTGGCACTTGAAGACTTGAAGGCTTTAGTGAATGTCCATTCATCAACCCCACCTGAGGGCATATGTCACAGACCAAACTGCTGCAGGCGGAAACTTGCACTCTCTACCCAGAAAAGACCACGCTGCCACTGGAAGGACTTCTAGAAGACCAAGGACTCTATTTTCCTGCCCAGGTCACAGTGGAGCTCCTCCAGCATCCCAGAGCAAGCTACCATCATCTGCAACAGCATGTTTTTAATCATGGCAGACACATTGTGCAGGCCATAGGCATCTTGCCACCTGATAAGGTTTTCCATAGACACTGTAATGTACCTGGTCCTTAGCCCAGGGAAATGTCTATTCTACATGAAGTGGGCCCATTAATCCATGCCCCTTGTCATTCTCCTATGCTACACATACCTTACCATTCTGAGAGAAGAGCTGGGTATCCTAGCAACAGGCAACAGTCAAAAAATAAAAATACAGTCAGAGCTGGTGCAGAGAGCTGGCCACTCCAAAGTGGCCCAATTCAAGGATCTCATATGTGACCCAGTGTGATGCATTCTCCAGCAACCATGGGACTACAGTTTGGCAGTGGTCCTCAGCTAAAGATAATCCCAAAATGCCACTATTTTTTTAATTTGCACTTTACTGGGGAGATAGCTCTGCCACCTAGCGCTGTGCACAATGCCTCTGGGCTGGTGTGTGCACAATGGTCACAGTGCTTTCTGTCCTCCACTTCAAACAAGCCCCCAGCTCAGTCTACTGCTGCTTCACAGAATAGCCCATGGGGTGGCCTGGGGATGAGGCTGGATACATTCCACAAGTGGTCTCAGAGGACTCTGTGTGACTCCTAAAGTACTTGTGCTAGATCTCCCCTATCAGTTTCCATGCACAAAGGTCATTTTAGCAGTTCTGTGTTACTGCATAATTTTATATACGAGACAGACTTTATGTTAATGGATTCACAAAAGGGGAATAAAAATAAAAAATGCCACAAAAAATATGCCAAAAGAGAAATGTCTATTGTTGACGTAATTTCAAGTTTAATGCAGTTACTGTACCTATGTAATAAAATCAAGGAATACTTTATTTTGAGATTCTTTTCAGTGTCTTTATTCTTAATATGTCAAATAACCTAAGAAGAAAATTAATTCAGTTTAAAGCCTTGTGAAAAACAATGCAATGCATCATCTAAATAAGTGTTTCTCACTTCTAGTTCTGGAGTGCTCCTACTGTATGTCCATTGGTTTTGTTTCAATTGGACCCTGAATCACCAGTGCTAATTGCTGATAGTATTTGATTTGTTTGTTTAGGCTTTTTTATATATCCTAGTACTCTGCCTCTCAGTCCAGGTCTTGTGTAATTCCTATGTCTTCTGGTTTTGAGCCAATCAAGTTATTAATCACAGGCATCTTCAATTTTCTATGTGAGGACTTTTAAAATTTTGCTTTCTCCTCTTTAAAGGAAATTTATAAGTAGTATTAACCCTATGTTAGTTTCAAGACCACCATCATTAAGATGTGCTACCTGAAACTGAAATTCAAAACCAATTGGGTTTTTGGTTTAGAAAAACTCAAAATCACTGTAGAAACTGTCTGATGCCACTCTTACCTGTGTCTGTTCATCCTAAATAGATTGCCTATAAAGAGGTGTTTAGTCAGAAATAAAGGAGAATAAACCTATTTAGCCTGACATGGAGAGACTGCATTACATTCTGTGTACTGGAGTTGTTGGACATAATGCACTTTAACTAGGGTAGTTTTGAAACCAATGAATTAGCGCAAAAATCAAAGTCTAAGTCTGCAAGCAGATCAGTTACAGGCATCTATTTGTACCAGTGCTTAAGGGCCAGGTGGAACAGAAACCAGCAGACACGGGTACTATAGGACAAGGATAGAGTACCATTGATATAAATAACACTCTAAATTGCAATAAGTTTGTTTGAATGAGACAGCAAGTTCAAGCATTTTTTTTCATATCTTTTACCTTCTAAATCATTCATTTTTGTACTGTAGGGTATTATATAGTAGATAACGTTAATCAGAACTCTTTGGAAGTAGGGAAAGAATAATCAAGTATTATTGTTTTTTTTTATTAGTGCATTTAATTTCTAAAACATTTAGAAATAAATACACAGTATCCGTTCTTATTTTTCAAAAAATAATTGTACAGCATAGGTTTGAAAACAGAGAGATCAGTTTCACACAGAAAGGTCACAGGTATACTGTACATGGCAAGTAATTCTAAACAGTATGTCTGTTCTGTTTCCTGTTGAAAGTAACTGCATACTCACTTCAAGGTTGTCACCCTTGTAGATATGAGAAACTGTCCTGTTTGGTACATTTGTATTTACTTGGGGCCAATTGATGATAATATTGCTAGCTTGTGCTGATTAAGAATCACAGAAGTTAAGACAGTTCCCCAAAACATGTTTTGGCTAAATTGTTCTTTCTTAGAAAAACAATTCCTTTAAATCTTTGGACATGGAAATCATGCAAACTGGAGATAACTCTGAATTTATATAGTAAATTTCATGCTGAATGAGCCATACTCTGAAACCACCAACTGGAAAAGAACAATTGCCTAGGTACCAGACTTCAGTTATTGAGTTTGGGGTCTGTATTTTAATTTTCATGATTCACCAAGTGCAATTAGATGAAACATATTTTGCACTGCCATGGTAATTTACCCTATACAGGCATGACTTTGAGGGTCTGCAGTGGTCAGCCAAAAGTGCTCATGCAATCAGTTCACCTTGATATTTTCTAGCATGTAGAATATCAAAACAGTCTTTCAAAACTGTTGTGATACCAGGTTACTGTAAAACCTATATATCATTTGGAATTTAAATACATATACTGTATATATCAAAGTTTTAAACATTGTTCCCTGTTGTTTTAGTATAATAATGTTCTGTATGCTAAATAAAATGAGTTACACATTTATAAGTTCCAGCCAAGCCATATACACTTTATTGTAGCAGCTGCCACAACAGAGTCTCTGCTTCGCAGAGCAGTTACTAAGACACAAGGCAATTTACATGCCTGAATTGTTAAACATCTCCTCAGAACTTTAATAATTAATCGGATTTCAGTTTGTACTTTGAATACGTTTTTTAATATCCATGTGTGTAAACTTCTTATGCAGGTGTGCATACACACACACAAATGAGTCATTCATGGTTGATTTAATTAATGAAAAGATAGTATATTTTGTAAATAAAAGTGATTTATTTTTCTATTTTATACCATTTTCTGATCTGAGAAAAAGATATGTGCGTGTGTGAAGCATTTTTATTTATTGAGTGTTAGGTTTATTAAGAATAGCGGAGTATTACTATTTCCTGTGTATGCTGAGATTCTGAAGACAAATACTGTAATCTCAGTTTGCACTATTTAATACTAAATCTGAAGTTAAAGCTGATTTGTGGGATCAATCATGTATGAGACAAAACAGATCATTACAATAAATTATGCTAAGATGCTAATAGGACATCTGGCAATCCAGAAATTCCTGTTCCTTAGTAATTGGTGTACAGTAGATTACACTTATAATCATTAGTAAAGTGTAGTTCTTCACTGTGGTATGTAGCTGTTCTAAGAAATTTTAAATATACTGGTTATGAAGTTTAGTTTTACATTATTCAAAATTTGTAAAAAGACACTATGTGCAATCCAACATAAAAAAGAAAAAAAATAATAATGTCATGGAAAGTTGCTCATCTATGTACACTATGTTTCCTTAGAATTATATTCCAAATCCTGCAGGTGTACATTCCAGACATCACTGTTTCCTTAAACAAATACTTTCTGGCAATATTCCTATCGAAGTGAAAGGTTCACTAAGCTTCAACTTTCTCCATGAGTAAGTAAAAAATAGCTAGTTAATATTCATTTGTACTGTCCGTGTGTTTGTGTATATTTGGTGATTTGAATACATCAGTACACAGAGTACTCATAATAAGTAATGGAAAGACAAAGTCAAAGGATTTCTTATGGAAGTCTTACAAGGACAGCTACACTTTACTTTTAATAGTTGACTTCTGACGTATTTTTTCATTGATGCCGTGTCCTACCTCATGAACAAGTAAATTAATTAACATTGACCACGTTAGGAACAGTCCAACAAACAGCAACCAATAGCAACAAACAATAGGAACAGTCTGTTTCAGACAGGCATGACTTATTCTTACTGTGTTCATTCATTAACTTACACATACGTAAATAAAAAGCTGCTCACTTTAAGTGGATAAAGAAACAAAATAAAACGCCGAAAAATGCAATAGACCTTTAATCTCCATAGATCTATAATCCACATCATAAATGAATCTGGCATTGCACATATTATAAAACCTCACTGTCACGCCTCACAAACGCCGTTCCATTCCTGTCAAGCCCCACACTCCCCCTCGCAAACGCTGTTGCATTCCCAAATCCACTGTTTCACAATCACATTCCTAATTGAACCCATCACATTCCCACATGTACCAGATTCCACAGATTCTCACACCCAAACCAATTATCCTACCACATCCCATATTTAAAGTTCCCTCTCACTCCAACCCTTGCTCACTATTGAGAAGCCTTTTGCAATATTCTCCAGTGCGCGTTTCCAAGCCTTTTGACTGATCTCCTGTTATGAATCTTTTGCTCCTGCCTTTTCACTCGCCTTCTGGATTTTGACTTTTGGATTGTTTTTGGATATTTCTCGTTACTGGACCCTTTGCCTCCCTTATCGACCTAGCTTTTGGATTTCGTCTATTGGATTGTCCCTTTGCTACTCTGCGTTTTGTGGGATTCATGGTCACGCATTAGGATCCTCCAATTCTACCTATAGGTTCCCTGACACTCACAAAACAAGGTTTCACTTTGGCAAGTTTCTAAAAGAAAGAATGTTCCTCTCTGCCCTCACGGAGATAACTTTTAGACTGACGCAAAACAACATAATGACACTGCATTTGAAATGTTGGAAGGCAACTAATTGCTCTGATTCAATCTAGTATGTCACAGCAGTCACAAACTCAACACAGACCTCTCATTTTGTTTACATGTACAGTATCTAGAAACACTTTTTGATTTTTTCAATCTGTGTATTTTTTTTTCATTCTGGAACTGCTGTCAAACCTGGTTAATAAATGGATGTGTCCAGCTGGGACATTATTTTTTTTCTTTGGCAATCCCTTTCGATACACAAACTCACCCACATCCATACAATAGCATGCCAATACTTTAATATCTATTCTCTAGCTCAAGTCATATCTTTATAGTGAACTTCACACATCTGATAAGATGTGAATAACCAGTGACATAGTACAACAGCCTCTAAGGTTTTAATTGTAGCTTTCACTAAGAAATGATAATGCCAATAAACCAAAAACTGATAATTTACTGTATAATAAATACTATATACTTTGAGTTGAATACATACATTGTTATAATAACTGTATTGCCTGTTTTAAGGATCATAGATTTAATGCAAATTATTTTTATGTGCTCCCAAATTAGTATAATTTTCACCACCTATTAAAGGTACAGCTTTTTGAAAGTTTTGAAAAACATAAATGGCTTTCTTTACACTTTCAGGAGCAGACAGAATCTCCTTTTTTTAAGATAAAGGAATATTGAGCTTGCTTTAACAATTTCATGGAGCATGACTAATTCAATTCAACAGTCCATATACAGTTTATATGAAAAGCCAAAGCCATTAGCAAACACCTGTAAAAAAACATTCACATATAAAACTCAGTATTTGGTCTAAAAAAATATGCGGTAGTTCTTTAAATACAACATGGTCACTTTTAAAGGTTAGGTACAGAAAATGTTCAGGCTCTCAGCAAAGTGAGCTAGGTGTAAATTCAGGATGAAATACTGTCAGAGAAGGCCCTTATGTAATATGTATATGTATTCCTGTCAAAACTATTGATCTTATCTTTAAACATAGTTTATATTAAAATAACTGATTAGCTTTGACAGCAATAGTGGACCTCTTTTCTCTCTGCACCTAAAAGGATTGCTGACCTGTGCCCTAACAGGTAGAGTTTCTCTGACTCATCCCATTTCTCTTTAAATAGTAGCCTTTTCAATCCAAACATATAATTAACCTTTTTAGTTGCAGCTGTTCCATTTCTACATTTTTAGTTACTTCTCAAGATGAACAATTGGCAGAACTCCAGACAATGTTTATGTTTTAGAAAAAGGTTTGGTTCACCATCCTTACTCCAATTTAAAAAATAATCCATTGTTCATGGTTAACACAGGTAGAATAAGTGAAATAAGGAAATTATAACAAAACATTTGGCAAAAATAAAAATAGATCCTGATTTAACTCCTAAATAAATCATGCCTTATTTTGTGTGTGAATACACTGGATTTACTGACTCATAAGGTGTTACTCTCTCCTGTCATTTCAAGTAAAGAGATCTGTGTTCTCTAAGCAATCTATACCTTCATAAAACAGCATAGTTCATCAACATGAAATAAATATAAACAGATATAAAGGCAAACAGAGATGGTGCAAATAAGAGCACAGAATTGGAGAACGGAAGTAATTGTATCCTCCCAAGGGCCTGGGGCAACATTACAATTGTTTCTCAGTTTTGTACCATCCCAAAATGTGTGTACAGTGTGTGACTTTGTTCCAGTTTACTATATAGGTTGCCAAGCAACACACGTACAAAAACAAAAAGTAGATGAAGATTTGTGCCATGATTTAGTTTTGTGCTATTACTTGTCAAATTAGTGTTTTGAAAAGTGTATAAATTTCACAAGTGAAAGAAATTTGGACGATCCCTGTTGGACTTGGATGTTTCTCATAACCTTCAGAAACACGAAGATTTTGCAATGTGTTTTCTGGTGCATTCGCATTGCACTTGTTAATGTATTGTTTTGTACAAGTTTAATTTGTTTTCCAAGAAAGCTCAGTGCACTGTAGTTTTTACCACGTCTTCGGGCTTCCTCATGCAATTCAAAGTTGAAGTGTTGCTTCTCTTTTCACCTTTGAACATTAACCTGTTAGGGATCAAAACAGACAGCTTAATAAGGTACAGTATACTATACAGTACCTTACTTTTGAATTGTCTTCGACAAGAACAAACTTGAAAAAAGTTTGTTCTTGTGTTTACTGGGAGAAAACGTTCAATTCTGAAAGGTTTTGCTCAATACCACCTCAAAAAAGAATAAAAAAACAGTTTGAGATACAAACAGGGTGGGAATGTATACAATATTTGGAAGTAGGAATGATACAGTACAGCCAATCATACCTATAGTGCCATACAAAGCTTTCAGAACCTTGCACATTTCACATTTTGATTCTTTAAAGGCTGCAGTCATGAAACATTTAAGTATCAATAATATTTTGTATGTTCTGTACACAGTATACTCCACACATTCAAAGCAATAAACAAAAAGAAGTAAATAGATAATGAGCATGGAAGAAATATATGCAGTAAACGCCTTGATTGCATAAGGATTATCCAATTATTTGCTGTAGCAAACCTAAATGAATTTACGTGAATAAAATAACTATAATGAGCCACACTAGTTGAGTTGCTTCTGTGCACAATAATAGTGCTTCACGTGCTTCAGAATACACCTCTCTCTGTAAGGTCCCCCATTTAGTGAGGTTCACGCCAACTACACATTTCAAAGACCCTTAATATCTCTTTAAGTAAGCTGGTCAATAAGAATTGAAAGGCACATAAACACTGTCTCGATCTTGCTCTCCGTCCAAACTGGGAAAAGAGGAAACTTGTTACGGATGACACTGTGAAGCTAAAAGGAACAGATTAACAATATCCTGGTCACTTAAAAGGAGGCTCGTATGGAGCAAATCTGACAAGAAGAATGATAGAAAATGTCAATTAGCCTACTGTATGCTCAAAGATGAGGGAGTTATAAAAAAAAAAACTGCAGCTAAAAGTGCTGCCAAAGTGCTTCCAGCACAGATTGTTTTCACAGGTCTGAATACTTATACAATCAATGTATTTACATTTTTTTTGTTCAGATTGCTTACATTTACTGTAAAATATCTTACCATCCAAAGTCTTCCGTTTGAGTCTTCAGATTTTGAAAAAAAAAAACATTTCAAGTTTCAAAAAATGTACTGTATGTATATTATTTTGTAATTTAAAAAATGAAATCACGGGAAGGGTCAGAATTCTTTTGCAAGACATTGTAAATGTTACGTGTCATGCAACTCAAAAAAGTAAGAATGCCAATCTGCACACCAAGGTTAAAAATGCACTGTCTTCAAATGTATTGTCAAATTTGCACATTACAAATAAGTAAGATAATTATAAGGAACTAGTTTCATAGAACTACTATGGTTTTGGCCTTTTCTTTTTGAGAAGCATTCAAGCCTTTTATGTATGCTTCTTCCATTAAAGAACATATGTCCTTTTAGGAAACCACAGGATAATGTTAGTGTATTACTCATTATGTACAATCTTTAGGTAATTATGATGTGGCAGCAAACCACAGTGAAGATAATGTTACTGTATTGCTCACAAACTTTAGGTAAGTATATAAGAAGTTTTAAAGTGAAGTAATACAGTATTCATACTGTATGTGATAAATAATGATAATGTCAGAAATCATGTGCTATTTTAGATAATGTGTGTTTTATATTGAGATAATAGAATAATGTAATAAAACTGTTTGCAGTCTTTATATTACTTTGTGTACAGGATGACCATGGTGTTTAAAGAGAGGTTAACTAGTTCAAGCATACTCATTGAAGAGCAGGCATGGATATTGATCTTGGACTAAAATAGATGGCATCATGCTACAAGAGATTTAAATTACGTGGTTTTGGATCAGTTATTGTAAGATATATCATAATATATCATGCACTTACAGTACATCTGAAAACAGGCAAAACAGGTTTGCAGGAACAAGATGGGTAAGGATAGACAATGACACAGGATCAGGGAACCTAAACGACTTCCTGTATTGAGTAAATCATTTATGTGTGCAATAGGTTGTCTTTGTTGGTGTATTTAAACTTATGATTAAAAGGCCATTTCTTAATTAAATGCCATTGTATTTAAGTATTGAACAAAGAAAAATGTTCCATGTGTTTTACAGTTGTAATTGACAAGATCAATGTAACTGCAAAAGATGAAAATAGAGAAAGTATCTCTATTATTGGTGTACTTTTATATATTAAACAATCTCATAAAATATGTAACATACATACTTATTTGCATATTATTAATTTAATATGTAAAGTAGAATAAGGTGCTAAAGGGTTCTGAGTTGGGATAATATTCCCCTCTCTCCAGCACTCTTGTGATCATCCTGTCTTCTATCCCACATTTGAAAGATCTGTACTAATTCAGTAAGACCTAATCAGAAAAAATAGTTTTTGTTATTGGTAACATCAATAAATGACATTTCAAATTGATATACACTGTATATACAGTATACAGTAGATTAATTCCTGTCTTGTGCCTGCTGCTTGTTGGGATAGGCTCTGACTCCCCTGTGACCTGAATTAGAAGAAGCGGCTAGAAAATGGATGAATGGATATAGATTAAGTTATTAACCCTATACCTCCTAATAAATAATTCTGACCATACTGTCAGTGTTAAGTCCAGATCTCACAAGAACACCAGGAAAGTTAACCAGGAAAGAGCAGGCCATTCGGCTGCAATTACTAATGGATCCAAGAATCCCAAGACATGTCAACATTTCTCACAGTATTAACCAAATGAATTAGTCTTAACAGTTTTTTAAAGAAGTATAAAAAAATAGAAAATTTTAAAAAGCATTATTACGGAAATAGTAAAAATATTATGAGAATGGACTGAAGGAGGTCAATTGAAAAGACTTGAGGTCAAAGATGGTAGTTGCTCTTGGAAGGTTCAAGTTCAAAGAACTGTATCTTAAGGTGCAAGATGGCACAATGAATTAACTGCAATAAATGATCCAGACATGGAAGAGATTCCTAATTAAAAATCTGTAAATTCACTTAAACCAGTGAAACTTTAATCTAGTATGCAGAGTGGGGCAATCAAAAAATGAAGAGACAGTGAGTATGACAGGAGGTAGCAGTGATTCATTTTATGGCAGAATAGTATAAGACTTAAAGTTTCTCAACTGCAGATTTCCAGGGGTCATTCTAGACTTCCATAGTCCCAAGATGGGGACAGAATTGTATGATTGTGTATAAATTTAGCCATTTGATAAAACCATATTGTAATTTTATTTTAAAAAATATATTTTAAGTCTGTGTCTTTGTTCATTTGAGATATGTATGGAACCTGGAACATGCTGTCAGTATTTTCAATCTTTTTCCATTTTTCAATTCTTAATAATTCATTGCTGATTATATGATGCATATTATGCATCACCTAAGAAGGGAGTGATCTGAATTTTACAAGTACTGGAATGTTTTTTATTTATTTTACTTGCTTTATTCTTACTTATTGTATCATGAAGGCAGTTAACTCTCAGCTGATTTAATTGTTCCTTCCCAGTTATTATTATGTCTAACTGCAAATTGCAAACATCTACGGGGGAAATAATACATTCTTCTTCTTTTTTTTCTTCTTCTAATTTAATTTAAAGTGAACACTACTGTATAACATTAAAGTTCTGTATTCTCTCTGCCACATTTACGTAAAATATGTCATTCAAAAAATTCCAAAGCAAGTTAAAACTAAAGCAAAAAAATAACACCACTAGTTATTAAACAATACTGTGAGTAAATGATACAAAGATTACAAAACAGTCAATCGTATCACAACATGCAGGTGAAAACAATTCAAAGCAATGGGATACTGAGTAGTGGTGCAGCATACAGTATCTTGGTCAATACAAAACTTAGACCAAAGTAACCAGAAATACTAGAGGTTAAATACTGTATAAGACATGTTTTGTATTTTTCCGTACAACCACATAAACAACAATAACATGCATGTTTTTAATATGCTTAGAAAGATAATATTCATACTACGACATGAAAACAAAATACCACAAAGGCTCAACACTTCTCAGGTTTTATGTGGGGATTCCTTGTTATGGTAGACAAGACTAAAATAAACTATGGCTCACACAGAAGATGGCACGCTGTGGAGCTCTGGAGCTCTGAAAGAACAGCACAGAGTTGCAGCTCTAAAATTCAACAATACTGGAGAGGTTTCAGTTTGCCTTGTTCGGATGCATAATCCAATTACTAAGGACAACAATTCTTGACATTTTGTCGAGATCTCTTTCCAAAAAATTAGGTACCCTATTTTTTTTTTGCAAAAATGAAAAGAAATGTACACTTTACAGTAAGTAATTCTACTATTATTTAGAAAAATAAAGAATATGTACTATTTCCTTTTAGGAATTGCCAAAACATTTCTAATCTGCGAGAGATGCAGATTATCTGCAAGCTGATTTTAAACACAAATAGAACTTGAAAGAAAAAAGTCCCTTTTTTTCTGGAGAAAGCCTGGAGAGCCTCAAGAAATTATGGGTCCCTAATCACGTAGTCAAGAGCAACCAACCTAGGATAAAATGGGATTCGGAAAGATCACAAAGAAGCCCCAATATATTTGCTTACAGTTGTTCCAAAAAAGAACCTGGGCATTCAAGAGACTATCGCCTTACAAGAGACAAGGATATTCAATCTCAGTGCCTAGCCAAGAGAGTTGTCAAGGTAACGCAAGGAGACCTAACCAGTACTAAGGTCACAAAATAAATGTTTTGTAACTGTCAGTGGTATGAATAAATTTTATTTTCTTCGATGCCCATGAAACACTTTTGGTTGCATGTAAATACATATTGAGGATTTGACTGATTAAGACAAATAATCTTGCAAAAACGCAACTAAATTTAAAGGAATCTTATGTGCAGCAGATCTTGAACAAATGGAGGATTAAATCATGATAGCTAGTTGAATGTTTTCATTGACAAAATAAAATCTGCATTTTTAAAATATGTTCCAGTAAGCCCATCTGCTCCTCTGAGCAAATGTTAATCTGCCTCAGCAGTATGTGGCCCAAATTAGTGTGGCTCTCTCACTCACACAGCATGTTTGCTTTCTACTCTTTAAGCTCTAAATGGAGAAATCTCAGTCATGAATTAGTCTAATTGTCCATCAGCCAGATATTGCCTTATACATTGTTAATTTCTGAAACAGAAAAATGAAACACAAAATACAGAAACTGCTTTTACAGCTAACCAACATGCCCACCTGGAGAGAAGGTACTCTATCTAAACACCACACTGAATTCATTTGTTAATAACCAGTGATGTTTGAGAATTTAATGAAGGAGACACCATAATAACTATTCCCAATACAGATATCTCTGTTCATTAAACAGCTTCATGCATCAGAGAAGATTTAAAACTGGTACAAATCTGGATTAATAAAATACAGTAGATATACAGATATTTGTACTGTATAGAGAGATGTCCTGAGGATCTGCACCTATGGCTGGAAGGTTGCTGGTTCAAATCCTGCAGCTGGCAGAGGAATCCTACTCTGTTGGGCCCCTGAGCAAGGCCCTTAACCCCAGCTGCTCCAGGGGTGCTGTCCAATGGCTGACCCCAAGCTTCTCTCCCTGTCTGTGTATCATGGAGAGCAAGCTGGGGTATGTGAAAAGATGAATTCCCAATGCAAGACATGGTATATGGCTGATAAAGTGATCTCTCTTATCTATAGCGAGACTCACACTTGAAGAAGGTTCCATGGCCAAAACGTTGTGTTTTCTTTCTTTTCTTTTCTGCATGGAATGAACCTATAACTTGTTCCTATATTATATAATACAGTATATCAGATATACAGATATCTATTGTAATACACATGCACACTCTTATAGACTGCATATGTACAGTAGTACATGGGATAATTACAGAAACAAAGGAAAACGTAAGCAGACAATTCAAATTACACATTGTAGAGTATTCATTTAAAGCAAAAAATGAAATGTTGCCTATTGAGGTATTATATTGATCTGCTACTATGTGATTTTTTTTCTAAGGCAGGCCATATGAAAGTGCCAAACCAACTCAAGGACTAAATATAATGGACACTGCAACTTCGGTAAGGGAATTTCAAATGGCAAGAGCACAGAAATCAAAGTAGTGAATAAAAGCAAATCCTGTCAATAGATTTTAATTCAACGTCATGGTTCACCTACTGACCCAAGGCCTACAGTATGTACTGTCTTATCAATACATACTGTACTGTACATTTTGATATATATAGATGTATGCTGAATATGTCTTCAATCTTCTCAAAATACAAGTGAAGTGAAAATATTTATCAATACTACAGTATGTAATACAAAGAACATTCTATAATTCTGTTTTTATATAATTATAAATTAAGATCGACATTTAAGATTTCTTTCTTTTCTTTGTATATGCCTTTTGTAAGGTGCTATTGGCCCTATTTTCCCAAAACAGGATCGATGAGATGAACTTAAATAAAACAGCTTTTTGTAATGGGTGAATGACTAGACATTACAACACATGCTAAATGAAAAAATCTGCATCTGAAACTAAGAGATAAGATGAACTTTTAGGGTTATACAAGGTCACTGCCATGGGAACAGTATAGTTTTACTGTTGTGTATTCAAATATCCAGTTTAAGGTTACAGCACTTATAGTATCTACTCAGATCTTCAGTGTACTTCCGACAAAACTAAATCATGAGGCCCTCAGCAGCCCAGAAGCAGGACCAGAAAACACTGATGTGTGTTTCAGGAGTTTGATGTTTTAAATGCACTTCTGATCTCGTACAGATTAAGATAAGAGGCTCTGAAAAAAATTGCAAGCCTGTATAGAAACAAAGTGTTTACTTTGTCTCTACATTAGCAATGTCTTTGACAAATGTAGAAAAAATGCAGTGCGCTGTTTTTGAGGAGACATTCTTGGGGTTGTGGGACATACAAGTTGAATGTAATCTTTATTTTTTTGCTGCCGATTGTGTTGATATTTGTAAAAACATGCAAATTATTATATACTGTATGAGCAATTTGCTTTCATCTTAAGTAGTTTATGCAATACTTTTACACATATTATGTGTTTGTAATAATAATATTTCTAATTGAGGAGAAAATGATGTTGTGATGTTTATGACCACTGCCTTAATACATGTCACCCATATATAATAATATTTGCTTACATTTATATAGCACTTTTCTGGACACTCCACTCAAAACGCTTTACAGGTAATGGGGACTCCCCTCCACCACCACCAATGTGCAGCATCCACCTGGATGATGCGACGGCAGCCATAGTGTGCCAGAACACTCACCACACATCAGCTATCAGTGGGGAGGAGAGCAGAGTAATGAAACCAATTCATAGATGGGGATTATTAGGAGGCCATGATTGGTAAGGGCCAATGGGAAATTTGGCCAGGACACCGGGGTTACACCCCTACTCTTTTACTCTTTACGAGAAACGCCCTGGGATTTTTAATGACCACAGAGAGTCAGGACCTCGGTTTTATGTCTGAGCGCCCCCTGTTGGCCCCACTAACACCTCTTCTAGCAGCAACCTTAGTTTTTCCCAGGAGGTCTCCCATCCAGGTACTGACCAGGCTCACACCTGCTTAGCTTTAGTGGGCTGCCAGTTGTGAGTTGCAGGGTGATATGGCTGCTGGCTATACTGTATTTCATCATACATTTCATCATATGTGCTTAAGGTAGATAATAGGGACACAAAGAAATATTAGGTCTTTTTGTTGCAAGATGCTTGAAGATATAATATAGGTAGCAACTCAATGGTCAAAAGAACAAAATACTGCAGGAAATCACTGTCAAATGACCATATGACACCATCACCTCTGAGTATTCATTATGTCTGGTTAAAAAAGAAATCATTAAGTAAAGAGAAAAGAAGCCTGATGAGGTACTTTGAAAGTTTAAAGGCCATCATTAAAAGGGAGACATTAACCTTAAAAGAAGCTTTGAAATTTAGAAGAAACTCTCCTGGGACAAAAACACTATGCAAGAACCACAGTTTGTGTGATCCTTAGTTAGAACTAAGGGAACTAGAAAACATGAAATCCTAGCTGGAAGTCAGGGTTCTCTTATGTTTTGGGGATATGTTGGTCATCATCCCCCACTTCCGCCATATAATGGGCAAAACACTACTACAACCCAGTCATGGCAAATCATCAAGAGTAAAACTTCAAACCATTAAGTCACAGATGTTAGTCTTCCTCCCACTTTAATGATGCCATTCAAATTAAGGACAATTGAATCCAGATTATGTGTGTCTTGGGAATGCCAGGCCAGGTCATAAAGATTGAAGTTCTAACTCAAAATTACAACTGCAGGTTAATGGAGATAAATCATATACAGCACAAAGCCTCAATTAACGTAAACAACAAAATATGAGGGGTTTTAAATGATTGAAGTATAGGTTCCATTAGCATATAAGTCTTATCATTGTCTCATTAGTAAAAGCATTATCTGTATTCTTATTACAAATCCATTATCCACATATAGGTTTCTGACATACAATATTTGAAAAAAAAACAAGTTAAGGCTACAAACGCTAAAAACGTCTCAGTTACTGTACTCTTGCATAAAAGCTCGTTCTACCTCCCATTAACCACTTGCTATTCAACACTTAACATAACACATATAATTCTGCCAGTTCCAACTAATGTACTACCCAGTTGTCTACATCTGTTTTTACTTTTGGATTCTGGTCCTTATTTAAACATGAAAGTGCTACAAGAATGCAAGAGGCTCAAAGAGTTGAGACTACAGTAACACTAGAGTTATTCCGTTTACTGTAGTGTTAAATGAATGAGAATATGTGTTACCCTGGACTGAATGGTAATCTATCACAGGTTAACACCATACCTCCAGCCATACTGATACCCATTACAGCTGGGTTGCTTGGACCAAATGTTATCAAGCACAGCAGTGATGTCCAGATTGAATCGGTGAATCTCTAATAATGGGCCTAGAGACCCAAAAACAACTCTGGACTTCTGTGTTTAATACAACAAACACTTATACAGTGTGTAAATATGCACACAATGATGTATGCATACAACCTGCAAACTAAAAATAGGTGTTTCATAAAAGAAAATTACAAAAGTATTTTGGTTTGCTACAACCTGGAAAATGGCTTTAATTGTTCTTTAATTAAATAGTAATTTAATTAATGACTTTAATTCTTCCAGTTGCTATTTTCAGTCTAAAGTCAGAGTGCCTACAAACATTTCCAGTTGGGCCTTCTGTAAGCCAGTGAAAGGTTAATTCAGCTTCAATTTCTGTTCTATTATTGGCTTTCTCTCTTGAGACCTCCTTTTTAAAATGGCCTTTATAGTGCTCCATTTTTAATTAATAGTCAAAGCTCGAATCATGCTTGAAACTCTGGAAGAATGTGATAATGTTGGCTATTTAAATTTGATTGTGGCCGTGGATTGGATATAAAGTCTGATCAATTATGATACAAATATTACAATTAGGATAAAAACTATCTGTGCAGCTTAGGATACACTCTGAGAAAATGTAGCATTGCAACAATACCACAGAATGACATTTTTCGTCAGGTTGTAGATGCAAAGATGGAGATCTTTCAATGTTAAAGTGAAACTACATTGACATACTGTAGGCTCAGAAGATGCAGTGCAAAGATTCAGAGATATAAATATCTCCTGAATCATATTTGTTTTACATTTAAATTATCTGATGTGATTATCTATGTGATTATTTCAAGACAGGAACAAATGTTTCACTTACTGTATGCTAGTTCAACACCCGGATCCCTATTAAAGATATTAAAAGGCTTACTGCACTCTCGTAATGTTGCACTGGTCTTTTAGACCAAAGACTTGCCTCTTAGTATGTAACTTTCCAAAATGAAAGTCAAGGTTCATGGGAATCTGCTTTTGTAGTTTGTTTTGTTAAATTTGTAGCAGGCGTAAATCTGTGAGTGAGGGAGGGGAAGAGAATAAATGTGTGTGTGATAGAAGAGGTGGGGTGTTTTCATTATTGCATAGTTTTCCAAGAGGAAAAGGTCAAGGACAAAAAGCAAGTGAACCAATTATTGAAGTATAAAATGAAAGTGTAGGAACACAGTGAATATTTTTTCCATCTATGGTTTTAAGTTAATGAAACAAGGAGAAGCCCTTAAGTTTTGGCTAGTGGCTACCCCAAATTCTGCTTTTGATAGCAAAAAGTTTTTTTCTGACACTACTAGGGACTTTCTGTAAAAATATGTTTTGGAAAAGAAGATGATAACCAGGCATGATAGACAGGCAAGCAGCTCCAGAAATGACATAGAGCATTAAATACAGCATTAAGGCTACATTGTGTCACTGTGTCAAGAGACATGGCCCCTGAAATAAAGTACTTTGGGGTACTTTGGCAGAAAACAAGATCTAAAGAAATTATTATTAATTTTCAGCACTTTTTTTCAAAGCCCAGTAGAATATATTAAAAAGTCAGTCTTAGTTTTAAAAACACCATACCCTGTCATATTTATTTATTTTTATTAGTATAATCAGAAAGAATTGGTTTTAACAGACTAAAAGATATTATTTTACAACCTAATTAAATTATATTATTCAAGTAGACAGTAACTATGTACATGAAAAGGAGAGTGGGTTCTTCAGCCTAACACATGGCTTAGGTTTTAATAGAGCCCATGTGCTTAGTCATTTTCAAACCATGTCACTAGGCTTTCAGGCCAACAAAACTAACATCTGTGTTTGTGACATAAAGACATAAATCTTCCTTTGGTCATGCAAGATGCCACTATATGTACTGAAATTAAACAGAATACTTTTCAGATATAATGTTGCATTTGGGAATTCTGTGAAAAGGATTTAATAAGAGAAAAGGTTTCCCTTTCCTTGCAGCGTTTAGTTAAACAAGGGTGGTGTGACAGACCTTCAGGTTTTTTGTTACATTTTACACACAGTTTTCTCCTTTATTTTTTTCTGTAGCACAGATATATTTTAGAAATGTAATGGGTATGTGATTAGTTTGCTGATACTTTCAGTTACTGTCCAGCAGCTAAGGTTAGATTATTTTTATTTCATGTTGTTTCAGTGGGTTATCAATGTTTTCAGTTCAAAACAGGTTATGAGTGATTCTCTACTGTAGGTCCAGACACTGTGAAATTAGCGAAAAAACTCAGCACTAGCTGAGATGCAACCAATGAATGCTTTAAACTCCCTGAAGAGCAGGCTAGTTTACTGGCTTATGGCCTGTTCAATGCTGTGCAGCATGCTGTGATTGCTGTGAATGTAACAATCCTCCCCTTTTAACACTAACCACTTTTTCATGTAATGGTAGCAAAAAGCCTCTTTGTCTTTTAGTGAAAAACTACTGATTAAACATAAAAAAACCTCCATAATTACCACCCACTACATGAAAAGAAAGTATTATATTACCATATTTCGGAAGATCTTTGCCAAATTTCATGAAGTGTGAAGCATTGCAAGGAAAGTGAAAATCCTTGACCTTTCCTGTAGAAACTCTTTGACTTTTTTTGTTGTTTATTTCACCAGGGGGTGGGGTGAAAAGAAGGGAAATATCATACCAGGTGGCACAGCCAAAGGATATTCTTGCATTTTCTGTGCATCAAGCCTTTAATTTACGATCCCAAAACTATTTGGTATGCAGTTTCTCATGTACGGTAATTAATAAAACCTCAGAAGCAGATTGACATTATTGTCTTTTTAAATTTCCGTAAATATGAAGGGCAGCACAAAGAATATTGTTACACAGAAGGCTCCACAAGTTGTGTCTCCTTTCTTCTCTTTTCAGCATGGAATAATCCGTTACTTGTTCCTTCGCAACCTATGCATGCTGACACAGCTACCTACTGTACTTAAATATTGTTATATGCCTTTCATGTTAGAACATGAATTAATTATTTAGATTTTTCACAACAAAGAATACAAAGAAAATTAGATTGTTATTTATTATATTATATGGGACCGGTTCTAGCAAAGCTACCCCTATAATTTCCCAAAGATTTGGTAGCTTTCTTCTTGAGAGTTACTTAAACTGCCATGGCATTATTTGTTGTTGTATTTTTAAAATTATGTGTTCTGTATGAATCCAGTGATCAGTACCCACACGTAAGACTCCAGTCATTACATATTATAGCATATCACAACATCATCATATACAGTAAGATATTTAACCTATTTATTTATCCAGAGGTGTTATGTCCCAGTGTTTGGTCTATGTGTGTTTTTGTTGTTATGTTCCACACTTCTGACTTTGACTGTTCTCCCTCCCCCATTGGTCCATCATTACACCATTGTTTCTGTATTACATCATCTTCAATTAACCCTCAACCAATCAGAACTCATCTTATTCAGTATATAACATGGAGGTTTTCAGAAGGAAGAGGCCTTTCATTTAACTTTGGTCCCGCTTCGTTTCTGCTTTGTTGGTTTGTTGGTTTGTTGGTTTGTTGGTTTGTTGGTTTGTTGGTTTGTTGGTTTGTTGGTTTGTTGGTTTGTTGGTTTGTTGGTTTGTTGGTTTGTTGGTTTGCTTTGTGTGTGTGTCTTCATATAGTTTCGTTTTTTTTTGTCTTATCCTTATTTTGCCATTACCTTGCCCAGACTTGTTATTGTATCAACCTCTGTGTTCTTTTGTACCCTGTTACTTGTCTACTCTCGTTTGTATTCATAGTTCACTTGTGTATTTGTGTATAGAGTTAGTTCAGGTTGTTGGGTACATTTTGCACACACGTAGTTGATTCTTGTATTAGTCACACTAGTTTAGTACGGGTGAGTGCCATTTGTCTTGTATGGTTTTGGGTAGTCAGTGGAGGTTAGCTAGAAGACCGAAGACCGTGTGTTTCGGGTTTTCTTTTGTAGTTAGGTTAGCTTACCCTCACTTTCTTAGCCAGCTCCATTTTGTTTATTTTCTTTTCTTTGGCACCACTCTAGTTCCCTTACTCTGTGTGTTATTGTGTCCAATTATAAACCAGTCACTTATTCAACTTAAAATCATCACTTTTGCATTGACCCTTGTAATCACGCTTCCCAAGTTCCTCACCAGAACTCACCTGCTTCCAAAAATTATCCTAAATGTTACATCCCTTTACCCCTAGACACTTGGGGTCGTAACAGGAGGTAATCATGTAATTTTATTTTTTAGTTTACCGAAAAATAATACAGTTTAAGAAATTATTAAGAAGGCACTTCTAATGTATAAATCATTTGTTGGATTCATTTAGGTTATTTTTCTTTAACTTGCAATATACCTTGTGCAGAAAGAAAACAATGAATATCCAATATGTTAAACACCCTCTAGGTAGCTTGACCACACTTAATATTATTATGCTTTGGTGAAATTGTTTGTGTAAAACCTTTTTTATTGGTCCTATATTGAACTTTGTGTTTTCTTATCAATTACCTACTTATGGCTCTTCATTGACAAATGACAAATGACCAATGGCAAGATTCTCCAAGCCACAGTTTCAGGAAAGGAAACACAAAAAGAGTTGCTCATGACATAGTTCATACTGAGTCAATGATCTTCAGAACATTGTGCAATTTCAGTTTGCTTCCCTTCACACTTTCTTATGAGTTTTCAGATGTCTTTTTAGAAGATTGTTTTGCTGATAGCATAGTCATTGAAAACAATCTACAGGGAAATACAAACAACTGGGACTCGGGCAGAGGTCAATAGTTATGCTAAACAATAAAACATGAAATAATGGCAAATCAAAAAATAATATGTACATACAACTAGTATTTAATTTCCCACAGCACAAGGTTATTTTTATCATAGAATGTCTACATCAAAATGGTATTCTAAATAAACATTGCAAATGTATGGTCTCATCAAAATATTATTGCAAGACAATATCTAGGACAATATCTTGTAGCAGTTCTATTGAAACTCATGATGCTGTATTTGCATTCAAGAGGAATGACACTATAGAGGATTTTCTTTGACTGGCTGGTACAAAAATATGTATCAGAACCTATAAGTTGTGGGAATCGAAAGGGATGAAGCCTGTCATTACAGAAAAGGCTGTCAGGAGAGTGATGATGAAAATCTAAAAAAAAAAGAAAATTGGACAGGTTTGTAAAGTTCAACAAATTTCAATTTTGCTCCAGGCGATAAAGTCTTTTTATATTGGGGAAATTGGGCCATAACCTGGGTTAAAACAACCAAAAGTAATGATTCTCCTTCAAGAGACTTAGTATTTTAAGTAATGGAAGTGTACAGTTTACTAAGTAAGAAAGTGTACTTTTAATGCATAAAACATACATATTCATATCCTACAGTATATTTCTGCAAGAAATCCCTTGGTCTAATTGTTTGTGGAAAAAAACATGCAGTATGATTTGAGGGCTTCATTACCTGAATATGCCTTCTGGAGCTATAGAGTTGACATGTTAGAGAAAAAATCCTGGGCCCTTTCATAAGTCTACACAGAAAACATTAGCCGTATGGTTTGAAAAAATTCTTCTACCTCTGTTTTGGTTCTCCATATCATAATGTCCTATTTTATGATGAAAAATGAACTGAAATTAATCTTTTCAGAAGTGACTAGTCAATAATACATAATTCTAGGGGAATACAATAAAGTCAGCAGGGAGACAGTCAACCACGAGTCCCCTAAATTCAGAAGTATATTTTTTTTTAAAAAAGAGACATTGCTTTAAGTTTCCCTTTCTTTGGTTGCAGGTGTTAAATATCTCAGTCCCTTCCTTATCTGAAATATTTCAGTGTCTGTCTGGCAGTGATCTGGCAACTTTTCATGGCCTTCAGCAGAACAGCTCCCACCAGAACTTGAATCAATCCTTGAAATATACAGTACAGCAATGGGTGAAAGACCAGTGGACCTGTTTAAATGAACACTATCAGAAGTCTTTACCCAAGAAGTCTCATACTCTTTTGGTTCTCAGATAATGTGCAAAATGTACATCACATTGTTCTCTGGGTTTTTTTTTACAAAGACAAATATTTGCCTTTGCTAATATTTTTCCTTCTGCTCAATAAATAATGTTGGGTGAAAAAAATAAAATGTCAATGTATAGAGAAAATATTGCAAGTTTAACTGAGCTTATAGATAGACTTAACATGAAGCGGTTTCCCCCAATTTGTACGATATACTGTAATATTGATTTTATTTGACTTGAAAGTTTTAAGAAAGAGTCTTTCCTTAACCGCAGAAGGTTATGAAAACATTATAGAGAGCCAAAGTAAGTCTGAACATAATATTTGCCTAAGAAAAGGTAAATAAGTGGGGAAAATAAATATTATTTAATGTAACACAGACTCATAAATATTATAACTGGAAAACTGGGAGCTGCAACATCTGATTAAGTTTGACCTTATGTTTTTTTACAGCATGTTGTGCAGAAAAACAGACAACTTATAGTGTGAACAGTAGCAACTGCCACCATGATAGCCTATGTAAAGTCCCTTTTATTACACTAGTAATAGCAGAGCTGTAGAATTAGAGTGCTCTATGTACAGTATTTGGTAGTGCATCAAGAAAGCCTTTAGACCCCTTTAATGTACTGTACACATTCTTCTAGAACAGGCTGATTTTCATTACATAAATAGGTTAAGCTAACTAAACTTTTTTTAAATATTCTTTTCCTGCTGTCATTAGTTGCATGTTATTTAAGAACATTAGACTACTCAGCTTTCCTGTATGTCAAACACAAATTCAAATTCATGTGTGTGAGTTACTTAAACATCAGGCTTCACCTGCTCTGAAGAAATGCTTTTATAACCTGCTCCTAGTGAATAAAGTCCAATTTAAAACTTTTTTTTCTGGCTGTATTTACTAAGCAATCAAATCTCAGACAGTTATGAATATTACATTTTAGGCTAATTGACTTAATATAGATTAAGAGTGTGTGGAGTCTTGCTCTCTGCAATCACCAAAAAAATGTTTTTTTTTATAGTCTGACCATGCCAGCTGAAAACTCCTAGAAAAAAAATCATGAGCCAAATTTTACAACTTGCAAATTGTAATTCAGTGAGGTTAACAAATTAGAAACAAAAAAAAACTTTCAAATAGAACTTGTACTTTAGTTGGCAAATGTGCTGTCCATATGGAAAAACCACATCTTTTGGCCACATTCCTTGTCCATACAATATCTACAGTATTGTTTTTTCTTTTTTCTTAGGATACACAAACTCACACATTTTTGCTTACACAATATACTGAGAGAGCAACAGATAAGTATTAGAACCAAAAATGTTTGTTGAATTTTTAAAGACTCCCTGTAAATGTATATACACTATATTTCACTATGTATTTCAGAGTATTATTCTATTAGGAAAAAGAAATACATCATCCTTTGTCACAATTATGGTAGTTAATAGTAGCAATCTGTGGAAAAATAGATATGTTAAAGCTTAAGTATGGCTACAAAGCATGTTAATAGAAATATGTTTGCAAAGTATTTTTATACTCACTGACACAAGGAGAAGAGTAAAGGAAAAGAAAGCTGTTGAAAAGGAGACTTTTTCCAGACAAACTAGTAGCAACTTCAAAATGACAAGGTGACATGCTTAGTGTTAAATATATCAGGGTTTTCAAAATTAATATAACTGAAGTGTATCTAAGAGGAGAGCTCACACAGGGTAATATTTGTGCATGTGAATTAAAGAACAGGATATTTTTTTTTAAATACAGATGAGTACAAAAGACAGCAGGGCTGGATGTGACATTTCAAGATGGATTATCATTGATAAACACGCATCAAAACATGGGTAATTAAGGGTTGAATGATACTGAATATGGGACAGGAAACTGGATATTCAAAGAACAGGTGACAATTGTATCAGCAAAATAATAAAGTTGATGTAAAGAGACTAAAATTAAATGAAAATATGTGAAACAAACATAAAACCCCCTTTCAACTAATGCATGTTACTTGAGTGACTGTCATGCTCACTTTACAAGAAAGAAGGTTGGTTGGAGGTATAAATATTTTGAGTGAGATATTCTGAAGATCAAAAAAATAACTTTATATGCCCAGACATCTTTGGTCTGTGGTAAGAAGATTTTTGTTTATGTTTACTCATAGTTGTTTTGATCTCTCCAAGCGCAATAACATCTGCCTGAGTGTTAAACCACACTTCCAGAACTTGAAAACAATGATTTGATTCCCATAATTTTTTCACCAAGGTTTGTCTGTAAACAGAAAACTTATCCAAGTGTAGGTTTAGGTTTGTTCAAGTAATTAAGATAAGAAGCTCTTTAAACAAAGGCATTTAGCCGCCTTAAAATTCAAAGAGAACAGTTTTGCTCAAAAATTAATTGCACAAAATTGTATTTTTAATGTATTAATTAAATTCAAGCTTTATTAACCCCTGGGGAAATTTGTTATATGGTGGAGTCCAACACAACTATATGACAAAAACAAACATCACCTACAAAGTGTTCATGACAACAGTATTTCAGAAGATAAGAGTTATTTTACATTGTTTAAAAATGGGATTGCAGATGGGATGAAAGATTTCGTAAGTCTATTTACTTAACTCCTAGAGTCACAGATGGGAGTAGTGTAAATTCACAGTGGAGGGGGTGGTCCATACACTTGATAATGCTCTTAGCTTTCTTTACAACCCTATGATTGAATTAACGACATTTATTAGATATAAAATGCTATGTGTTAAACACTGAAAGAAAGTGAAAGAAAAAAGATAAAATGACAAGATGGGATCTGTTATACTGCATCAGATGTTTGTGTATATTTGTCATATACCTGCACTTCAGAATCAGACTTTGTCCATCACTGAATTTGAAAAACACTTTCATCAACTCTGTCTTCAATAGTTTTCATACAACAAGCATATTGATTTAATCTAGTACTTTTACCGGTGGTCATTGTCTTGATTGGTTTTGGTACACTGAAATCCAGTACATTATTATAGGACCACAACATGCATACACTGTTATTTAATGTGTAAATCACACATGTTAGTATTCTATTACACAATGCCTTTTAATTCTATAAAACTATTCCTACAAAATACAAACTAATCAAACCCTCTGTTCTTTAAATACTACCTCTCAACTTCAAGTTAAATGTGGAAATGTGCAATTTATTGTAACTCATTCAAATAAATTGAAATAAATAATTCAAATTACAAATCAAAAGTTGTGCCCTTTCAGATTGAATAATATAGTACATACAAACAATAGAATATACTTATTTTAATACGTGTTCCTGTTATTGAATACACTGCCTTGAGAAAATACTCAAACATTTAAAAAAAATATTCAGTTCCAAACCCAAATGCTCAAACTGCAGACTACTGGCAAGATAAATTGCAGTCAATGTAAGCAAAATCTAAAGGAAAAAAAATTGACATATGTTGATAGTATAAGTATTCAGACCTGTGAATATTTGGAGGATGCATCCTTGGCAGTGATTGCAACTGTATGTCTTTTTGGGTCAGTTTCTACCAACTTTGCACATTGGCTTGATGCAGTTTTGTCCAGATTTACTTACTGTACGCTTTCTCAGGTTCCTTGGCTATCACTTATGGTGAGCAGTTTCAAGCCTCTCACAACATTCTCAATGGACTTTTATTTGAATATTTTTAAGCTATACCAGTGTAGCTTTGACCATGTACTTTGGATCATTGTCCTGCTGAAATGTGAAATCTGATGCAGGATTTCCTCCTGTAGTTTTCCAGTACATTTCTCTTTCTACAGTATGTTCCCCTCAGTCTTGATAAACTCCTCAGCCTCTGCTGATGAGAAGAAGAACTTTAACATTATGGTGCCACCTTCATGCATTGCAGTAGGGATAGTGTTGACTGAGTTGTGCAAAATGTTGGATTTGTGTCAGAAACATTTGAACGTACAGCAGGTGCTCTATTTCAAAGCCCATGCTGGATTGAATGTGATTTTATATATTTGTAGAGTAGCTGTGGATATTATTGATCCATGGACATTTTCTCCCATCTCAGCTAGTCAACTCTGTAACTCTTTCAAAATTGTCAATATCTTCACATTGGCAACCTTAACCACTTTCTTCCTTGCCTGGCTGCTCACTTCTTAATGACTTCTTAATCAACTTTTCCATACTTAAAGAGATATTATGGGTATTTAAAATATTTCATGCCCTTCTCCTGATCTGTGCCTTTACACGACTTTACCCCTGAGTAGTTTTGGTCATTTAATTGTGTGCTTGAAATTCACTATTTAAGGACCTTTCAGAATTAAGAGCCAGCAGCCATGTCACCCTGCAACTTACAACTCTCAACCCACTGAAGCTAAGCAGGTATGAGCCTGGTCAGTACCTGGATGGGAGACCTCCTGGGAAAAACTAAGGTTGCTGCTGGAAGAGGTGTTAGTGAGGCCAGCAGGGAGCACTCACCCTGTGGTCCATGTGGGTCCTAATGCCCCAGTATAGTGATGGGGACACTATACTGTAAACAAGCGCCGTCTTTCGGATGAGACGTAAAATCGAGGTCCTGACTCTCTGTGGTCATTAAAAATCCAGGGGGTTTCTCAAAAAGAGTAGGGGTGTAACCCCAGCATCCTGGCCAAATTTCCCATGCCTCCTAATAATCCCCCTCTATGAATTGGCTACATTACTTTGTTCTCCTCCCCCACTCTGACGGCAGGTAGAGTGACGCGCCGGTTGGAGTATTCTTGGTCACATTTAATGGCAACGTCAGCTCAAAGATTTGGTTCAAACCTTTGACGGGCGTGCCAACAAGCGGACCCTGCTGATGTGGGATTAACGCTAGGATGAAAAAGGACCTTTCAGAATTAGGGTACATGTATTCTGTGATTATGTGAATTACACAAACAATTTAGTCTTGCTACAGTATAGGGTTTTAAATACTTATGCAATCAATAATTTTCCATTTTTCTTTCATAATTGTATAATTAAATTTCATAGTTATTTACGTCTTTCTGTTTTCTTTGAATATGTGGAATAGGCAGTATATAACGAATACTAATTGCTGTTTGTAAAAGCCATGGCTGCAAGCTTTAAAGCAACAAAGTCTGAGAGCTGTGCAAGGGTCTGAATATTTTTGCACTGCACTATAATAAGCATTGTATTTAGACCTGCTATGTTAAAGGTATAACCTTCTCCCAGCCACATGGGTCTACACAAATATCAAAATACATGAACATCGTTATAATTTATTAGATTATATTCCCTTTGTATAAGAAATGTACCATATTAATTTTACAGATTTGGAAAAAAGCTTATTTAAAGAGGATTGCTCTCCCTGTATGCGAAAACTAGTGATAAATCCTGTTGCAAGGGACACTTTCATTAAATCTTAAGACAACCAATTTTCACAGGCATGAGTTACCTTGGTTACCCTACATTTCCAGGAGCTTTTCACTAATGTTCGGCATGTACCATATTACAAATACATATTTCAAGTAGTATTAATAATTTGTAGGAAACAAAATATTTATTTCTATGTTTTCTTTCTAAAATATAAATGAAAAAGGATATTTCTAATAATAATGCATGTACTGTATCTACAATTAAATATAAATGTGTTGACTAAGACATACTAAAGTAATACTGATGAGGACAGAGTGGGGAGCTGTGTCAATGCGTGAGCTGTAAAGGAACAAACAGAGGTGAATTACGCACTGAACATTGAAAATAAAGGAGAAAAAAATCAACTTCATGAAATGAGAAGGAACAAATATGATGCTTTTTGGATGATCTTGAAAGTGCCAGAAGACCATGTACAGTACATTGATGTTCCAACAGACATGCCTGTCATGCATTGTGCCTGTAGTTGGTAAGGGAAATGTTGACAAGAGGTCTGCATACAGTATATTAGGTGGTTGGTAATATGAGATATTTGGTGGGTCTTAATAAAGGTTCTAACTGAAGGGGCATTCCATTCTGTAAGTTTAAAACAATTTATTTGGTATAATGAAAGGGAAGAACAAGTGGAATGGGCTTCAGGTGCCAGAACTCCTTGTGGGGTTGATATTGCCAGGGCTGATTTTGGCCTGGGTAAGGGCCCCATCAATGCTGTGTGTAGGACATCCCTATCAATGAAAACATTTTAGTGCTAGGTTTTAGACATCAGTCTCACAATGTGAAAATATTCATATATTTTACATAAACCAGTAAAAATGAATAGACGCCTTACAGATCTCAACATATCATGTCTTAACAATCAAGACATATATTATCAAGAAATATAAGGTAAAATAAAACACATCCAACTCTGCCAGGATTGCCAGTGTTGTGTTTATGCTCAAGAAAATCATACCCAGTACAGCCTTCGACAATGTTCCATGTTTCATACTGAAGGTCTGTCATGATTCTTTGTACTTTTTGTTTGCATTATGATACCACACAGAGGTAGTGGCCGTCACTTTAGGTATGAACAGGTGTGTCCAACACTCCGGACATGCCCCTCCCAGCCTGCACTCCCCATTATACACTCCCCTCAATGTCAATAGCTCCATTTGAGCAACCTAGAGCTTTCAGCATCCATACTCATTCCAGCCTCCTTCAACAGTACACATGAAGCCCCCTGCTCTTTTATTCAATGATGGTTACGGAGTCTCTCATCCCCAGTCATGCCCGGGCCATCAAGGTCTGCCTTCAGCCTCTGACATCCTCACCAGATGGCAGGAGGCTGGACCTTACAGGCTCACAGACTCTTACGCTAACAATCCGATCCTCATATCGCACTACCTCATAAACTTGCACACATACCCTCACACAAACTTCCTGGCACCTCCTTTTCGCGCTCCAGGTTGTGAACTTGCAGCAGTTCCCGGTTCTCTCACACAATCCCGTCTCTAATTTGTCGCTCACATTCACTCCACTTTACGGGGTTTAGCTGCAGTCGTCACTCTGCCCTGTCTCTCACACCTGTAAGGTAGATGTGCTCACCTAACAGAGCCTACACCAGCAGCATCTCACTCCCGCTGCTGTGGTGCTTCGGCCCGGCTGTCTCGCCCCCATGCCTCCGCGTATGGGAGAACTGATCTTCCACATCCGCTTACCCTCCCACAGCTAACTCAAGACTGAGGTCCTACACTCAAGACTCAAAGCCTCAAGACATACAGTAGCTGAGGTTCATGACCACTCCATCCTCTCAGTTGTGGTTATGAATGCAACTCATTGCTCTCTATCAAGAGCTCCGCCTCCCAGCCGAGTACTGCCCGCAGGAAACCATGATGATAGAACATCTGTGATTGTGTTTATATCTGAATCCATCAAAACTGAAAATTGCTTTTGCTTGCGCTCCAGTATATATTTTTGTACATTTGTAGATTTCACTTGTACTTTCATATTTCACAATAGTCTTTAAAGTTTTTTTCTTCTTAAAGCTAGTTTTTTAAAAGCTTTAAATAGCCAGCTTCTTAGATGCATAGCTGCACCTGTTGTAGTTTTTGTCATCTCTCATTTTTTTTAACTTCCCCTTTTACTGTACATTAAAAAAATGCTAAAATGCTAAAAAAATAAGACATCAATCCCAATTCTTAAAGGCTTTGCAAAAGGTTATACATCTTATGGGCATAGGCAGTACTAAAATATTCCACTTGTTCTCATCAACCTGAAAATGAAAAGGCCAACAGCAAGTCAAAACTTTTTCTTTGCCTAATTCCATAGTGCAATAGAGTGCCTTAAAGTAATTACCATTTACATCTCTCTCCTAGGCATAGAAAAGAATTACAAAAGAGGCCAGATGTACAGTATTCAGAAAGTGTCATACATTGCCAAGAGTAAACATTTTTTAATTAAGAATAACCTCCAGATTAGCTAATGAAGTTATTAGTATGCTTTTGCATGGTTGCAATCCACAATAATATAGTAGTTTGCGAATAATGTCAGAAATAATTACATAAACAAAGATAAAAGTGAGCATATAATGCAAATTACACATACTAGATTACAATATACCAATGTTGTTGGTTTGTCAGGCAACACATTAGAAAGTGCCACACCACCAAGACAGTGAGATACACATTAGCAGAAAATGGTCTCACTGGGTGTGTAGCTGGAGGGGAACCTTTTCTTCATCCTTTTTGTTTTGTTTCCCTTCATAAGCAAATGTTACTGAGCAACTACAAACACACAGGAACTTTGCAGCTCTTACAAATAGTTTGAGTTTTCTTCCTTTGAACAGTATCTTATTCACAAACTTCTCTCAGTCTTACATGTGATACTGGGTGAAACTACTGTAAATTGGTCTTGAATATGCTGACAGAAGAAGATTTCCTTAACTTAGATGTCTAGACATCTCAGGAGAAACAGCATTCATTACACTTTTAAAACTCTACAATGGTATCACTGCCTATGCTTATGTAGGGCCTCAGATTGTGTAGCATGTTGTAATGGGTTGACCAACAACGTTGTAATATTGTAGCATTAGTTTTTACACAAAATTCAATTGCATTATTTGTCCACTTTTTATATAATTATTTCCAATATGTTATATCATTTTCAGAGCTGTATTCTTGCAAGGTTGCTCTCAGGGTCGTCTGAAGTTGCCACTGGCCTGCAGCCTAAGCATAGAGTTCTTTCTCAAGGTGGTGAAGTAAGCTGAAACTCTTTCATCTGGAAACATACAAGCCGAAAGGTGAGGGTTAAATGATTTTAGATTTTATACGAAGACTGCATTTCACAGTTGTGCATTACATAACACATTGTTGGGAAATCAGTTCTATGGGGCTGTAGGAGATTTCTGCATTTGCAACTGAACAGCACATGTCTTCTTATTTTTTGCCACAGATAAGCATACAGACAGAAAAAGACTGTCTGCTGTAGCATGTTGCTGCATCAAAAGCCTCTAAAAACAATCAATGGGCAGGTGTTCAAGAAGCTCAAAGGTTCTTTGAGGCTGCGTATGTTTGTCCCCGGTGAAGATACAGCAAGCAGCAAGGTCTATTACTGCACAGAAGATCATGGCAGATTGTGCCGCCCAGTGGTTATAATGGCTTTTCCAGATGCATACTGTAACTTCCGTTATTTTATACACACAGCAGAAGTCATTCAGAAAATTATCTTAATTTTGTAAAAAAAACAACTCAATATGTTTACTGAGCTAATAACCTCTAATAAAAAACCCTGAAAAACACTGATCCTTTTTGTGGATTAAATGCATTCATACTGTACATGTAAGGGCCATCCTGAAAGACTTTTTATCCCTATATTATTACAGTATTATCCACTGGGAGTACATAAATCTGCTTTTTCACAGTTCAGAAATGAAATATGAAATATGCTCCAAATTGCTAATCTCAAAATAAAAAAAAAAACTCACAGATGCCTACCTGACAAACCACTTTCACAAATGCAATGCGAGTACAGTGTCATAGTGTGAGGTCATCTGTACCTAGCAATGAAGTAAAAGTCACTTGGCAAAATGTAGGTTCCTGACTCATGCTGTTTGAATGATTATGGTTGCTTGTCAGAGCTTTGTGTTGGAACGAGTATGTTTTTCTAGTTAATTTTATATTAACTGCAATCTAAAAGCTTGCATTATTTCAAACTGTTTATGATTCAGTTACAGAAGCTGTTTTTAAGAAATGAAACACACAAATGATTCTAAGAAATACAGACCACGTTTTTCAAGTGATATTTGATCATACAACTGATTGGTCAAATTAACTAGCACTGCCATTATGTGTAGTAACAACTCCAAGAGTTTTTTTTCTTCTGTATTCTACATACATTTTTTATACAGCTATTCAGTTTTTGGTGTAGGGATCACTGAGCTAATTTCAGAATTTAATTTTAAATAACTACCTTATTGATTCCCTCTAAAGAGTTCAAGACCTCAATCTGAAATACAATATATTGTGCTGAAACTGAAAAACAAAACATGAAACATACTGTACAGTATAGCCTACTGTATCTCATGAAGCCCTGAAATGAATCTTCTTAGTCTCCCCCAGACTTTCTCTTCTGGATCCCTTTTGTAATCTGGCGGCAATGACTGGAACGTATCTTGATTTGTATCATACATTCTTTGCTATGCAGCCAAACTTTTTGTGTGGTTTATTATTCTCGGAAAATGGCTGTCTCTGGAACACGGTTTGAATTTCTACAGTACATATCCAGTTATTACTTTAGTTAGTGTTTGTCCTCAACTTTTAAGTTTGGTTCATAGATACAGAAATATGAATTTGATCTTATTGGCTCTATTGGGGTCTCGGGGGATTCCTTGGACACAGAACACAATTTAACACTGTGGGGTCCATTGCAATGTCTAATGCTGTGCTGAGGGGTCTACGTGCTATGAGCACCCCGAGACTGTAGATTACTTGATTACTTGGAGGATAAGTCCCTACTAAATATAGAGTGATGTTTATATATGTCTATCAAGGAACTGAAAGCATAACAACTATTTAAAGGATAGGAAACCAAGAGTACTTTATACAGTATGAACAAATATGAAGGTTATACATTTGTAATAAGTGCACAATACATAATATGTTAAATTTTCATATCTGACATGCATTACATTAAAATCAGTTTCATAAACACATCATCACTTCCAGTGAAGACTTAATTGTATTAAATTTTATATACTGCAGATTTGTGATCAAATGCTGAGTTCTTCATAATTAGTGTGTAACTTTAAACATTTTTTCCTCCTGAACAAATAGCATTAATTGCGTGAATAAAAGTGGAACATACTGCTCATATCCCGCTATCTAACGTTCACCTCCCACATTAATCCCCCTCGAGGCACACGTTTGAAATATTATGAGGAACGCTTTTAAGATAAAAATGGATTTAATAAGTAATCCACACGGGATTTTTTATTCACCACTTCTATAGGCGCATTAACTCAACATTAAACGAGTATTCTCGGATTCCCTTCCCACATAAATAGCATCTACAGGTATTTTCTTATTTGACAACTCAGCTGCCTTAATCTCTCAACGGTCCGAGCAAACCAATTCAAAAAGACCGCTTTTGGAAGTGTACGACTGCCCTACGAACACTCCTTGCTCGGACTGGTGTTTCAGGTGGATTGGGGGATTTGGGTGCCGAAGATTAGGCATTGAGAAAGATGACTCCCATACACTACGCCGACTAGTGAAAGATTGCTTCAAAATTGCATGGTGTTGCATCAACATACCCTAACACTAGTTTAAGTATAATTTGCTTACCGAATGACCCGTGCGCTTGTTCCACTACCGCCAGCACAAAATAATCAGTCAGCGCGACCGTACCAGGTAATAACAACACTAAATTCTTTTGCGTGAAGTTGAAAGTTACAATAAGTGTAAAATTTAAGCGCGTTATCTACTCAATAAAAAGCAGAAGGAAAGCAAAGGAAAATTAGTATCATCTTAAATATTTAAGAAGAAACGAGTAATTGATTATCGACAATCCACCTGAAGTATTTCATTTGTTTATATATGTTCTCGATGCGATATACTGTACTGTATCTCCTAGCAAGCACTTTGTATAGGATTATTACAGCTTGAAAGTGATGCTCTGTAAGTGCTGAGGGCAAGTCGGGGCATGTACAATAAGCGCTTCGTGATGGAATATAGCAGAATTTGGGCTCCGCGCTAGTATTTTTGATTGGAGACAAGAAAGGGTTCTTTTTAAAAATTGTGGAACAAATGAATGCAGGTACAGTACTGAGATTTGCTTTTCAAAGAAAACGAGTTGGCAATTAGAGTGTTTGGCAGAAGGAAGGATCCGTCGGAATGATGACTCACTCCCTCTAGACCCGAGTTCAAGTGAAATAAGCATTGTTGCGGTTTATCAGCTTTGAAGGTAAAAAAAAAAGTTATCATAATCCGATGCTGTTCGTTACTACTAACCAATTACAGAATTATGGGAACCAAAACTGTGGATATATATATATAAGAAAAACTTTAATGCTAAGCAAGTTGGAGTTTTTTTTCACAATGCAGTGGGCGAGCACGTAGTGTAGTTGCGGTGCTGTTTATTGGGATGGAATTTTAAAAGGTGCAGAGAGAAACTTTCATAATGGGAAAGGGAAAGGCGTAAAAAAAATATGTATAAAGGAGAAGCCATCTCTTATGTTTAGTTTAAGCACACGTTTTGTTTTTGTTTTGATTTTGGTTTTGTTCTAGGAATGGGATATAACGTAGCAGATGATGTTAGTAGCGGACTATGGATACTGTATTTCTACTAATAATTGTTCACATTAATAAATAATAAATAAATGACGTGGACTGTTTATACGGTGTTTCAGTCTCTGAACTACATTTGCAGCAACTTTGTAATGTAAAATAGTACTAATTTCTTTTTTGTCCTTGCAGATCTCTGACAAATTGTTTTTTTCTGTAGTATTTTAATGACCTCATCTACTTCATGTATTATGGATTGCTCAGAAATTGAGTACTTTGACAATGGCAAATGTATTCTTTGCTTGAAATGTGGACCAGGAGAGGAGCTTTCTCAGGTGAGATAGGAAACCTCCATCCCTATTGTAGTATTTTCATCTTTATGTTATCAATGCCAAGTGATCCCTGTATTATCATAATTATGGGATTTGTATATGTGCTGTATATACGTATAAACATAAGATCACTATCAATGTTTGCTGCATTTTAGTAAAAACTGTATAAAAAGAGTTAAAAACCTATATCCAAAACATAAGACAGCCAAAGAAGGATAGTGGTACAATCAATACAGATAAAAGGAGATCATGCCCAAAGGTAAAATTAGAGCTTTCCAGTACAAACACAAATGAAAGAGTACAACTAGGATTTCAGATTACTGTATGATGGAACAGGGTTCATTCTGACTATGACAATCTCATATGAAAAGAATTTTGCCGGCAAAAAAAAGCTTTGTTTCAAGTCCATACAAGTACTATACACTTGGCAGATGTGCCCTCATTCTGCACATTTGCTGTGAATAGTGAGTGTTTTGTCAAAGAAGGTTTACTTATGAACTAAAGCTACTTCTTTTGGTCAGAGGATATATGCAAATTCCATTCTCTCTTCTACTGTGAATCTTTTGTTGATTAAGATAAAGATGAATAAAGTTTAGATTGTATCTAGCTAGATGAAAATGATGAAACTGCTGATTTTTCAGTACTTCTATGCAGCCAAATGGCAGAAATTAGATTTACCATAAGATAAGATTTAGACAATCTTTAATTATCTAGATCCTTATGAAAGAAAATTATAATATCAGATTGAATGTCCAAACATTTCCTTGTGTAATGAGGAAATTATATAATATATTTCTCATTATGTAACAAGAAATTCATATTTTTCTTGTTAATACCTGAGATTATTTAAAATGTAAATTTCTGTCCTTTCTGCTGTCCTCTATTTTGCCTGGGATGATTAAAAAGAAAGATTTTCTGTTTTAAGTCTTTTTAGTTTTGCCCCAATGCTTAGTTTGTCTCTGCTTTAACATGTCAACAGGAGTGTGGCTTTGGAAGTGGAGGAGAAGCACACTGCTTAAAATGCAAGCCTAGGCATTATAAAGATGACTGGGGGCATCATGACTGCAAACCCTGTTTATCTTGTAAACTTCTGAATCGATACCAGAAGGCTAACTGCACGGCCAGCAGCAATGCAGTATGTGGGGATTGTTTACCTGGGTAAGTCAACATACTCTATGTATCATAGGTGTGTGTGACATGTGTACATGCTTGGCTCCAGATAGAATTCTATCACTGTTCTTAGATACTTTCCTAGTTCATGTCACAATGCTCCTATCTCAGCAGCAGTGAAGTCAGCTAAACTGAGCAGCTGTTTATTGTCCTTAGGAGGGGGTAATAAGGGGTCATGTCACTGTAACGGGTTTATCTTACATAAATTCTGCACAGAGATGGGAGTCCCGGCTGAAGTGCATATTTGGCTTGCTTAATCTGAGTTGAATTTCACTTATAATGACTTTGGTGTAATTGTAATTTCTCACTTCTTCACCTGCTCTGCGGTGTATTAGGGTTTCTGGTGCAGAATAGATGTTGCCCAAATGGATTCTGAACTTCAGTGACGTGAATCCTCCCATTTGGGATGAAAACTCCTACAGAAGAGCAAGGAATTATTTTTACTAAAACAGTGTCATAAAAAACATTAAGATGACTCTGTGATACTGAAGCAGGACTGTTTTGCATGGGATAATATAAACTGCAGATGTTTGACATTGACAGGAGTAAAGCATTATACTTACCATAAGCCCTATTGTCTACAGATGCAGACATTAATTTACCCATAAAGATACATGAAAGGTTACAAACAACAGGAGGCCATTCAGCCAATCCACAGTAGCTTGTTTGGCTAATTGATCAGAGGGTCTCATCCAGAAATTTCTTGAAAGAATCCCGAGTATACTCTGAACATAATTGTTGGGTACTTTGTTCCAGAGGGCCACATTTCCTTCCATGCAAAAGTGTTTTGTTGGTCTCAAATTTCACTTGTATCCTCTGATTTGACCGATTAGCTCAGTTCATTTACCTAATTTCCTAATTTAAGGAAATTAAAGCCATTATGTATGCTGTGACATAAGATCCAAAGAGCCAGATTAATGAATTTTACATTGAATTTTATACTGCTTTCTTTTATTACTTTCAGATATTACAGGAAAATCCGTATTGATGGTTTGCATGATATGGAGTGCATGCCTTGTAGTCACTCATCCTCCAGTGATCCTCAGTGCTCTAGTAAGTTCTTGAATGACATGAGGCATGCTAGAGAAACATCATTTAAAATGTAAAAATAACTCTGAGAGGTTAATGTGGTTACCATATTGAAAATTGGAATTAGTTAAGTGACGGTTTAAGGCAGAGCTTTTCAAAATAATAGAGCTTCTAAAACCTGACTGTCAAAATAATTAAATTCAGGATGGATAGCATTTGTATGTCACACAAAGGAAGTTTTTAGAACATTAGTATTTGACATCAGCGTCCCTAAATCCAGTTATTTTGAGGTTAATGCTCAAGCTAACATTCTGATTCTGGTAAATTTGTTCTCACAAATATCCCAACTTTATAAAACCAGTAGTTTAGCAGAACCTTCTATAAATTTCTGTTTTAAAGCTTGTCAATAAGGAAAAAAAACACTTTTTGCACTCTCCCTAGGTCTGATATTAAAAATCATACTTAGTAAAGTGTGGTTATCCACACCAATTCCAACATGTTTCGATATCAAGAAATTTCAAAGCTGATGGGTGGTATTAAGTCCCAAATTGAGCAGGTTACATTTCAAAGATCATCTTCAATTTTCTACAACAGCATCAAATTGTATTATCATTGCTTTGCAGGTAGCAGTGGAATTGGTGTAGTAAAAGTCTGGAGCTCTAAAACCCCACCTCAGGATGCTGCTATTGCTTCTGTCATTTGTGCCGCCTTTGTCACCATGGTGATTGCTTTGTCACTCCTGTGTTATGTGTACCGTCGACGTACCTTTATTAGGAACCTTGGTCAAGGTATTGTTTTTAAGCAATAGTATACTGTAGATGTTGAAGTTAAGTGAAGTATTATGAGATACAGTTTGTGTTACAAACATTTCATTAGCTCTCAATGAAGAGAATAGTGTTTTGTTAAAAAATCTTAGCATATTATAGGATTTTAACAGGTGACTCAACAATTGTGTAACAGGCTTGTTTTCCAACTAATTAAACCTTATTTTATGGCCTTTATCTTTAAACTGGCTTACAAAGAAAATATAATTTACACATAAAAATAATTTATATTAAATTGTAAATGCAGCAAAGCCCAGTGAATAACCAGCTTTTCTTATTCAATAAAAGGTGTTCTAGAATATTTATGGATATCAAATATAATCATCCTATTATTTTGTTGAAAAATAAAATTCAGTTCAATTTAAAAAGAAGGAGTACACACTAATATAGTTGCTTTCATAAAATGATATTTTATTTTTTGGTTAAAAACTGATTTGAAATCTACATTTATTATATATTTGAAAATATTGCATTTTTCCCAAAAGGATGTTTTGGATCCCAGAATATTGATCAGACTGAGGTGGGGTATTCTACAAATACTGTTGAAAATACAAGAACTCCAAGCCCAAAAACAGAGGTTAAAGAGAAGGCTGAAGGTCAGTGCCGTGAATAATCTTAGAAATTATAACTTGCAACAATGGAACAACAGTTTCTATTTATAATGACCCTCTTTATAATGTGACCATTGGAAATCAATAGTCTTTCCTTTTGGACACATTTGGACTAATGCACGTGTCCCTCTGCATTCTGCCCCCTTTATAATGCAACTACCAGTTATTGCTTATGTCAAAATCTATATAAACTGTGGTTCCTCTGGTGCAGGGCACTGTGCGTACTTAAGAATAACAACAATAACTGTAGAAAGAGTGAGCTGAATCTGTATTATCAAATTGTAATGTATGTCTTTGTAAAATTGTTCTACCAATTTTGATAGCCACTGCTTATCAAGTTTTTCTCTACTGTTTCTAATCCATTTTCTAATTCTACAGGTCGTTCTGACTCGTTGGCTACAGACGATTCTCCCGCTAGCCTGAGATCTTTTGTTCAGGCCCATACATTCCCAGGAACCGTGGTGAAACACCCCGCGCTGAAACCTCAGCATGTGAGCAGCTCGTCAGAAACCCAACCTTTGATGAGAGACTCAACCTGCAGCAACTGCTCTTCTGGATGCCAATCCCAAAGATCCTCGAGCTTCAGACATAGTGCTGAATACCCTTCAGAGTCTGCTTGTATTCAGCCAGTGGTTACAGCAGTGCCTGCTAACCAATACTGTGCCTCAGACCAGCATGAAAGGCATCAGCATGCTCCAGTAGAATGTACAGAGTTAGATTTTAATAGCCCTGCTGGTTTGGAGAACAGTGCACTTGATGCTGAGATTATAGGACCAGCAGAAACTAATATAAGGTGTATGGATAATGTGTCTGTGGAGCAAAATAATGTACTGTTTGCCAGTTGTACACAAAACATTGACAGCTGCGCGAAAGCTAATCAACAATCCTGCATCAACAACTGCAGTAATTTGGTAATTGCCTTTTTTTCAATTTACAGAACACTCAGAAAAAAAACTAAGGATTATTATACTGAGAGACATTAAAAATGTAACAAAGACCCTTGGTTATAACACTCATTTGCTGTGTTTTTAGTATCTATCAGTATTATTCTAGTTTTTGTTAATTAGTTATTGTTATTTTGTAAATCTTACATTTAAAATATAAATTTTATAATGTATACATATAATTCTTGTTTTTGAATAACAATTCAAACAATTCAAACAAAGGAAGGATAATGTTCACATTGACGTGACATTTTTGAATTACTGAATATTCTATGATAGAACAATTTTTTCCCTACAAAACCAGGAGAGAAAACTAAAATGTATTGATTCTATACATACAAAGGAGTAAAAAACAAAAAAAAAGGCAGTCTGGATTTAATGCAGTCAAGTAAAAGGTCACAGACCTTTTAGTCTGCCTGTTTTATGTACAGTATTAGAAGAATTTCTAAAAAAAACAATTATTTAGCAATCACTTGAGCATAATTACTGTATGTCTTCCACATACAGTACTTGACATTATTGTAAGCCTTATCTTCCTTATGAAGACATTTTGCTGAATATTCCTTAAATTTAACTCAGTATTACAGATGCAGATGAACAGTGGTATTATTTATTAATTTTTGGATCACTGGCATAGTGTCCCTGATTTTTCCAATATTGTTTTTTTCCAGGATTCTGTTCAGAACATAGTAAAGAGGAGTTGTGATCTCATGCATGGTGAGTATAATTTTCAATTAAATTAGATTGTAATGCTTACAGCATATGCTTAATCAATCTGGATTAATGAAGAATGAATCAAAGCTTATGACTCTCTTGTCCAACCAAGTTTCTTTTTAGAGATTAGTTGACTAATCTGTTTCTACTGGTACAGTTATTATTATCTATCTTAGAAAATATCTTACTGTCAAATATCAAAACTAAAAAATACTAAGCTTTCTGAGAATTTGGAACATGTCACAATAGTAAAAAGTTTTGCAACCAGATTTTAAAAGCGTGTATTTGCATTTTAAATATTTTTAAAAGTTTTAACAATGGATTGGTAGAAATTATTTATTCAAAAGAATAAATTATATATGCCACTTACTGAACAAAATAATACTGAGGCTGATTCAGATTAATCGACGATATTCTAAAAATGCAATACCATTGGGTTTTTACATTCTGATTAATATACTGATTAGGCATGTGCAAGAATTATGCTTTTGCACTCACAAAACTGAATGTGAATACAATCAGTGGAAAATACTTATAAAGCATTCCTAACATTTCTGAAGTATACTTCTTTACAACTGGGTTTGAAATCTTCTTAACAGAACTTCATTCTTTTGTACTGTGATAAGTAATCCAATAGCTAAGTAATTTTAACTATTAAAATCTTAATTTTCTATATGAATGGTTTAATGCTTTAATTCAGGGTACCCTACAAAAGCTGCCTGCTTCAGAAACTTTTTGAGCTAGTGTAGAAGGCTGGATTTAGAAAACCTGTTTCCCACTATGCACTGATGTGTCCCAAAACTATCCTTTATCTTGGCTAAGAAATATAGTTAAACCTACAATACTTTACTGTTTGGGAGGCTGCAGGGAAAAAAGAGACAATTCTGCCAAGAGAGCAAACAGCATACTTGGAAACACATACGTTTTTTCTCTAGCCTTATTAATGGCGGAGGAGAATGAGATATGCCTTTCCTTAAAGCAGAAACATTCACTGGATGCTAGTATAATAATTTGAGCGTCTTATTTTAAAGTGACTCCTTCTCCTGTTTTAGAATCTGGTTCAAAATTTAAGTTTCTGATTGGAAATCCAGCTTCTTAGCTGTCAAGTCTGAAATAAAACAGAAGTACTTCATGGCAGCTGATACAAATATGTAATAACAGTAATTTGTAGCCCTCATATTTTAAGATGAACTGTTTTTAATTCAAAAAACAATTTTGTTACTAGAACAAAAATGTCAGACTGCTTTCCTTTGGGAGCTTCGTGTTCATGGAAGACAATTTGAAGAGGGTACATCTAACGGTCTTTAAAGTCTGAATAACCACAAATTAGCAAATTTTCAAGGACTTGTTTCTTTGTTGTGTTGCAAGACATCACAAGAGCATTTGCTGTGTGATTCATTTTTAGTGATAAAAATAAGTGGTAAAGTTTAACCACACTGACATTAAGATGTAGAGAGCTTTGTGTGTGAATATTTCAAATGGAAGCTAGTAAACCTGCATATCCTTTAATCACACCACCGTTGTCATCTTTAGGGGTCCGTTTGTGGAGTCTCCCAAAAGCTCTTGTTCAGTCTCTGTCTCTGAAGCTGGATCCATCATTCCCTGGAGTGAAAAATTATAGGCAAGTGGGCCTGGAGCTGGGAGTGCCAGAGGAAGTGATAAACAATATTGCGGGGTTTGAGAATGTATTTAACTACCTCTCCTCCTGCACTTTGAACACAGTCCCTGACCTTGTAAAAACTTTACATTACGTGCAGAGGTTTGATGCCCTATTTATGCTATGTGAATATGCAACTCGAAGCCAGTCTGGTGTCTGTTAGCTGTCAAAAACCATAATGCAATCTCTGTGGTCCTGGTGAGCACAAATTAAGCCATTAAATGTAGGCATGTGGGAGAAAGGCATTACCATATAACTGGCAGGGAAATAAAATGCAGGTCGCTGATTTTTTAAATGTCTGTGAAGACACACTGCCAGGATTCAAATGTGTGTTTGACACTGTTATACTGTATATATCATTTTAATTGTCCATCGTTTTAATGTTTGCTTTGTTAAAAGCTAACACTACTGAGCTACAGTATTGGAAGATGTGGTGCTGGAGGGATGATTTTTGTAGTACAATGTAAGAATTGTATATTGTGTTTTTGTATACTTATGCACAGTTTTTGTGCTGGTTGTATATCTTCACTGTATTTCTTTACAGCATTCCTCTGTGTTCAAGGAATGGGTTTATTTTACAATCTGATAATCTGATGTCTCTTTATTCTGTTTCCAGAACAAAAAATAAAACAGAATTATGGCATGGTGATTAAATTTATCAAATAAAAGCTATTGTGCCATGGCAGTTCCTAATCTAGTGGGAGTACTTAAACCTTGTGATGTAATTCAGCATTAACATTTTTTTGGTGGAAAGAAAAGTTGACAAGTAAAATTAAAATCTTTTAGAAGCTCTTTGTCAAAAATTAGTTACAGTACACATTCCAGAATATTTTAAAAGCTCTGGAGCAAGAGTTAAATGATCAATGTGCATTATAACTACTTTGGTTCCTTATTTTCACAAAGATGTATTTAATTCTTTAATTTAATTTAATGGTGTTTTAGTTTGTTGTCAGAATTGTTCCCCCTTTCAAATTGAAATTGTGGTCTTGTTTACTTTGAAGAACCTGAGCTGCAGCATAGAATAATCTAAAATGCAATTCTTTAAAATCCTAAATGAAAATCTTACAGTTAAAGGTAGTGTAAAAATCAGAGGCTAAAGAAAACAGCTTTAACTAAGTAAGGTATGTGTAATGCATGTTTGACTTGATATATTTCCCTTTTCTGTAGTTCTGGAGACCACAGTAAGATAGAAGAAGGTTTTGTGGCTTAAATATATTTGCTTGAAAAATGTTGTAATTGTGGGTGATCACATTTCAGACCAGCATTACTGAGTGCCACAGAGATACAGTTACCTAAGAATAACTTTTTTTGTCAAGCAAAAATATTGTTTCTTGAAATAGTAGAGCAGTGCAGAGAGATCTCTGTGCATTAGTGAAGAATGCTTTGTAAGCATTACATTTATGTTAATGTTTAATGTTTCAGGTCATTCTGGAATTTGATGTGTCAGTATTATTAACAGAAATGGTCCTAAAGATAATGTTGCGTTCAAATAGATTTACAGATCATTTCTTATCCCAAGTGTAATACTGCCTGATACCTGTAAATTTTGCATTTTAAAATTATTTTTTAATTGTTTGTTAGGTCATGTGTTTTCCTGGTGCTATTATAAAGATAATTCTTCTTTTTATTTTTATTATATTAAAAGCTTATAAGTGTTTGTTAGGTTGTATGCTACTTGATTTATTGCTGTCCCCACTTGTGTTATAGTCAGAACTGATAAACACAGTTATAGCAAATCCAATCAACTGACAAAGTCAGTTTATAATACATAAATATGTTTAAAAGCCCTAGAGATGCAGAGTCAGGAATTTGTCCTGCTTGCTCATGGCTCCAGGGTCCTAAGATTTATTGCAGCCTCAGGTATTTGTGTACAGTAGTTTTCTTCTTTTCATAGTGTTAATGTACAGTAGGTTTTTGTTGGTTATTTCAGTTTTCCTAAACCTCCCAAAAACACACTTCTGTACATTTGATTAGCTGTTCAAAATGGTATCTTTCTCAATGACCTTACAATGGACTGGAAAATGAGTTTGTTTTTATACTATACTTCCAGTATAGACTTGACTTTCTGTGACCATCATCAGCATAAGCGCTTTTCTGCTAAGAGATAGATGAATACAGAAGTAAGGAGCTCAAACTAATCTCACGCTTCTGGTTTTGTTACGTATAGTATATATGCCTGCTTTGCTCTCCTTTGTGCACACATTTTCTAGCACAAGGTTTTCAGGTCTCGTTGGGAGACAAACATCGCACGTCAAGAACTCGGCATTGCTAGACCTTACCTTTTGTCACTCCTGCATCTCTCCCACCTTGTCATCTCATGATGCTTGCCAGCCTTTCTAGCTAGCTCTGTGATCTGACTGCCATTCAGCTCATCCAAGACATCCAAGACAAATGCTCTTGAACAAGCAGCTCAATAGAAAACAGTTGGGATACTTGCATCTGCCACAATATTAATAAATATCTACAGTAGTTCCCCTGATGTTACTCTTTTTTTTCTTGCCCCTCTCTTTTTTTCTGAATCACTGCTCTCTCCTTCCTTTTCACTGTTTCTGATTTACCTTCAGACCCACTGTACCTGTCTCTAGCCTAACTCCTCATTCCCCAGTCCTTTTTACTTGTCCCTGGAGGAGCTCGCCTGGTAATTGAAGCCCACTCTTCCCCAAGGGTGCGAGTGCATGGTATCAGTGTGCTCTGGGTCAGGGCTTCTCCTTCACTGCCCTCACCATTCTTGATGTTGTACCCTCTCCCTTTAACCCCCTCCTCTGCTGGTTTTCAAATGGAGCAGTGACAGCCCTCTGTTCTGCCCCCTACCCATTACAAACTTCAAGCCACCTACTCTTGGGTGCACTGGATTCCTGTTAGTTTTCAGGACCTTTTTTTTCTGGTATTTTTCTTCAGATTCATCACTTTAAGAACATCACTTTAGCCAATGTGTTTTTTAGGGATTTCACACAGAATCCATCATCATCTGTCATCAGAAAATCATAGCTGTACCAAATAAGAGCAAGTAATAACTCACTTCCAGTTAATATTCTGCTTTTGTCTCTGTGCAGATGACCTCAGGCTGCTCTTTCCAGGTTGGCACAGTGTTTTCCACTACCACCAAAGAATTCCAGTCCAACCTATCAATAGCTGAAGAATGTGCCTGAAGAAATTTGTCAGTGTTTTGAGATTCCTTTAATCCTTTTTGGAAATTATAGCAGCCTTAACCTTATGGCCAGGGTCTAGTAATGCTTATAATTTTAAGTACGCTATTTAGTTTCAATGAGGCATCGTTTTAATTAGAATTTGACAAACTACTGAAAAGTATGCTACTTCTTTATGTCATAGTATCACATTAATTAGAATTTGGCTAAATTACTGAAATACTGTTAATCCATATCATACTAACTGTAGACTTCAAAGCTTTTTCCAACCTATGTTAAAAGTTTTTTTCCCCAAAAATAAAGATTTGCTTTTGGGTCATACACGGGAACTTAGAAGGATAGTTTCACTATGAAGAAAACTCAGATGAAAACATGTTTTAATAGTTTAACATGGCAAGTGTAAGTGTATTTTCTGTAAAATTATTATAGCTCAGTTTCAAGACTGTTGGCTTTCATACCCTGATACTTCACTCATTTTCACCAGGAGCTGCTCCTCTGGATCTAGTTAAAGTCAATCAAAGTAAAATCAAACTTCTACCCACATTCTTATCAAATAGCCCTTTAATGTCATCTACAAAAATGAAGGAGTTGGAGGTTATGCTTGTGCTGGACTTTAACAGATCTGCACATTGTGTATACTGGTACTGTGTATGCTCATAAATGAGATCATGCAAACACCATAACAGCTTTCCAGGATTAACATTTAACATAGAAGTATAAATGACATAGATAAATAATTTAATAAACCTTATTTTGTATGTTTAAAATATCTGTAGCAGTTTTTTAGACAGAAATTGCCAGCATCAACGCCTGCAATTTCTTTTTATTCAAATATGCTTTTCAGGGTGTTTATTTTTTGTTTAGTTTGCTTTTATTGTAACTAGAAATTCTGCTGTGATTTTTGTAATTGCAAGTAACAGAATCATTTTTGTCATATATGACAGAGGAAGTTCACCTCAATTTCTCATGACAGAGAGAATCCCATTCTTCTGAGTCTGTCATTATTTGAAGTGTTGAAAAACCTTAAGGTAAACTTTGTGCTGTGGCCGGATTAAAGATTTCAAGAGAAGGAAATAGCTAATATGGTCATCTTGAAAGTCTGGTCATTTAATATCCATTATCTACAGTCTGCTGGCACAATCTAGAGAGCACCTTTACTAGATGGTAAAATTAATATTCTTATCAATCATGTTATGTTACTATTACTTTACAGACATTAAAACACTCTTGGGTCAACTTAATAATTCAGCTAATGTAACTTAGGTCAACATGTAATCTTCCATGAAATTACATCCAATGAGATAAGACAATTATGTTCTCAAGGTTATTTGTCATTTGTGAAACTCAAAAGACTTTGGTTTCAGCCTATTGTCACTTAAGAAATATTATTTTAAAGGATTTAGACTGATGCATAACAATTATTAATATTACTAACGGGAAGGTATGTCTATAGCTTGAGACAAGTGTTGATTAAATACTGCCAACAAATGCATTTGCACCTGCCAAAAATAATTAATACTCTTGAGGGCCATTCAAAGAGGGAAAAAAATCTGCATATATTATAGAAATTAAAGGCTTACAGAAGAATAGGAAATGTAAACTGCTCTTGTGTATTATAGAAGAAATTAAATGCAGTTAATAGTCCAAAAATCAAGGACACCACATTTGTCTGGAGTATGTCTTAAAAAAATTAAGTAACTAATGTTAGTTTCAGATGCAGTTTTGGAATGGAAGAAGTTAAATAACAGGACTCATTTCAACTATTTGCTACAAGAGTGGAAATTTCCAGGAAGGCATTGCCACAAAGAGTATTACCCAAGATCATCCCAGAGGTAGTCAGTGAAGATGGGATCAGGTGACTTCAGATGAAATCTAATGTTTTCCGAATCTACAAAGTAGTTTTCAACTTGCATGACACAGTGAGGATGAGAAGTACTGTATTGTCCATTAAAATAACAGCTGGACAAAATGTCTGCAGTTGCTGGCAGAATAACAGAGGTTTTTTTTCCTGTTTGATATAAAGTGTTTCTGTTGCACACAAGAAGTTAAGTGGCACTATGCTTGACAACACATTTTCCATCTACTTTGATACCTCTGTTTTAAACATCTGTTAAACAGAAAAGAGCTCTTGGATAGAGCTCTACATACACCCATTGCAAATCCTTATTCATTGTGCACCATGACACATCAAGGAAATTAAGAATGTGTGACTATTGTACATGCAAAGTTCAATTCTTCAATTCTATCAGTCAGGCTGAAAACTGTAAGGCCATTCATGAATACTTCATCTTACACGCTGTATATAATGCACATTTTTGTACATTTCCATATGTAAATGGAGTGCACAAGGCACAGATCAAATAATTGCATTTTGAACATCTTATGGATCTTGTAGTAATTGCTACTTTATACACAGTTGATTTTGATCGAAATAGGGCCATGGCTTATCTGGTGTTAGCAGATAGAAAGATGAAGTCTCAGTGTATGCAGTTTGATTTAAACTGATGATTAAAGAACACACTGATACCCGATTAGTATAGGAATGTTATAGGAACACGTAATAGCATAACAGCTGATATTATAACAACAAAGGTTATTTCTTAGTTTAGTTTTTTCCCAAAACAAAATTAATTGTATAGATTTAAAATAAAAACTACCTGAAATCTATCTCCACAATCCCATTTTGGAATATTCCATGCTTAAAACATGCAGTGCCAAGAATGGAAATTGTTTTTTTCACAAAGCACACCATCATCAATCTTTTTAATTACAGTTAAGTCACACATCACCTTTATTACATACTGTACATTTCCTTCCTCATACAAATGTGCCTTCCTAAATTATTAATAAGATTGCCTCTACCAATACACCTGCATTTTTAATAGATCAGGTACTGTAGGTGATCATCATTTAAGGAACGCTCCTTTCAGGATCACTGTGATAAAATGACAAGTTACAGTTAATGTCAGCCTGACCTTATTTTACTGCTTGTGCAATTAGAGTTGTGGTTACTATGCTTTTAAATACCCTAGTTTGATGCCAGTAATTTCAGCCACACTTGCACATGAGTCATAACTGTTTCATACATCACTGCTCCCTTTCTTGTTCTAAGTTTCCTAGGGTCCTTGTATTCCTTTCCTCTTTATTCTTTCAAAAAAGACATTATAAAATATTTCGATTCAAAGATTCAAAATATATTAGATTCAAAGTTAAAGGTATTATTTCAAATATGTCTTCCTTTGTGAGTGTGTCACATTAGCAGAAACTGGAAGCTATGTTAACTAGTGAAATATACTGTAGTAAAACCATGAAACTAGTGATTCAAGGAGACAAACCTCTTGAAATTAATAGTATTTAAAAGCAATGTGTAACTAAGCTCCTTGGTGCCCTCTAATGTCTTCTGTGCAACCATGTCTTTGAACCAAATCTGGGAACCACAGAAGAATATGTACAGATTACGTCAATGAATATAGAATTATTGTATGTGAAATACATTTCCATGATTTCAGCTGACAGTTAAGTTGTGGTTTGATGCCTGAAATCTTGGATTCTACTCACTCCTTTAAGATAACATTGTAAACTGCATTTTTATTGTAGCAGAGAAGGTGTCCATTTAGTTAGTGACTGAACTACAAATTTGTAGATACAGTACACCAAGGTAATGCACCTTTTTGTTTTATCTTGGTACTATTTTACTTTAAAAGTCCCATGGTTTTATTTAAGCATACAGAAAATTATTAAAAGCTTTAAATATCCTCTTGATGCATATAATGTTCAAATTACCTACAATTAAAATGTAATGGCTTTGCCCTAGTGGTAGCTTAATGTTTTCTCTGAATTTTTTGTTTGCTAATCACTTTTTAATATACATTGGAAAGAAAATTTTAATTTTCTAAAGATATTAAAATAGGTTGCCAAGTTTAATTCATCAGACAGATTAGCTTTTGTTGTTTAAAAAAAGATTTACACACACCATACAAAATTCTGCTACATTCTAAATTCTGGTTAAATTTAAGGTGTTTGTCCACTTATTTATTCTTTAAATCCTTGCATAGTTATTTAAATCTGTATAACAGTTTTCTAGTATTATTTTAAATTATGTATGATATTTTGTCTTTGTGAAGATGACACCACATTGTATTTACTTGGTGGTGGTGAAATGTGAAAAAATGGAAACAAATGAAACCAATGCAAGATACTGCACTAAAAAAAAAATAATAGGACTACATGGACTATTAAGTTTAAGCAGTATTGTTCATTAATAGTTTATTTAACATTTGAAGCTCTTCTTCTAATCATCATGTTAAGTGTCTAAAGATTAGAAAACACTTGAAACTATAAGACCTTCTATATTTATAATACAACATACACTTAAACAATTTGAAATAGGACCTAGAATTTTATTTATTAGAATCAGGACTTTAAAGATAAAATCCACTAGATGTCACCAAAGCAAAAGGCACTCATTTGAAAACCCAACCCACTGTAATTCAGTGTTATATGCACAAAATTAACTGAAAAAATATGTATTAATTATTTTTGTTACCATTGCTTTCAGGGAGCCTATCAATATAAAGGGGTTTTAGCAGAAACAACAGCATGTTTCTTTTTTTCCAGTATGATTAAATACCATAGTCTATTTTGGGGTTTTCAAATTTCTCATCTATTTATCATCTGTATTTTCATGCATTCCTTACAACTAAGGTAGGGAAATAGATACCCCCGATTGTATGAATGTTGTGTCTTCTCTGGGTTAACATTTTTAACTCTAGACACATGAAAAATAAAAGGTATTTACTGTATATTGATAAGATCTCAGCATCTCCTGTGAACTGAGTACTTTCCCACTCAGGCATAATCTTTGAAGTAGTAAAAAATGAATGAAGCATTTAGCTTAAGAAACAAATGCACTGCTCTATGATGCATGAAAATTTGAAAAAAAAACCAATAATTGGTATTATTCATAATAGGTAGTGGAACTCAGTAAGGTGTTCAAGCATTTATGAATGATGTTTTATTCAGATCAGATGCCTAAAATTATTTAAATTTAAAAAGTGTAGCCTCTGATCACTTAAATCAGCTTTAGGTTTTGTAACATCTCAGAAATAAAAAACTCAATGTAATATTAGGATATACTGTATATTTGATCATTTCCCACAAAAAAAATGACTTCTGAAGGGTAATATTAAAGATCTATAAAGGTTAACATTTCTTTCATTTCAGATGCTAAAGGCAATTGCTCCTCCTGAAAGAACTAAATATGCGTTGAAAAAACCTTATGGCCTCCAGCACAGATGCGACAGATTGTTACAGTATATACAGCCATTTAGAGAAATATACATGCTCAGTATTGAAAACTAGCAACAACAAAAGAGTACTGATTGCATAACTAGAAAGACTGTGATACATTTCTTTGCTTTCTTTCTCCATGTCTTCTACATCAAGGACACATCCACACATTTTGTCCTTTAGGAAGAGCTGATAGTCCTTGAAATAACTTAAAAATTGACTCACTTAAAAATTGTCCTCTAGAATACAAACCTTTCAGAAATGATTAAATAATCTAAAATTGATTGGGAATCCTGACAGGTGCAAAATTTAACATTGCAATAACATGTTTATATAAACCATTTACAGGTATTGAAAGATATAGGTGTTTTGACAAGCAGATTTTATATTTCGCGGAGGGATTTTAAATTGATAGGATTTCTGAAGATTTGTCATGGGTGAAAGATTTGGAAATTTCTTTTTATGGATGCGTGCACTCTGACATTTTCTTATAGTACATTACCAACATGGGCATCCCCAAAGTGCATGCTTAATTTTAGGAGTAAGGGGAAAATAAGAATAAGTATGATTGAATAACAATGAATGAATAATTACTTCTCCCACTATTTTACTAATCAGCAACATTCACATGTCTGGATGGATTAAGAGCTGGATTAAGCTCTAATCTCCCTTACTCTGATAAATGCTATTGTATTTGAAACCTCTGGTGGTAGTAAGTAGAAGAAAATATCTAGGCACATATAATGAACAGAGCTGAAGAGTGTGGCTTATACTTACAGATTTCCATGATTTGATGGATTACCATTTTGCTTATGATCTAATGTATTTTACTATGACAAACATAAATAAATCTGTCCATCTTTAATATACATAACTGCCATATTAGGATACTTAAATTAATGACTTAGAGTAAAATTTAAAACCATAACAATACTTAATGTTCTATTCACAAATGCCGTTGTTTACATTTAAGGTACTGCAAAACATTTGGATGGAAATTATTCTTAAAATAAATAATTGTATCATCCAAGGATCACACTGAGTTTCTTAAAAAAAAGGTCTTAAAGACAGGAATAAATTCTCGGTTATTGTGAAGTACCAGTTCCCTTTTCTCCATACTGTATCTATATCTTGCTTGCATAATGAAACAGTATTGTCACTGTTATTACTATGTGCGACATTGGAACATTTATCATGGTTGCCTAAATTGAATCTATTTCTTGCTTTTACTTTAAATTGTCCATAAAATATTCCTCCACATCTTTTTAAAATTTTTGTAGTAATTGACAAATTAACAATAAGCCATGTCAGTAAATGCAATGCAATGTCTGATATTGATTTTGTGTGCATTCCTGCATTTAAATCTGTCATTATATCGGCGCTTTAAAAGTTTTTTCTGCTTTATATCATTATGCTTTCATCCATTTCCAAGCCACAATCTCTGAAACTTTCTTTCCCCCAAGACTGGACTGTGGGATCATTGATAGACACTTCTGTGACTAGGCACCTAAACTGTGCTATGGAATGTCTTCATATCTTGCCTCAAAAGCCATTTATGAGAGTCCTTAGTTAATACTTGTTTTTTTCTATTTTTTTATTTCAGTGTTTTTAGAAATCACTTTATAAAATAAAGATGTCAATGACTGTTACAGTAATCTTAAAAATATTCACAACATTGTCTCTTCCTTGTTTCATCACATACTGTATGCCACTGATTATTAAAATAACTAAATCCTGTAAAACCGGTGTTTTCTGTATGACAATGCATATGACATTTCTTTGCTATGACCATATTCATATTCTATAAATGGAAGGGTATTCTTTAAATGAGAAGATTTCTGCATAAATATTTAATATTTTTTCAATGATACACAAGATTACCATTTACCTCATTTCTGCAAAGCACTTCATAAAATGATAAAGGTACTAATCCAGTTAAAAAAAAGACTGCACTGAATTGAAAGTACAGGTAAAAAAAAGGATATTATAAAGACCAAGAGAGAAATACAAAAAAAGTAATATTAGCACAGCAGAATCAGAAGTGGTAATACTAGAAGCACTTCAGATAAACTAATCTCCTGGGCCTGATGGTATTCTTCAAATTGTACTTAAGAAAACAAGAGAGGTTTTTTATTACTATAAACAAAACCCTTCCAGCAAGATAAGAGTAATACCCATCAACTGAAAGAGTGCTAATATAGCACAATAAAAAAGGCTGAGAACACTGAAGTACATAATTATAGACCCATAAATCTTACTTCTATTACATCTAAATTTAATTAAATGATCATTAAAACTAAACTAGAGGACTGTCTACACGAACATGGGATTCAAGGGGATACTGAACACATTTTTAGAAAAGGCAGGTCTTGAATAAGCCACAGCAATACATAGAAAAAAAAACATACAATATAGTATACTTAGATGTTCAGGAGATTTTTATTTGAAGATTCCTCATAAAATATACAGTAGATGCTTCAATTGCAGGCAATGGACATTGAAGATAATGGAAGTTTCCTGGATTGAGAACTGGTTTATAAATTAAAAACGGAAACTTTTGAAGAAAACAAATGCTATTTGTAATTTAAATCAATAAGCTGGCTTTGTAAACAGACTAGTTGATTTTGTATATTCCAAAATGGGAGAAGTAGCAAACATTCAAAACAAGGCAAAAACAAAATTCAAGACTGGCCAAACACCTGGCAAATTATATTTTACTGTAGACAAGAGCAGAGTTAGAAAAACTAATATGTGAAACGCTGATCTACCAATGAAAAATAAATAGCATTTATTCAGTTACTAACATATATTGCCTCTTTTTGGTTAATATCTGTCAGTTTGAACAATGTTTAAAGGGGGATTATTTGAAAACCTTTGAATCCATGCTCATTCGATAGCCATTCTATGTCATCCTGCATGTGTAGCAGTTCCTGTTCCCTTTCTCAGAGACAGTGTATTAATTATCCTACTGTATATGATCTTGAGTCAGTTTTTGCACACAGGCTACTGATTTGTACTATTAATCAGTTGCTGTCTTGAACACAAGACCCTTACAGAAATTAAGCACTCACCTGAAACACTCAAAATAGGGAGTTACTGTATATTTCCATTTAAAACTTTTTCTTCCCCTTATAATAGAATTTAATTTAAGGAAGAGCACGGACTACCATGGCAACCAAAAAGATATTTCTGCAGACAGCACTTTCAATAGTAGATCTCCTGCTTTGACAAGAATAAAATACAGCATGCTTGTGAGATATTTTCTATTCAAAAAGCTACTTCAATAGGTACTTAAAGGATACCCTTCCTGCAAAGATTAATGTGAATTCTTGTCCCATCTGAACTTGAATATACTGTATTGTCTGTAACATGTAATTTCATAACATGGACTGATTTTAGTCATTAAGGGAAAAATGTACAATATATGTCAGAAATGTATTATAATTAAATTAATAAAATTCCTGAGAAAAAAAAACTTCACTCTTAAGAAGTCAGTAATTTAAGAAGTTAAGAATCTTTAATCATACTGGGCCCTTTACTTTTTGACATTCATCAGACTGGAAATTAAAACAGGTGAATATCACCATATCACCATCCGTGTTCAACCTATTAGAATGACATATTGTAGAATAAATAATAAAGTGAAAACAATCCAAATTCAAGTTTTTCACACTCTAACCTTCATTTCACTATGCAACACTAAGGGCACAAAGAGAAACTGTGTTCAAAAAATGTTTCTCACATGGCCAGTTACCTGCAGCAGAAGCACACTTATTGCAGGTCAAAAATAACTATGCTAAATCTCAAACATCTATGGTTCTAAGTGGCAAGTGAAAAGCGAATTGATGTAAACTAGGGTGACACGTTTGACTGTCTTCTGCTTGCTTGTAGAGTACTGGAATGAGGACAGTGCTTGACGGGGTGTTCTTGTCATTTTTGTTTGAAGCAAAGTTAGGATTAAATAAAGCCAAGATTCAGATGATATTACATCTAAGACTTACATCCCTGTGTAATGGAAAGTTCCTCCACTCTCCAAGAGAGTTTTCTTTAATCTTTTTGGTATAGCGGAATTCACCACTGTCTGAAAAGCTGCTCTGCGACTAGGATCTGGGAGGTTCTTAAAAGACTGTGATTGAATCCCAGTAGGGTCAGAGCTACATATGGAATGTACAGTAAGTAATGGGAAATTTTATAAAGGGTAAAAATGATGAGTCATTAAAATAAAATTGTAAATTAACTGTGGTTAGATTTAGCAACGTAGCATTAAGATATTTATAATGAAGGTTAATGCAGAACGAGACATTGAGCTACAGCATTCAATAATATCAGAAATGCATCGTTGTGTACAGTATGGCAATTATAATGACTTCTTTCATAAACCTCCATCCCACTTGGTAATATTTTGGCCTTTGTACAAAACATACATTTAGTTTTAGAGTTATATTTTTTTCATTTTAAAAAGAGCAGGCTTTCAAATTTACAAAGAGCAAAGATTAAAGTTTGATTGAACCCTTATTTTCCACAGTGACAGCATGATTTATGAATTCAGTTAAATGGTTATGGAGTATGTAAATAAAACGTTCCCCAATAACTTTTTTTATTAAGCAATAAATAAATTCCATATCTATAAAATGAAAACAAACAGAGCCAAAGTCAAATACATTGTCAATGCTTTTGAGGTGTAAATTTTAAAGCGTGTAGCAATATTTTATGACTAACATAATACTTATCACATTATCAACAATATCTAATGGTTTTGTTAGTAAAAGTAATCACTTGTAATGAGAGTAGAAAGTAACCTGTCCCATTGTCCTCAACATTATACATCAATCCTTGAGCACTGGCACTGTACCAATGGTCCTCAAAATTGCTGCCATTCCCCCCGTGCCAAAAAAGCCTAACATGGCTCTCAACAACCTTAATTTTCGCAACAAACTTACCCTTTCTTGCAAAAATTCTAGAACGTGCTGTCACACTTCAGTTACATAACCACCCCATGACAAACAACCTATTCGAACCCCTCCAATCTGGCTTCTGTCAACTTCACAGCACAGAAACTACCCTGATCAAAGTCACTAATGATCTTTAATAGCTTCTGATTCTGGTTCTCTTTCTATACTCATCCTTCTTGATCTCAGTGCTGCTTTTGACACTGTTGACCATAACGTCTTAGTTTCTCATCTTGAGACTGTGTTTGGAGTTTCTGACACTGCGCTCAAATGGTTCAAATCTTACCTCACTGATCGCTGTCACTTTGTCTCTCTTAATGGGTATAGGTCTGAAATTGGACCTAAGTCTGGGGTTCCTCAGGGTTCAATACTGGGCCATTGCTCTTCAGCATTTACAGTACATGTTTCCACTTGGTCAGCTTTTAAGATCACATGGCCTCAGCTATTATTTCTACACTGACGATACTCAAATATACATCCATACCAAACCTGACACTGATGTGGCTGTCTCTATTCTAATTGCATCTCTGACAAATTTGGATGACTCAATTTCCTTCATCTTAACTGCGACAAGACTGAAGTCATGCTTATTGGCACTCCCCATCAACTTCGTAAAGCCAATCCTGTAACCCTATCTGTAGATGGTTCTGTACTTGAGCTTCAATCTAAATTGAAAAACCTTGGGGTTATATTTGATTCTGGCTTAACATTCGACCCACATGTGCAGCATATTGTCAAAACATCTTTTTTTCACCTCAGAAATATCGCTAGACTATGCCCTATGCTATCACTAACTGTGGCTGAAAAACTGTCACATTTGTGTTCTCTCGAATTGACTACTGTAATGCTCTACTCACTGGGGTATCTAAATCTACTTTGAACAAACTGCAGTATATCCAAAATTCAGCAGCCAGAACCCTGACCAGGTCTAGTCCAAATGATCACATTACTTCTATCCTGGAGTCCTTGCACTGGCGTCCTGTCAAATTCCATGTGGACCTCATGCTCACCTACAAGGCTCTGCGTGGCTTGGCACCTCAGTACCCGTCTGAACTATTACCGCCCTACTCCCCACCTCGCAACCTTCACTCTTCTAAATTCTGGTCTCCTTACTGTCCCCCAAGCCCGTCTACATTGTATGGGTGACAGGGCCTTCTCCTGTTATGCCCCCAAGCTCTGGAACTCTGTGCCCAAGGATATCAGAGAGTCACCTTCTCTAAACTCCTTCAAATCCAGACTCAAAACCTTCTTCTTTAGAAAAGACTTGACTTAACTGGTTCCATTCGTCACCCCTCTGCTTTTCTTAGTACCACCATCCACGGTCTCCTCTGTATATTGTAATTGTGTTTTATCTTGTATTTTTATTTATTGTCATTCTGTAAAGCTCTTTGAGAAACCACCTTTAGAGGCACTATATAAAATAAAGTTTATTATTACTTGTAAAACATGTATTATACACCACATTTACTCCAAGCTATGTTTATATTAAGACAAATATCTACACTAAGTAGAATTTTAAAACTAGTTTAATAGCGTTCTGAAAGATTGCTTGATTCATTCATTATTTTCATTTTTTGACTTTGTAAAGATTCTGAGTGGGTGTTATACTGTAAATGAGGAAAACACTGAACATGTATTCAGAAAAATGAAGAATGATGCTATCGTTATCCAACAGTCATTGACAAGAAATAGAGAAGATTTTAGACTTTCAAAACACCAAATGAAATATTAATTAAAATAATCATATCAAACAAAAAGAAATAAAAATCTGTGCTGAAATACTTGTTTCTGCTTACCACATTTAGAGAAAGCATTAAGATAACATCATATGCCAAAACCTTTCTGCTGTCTAATGAAAACCAATTTCAAATTGTAATTGCAGCTAAATGCCACTTAAATGTTTTATACAGCATTACTCTGCCTTGATTATATTTTTAAAGATTCCCCTTTAGGAACAATTGAATTTAAAGTATGCTCGTGAAGAATTCAGTAATTTAACAATCATCTTAAAAAAGCCTTGTCATGATTGCGTTTGATTCTACTTGATATCTTCAAAGTTAAGCTGCTTCCATTTCATTTTAATATAAATTGTCTATTTCTTACCAAGTTGTACTTGTTTACAGGTAACCCATTTATCCTCTGACCATCAGATAAAAAAAATCACAGAAAATAAAACTGTAGGACAACAGTCCTGAAGCCAGGTCACTCTGTATTCATATCAAGCCATATTACTTTGATAACAAAAAATAAAGGCATACTGAACAATTCTGATTATTGTAAGTAATATGCATGCATGCAATGCAATTGTCACTAAGAATGCAATTGTCACTAAGAAAATGAATACCCACATTTTGAGGCAAGACTTTTTTTTTTAATTGTACCATATAACGCTGGCCTCTCAAAATTCATGTTATCTTAACTACTTTAATTGTAAATATCAGTGCATTCTTGCCTTGAAAGCATCACAGATATTTGGAATTTTATTGGTTTAACATACATTGTTCAATGTAAATCACAAATCACACATTCTCCCTTCTCTTAATAACAGACTACTGTTCTTTTAAATTTTCTCCATTCATTGGAAGTTTCATTTCACACCTCTCTGCACCCATTCTGACTTCACACCTGTTGATTGGCCTCTCTTTCTGTCCCCTGCTCCCACCTCTCACTCCTCCTCCCTCCCAACCTTTGTTCTCCTACTACTTTACCTTTGCCTACTGCCCTGTCTCTCTCACACCTGAAGAAGGCTCCACGGCTGAAACGTTGCGTTCTCTTTCTTCTTTTTTTCAGCATGGAATAAATGCACATGAAATTGCACCTCTCTGAGTGCTAACCACTGAATCATACTAGGTGTGTGTAATTCTACAGAGTTTTACATTACTCTGTTTCTAAGCCACCTCGCACTACTTCACAGAAGGGTATTTTATTTTGTTTGCGGGATCTGTGAAAGTAACCCACTGCCTGGAGAATCATGCAGTGAATTTGATTTCATGAATGATTTAAGCAGGAGTAATTTACCTAAAATAGTACAAGCAATTACAATAACAGAGAAAACTGGCTTGCAAATCTTAAATCTGGCAGGAGACAAGGTCACCACTCAATTTCCCATTAAAATATTAAAATGTTGGTTGCTTCCTAAGATATATTGGAAAAGTACATTTGAACAATTTACTTTTACCAACAAAATACTTATTCAATCATTTGGGAGTGCATACAGTATATTGTACACAGGCAATATTGATGTCAAATCCAAATTAGCCATCACCTTGACAAGTTAAAAGTTTTTTATATGAATAACATATCTCCTGCTGATATTACCGCTTTGTCATAATAAATTCTTCCATATATGGAATTTATTCTTTAAATTTACATGCATCCCTAGGCCAAAAGCCTTTTGAACTCCAATCTATAATACAATATAGAAACAAACTACATTATTCTCATTTATCTGTGAACAGGACATTGAAAAGGAGAGGAACACAATACGACAATACTTAGCAATCGCAATATGAATTCCCTTTGCAAGTGTAGAAAATAATAAGCTTGTTACAAATATTTTTTCTATAAAGCTGCTTCCATAATTGACATTATGACATTAAATTACTTAACTTTTAGTTATTAAAATGGTTTAGAAATGTGTTTACAGCTTACAAATACTTTCACGAGTTCTGAAAAACTACAGTATAAGGCAGAATTTGCAAAGGTCAGCATTAGTTCACAGCTCTACCTTGGAGCAGTTCACTAAGGCTGGAAGACATTCTCAAACAGTCCGATTAAATTTACTCCACTTTTTATAATTCCCCAAGACAATTCAGACTACAGACTGCACAACAAAGATTTAAAGAGTATAAATATGCAAAACCATAGCACTTCTGACAGAAAATCACAGCAGGAACAGACAATAAAACGCAAACAGGAACATTAAGAACAGATTATTCACAGACTGGGCTGCCTTCATGCCTGCAAGTCCAAACCCCTATTGCTAGGGAACTGCAGCTATTAAACCCATCCACTCATTTTCTAAATCCTTTATCCAATACAGGGGTAGACCTGTATAGGGCACAGGGGCACGCACAAACATTCCCACCAGGAGCAGTTTTCATTGCATTATTTTTATCCATTTAACCTTTTCTTTGACAAAACACTGTTCCATATTGCTAAGTTAGAAAATAATAGGTTTATGATCACCAGTAAAGATGCTTGTATTTGGAACATCCTCAAAATGTGACAAAGTGAGCAGCTACTGGACTCTCTATGTATGTCTAGGTATTTCCAGTCGAGATCAGAGGGCTCAGGCAAATCAGGAACACAAAAGCTCCGGATAGCAATAAACCTTTGGGGGGGAAAAAAATGTTATACAAAATTAATTAATAAATTAAAGCATACATACAAAAATACAAATAGATTCAGGTTTTAATTCATATTAACTGGACATTTGTATTAGCATTTTTCCAATGCAAAAATAAGGACTCTTGTTTGTTAATAAGACACGGAATCTCCAATCTAGAAGACGTGGAGTTATCCTCATACACAGAAATCCCACAGCTCATATACAGTAATTGGTTTGTAATAGTCAATGATCTTGACAACAGAGTGATTGTATACTTTGGATGTTAGAAAGATTTTAAAGGTGCACTTCTGCTTATTCACAAATCAACAAGTAAAAATCTCATGGTTTCTGCAAAAATGCCCTATTATTTCACAGAAAAAGACACGTCTCCTTTTACTTGACCACAGATTCCTTAGTTTCCTCCTCCGCCTCTTCTTTGGACTGTGTAAAGATTCAGAAGGTTCAGAGAAGATGAAGATGTCCTTGTCTGGACAAAATACCACAGGTACTGTAGCTGTGGGGAGTGAGCTGCTGCCCTCAGTCACCTTAACAGTTGCTGGACGACAGCTGGTCAGGTGACAGTTTGACAGCAGGAAGTCTGGGGAAGTCTGCTGTCTGAGGGACAGATGGCAAATTCTGTGTCTGCAGCTTTGCAACAGGGAGAAAGAAGCGATTGTCTAGGGGGAAATTTAAGAGTTTCAGAGTAACTTATTTTAAAAGGGGTTTTGCGAATGTCTTGGAGAGACTTTTTTGTTTTGAAGCCCAAAAGCACCTTATCTGGATGGTTAATGTTAGTTGGGGATTTGGAAGAAGTCAGCTAGCAGCTCAAAAATGAGCTTAGACTTCCGTTTTATTGTTTTGGAGAATGTTCATTTGCCCAGCATTGTACAGTACATAAAAAGAGCAGTGGACTGCACCTTATGGCAGCATTTGTGTGTCAGTTTTCCTAGGCCCATCTAGTTTTAAAGATCCCATTATGACACCCTCAACCCCAGGGGATCACAACTGGTAAATAAAAATCAAACAGAATACCACTACAGTATGCGGATGTCAATTGGGCTGTTGTCTGGTTTGTGTTATAATTTGTTTCGACATTCCTGCAACTTATGAATTGCAGGAATGTTTAAAACACTTGCATGGACAGAGGTATGACTGCATAACCTCATGTTTTATGTGGATAGAGAAACTTTTAATTTAAAAAATAACTACTGCTTCAGACGTTTATTATTGAAGAACAGTTAAATTAAAAAAAACTGTCTGTTTTACTACATCTGTCTTAGTTTGGCTTCACCTTGATATTTTGGAATCCAGACTTTTGTTTTTACATGTTTTTGCATTTGACAATATTGCCTGGTCACATTAAAATTTCATGACAATCTAGATCTATTTTCACAAAGCTCTTTTTATGTCTTCTCAAAGTGCACCGTGCACCACAGATGAATCTGGGCTGCCGCATTCAATCTTATAAGCAGGAAGACAATTTAAATATTTTCCTACCTGTAATTATACTGAAATACTGTAGCTTCTGGTATATGGCACGAGGCAGGGAAAAACATGCAACCATCACCCATATAACAACAATGCTGAGTACACCCTGAGTTTAGTGGATTCAGGATAACCTGAAGATTATGCAAATCAATTTCTGATTTATTCACCAACATTTAAGTTTCTAGAAAATGTGGTAAAACCCAAAAGGACAAATAAAACACAGTTGATCTCAATCAGTATTTTCTTTCTATTAAAATCCAGGTGAATGGATGTTATACAATAACTTTACTTCATTTAATATAATGCCCCAACAGCATTACTCTTTTCAACCCCATACAACTTGCTGATGATTAAAAGCTTATGCTGTTGAAAACCATGAACAAAACACACACAAAATCCTTCCTAATGTACAATACCATTTTATGTATTGTTTGTTGCAATACATGTAATGTTTGTTGTAGTAGTCTTCATGCATCTTGCTGTTTGAAATGAGAATTTAAATATTTAGAAGCCAGATAGCTGAAGTGGTGTGGCAGAAAGAAATGGAGACTTAATCTCCCTATCAATTTTCAAAAACAGTATTAAAAACCTTTAACCTTAAACCTTTCAAGCCTATTTTCAATCATAACTGGTGATACTGTATGACTAATTTACAATATGACATTACTCCAAGACGGATATGAAACTGCCACCACTGCCAGACTTAATACAGCGCAGCCCCAGCACAGAGTTTAAGAGCACTTGCTGTTTAAATTGCTGTATTACAAATGTTATATACTATTGTACATAATGCACTGAGTGTTTACAGAACACAGCCTTTAACTTTGTCTCTTCATTAACAAAGGGATGTCACCTTCAGTGTTTCAATAATAAAAGATAATTACTACTGTATTCATTTTCATTTAATTTTGCATTTAATTAGTAGAGCAGCATTGAAAATTAATTGTTTTTCCTCAAACATTCTTCACCCTTTGTCACAAGCTTCTGAGTCAACACAGCAAGATACACAATATCAAGCTACCACACATTGTTGTGTTTATGTTTAGTCCCTTATGTGCATCGCGTTATGCCAGATATACATCTCTAATCAAATTCTGTGAGTGCATATGCCTACTGCAAGATCAAACTGCTTGTTTGGAAAGCAAGACTAAAATGAAAACTAAAGCAAGACCAAAAATGAGTCTTAAGCACAGCTATTTCTTCTCAGAATAGTTTTTACAGAGATGTATCAGTCTAATACAAGCCTGAATCCCCAGCTTATTTCCTTGGGGATCAATTTAGTGTAATTAAGGCCATAATAAATCCTTTAGTAAAACCCACAGGATTTACTAATCACTAAGCTGCAAAAACACTACTGCTACAGGCATGGTTTGTAATCCCACTGTTACATCCATACTGTCACATTGGTGTGTTTCAGTGCAGGTTTTAAACCCAATTTCTTCTTTGCCCAGTATGTGGATGACATGTTACAATAAGGTATCCATTGCTTTTATTTTTTGCTTAAATTTAGGAGACCACTTGGAGAATGATGAGTATCATGAAAATTCCCCAATACCCATTAATGATCCAGGGCAATAACAGTGAGAGTGAGGGTAGAGATGTGAAAAGATAGCAGTACTGCACAAACCGGCTGATGTGGCACATACTGTAGCTCTCCCAAACACCCAGGTGCTGTACACAAAGCGAGCCTAAAAAGAAACATAAGATGTATTTTAAGATGCAATAACACAATGTTAAGAAAATGGCTGGACTGTGTTATACAAGTCTGGTCTTGATGATCCTTTATGAAATGTTAAATTCACAGCAGTATAACCTTCAAACTAGGCACATCATAAAGCATTTAATGTACCCCACCTCCTCTCTCACTAAATAAAGGCTTGCAAGGAAAGGTTACCACATACTGTAGCATGTAAATCCTGGTTTCTTTGATGTGTGAAGTTGTACACTTTGAGGTAGAAATGAATGTCATTTGGTGTGCAGCATTTTTTGAGATAGCAATAAAATACTCCTCACCTCTAACTTACACTCATATTTTAATCAAGAAACTAGTTTTTTTTTTAATCAAGAAACTTCCCTTCTGGCCCATATTGTTCTCTCTGCAATGATATGTTAATTGTATTGTATGCTTTAATTAACATGAGCTGGATACTTAAGCTCCTTATAAATTGTGGTACTGTAGCTTGGCGCTTTCTGCTGGCTAGTAATACTTCAAAGAGAGCGAGACAAATGACCTTAGGAATAATTCGAATATCTAATCTCAATAAACGGAGCAAATCTGCAGGGACAAAATGATAATTGTATTAAAACCATCTCACATATCAACTACTGCGGCAGTAATAGCTCATTGAAAAAAATGCTTTATATTGAACTAAACCTTCAATTCCATTTTTATTTTTCATATTAGTAATTTTAGGTGCATGTTTAACAATGGAGATGTTTTGTGTATTCCATAATTTAGTGGTCTGTTTATAAACTACCAACCAATTTTCAGAATGCTAGCATTAGGCCTTTTAAAGAGATGTTCTTAAAATTTAAAGAGCAACTTTTTTTTAAGAACAAAGACTGTTGCCCTTTGATGGAGGATTTCGACCATGAATACAAATTTGCCAGACCAAATGAGGATTATCTTGTGCCTGCTCCTCATAACTAATTAGTCAAATGGGGAGGCAGAGAGAAGAGCTGTGTTAATGGTTTTGACCTTGGAAAGCAAGGGTATGATAGGAAAAAAAAACATTTTAAGCAACTGGCTCAAAGTGAATAGAAGTGGTTAGTTTAAAGAACGTGTACTTATATCAATCCCACCACACCACATTTGCATCGAATATTTACAATATTTTGATACTGAAATTTAGTGTTTTTTCTATGAAATTTTGTTTTCCCATCATTGTTCTTGAAAATGCTTCTTTCAATAGCTACATATCACATACTGTATACATATTGTGTCTATTTGTAAACCACATTAGAAAACTTAGAATAGTATCTCAAATACTTATGTACAAAGTAAACATTTAACTTTATTTTCCCCAAGGGCAATAGAGCCTATGTTCTAGTTTGTATTATTTCAATCACTGCAATATAAATATATTTTTGCTAGAAGTTATATCATTATAATGGTCTTTACATGTATTATAAAAATAAACCTTGATGCAAAAATACTTACATGGATGTAACCCAACTCTAAAATTACTTTTCAATCATACTCCCTTCCCTAATCAAGATCAGGGAAAAATAACAATATTCATTATACATTACTGTTACTATACTTGGTATATCTAACTTACCAAGTCAAAATTGTGAAGATGAGGGTTCACTGGTTTTCCATAGTATCCTTCACCCTTACAGCCAGCGCAGGAATGATTTTATTCACAGCAAGAAAACATTCTTTGCTTTTAAGAAGTTACTAAGACTGTTTACTAAACTGGTTTGCCAACAAGGTCTGCATAAATTTAAAAAAATACTTGTCTCCTTGTCCAACTAATTTTTTAGTGCAGAAGGTTCCACATAGAAATTACAAAGATGTCTTTCTGGAATTACAGTGTTTTGTACCTAGGTCTCAATCTCTTGATCATGCCTCAATTTCTTGTAAAAGTCAAATATTTATACTGCCAGTCAATTCTAATAATATCGTTATTGTTATTGCACACACTAGAGGACTGCAGGTAGAGTGTAGTAGTAGTTCTCATTTATGTGCTCTTAATTTGCATGTCTTTTTGTTTAACACACCCCAATAATATATATCACTTCTTAATTTAGAACAAACTCACTTTGTGACTTGACAGAACGTAGCATATAATAAATGATGCACCTACCCAGTTGCAGTTGAGGTATCTATGCGCACATGCATTTTCCAAAATGTTCATTAACCACTTAGAACAAATTTCGCTTGATATTTACATGGAATTATTACCAACAGTTTAAAAACTACTTTCAGCACAAGTTCAAGCATATTATGAATAAATGAGTTTTTTGGGGGAGTTCAAACCTCATGAGGGAGCACACCCCTTTATTTACAGTACATGCATTCTTATGGTAAATTTAAGCAGCATTTCTTAGGACCACATCTTCTGTGTAAATTGATAACTACATGCATCGCTAAATTTGTATTAAAATTCCAGGCAAATCAGTTTGAATACAAAGTGAGAAAGAAAAAATTGAAAAAAGGTTCTTGATAAAACATTGCTTTCATTGAACACAACTCTAGCAAGTTAAGGCATCACTTGACTTGATGTTTAATTTAATGAAATCAGTGTTTTCAAAATATTATGGTTAATTTGAACACGTTTAGCGTAGCATCATTTTAAAACCAAGCCACACTTTTCATTTTTATCTCAGTGCTGATAAACGTATCAAACATAAGACAATTGCTTATCTAATCTCTACTCAAGTTCCAGTAGGCATAAGCCTACTCAGCAAAAAATAGGATTAGTTTGTGTTTTTTATAATATTGGCAGTATTATACAGTATAAAACTAACAAACATTAGAAAGAAGAATGGAAATGAAAGAAAGACAGGCTCTGTCAAAACAAAAATAACAGAGAAATCACCTTCATGTTTTACACTACCTTTGAAGTTTTCCGATGCAATCAACCTACAGTACACAGCTCTCATCAGATGGCAGAGCATTAGAGGTTACAAAAATAAACAGTCTCAGTTCTAGAAAGCAAATGAATGTTTTTCACATTGTGCATTAAAGTGTCAAGCTTCTTTCTCCAGTCTTAAAAAAAATATATAAAAAAGTGTCTAAGTGACTCAAGCAAAGTTGATCTCTCAAAACTAAGACTGAGCTCAGTAACCTAGACCAGTCACTCCTAACCCTAGTCTTGACAGACCAAGCTGTGGCATAAAATTGATCGAGTACTGCTACTCTACTCTTATTTGCAAATAAGAGACATTCACAAGAACTGTCCGAAAAGCAGTGAAATGCCTATTTGCAGTGCAAAAAAGACAAGCCAATACGAACTCAGTTTTAGGTAACAGGTACATTTGAGAGCACAAATCTCTGCATGCTCACTTTTCCAGATCTTACAGTGATCTGACTCAGCCAATCAGTACATTCCACTTAAACTGCACTCTCTATATAGTCCATAGATTCTTTTGGGTAAAAATATTCCAAATAATATTGATAAAAAGCAGATGTGCACATGTGAAAACACAAGAAGCGAATTTTTTATTAAATCGTAAAACACATTCACACAGCATTCTGTAACAAGTTCATAAGTCTCTGGTGGGCAGTGGATGTTTATCGTACACCTGCACTTTGCCAAGAATTACAATTGATGCAAAGGTCTGAAAGAAATAAACAGATGCAATGTTGAGTGTTATACTTTTGCTAAAATACATGTACTCTAAATCAGGCACACGAATGGCAAAGCTGAAAAATGTTACAAATGGATATAAACACCAGGCACTAGAGAGCAAAAATACGTGTTGCCTGCAGGACTCTCTTTATATTTCTGTTTTTCCAAACAGCTTCACTAAGTTAGATCACTATCAATATGTTGTTACTGCCAGGAGAAAATGTATCAATACCGTCATGTGAACAAATCAGCTGGTCTATTTAGCTATGTTGGCTGCATATGCTTCATGTGAAAGGAAAGGTAAATGAATATATTCTGATTTATACACAATAAGGACTGAACAAAAATATACTGACTAATGAGCATCTACTAATAAGAGTGCGGCAATTCTGAATTAACTGACTCAGACAGGTGCTATAAACATCTGTCGCTATGTTTATTTCTCTACGACAATCTGTTTAAACTTGGCTTAGGCTAATTAGTCCTATTAGGCTTTTATATAATTTATGGTAACTAATCTTTGAATTGCAAAAGTTTGATTTTTGATTTTGTTCATCTCTCTGGGATGTCTTATGAAAGATGATGTGCAAGAAAAAAATGTACTGTATTATTGCATTTTGTAATTGTCTCATTAAGCCTTTTAATACTGCATGCCTCGATTAATAATATTACATGTCAGTACAAATTAAAGAGAATTAGAAGTCACATTGAAGAAAAAACTTCATAATGGTATTATGACTAGAAATATAATTAATTTTCTCCACAAAAATTAAATCTGACTTACAGTATTAGCTGACAAAGAGGACTCTTGATCATACTGTACTTTGTTATTATGAGCATTCCTTAGGTTCAGAAACGACACTAGAGGATTTGCATATAGTAAAACAGGGAATTCAATAGTCCCTTTTAAAATTATTTTATTAATATATACTACAAGATTCTTGTACAGTGTGTAATGTATTTGAAGTAGAGGTCATCTTACCTAATACTCTGAAGGAAAGAAAGATAATTCTATGACCTCATTCAAATAAGTATTTTTTACAAAAACAAAATTAAATACTGTATATATTTTATATAGTTACAATATGTAAAAAATAGGGCAACATAGTAGCATAGTGGTTAGCTTTGCTGCCTCTCAGTCTTAGGGCCCTGGGATTGATTCCTAGGGTGCCATCTATGTGGGCATCTATGTAGGAAATTGTGTGCGTTTCCTACCATATTCCAAAGACATTCAGGTACACTACGTTAATTACCTCATGAAAAAAGTGGCCCTGCTGTGGGTATGTACTGTATGCGTATGTTTATGTCTGTAAGCGCCCTTTGATGTGTGCCCGTTGCTTGCTGGGATAGGCTCTGGCTCCTAATGACTCTGTATTGGATAAAGCTGTTAGCAAATGGATGGCTCGATATAAATAATAAGTTACCATAATGTTGATGTATTACAAAAGTACATGCTGTAGTACACTGACAACAGTATCTGGGAGTGGCTGCTGACAAACAGTGAAGTGTAGTATAGATGCAGGACATACTGTATATACTGTACCCTTTAGTTGGGATCAGATTATCCTATTTGTAACACTCTACAACATGATCTACAAGTGTTACCCTTTTTTAATATTTAGTACCAGAGCTGACCTTTCAAGATTTAACTTTTTAGAAAATAATTACTTTCTATTTGTTTATGAATGGATCTTTGAAATCCTTCCTCATTACGATGCTATGCTGTAGGTGTACCCAGACATTCCATTAGCCTCCTGAAATGGCTAAGTGATCATACTGTAAATACCTGTCAACTGTGATGTTATTTTGTTTTTTTAAGTTTAATCAGAAAATTAACTGCTTGATTTACTTCTCATTAAACAAGCCACTAAATCAAATGGCACTAACTACACTGCTCATTTACACAGCTGTGATAGGAGTAGGTTGCCTCAATCCTGAAGTGATTTTTCAGAAATTGAGTAAGAAAGTGTTGAGTGGCTGGATAAACAGTGCCCCTCTCTGTTGGAAGGTGACTAAAGCAGCTCTGTCAGGTCTAAAGTCTATGAATCTTTGTGAAACCATAATTCAGCTCCAACCTATCCAACTACTTATTGTATATAGTTATTCACATTTCTTTATTCTGCATTCTGGCAAGCTAAATGAGGCATACATTTCAATTTGCCATGTCTGCAACTAAGCAGGAAGATTTAAACTGTGATTATCACTGTTGACCGAGTTGTTGCAATTTCCTAGTGTCAATATGTAAAAGTCATGTTTACTGTATATGCTGAGTGAAGTTCAGCTGCATTATAATGTACTGTAAGTTATCAGCACACAGAGAGGGGGGTATTCAAACAAGTTAATGTAAGGCAAATAAAAGCATCATTTTTCATTTTTGAGTGGGAGTAAACTGAACTTCTGTCTGAAGAATCAAACTCATTTATTCCCAGCCTTTGATCCTGAAGGATCTTAAAATACTTTGCACTTTAGATGAAGAAAACTTTGGCAGATGGTTAACATAAATGGAGCAACTGTTGTCTCCTTAAATGAGGTTAAGTCAAGTTTTATCATGTTTGTTGGTCAGCATTCCTTCTTCAGTCATCATTATTTCCTTTGCAGCAAAACTCAGTCCTTTTCATATATATAGTTACATTTCCACCTCCTTGCCACCAGAGGGCACCTCAAGCACTGGTTGCTGGCCCAGCTGCACAGAGGAGGTGCAGACCATGCAGATAGCTGCATTAAGTCTTAGCCAATCACAGACTGACCAGTGAATCTAGGACTCCACACCTCCCTTCTTCAGCTCCATATATCCAGTGCACTCATTCAATTCAATGTTTAGTTTTGTAGCCTCTGGTTTGAGCTCTGGACTCTTACTTATCTGTTTTTCCTGATTCAAGTGTCCTATTTCTTGCCTTGTTCCAGCTCTTTCTTTTTTTTCTGCTGGTTCCTGTGTTTCCATTCCTCTGCTTTTTGTGATGTTTTTTTTCTGATTGCCTTCCTGGTGTCTGAATTTGGCTTGCTCATCATGGACTTTGTCTGTGCATTTACTCTTTTGGCATTACTTCTAGTTGTTACTGTAGTCTGTTGGTACCTGCACAGTGCCCACTTTCCTGATCATTTGGCTGTTTAAGCAGCCCTTGCAGTATATTGTAGGCTTCAAATGTGTTCTCTATGTAAGGATGTCATTTTAAACCCAAAGTGAGAGTGCAGGAGGTACAGTATAGGTGGTACCAACATCACCAGAGAAAGTCTGAAGATACACAGTATATTTTTTTGACCCAAACATAAGAAACCATCATTCCTGGGCAACAAAACATTAGCCTAAGAAGGTCAAAGGTCAGGTAAGAAATGTATATCATTTGCATAGAACCTGCATTTTGTGGCTATTGAGATATGGTAGCTTCAATGCTTTGTAAGGTTTGGAGGTAGTTTTCTGGGTAGTAATGTCTGCAAGTGAAGCTTGGAGGCTTAAAACCAGGAAAAATGCCTCCACAGTAATTGCAATTAATTCAAATAAAGATTATCCATATTCCTGTGTCCTGAGAGCTATCATCCTAATTACCAAACATATGCCTGTAATCTTTCAATAAGCCTCTAAAAATGCATGACTGTCTGTATCTCCTGAGACTTCCAATAGGTTTACCTGCTAATATACAGTATGTTTTTAGCAGAAAATCAATAGCATGCTTAAAGAATGTACCTGTTCTTTTCCATTGCTGTTTACAATTCACTTTGATTCTAATAGTATGTAGAGTTATAACTTTACTATTTTTCTATATTGACAATATGCTATATGATTAATGCTACAGGAATAACAGTATATTGATTGTTTCATAGTAATAATTCCTTTTCCTTATGGTTAGCATAGCCTAAAAACAAAATCAGACATCAATAGACTGATGCAGTATATCAAATCACAGACAGGTAAATGTAATTTTTTCTATGATTTTATTTGACAGAAGTCTTAAACTTCTATCACTGAAAAAATTCTAATATTTAGATGCAAAATATTTACAACTGCATTCTAAAGCCCCAAAATCTAGAATCTTACTCACTAATTATCTGATGCTGCTTTTACTGACTACACACATGGGGGCAGCAAAATGTAAACGATGGGAATTTGTGTAGCTAAAGCAGGGAATCAAAACATACAAGTCAATGGGAGAGGGTGATGAAGTTTGGAAATGAAAGAGCTTTCTAGAAGAACACATGTACTGTAGTCAATTCAAGTTCGTTTTAACAAAAAATGCTTTTTGTGTCTCACAAAAGTACGATATTCAGACCCTTGCACAATTTTCACATTTGGTTGTTTTAAAGCTTGCAGTCATGACAGTTTGAAGCAGCAATTATCATTTGCTATACACATACACACAACCTTACCCCACAGCTTCAAAGCACAAGGTAAAAATATAATTGTTGTAAAACAAAAACAGAACAAACCTGTGCTATAGCAAACCTAAATTAATGTAGGTGCAGAAAATCAACTTAATGAGTCACAATTCATTGAGAGGCTTCCGTCTGTGTTCAGAAATCATGGCTTGGATGGTTTCAAAATACATACCATACTGTACATCAGTCACAGTAAGGTCTCCAGAGAGATGTTGCATATGACCATGAAAACCAAGGAGGTTTCAAAACTCAAGGATAAATTATAGACAGTTACAAATCAGGAAAAGATTACAAGATTTTTGAAAGACTGTATATCCCCTTTCTGTTGGGTGAATTTGATCACTATGAAGTGAAAGAGGTTTTGTACCACTATGATGTAATGTAAATCAGGGTGGCTCTCCTAAACACAGGTGGCCTGGAGAAAATTGCATAGGGATGCAATACCAATTTCCAAAAAGCTACATAGACAAGTCATAGTCATTCCACAAATACATCCTGCAAGGTAAAATGACACACCCATTTCAAGCCTTACATGGAGTTTGCAACAAAGCCTTTAGAGTAATAAATAATTCATAATCCTTATACCCATCTAGCTCTTTCCAGGACTCTCCACTTAAAGTATTTTTACAGGTACAGGACTCCCCTCTATGTCCACCAGTGTCCAGCACCCACCAGGATGATGCAACACCCCTCCACCACCATGTTTGATACTGTATGAGGTTCTTGTGGTAATATGCAGTGTTTGTTTTTTCCCCAACAAATGTCATTCTACATTATGGCCAAACAACTCCACTTTGGTTTCATCCATCTAGAGGTCATTGTTCTCAATGTCTTATGATTCATTCAGCTGCTGTTTTGTAAACCTAAGCCATGCAGAAGTGTTTTTTGGAGAGACGTTTTAAGCCTTTACCTAATGGTAGAATAATGAACTATAATATTTACCATCTTGTCAGAGGCCTGTAGACCCCCAGGTGTAGCTTTTGAGTTCTTTGCAATCTCTAGGAGCACCATATGGTCTAATATTAAGATGAGTTTGCTGGGACACACACTCCTGGGTAGATTGGCAACTGTCTCAAAGTTCCCCCTTTTATAAGTTATCTTCCTCACTATGAAATTATATGACTCACCCTCCCAGACTGATGAGCAGCAATGATTCTCTCTGAAACTGCCACAGATATCTTTTTGACCTAGGCATGCTTTACTACTACAAACCTAACTACCTCCCACCCAAACACCCACAGGTTCTGATTTTATATACAGGTGGAAAACACTTCCTGATGATGAACTAATCATGTGCACTTGTTTAGCAACACCTGATTCTAATTACCTTCTTAACTGATAATGAAGCAGTAATGATGCACTTAGTTTTTTACAAGGCTTTTGAATGTTGGCTGATTTTGTTTGTTTAAAAAATAATGACAAAGTAAAATGTGTGTGTATTTGTCATTTGATTGATCTATTGTTAGGACTTGGTGTTAACTAGGTGAAGGTCAGATATACCTTTATATGTAAAACCACAGAAATTTAAGAGTGTTACTTTCTTTTTAATGCTTTTTAAATGTTAAGCCTGAATTTGTAATGCAATATTGCACATAAATAAGTATTTATGTTATTATAGTTATTAAAATTAGTACACACAATATAAAATATATTATGTGTTAAAATTCTGACAAGCTGATGGACTTGGGGAAAACATTGAAAAGAAATACCAATAAAATAAAACGCTTTAAGTGGACTGTTCAGGTATGATTGATCTAGAAACCAAAATGGCACATTTTATTTTATTTTGACATGAACTTTGTAGAAAAATAAAGCAGTCTGATGGGTATTATGCACTCATTGACTGACTTGTACTAATTTGTTTACATCACAAAACATAACCCACAACCCAAATCATTGTTTAGAAATAATTACTCAAAAAAGCTGCAATTAAGTACAAACAATTTTAATTAGAATTTGAATGATCTCTACAACTAGAAACCTTACTCTTTTCATGTACTAGGATAAAAGGTTTTCAAGAAGCAGCCAGTTACTCTGTAATACCCTGTAGTAACTCAAACGTCAGATGTAGACAGCAGACAAAGGTGGAATGAGCTTCTTTTCAAAATGAAAACGAATATAGTCAGAAAAATCCATAATTTTCAGCATCTTGCTAGTAATGAAGTCATTTGATAATTAAAGGATGACCTTTAATGAATTTAATTAGACTAACATTGAAAATCATGCAGTACTTGATTTTACAGATGGAATCGTGATGACTCAGACACCTTAGGATGGTATTGACTGCTTGTTTCAGAGGGAACATGCAAATTATTATTTTTTCTATTGTGTCTGGTCGATTATTTACCGGCTTCAAATACTTGCAAAAGGCATCTGTTTTTAAAAGCATGTTTGTGAGAGAAACGTGATGTGCAAGATAATAATTGTGTGACTCTATTTGTGGATAACTTTTACTTTTGTTTTGTGTGACCATTTGATCTGGATTCAATTACATCTGCATGCAATTACATGAAAATGTGATGAATAACATTAAGCAGCAAGAATATGCAGTATCTAGATAGTAATAATTATTATCAATATCATAATATCATACATTAAACACTTTGGTTTTCAAAATATCACTTCAGACACCACAGTGTGAAGTACTGTACTTAAAAAGATGGTATTAAAATTGATTAACACTTTTTATATACCAGAAAATACATCAAGAAGGTTTCATAAACTCTGAAGACAGACATTTCACATCAATATTACAATTAGATTTTACAGTAATTTGCAACTCATAGTCTTCCTATAGAGCATGAACTGTTGCAAATTAATTTTCTCCAAAGAGCTCAATATTTTAGATATACTGTATATACTAATACAGCAAATATTCATTAGTATACAGTTGTTATTAGTAATATATTTCAATAAGATACACATTATTTATAGAAAACTTTATTTGTAGAAATAAACAATATATGTGTTGTCATGTATTGTCAACATGACAGCCTTTGTTGTTAAAAGAAATTACGTCACTAGATAAAGGGTGTTTCCTTTAAGGCCAATATACCAGAGATTTCATCACGTCTATCATCTCATTATACAGTACATACTATATTAACACTAAGGGCTTCAATTAGGTTGCACGAAGTGTGTTTAATCTGTAATACTGTACATGTATGTGTCTTGAAAAACACGAATACAGATATATTATGATGATCTCTTGCCTTTATATTTTGCTTTCAATATAACTCATAACTACAAATAATTCATTGTAAATCGCAATCTTGTGTTTTTAAAATGTAAACGTTTGCCATCCGGTGAGATTATTTCATTTAATTTGAAATCGCCAATTACTATTATTATAATGCAACTGATTAGCATTTATGAAATGGAAATGACCAATTACATTGTTACATCTTACGTTTATAGCGATGGCCCCTGTGTCCACATAGAGAATAAGGGTGTACAAACAGACTGCTCTCACTCTCGTTCCCTTCCAGTCATTCACCTTTAGCTATCATTCTGCAATAACAGGTTCAGAGACAAGTGGCCCCTGCCTCTTGGGCTTATGACATAAACCAGGCTCAAATTTGTGACGTCTTTTTTTCCAGTGGAATCACCTGGGATATGTAAGATTATGCATTTTGTGCATTAGTTATTAGAATTACATTTGTACATCACATGTATAAGGGAGGGCAGTGGCTGCTCAGGCACTCAGTTCACTATGAGAAAAATTAGATCAGTTAATTCTCATATATTATCTTCTGCACTTTTCTTTTTCGTGCCTGTGTTCCATGCACACATAAGCCAAGACTAAAATGAATATTTGACTGTTTAAACTCTAGGTCACAGCTACAATCGGCTCCACAATGGAAATGTCTGTTCTTCCCGAGTGCATTTTGGAGGTGGACTTTGTGCTTGGATTGATGAGTTTGCTGCTTCTGCAGTTTCCACGTTCAACCCATGCATTCCTAAAGGGGGGTGAAATTGAGGGCATGACATGGGTGTTTGTAGGTTGCTGCCTTCTGCAGATGCATAACAAAGATTTCAGTTCAGAGCGAAAGCTTTCATTCAACCAGCAGTATATGAAGGGATTGTAGCAGGTGCTGCTCATAGCAAACCAGTGGAATGCAAAGTATAGTGCATTGTTGGTAATGATGGCTTTGCTAGAGACCAGGACTACATAGCAGTTCAGTGGAAACCAGCAAACTGCAAAGACAACCACCACAAGCATAAGCATCTTCAGGGTCATCTTCTTCTTGCGGCGATGAGCGAAATACTGTTCCATTGTAACATCACCAATGGCATTCCTCATCCAGAGCTTCTTTGCTACAATAATGTAAGCCACTGAGATGATACACAAGGGTAGGACATAGAGTAAGACAAAAGTGGCCAAATCCAAATACTTCCAAAAGAGGTCAGCAGGCTGAGGAAAGCTATGAAGGCACACCATCCGGACCTTTTTATAACTTCAATACAAAGAAAAAAGAAATATATTTTTTTATTCATCAACAGTTATATGACATTACATAGATTACAGTGTTTTTTAAAGGAAGAAAACATAAACAGCTCTCATTTTCCATAAAAACAAATCTACTGATTTGCTCTTGCAAACATTCTGAGATTATTACTGAGACTTTTATGATTGTGGCAACAATGAAAAAAAATGTAACTGTTAAAGACAGTACACTGGCTATAGTATGGCTTTAAAACTCTCTTTTTGATTAATAGATCAATACAATAATAAACTCTTAGTTTATTGTTTGGGAGATCAGGCCATGTAATATTAGAAAATGTATTTTTATCTCACCCAAATTCAAAGCGGAAAAGATTCTGATAGATGGCATGGGGCAAAGAGAAACAGGTTGCCATCACCCAGATCACAGCAATACAGATCACTCCTCTCACTGTTGACATGCGGGGCTTAAGAGGATGCATGATCACCTAAAAAAACATGACATACACGCATCTCTATATATTTATTCCAATCTCTTTAAATAAAAACACATGCATTGTGCACAATATTCCACCTTATAATATGTTAATAATGAATATACAGGATGCAGGTCTTAGCAAACTTTTAAAAAATCTTCTTCAAAACACTATTTTACATTTATAATTAGTGTGATAGCAAATGAAATAAACATATTACTGTATGAAGCTTTAAACTTAGTACTGCATCTATAACATATAGTCACATTAACCTAACCATGCTATACTTTGTACTACACAATAATACACATGAGGTATTAACATCAAATCCTTTACATTTTGAACATCAAATTAATTAATATTGCAGATGGCTAGCTAGGATGTCCTTGAAAAAATCTCTAATAAACATTTCTTTACGAAAATCTATATTTTGAAAAATGTATACTGAATAAATATTTTGTTTTTAAGATGGGATCAGAAGTTTTTACAAGACAAGAGAGTGTTTCATTTGCACTTCTAATACTGAGCAAAAGGTACAGTATTTTTGCACATACCTGGTGCCGGTCAAGAGCAATCGCAGTAAGGGTTAACACTGAGACATGAACTGAGCAGTATTGTGCGAAACGACTGACATGGCACATCGCTTTCCCGAATACCCAAGAGCTGTTAACAAACCTCACCTGAGAAAAAACAAAAATCCGCACTATAAACATATTTAACTAAAATCATTATGTCAGAATCAACAGTGAACATGCCACTGCTTCTTTAAGCAATGTATCTTTTCATAAGCAGAATATGCAGAATGATTTCTGTAGCAACATCTGCTGGTATTCAAATAATCCGGACTACAGTGTTTTGAATAACTGTACAATGTAGGGTTTTTCAGATGAAACCCAAACAAGGTGGACCAATTGGTTTCAAAGCTTTTTACTATCTGAGGTGTTAAAAAGATATCGCACTGAGAAGAAATTACCAAAATGTTAATTTCTGTGTAAAATAGAAAAACTGAATTTGTCAGACAGGCTAATATCCTTTCATAAGAGCTCTTTCTTTATACTGTATCATACGTAACTCAATAATGCAGCTATGCACGTTTTAACTTCCATCAAATAAATCGGAATACAGTACATTATTAATGATTATTAATTTAAATTAGACCTTGTAATGGTTCTTGCTGTGCAAACCAGGGATTCAGTAACAAGGCAGTTTTGGTTGCCCAGAATGTTACAAACTTACATTATTCTTATTAAGGTTCTATTTTACAAAATATGAAAGGATAGAGCCACTTTTTATAAAAAAAAAGACCCACTTAAAAAAATAATTAAATACCACACCGCATCTGTATGTATCTTTCTAACAAAAGCCAAACTAATCTACATTACATTACGATCATTAATCAGCGCATCAATGAGAGGCAAAGAAATCAAGACAACTTACCAAGGTAAACGGTGTATTAAGCAGGGTAATCATTATGTCAGCAATAGCCAAGTTGGCTATGAACAAGCTGGTAGCAGAATGCATTCTCTTGTTTTTTATTACAACATGACACACCAAGATGTTTCCAAACAGAGAAATAACGATGATAACCGAATAAGCAACTATTAAAAGAGCCTTTACAGTCGGATTCTGTGATTCAGTTTCATATTTGGTTCCGTTGTCATAAATTCCTTCATCGAGGGTAAAATTCCAGTTGAAAAACCAAGAGCTGTTAGGAAACCCGTAGAAAGCTGAGAACAAGTCCGATAAATTGGTCCCATCAGACTTTTGAAATGATTTAGAAACATATGGCAAGGACAGCCACATGTACCTCGTCATTTTCGTATTTGCTATTTGTTGTTTTTATGCGTCGTGAAGGTATTGAATATGACACTGCATTTTAAGTATGATTTTCTTACGTACAAATGATTTGTTCTATAAAAGGTACTGTATATAGCGCAGTTCCTTAGACACTTTTTATTCACTATTTACAAGTTTCTTATCCACGGCAGCGAAGCTCTTACTTTTTCCCAGCCAATAGTAGAGTATATCACAAAACGCCAGCTCATTTCAGATGAAACATCTACTGTACACAAGAAGACGAATACTTGAAGCAAGTCTGCAGACGCAGTCCAAAGTATTAACAACCATCTAAATAATTCCTCGTTTGGAAGATGCCTCTGTTATATAAAGGTGCTTTGATGTGTGATGTCTCCACGAAACAACCAATAAAGCTTCAGCAGCTAAGCGGAGTCGTCTGTGTGTCAACTACTGGCAGTAGTACTGGACCTTCTCAAGTGCATCACCAAATACAGTATAGTCGTCTTCTGGGGAATACAAACTGTGACTGGGGGGATGTTCTCCTGCGAAGACCTCTAAGCGCAACGGACGTGAGAGAAGACAGCTAAACCCAATGTTCAAATCAAATGTACAGCTGACAGTTTGCTGAAGAAACATTAGAGAGTAAACACCGTGGTCCACGATCGGTATTTTTACAGAATTAAGTAAAATGAATCAGAAGACTGGGAATTGTAACTAATCAAATGCTCAGCTATCTAATTTGTTTCAATATTACGTTTTCTGTAGCCGCACAGTATATAATTCAATTTAAATATTTCTGAAAATTCGCTGCTTTTTTTATTTCGAGTGAAGCTCAGTTGCACTGAAATTTGCAGGAATCATGATAGATTATTCTATTTAAATTTGGATCTTGGCTAGCCTCGTCCCAAGCTTTTTCATTAAAATGACCGTTTCCGATTGCTCCGTTGCTGGTTTAGAAATGTACTCGTTATAAACAATATTTCTGTTGCACTAAAGGAATATCAAGGCTAGAAGGAAGTTTAATTCAAAATAAGTATTATCTATATATTGAAGAAGCTAACACTCCCTAATGTATTTTCAGCAGGGTGCATAAATTCCTAGGCTAGGTGGTAGCATTTACCATTTCTATTGTCTGTACTTACAAGAGCAGCAACAGGACTAATAATACTGTACATTTTTAAAATGTAACCACTTCTTTGATTATATACAGTATATACATATGGGCACATTTTGTCTTGAAATCAACTTCAGAACTCTAAAATACCGTTTTCTTATACCACAAATGGTCAATAATAGTAGACAATTATTAAAAGCTCACAATAATGTACTTGTAAAAAATTCAGAGAAAACTTCAGAGATTTTGGAGGAGAGCGTTGAATAAGAGAACACAAACTTCTAGGGATTTTGCATTCCTTTGATTAAAAAAACACAAAATAATGTTTTTTTATGCATCTCTGCATACATTTTCACTAGGTTACATCCTATTTTCAGTGATATTGATATTGACTGTATCATGTGTCCTTCAGGTCACACTATTTTGAAAGTGATAAATTATTACATTATGAATATACTGTATATACTTTCACAAAAAAAGCAATACCTACTCAGATATACACTACAGTTCTTACTTAACAATTAGCTTTTACAGTTTTATTTCCATATGTGTTAATTATACATTTCTTTTTAATGGTTTTTAAGTGTACTTATCAAAACTCGTCATTTATACAGTATATTCACAAAGTCAATATCTGTTTGTTGCTGGTTGCAGCCGTTGCATTATTGTAAATATGGTATGATTTATGGGAAGCAAGATGTTGTTTGATCTGAGTTTGGCAATGGTTTTAATTTATGAGGTTTACAGTTTCCATCATCTTACTACCGCCTAGTATTAAAGCTCATGATAAGTTAGAAGGGCCACTCAAGTCTGTAGTAGATCTTCCACGGCATAAAAAAGCTGTTGTTAAGTTATGAACTTGTGCATTGTGGTGCTGGATTGCTGTCATGTCATGATAAGCCTGCAGGAATGGCAGCAGAGAAGATACTGGGACTTGATCAATGTAGTGCCATGCAGTCAGGTTGTTATGAATCTCTTCAAGTGAGTTCCCTACCAATCAGATCTTCACTCTTGGACCTCCCCATCAATCGAGTTGTTGTACACAACAATTAGGGTATTGTTCTGCACAGCTGCACCACACTCACTGACATCCATCAGGTACTGCAAACTTGACTTGTCAAGAGGACTTGGCTCCCTTGCTGACATGTCTACTGTTGCTTGACCTCAGCATTGATACAAAGGTGTTGTTTTCATTATAATAAAAAAGGAATTGGAATACCATCATGGGTGGTCATGACCGATCATTTAAACAAAATAACAACAAAACAGTTAAACTCCTAACATTATATTTCTAAAATCAAGTACAATTAGAGTTAACTTTCTTTTGACGAACTTCCATTGAATTTCAAAACTACACAACAGAAAACACATACAGTTCTGAGCTAAAGAAACTTCATGATAGACACCAGTGTTCCCTTCAATGTGGTTTTATAATTATGTGTGGAATTGACAAGAAATACTGGAAGAAAATGTAGCTGAAATGCCTCACATATCCTGTAAGGTTTTAATGGAATTATAAGAAAGTTATAAAAGAAATTCATGAGGAAGGTTCGATACCAATTTTGCACTTCCTTTCACCTGCATGTACAGTATAAGTCTTCCTGTAGTGAGATTAGTTTGTCATATTAGTTTGTCACATTTGTTGATGTGAATTCACTTTCACATTTTTAGGGGATAACATAACTGCTGAATTTCATGTATTGTTATTCGTATTAACAAGACAAAGAACAAAGGGTGTTGGAGAGCAATGTTGGAGGATGTTGCACCACTGCTAAGAAGTCTCAGAACATTATGCAATTTTTTTTCCCACAATGAAAATTGCATGATGTGTCAAAACATTTGACAACACTGCACAGAGAAAGGGCACATTTCTTTTATCTGGACTACAAGGTGAATCTTCTAGTCATTCAGGGCTTTCAATGTTTTACGAAAAAAGTTTTGAAGAAGCATGAAAGAGAACTGTATTTAACTTCTGTTTAAAACACATAAAACACACATAAAAATACAATATAAAATATAACAAAAATCTACAGTATATTTTATTGATTCCTCCTTTCTTAGCCAAGACCATTTGTAAAACATATAAGAGGATAAGGATGGTGAAAATTTGGTTAGGTTTGTTACGGATTCGGTCAGTGAAACCGAAACCAAGTAGTGAACCCACTTGCGGGAGCCGACTGAGACGAGTCGTGATCCTAATACCGTAGCCGAAGGAGAGAGCCGAGAGTCCAAGGGAAGCCAGTGATCCAAACCGAGAGGGAGTAGCCAAAGCCAAACCGTAATCCAAAACCGTAGACGAAGGGGAGAGCCGAGAATCCAAGGGAAGCCAGTGAACCAAACTAGAAGAAAGCAACCGAAGCCGAGCCGTAATCCAATAGACGTAGTAAAAGGGAAAAAAACAAAGTCGGAACCAGAACAGTACAAGGAGGTTGAAGGCGTAGCGCAACTAAGAAGCTCAAAAGGGAAACCAATACTGAGCGAGGAGGTAGGGAAAGACTAATGCTTAAATACCAGATGAGACGGTGGTGGTGAACGCGTACCGTGATAGGTGGACTGATGAACTAAGGCTACGCCTTCTTCTGCCTCTTTCGTTGCCGAGAGGCAGGGATCGTAACAAGGTTGAGCTGGCTTGCTTGATTATTTACTTATATATTTTTATGATTTCAAACAAAACACTTCAGAAGAAATAAAAATGTATTAGTATTTGCAGGGCTTGATGTGCAAAAAATGTACTTGCCAGTTGGGGATTATTTGGGGGAAAAGCTAACAGGGGTCATGGCTGTTACTTCCATATTAACTTTTGAGAGTGACAATGGAACATCTGACATAATATTGATCTAAGGCTTTTCAGAATATAAGGCAGGTCTGACAATAATAAAAAATAAATCAATAATAAGAGCTTTGCAGCATTACTGTATATGTCGAAGTAGTCTTTATGGCTATTTGTTCATACCAAATGGATCCATCAGCAGTGCTTGTTGAAAGGTTGACTCAGAAAAGTATAAAATGGCAGTGGTGAATTGAATCATGGTTGGTCATGAATAAAAATATTAAAAAAGTTCCAGAGTAATTTTACCAATTGGATACCAATTGGTATTTGTATTTCTAGATGAGCTATTGTGAGGTCCCACACAATATCATAAATAACTCTCTTAAATGTCAGATGCTATACATAAAAAATATGCTGGTTAGGCCACTAATTTGCACCTATTGTACATGCAGCTACAGTATATGTAACAACTAGATTTCTTTTATAAAATATGTGGCTTTGCCATATACAGCTTTTTTATCAATATTATGTATCTCTTAGTGTTAAAAGTTCAGAGTCTAGTACAGCAATACTAGAGTCCATCAGATATTAAGTTCACTCTATAAATACTGTACAGTATATACACATACTAAGAATACTAAGAATTTTTTTTTCTTTTAGTGTTGATCTGTGGTGAAATGTTGTCACTTTGGCATATTCTTCAAATAGAGAGTCGCGAAAATTTATATTTAAATAATGTAATGCACAAGGCTTGCAGCAGCCTGAGAAATAAAAAAGCCAGACCACGAATTTGCAGCTGACTTAACTAGATCATGTGGCCTACCCATTTTAGAAGAAGCCTGAAATGAAACAAGTCAAGGCATTATCCCAGTTATGAATTTGTTTACTTGGAAGCACAGTGCATTTGAAAATGACACCCACTAAAGAGGCAGTCATGAATCTATAAGCTTTTGGTTACATGTATTTGGCTGGATGGAAGGCAGAACTAATTCCCACAAGTCAGTAATACTACAGCATCCAGTATGTGCAAATTGGACGTTATCCTGGTAAGAAACACCACTTATTTGTGTATTTTCAAAAAGAAAAAAAATATGTTGCACATTGGAATGATCAAGAGACCTGCAGTACCGCCACAAGTTCTTGAATGCATTCTGCGTGGAACAGACCATGGGATAACATGACAAAAGTTGGCTTCTGTTCTGTAGCACTTGAAACCCAGTGCTTTTTCAGGACAGAGAAATATACTGTATAATGCCAGTACTATAAATGAACTGTAGTCATTTGGCAGTCCTTCTAATACAATAAAATTAATTAAATTTAAATTTAATTAAATTTTAAAAAATCAGTTCAGTTGTGTATGCATTTGATTTGTATGTAAGTTTATATTATGTAATTATGAAGAAAGGTCATATGAATCAAAACAGTGATCAGTGTTGCAGAAGTGGGTTTGTTAGCATCAATGTGTACTGATGATGGTAATCCAGTGCCAATGGCAATAATGAATGCAGGGAGATGACTAAGATATTACAGAAACAGTGTAAATGACGCTTTCCTGAAAAAAGTCTATTTTTCTGAGAAGAACAGTTATAGCAAGGACAAACACTAAGATACTTGCGCATGAAACACAAACACCCAACAGAAAGAAGGGCATGTTCAGACCTCAGAATTGACTTAAAATGGAGAAGCATTTGCATAGAACATTTAATGTCTTTCACTGAATTTTTCTTTCTGCTGTGACATAAACAACCTCAGAATTATTTGAATGCAGGACCAGATTTTATATTGTTGGATTTTCTTTTTCAGCCAATCTAAAAGAAAACAATTTCTTGTATCATTGTGATCATGAATGTTTTACCATGGGAACAAATAAGCTTGATTAAAAGAGGTGACTCACAAAGGTTATTGCAACTGATTTTATAAAAGGTTGAAATATTTAACACTGTATGTAATTATAATACCTGCAATAATGTGAGATATACATTACTGCACATTAGTAGCAGGGTACTCCCCTAAATGTTATCTGGGGGTAATATCAATGTCTTGTTGGACTATACAGACAATAATAACAAGATATATACAGTACAGGCTCAGAAAGAGGTTTGTTTCACACTTTGATCGCTTGTCCTGTTCTTTGATGTGTTACTACTTCTTGTCCTGTTTGTCCTGTTTTACAATATGTTTGTGAGTGTTTGTCCTCTCCATTGACATGCAACATAAGCTGGTTTCACACTTCAATGTTCACACTTTGACCTGTTCTATGATATGTGATATTGACTTAATACTTAATACTTTGTAGAAAGAAACTGCTGCTCTTAAAACAAAAGCTTTAACACATACCTTTTGATAAAGCCTTTTTGATAAAGGCTAAATGAACAGACCCCAGCAATCACTCAAATACCTTCCATTATTTAAACAGTAAGATTGTAGTGGTGCATACAGTAGGTGCAATACACATGTAAGTCCCACTTTGGTCTCAAAGTGTGAATCCAAATTCTGCTTGCCCTGCTCTTAGATACTGTATGTGATTATTTCTACTTTCAAACACAGCTTTATGTAATTTTCCAGAAACATCTGTCAGTATTTACAGTATGCTTATTTAGCTTTAACATGCAAACAATAAATTAATATTTCGTTCTGCCAAGAGGTGTTCTTCTTGTTTCTTCTCTTATGATCTAAGATACTAGATATTAGGTCCATTCATGCATGCAACATTAGAACATCTTTACCTGTCCTACAACTCCATGATATACTAGAGATATGGAGGGACTGTGATACACCTGGTGGCAGGGTGCCATAGAAGGTATCATTATGTTAGTCTCCAGAAACTGACACACAAGCACAGCTTTAAGGACAAAAATAATAGTGCACTTTTATTCTCAGTGTTACTACATATTAAAACAGACAAACCAAGTATAAAAACCTAGCTCTCTCTGAGCTCTAACATCTTATGTTCATTTTATATCAGTACACAGGCAGATAAGCTGCTTATCAAAAGTCGTTCCAAATGGAACTCACAGTGTGCTCATTGGATCATTTTTGAGTTGCACCCTTGCTCCCTTTCTAGAGAGCAGTGATGGCTAGCTCAAACCTTAAATGTCACTCAACGAATTGTGTTCTACCAGTTTCTCAGGGGACTGTGAATGGCAGTTCTCTTTTACCTGACAACACAGACTGTACTCTTGATACATACTGTACAGTAGGATGTTCCATGCAGACCTAATGAATTGTGTTTATAAAGAATAAAAAATACTACATTAAAAAAATCAAGTCAGTTTCATTTTAATCATTTGAGGGGTACCAGACTGAAAAGATAAATATGTTCCTTGTGTGTGACATTACTGTAGTTCTTCATTCAGAGATACATCTCATATGATCTTTTAACAATTTGGTTTAAATTTGAATGCTGCTTTTTTGTATTTAGTGTACGTGTAGGTATTCGGGTTACAAATACATTTTTAATGAATTGTTATGCTATCCTTCTTAAAATGTCTAGAGGCAGAAAAACAAAAGGGAAAAGCTGAAAAATATGGCACCGATGAGTCATGCACAGAATATTAAAGATTATGTCCTGACTACCACATGGGAGCCCTTTATATTTGCAAGTGCAGTCAACAAGAAAAATATTTGCTTTTTCTATTGAAAACTTTAAAAAAAATAGAGGCTTAGTTTATCCAAGTCTTTTAGTCAGATGATTCCCAAAATAAATTCTTGTTTAACTCAGATGTGAGAAAGCTGGTGTAGAGTAACTCGTCAGAAAAATTTAAAGCAGCTTTTTTGTAAAACCTGGAAGATGAACATTTTCAAATGGCATTTTTGGGTGCTGTAAAACTTTACTGAGAGAAAACAAAATGTAGGGAGAATTGTATGGAGGAGTCCGAAGTTTGCTATGCATTATGATGCAAGACAAGTTCTATCCCCAAAAGCAAAACTTCCATTCTACTGAAAGAATTGATGGTTCTGCCCTGTGAGGCACAGTGGTGCAGTGATAAGCATTGTTTTCTTGGAGTGCTAGGGCACTGCGTTCAATGCAAGATATGGGGTGCTATCTACGTAGAGTTTTTTATGTATTCTATATGTTCGGGTGGGTTTCCTCTCACAGTCTAAAGACCTACACTGTAGGTAGGTTAATTACTGTAGCTTCTGGGTGTGTATGTTTGTGTCTGAGTGTGCCCTGCAATAGACTGTACTGTATATCCTGCCTTGTGATCATTGCTTGCCAGGATAGGCTACAACTCCCCCTCCACCATGTATTGGATAAAGTGGTTAGAAAATGTCATTCATTAATATGGCCCTTACTTGGCTACCTGGAGCCAATGTATAGATTTCTTCTTTCTCAGATTATTTAACAGGGTTCTTTGCTGGTGCCCTTACTATTTAGTATTTATTGTATATTTTCCCTCTTGACTGTCATCGCAGACTATGATGACACTCAAATCTATTTATAGATTGCAATGCACTTTATACTGTAGATATCTTTGTAATATTAACATAAGAACAAAATAGAAAACTTTTCAAGATAAACTGTGACATGACTGAAATTTAGCATACAGGCTTCACAATGTTGGAGACACCAGTGTTGTTATAGACATTGCTGAAATTAAACCCTGGATGAAGACATACTATTGCTTTCAAATGTTAAGAACATTACAAGGGTGTCTTGCTTCCACCTAGGTGATAGGTTTGTTTATTATCTCTTTTGGCATGGTGAGTGATTTCCACTTGATTTAATACTTTAGCATGGCTTGTTTATTACATATCCAAATATATTCTGAAGCACAAAGCTTTCTTCTTCAGAGGACTAATTTCAAGTCCTCTAACACTTGTACAGTAAATAGCTATGGTACATACAATAAATTACATAGGTGCTCATTCTATTCTGTTAGGACTCTGCAATATTTGCCAAAAACACTTGACAAAATGCAGTTTATATACACATTTATTTGGATTGTACAGTGTACAGTATACTCAATGGGTGAATGTCTTGAATAGTCCTTAGTTAGGTATTGCTGGAAATGAATAACAATATGTCCACATAACAGCACAGAAGGCTCTAAATATTCCAACCAGATGTTACCGTCTATATTGGTACTATACCCCTTCTCTATGGTAATGTTCAATAGAGGCCAAGACCTTAGAGAAAGCCTGTTATTTAAACCTTTTATTGGGAAGTGAGTCATCTACTGTATGAAGCAAATAGCAGACCTTTTGAATCTCAAACAGGACTTATGCCAGATGGGCAGGTCAGAATGCTTCTCTAAGGGGGAGGCATATATGGTTTGCTCACCATGTTCTTACAATCTAATGGACATTTTTTGTTCTCAGTATTCTCCACGGAGACCATTGTGGCTTAGCTTTTACCAGTGTAAGTGAAAATCTTAACCTTTCCTTTATATTCTTTAAAGGAGAAATCTGATGGGGTAACCCTGCCATGCTGCATAACAAAGTATATTTTTTTCAGTGTATGATAATCATATATTCCAAACATCTCCATAATACCACCCTGCCAATTAAAAAAAAAGAGTCAACTTGAACAACAAAAGATTCTAAACTTTACTGCTAAGTAGGAGAGATGCTTTTGCTGATATATTCTGACACATCATGCCTTTGGCATTGTCTGTGGGCACACTAACATGTAGAAACACCTTAGATGGTGAACAACAGCAGCTTTATAAATAAATACACAGCAAACTTCTGCCTTTTTAAATGTAATTTATTTATTAATTTTATATAATTAACATTTTTTTTCTGGAAAATCAAAACTGAATATTGTGTTTTTAATTTTAGTTTTAATCCCTATAAGAACATTTGCATAAATTTCCATTACTTTCTTTGGTTAATGTGCTCTAGTGTTACAAATTTTTTGTCAGACACAGTCTTTCATTTATTTTTATTTTTATCATAGTTGCTCACTAAGAATCACAGCGTGCAAAAAGCACAAGGCAGTTCTATGTAATCATCATTACTGAAAAGTAAAAATGACAACAATGATGATATAAAATGTCACTTACCTCTGTAATTTACATAAATTATCCTCTTAGTGTGCTAAGATGTTTAAAATAGATCATAGGTGGACCTGTTGTTTCAGTGATGGTTCTAATACTGGAGGAATATCAATTCATTGTAAAACAATATACAATTCTTTGTTCATGAAATTGAGTTTAGAACGAAATTCAGGGAGAGATGACAACAGCCAAATTCAATCAGATTCAGCTATTAGTAATCTGTAATTACTACTGACGTCATTTCCTCACCTAAAACATTATAAATAATCCATGTGATCCCCTCTCTTCCTTGCATACGTCTTTTTGTTATTCCTAGTGAAGAGCTCTATCTCACTAATAGATGTCTTGGATCTATTAGATGTCATCCATTTACAAATTGTGCTAAGTAGGCTCACATAATTAGTAACTACTGCCTACTTATTCTTGGACAGAGTCATTATTCAAAACAAAGCAGCAACTGCTGTTAGATTGATAGTCTGCAATACTTACTCCCTCCATAAAAATCTTAGCACATAGCACATAGAGCTTATAAATATTCCTCATTTAACATGAAAATTGTTTGCAGCAAAGCATGTTTGATTCCCAAATAAAGAGTTCATTCCCTGTCTAGTAAATACGTCTAAAACAATTTACCCAGATAAGTCACATGAAAACTGATTAACAATTACAATGATGACCTGATTAAAACACTGTCTTTCTTTTCACAAAGTCCTCTGATCCATTAAGAAATATAGGGGCTTAAAGACACTAACATGTCAACCATGAACATATTTTGCTAAGAAGGCTCATATTGCCCTTTAAAACAAAGGTGCAACTGCAGCTGAATGTGCTGTATGGTCTTTTCTATACATTCTGCTCACAAACAATAATAGTTAATAGAACCACTACTTCACACTTTTTAGCTGTAAACAATATCCTCAAGTGCAATGTGTCTGATTGCTAACTCTGCTTAATTGCACTGGGACACTGTGGTTATTGAAAACAAAAAAGCAAATGCAGTTGGATAAAAAAGGCTTCTCACTATAGTCTGTCCACAAAAAATAAAAGTCTACAGAGCTACAAATACACAAATATACACTATGATCATTGTGCAGTCAAACAATATAAAAAATATGATTTACCCAGCAAGTCATCCAAGAAATGGATTATGACTAAAAAAAACATTGACACCCTGAGTTCAATGAACTTGGTCAAATTCCGATTGGAATTGAATGTTATGCAATAATGAAGAAGGCTGTAATCATTTGCAAATTCAAGCCTTAGTTCAGTAGAGTGAACCAAGCAAGTCATCATGTGTGTACAGAGGGCTAAATAATCACTCTCCAAAGACAATCATGGTGAACTGTGAATGTACTCATCTGTTCAGGGTATGTACGTGACAGGTCCCATAAAAGAAGTTTTAAATTACAATGCCTGGTTGAACAGTACCAATTTGTAGAGCTGGGAATTTGCTAAAGCAATTGTGAAGAGTACAGACTCCCACATGCAATCAGAACCTGTGACCTCCTGGAACAGCCTAATCATCATCATTTTCTCCTCTCACAGTCTGTATACTAGGATACGAAAAGACACATTTACATAACTCTCCCATATTAATATCAGTTGTCTATCAATTACAGTTCCTTGTCAAACTTGCTGTATGTCTACTGCCTCTGGCTACAAAGCTTCCTTACCTGGCTCCTTTCACAAAAGCATTCAAAGCTGTTCCACCCCAAACAAATACAGTGTACAATACAAATATGGGATAAAACTGTATTTTAATTTAAACAGATAAAGTACAAGAAACTGATGTTGCAGAACCTTGCTGTGATCTAACTGTATCTTATCAGTTAGTTACAGTGACAGCTTAGTTAATATCAGCTAATATAATAATATCAAATGAAATTGAATGTAATAATTTAATAAATTAAAATCGTATTAAGTTCAAATAAGTTCAAATAAAGTTAATCTATTTTCCTTAACAAGTTAGCAAAACCAATAACAAACAGATTTGTCCATTTACTAATTTTACTAATAAAATCTGTCCACTGGGTTTTTTTTGCTGCTATAACCAGGACAATTTTTCAATTTGAAAAAAAAGTTTTCTCTCACATTATCTTGTGTTACAGTGTTTACATGATATTGTCTCCACATCATTGTACTTGCAGACAGGGAACTGCTCAGTAGAGTGAGCAAAGCTCCTTAAACCAAGTTATAAAGGCTGGATTGAAATACATTTGAGCTCATATACAGTAAGCAGCAGGTTTAAACCCCAGTCCATTGCTCCATGAGCTTCATAATTTACACATGATTAGAAATTGTGTATTATAAATAGACAAAATGATCAGGATACTAATATATAGTTTATGTCATAGAGTAATCCTACAAATTCTACAAACCAGTTTCTACCACCAACAAGAAAGCAAAATAACAATAAGGAACATTATTGTGACTCACTGTTTCTTCATGTATGACTATTTTGGGTAATAAAGATAAAGGTTGAGGCAAATTGGATTTTATCTTTGCTATGCTTTTTCCAATGTAATATTCTGTGGGCGTCCGGTATGTGGAATTATACTTATAAGAAATTGTTTTACAGCACATGGTGTAATGACAACTTAAAAGATTGTTGAATGACCCTTGAAGGGTCATTTTTTGGCAAATGGCCTGGCCGTTAAATGTTCACGTTTGAAATCTCAAGATTTCAACTACTATTCCTAACATACAGTATGCGATAAAGTTTCTATAGTAGCAATAAAAGCACTCTTGCATAATATTATTTCAATTTCTAACTGTTACATTAAATTTAAGCCATCACATTACATTATTGTCAGTGGATGTGGTTCAAGGTGTTTATTTAGAGTCAAAATCATCTGTAATCCTTTCCCAAACCAGCAAAGATGTTGATTCATTTATTCTGAGGATACTATTTTTTGCTTAGTTTAAGGGAATAATTGAGTCATTTGTGATAATACTACAGTGAAGTGCAATTCATTGTAATTTGTCCAATCATATGGGGTTCTTTTTGGTCTTCAGCTTCTAAAGAGAAAATTGGGAGTGGCTTAGTCTGTAATGAATTCATTTGTATTGATTTTCTTCTTGGGACAGACTGAGAAGCATTCAGTCAGTTCCTGATTAAAAAAAGTGGCCTCATGGAAATAACAACTTTTACACGCATTATACACTCAACAAGGCCCAAGGTTTCCGGTTGCAGTTTGATGCAGAGCTCAATCTCTGAATCTTGGTGGCTCATTTGGTTTCTGTGCTATAGATTTTGTGGACCATATCTGTATGCATGTTGGTACACTAATATATTTTTTTCTTCGCATTAGACATCAGTAAATAGAGCATTTAATTTATATTATGATTCAACATTCAATTCCTAGAATTATGTGGCACACATTCTTAATCTAATTGAAATACAGTACATCACCTTCAGTATATGATGTTTCAATATATCTATAGATTTACATTATTTCTATTTCAACATACTGTTGTTAAGGATTTATATTACATCTATCATTTCTCACAACAATAGAAATGGAATTGGGAGAGGGTGAGATGGTAATAATATTACTTACACACAGACCTTGGGAATTTGTCCCCATATGGACAGCGACAGGAGGATATCAATGCAGGATTTTTTTAATTGCTGATGTAGATAGATAAATGGTGAAACAAGCCACTTTATTTTCATGTTTTGCATTTTACACATTAAAGAATCAACAAAGAAGCTTGACCGTTTTCCCCCATGCTTTACATAGGGAAAAAAACTCTTTTAAAAAATACTACTGTTGATTGGAATGGTGTCACTCTGGCCTTTACATAAAGGGTACTGTAATATTTTTTTGCAGTTAATCAACATTTCTGAGCACACTGTGTTGGTTTATAACATCATAAACCTGGGAAGAACATTGAAAATACCTCTTTGATTTGGTTAACATATCAGTTTTTCAAGAATAAGATAACTCACCTGGCTACATAGATTTTCAGAATTTCTGAGATTTGTGTAGTGACATGTTTATAAAACAATCCTGAAGATGTGATAATGGTAATCCACAATAAAAAACATTCTCTTTATAGCCCACTAAATCATATTATACTAGTGAACTTGCACCTGTTGAATCATATGTCCAACTCACATCCAGGTATCCTAATTTATAGCTGCATAATACTGTTATGATATGAATCCAAAATGAGTAACCTAAGGAAACTCACCCATGCATTCTGTTGCACCTTAAATGAAAAGTATGCTTTAAACATATAAAACAAAATTTAAATATATCCAACTGAAAAGATAAAAGCTACATTTTTATAACTAACCAGGACATTCCATTTAGTTTTTTAGCCTTTGGCTCATCTTTTGGGTGAGCTAAAATGAATCTCTTCTGTCTAGTACATCATCTAGTGAACAGGAGACAGTTTTTGCATGTCCTGGGTTTCACTGATGCATGCAACAATTTAGATAAACAGACTATAGTTAGTACATAGTGAATCACACATCAACCTCTCTCTGCTTCCTGTCCCTCCCTCTTTCTGTGTCACATTTGGGACCCCTCCAGTATCTTCAAGGCACTAGACACTTGACACCGCAGATCAACGAAGCACAGTGAATGAGCCTAGAGGAAGAATTTAATTGACCTGGCTGTTGTTATTGTGGTGGCGTTGGTGGGTGGTGGAGGAATTTAGGATTTTTACCTGAGGTTCGAGGAAAAGAACCAGGCTGAACTTTCTTTCATTGTATATGAAATTCATAATTTCGTGATGACATTTTTGCCATAATCATGTAATGTTAAATGTCAAATTGGTGTTTGTTATTGGGTGAGCATTATTCCTTTGGAGAATGATCTTGATATATTGAGTGTTTCAGGAACTGTGTAAATTCAGGTTTTTAGGTCAGGTGCTTCCATTTCATGTGAAAAAAAAAATGTTGTCCCTGATGAATCACATCGTTTTTGAAGGTTATTGTGCGACAGTGCAGTTTTTATTGCAATCTACAAGATTCATAGAAAGAAAATGTTGACTTCAATAAAACAGTTTAGTTAGTTAAATATTAAAAAAGGCTATTTTTCCATGTTAACCAAGTCACCTGATTACTGAAAAATTAGGCTTAATTAAAAAGGTTACAGAAATATGTTTTGTTAATGAATAATTAGAGTGCAGATGGCCAGATTGAAGAAGGTATGATACTTTTTGAATAGAATGAGTCATAACAAATTAATTCTGGATGACCCATTTTCTTTAAAAATTATCAAAGCACTCTTTCACTTTTCTTTATGATAGGTTTTTTTTAAGGCATTGACTGTCCAGTGCATTAATTGTGAGTAAAAAAGGTGTTGATTACAAAGCATGTTCATCTGGCAGGCTTTGACTTCAAGTGAGTCTTGAAAATGTTAGCAAAATCTCAAAATCTGTTTTTTGTTTGTTTCTGTTTTTTTCTATTTTGAGTATTAAATAAATCTTATAATTTTGCTTAAAAATAAGATGAAGGGCTGATAGCTTGCCTATGACTGTATTACAAATGTTAAAGTGACAGCATACAATGTGATTTAAAGGTTTGAACCTTTAGGTTGAAAGGTTTGAACCTTTAAATCGCCATGTACAGAAAGGATGAAGAGAATAATATTCATTCTGTATCACCATAATGCCCAGATTCCCAAATATATTTAAAATTTTGAAAACTATCTGCTCTTCAAAAATGTATTCAAGGCATTGAGGAGGAAGTTTTCTCAAAGGTGTTACAACACTCAAATATATTATACAGTATATATACTGATATTCCTGAAGCTGTGCCATCGGGGAGTGTTGTCTGATAATCCAGGTTAAATTTTTAGAAGGGTTAAACCTTTTTATACTGAATCATATATTTAATGTTAGCCTGTATTGTGTATTATTTCATGTTTTCATTTTGTTCTCATTAAGACATAAATAGTATTGTTAAATGTGTCTGGTTTGAGCTCTAGTGAAAGAATACACTTCCCGATAGTTTTTTACTAATCAATCACCAAATCACTGTACCCCTCATGTTGTGACATGTAAAGTACAGTCTATGTTTTAGATTCTACTGTATCTTTCAGAAGGTCTTTAAAACATTTTTCTGCTTGTGCAAGGTTTTAAAACTTTAATTACTGAGATCAGCATGTCTGTTTTCAGGTAAATTTTGACCCAGATATTATTAACAGTGGATATATATTGACAGTAAATTTCAGTAGTTTTGAAAAATGCCATTTTGTGCCTTGATCATGTAAAATGCATTAACAGAGAAAATCTAATCACACTTTTAAAATCCCCTTCCCCAGTATACGTTTGCCTTTGAAGTGTTTATTATGTATTAAGGTCCATTTCTAACCTGATTTAGCTTGCCTGTGACAATGGTACAACCTAAGTACAGTATCTCTTCTGCTGGTCTTTTCCCAAGAAAGACAGCTCTTTCTGTTCCACTAGGTTTATATAGCAGCTGAGCCTAATTATCCCTACCTGCAGCAGTATTAAATTACTGAGCTGTCAGTCACCATTTTGGCCCAGTACAGTAACTCATCTTGTCTCTCAGAGACAAAAAGCCTGCTTAGTGGGGACACTGTACAGTGTAAGCAGGAATGCAGACTCTTGCAAACCATGAAATAACTATTCTGTAAGCTTTTTTTTTAGTGATGTAACCACAAAGTCTCTGTAAGGCTGGGAAAATCAAAAAAGGATTTGCCATTGATTTGAAAAAAAAAACAGATTTTGAGATTTTACTAACATTTTCTTTGCAATGTACAGTACATTTGACATTAAATTATATTAAGCAAGTAGACTCATCAATATGGTTATTGTAATGTAGGAGTTTGTACAACCCTATTTCATCTGAACAATAACTTCCTGAAGCCCTATGAGAATATGGCGTACAGTATATACAGTAGATTATTCCATTTCCTAAGTCATAAGAAAAGCATGGCGCAATGCCAATTTTAGCAACTAGAGGGACATAAATATCCAACAGATGCAACTTCTACTTTAATGAGGAACATACAGTATGTGTATGGAGAAAAAAGGAACGTAGGTGGAATTTTAGTATTTGTATATAAAAATAAAACAATATATAAATAATTAGTAACAAATAGGTTACTCTCTAGTAAAAAAAAACACCCCATAAAGAGACACAGGAGATTATACCTGTCTTCAGCCAGCTGACTTTGACAAGCTTCAGCTAAAAACAGAATACTCCAAATCAGAAGCCGAAACCCCCGTGAGTGAAAGAGGTCAGAAAAATCGGAGCCTAAATGCACTGAAGCTCGTGTCCAGCAGTGTGAAGGTTTTTAAAAGAGCTTATCTACCATAGAGGAGAGTGGTGAATGATCAAATCTCAGCATGTACTGTAGGTAAAGAGCCAGGTTGTATTCTAGAAGATAGGTAAGTTCCCTAATGCTAAAGAGGTACTCCTCAAAAGATCACTGCCTCCCTCTACTGCTTGGGAAAGACTTTCTCCTAAAAATGAATATACCATTGTGAAGTACTGTATGATAACCCTACCAAGTCATATAACTGTGTCAGTGATATGTCCAGTGATATGCCCACCAGGATTGAGGTGACTAAAACTTTTAAAGGTCACCAAAAATGATAAACTGTCCAAACACACTTTCCTAGGAGAGAACTGGGACTCAGCTGCACAAAAGAAAAGTAACAAATGAGGAGACATTTCATTCTGTCATGTTTGTTTGGTTTCTAATGCCTCATCCAGGGTTTCCAGAAGAATCCAAAATAATCAACATCCCAAAATACAGTATTTGGTTCCTTGGATCTTTGTTTGAAAACATTAGAATGTGTGTGCTAACAAACAAGTATTCCAAAAAATTAAAATATACCTGAGGAAAGAGGTGCACTTGTGATATCTGTCAGTTAATGCTTTTAATAAGGGTCATGTAATGGCACAATATTCTTCCAGTCTGAAATGGCAACACTAAAGTTTCTGTGTATCTGTTTTCACAAATGTCTGATACTAAATTAATGTGCTCACTATTGCTTCTTTTTTAATCATGTTTAGGGCATAAATAAGTCATGGTTTGTCTACAAGGTAGGATTACCTAGTGCTATAATATTCATTGCAAAATAATAATTAAATACAGTAGTCCAGTTCATTTTGACAAATCCATTATGGTGCTGTCGTTTCACATATACTTTCTATTGTTTTCCTGATTGCATCCACTCTAGTCACTGTGTTGCTCTTAAATGTAATATAGGTTTTCACCAGAATTCCTCCAGATATCTTCACAATTTAACTTGTCTCTAGCAATTAGGAGTCAATTTTTCCTTCCTAAGAATGTTGACAGAAGCAATTTTCCAGGTGGATAAGAATCTTATAGTGCTGTGGTTTTCTAAGGCTGCTTTCTGACTAACTTTAATACCCTGTAGGCTTTTAGAGAATGTCTTTGTTAAAAAGGTTGGAAAATTGACAGAAAAGAGTGGGAGGACATAGCAGAGATTTATACATTTGTAGCAGTCGCCAATACTGTACACATCAGTGAACAAAGAGAATACAGTCATGCTACCCATTTTTTTATGGAACATCTGACAAACTAAACCCGTTTCAAGGAGTGATCATTAACATATTTATCATCACAGTACCTTCATTATACATCATCTCAAGACACTTCACAATAACACCAGACAAAGGAGAAACAATGGAGGCATGTACTGTATGCATAAAACACTGTAGGCAGAATTAAACACTACCGAGTGATCAGCCCACACCCTCTGAGCAATCCCAGGATTCAGAGCCCTCATAAACATTAAATATTAAAATGTCACGGACGTCCAAAGGGACTAACCGTGGGGAGCAGGAGAGCGGAAAAAGACCCATATGCGTAGCGGCGAGACGGGAAAAAGGCCCGGGCTCATAGTGCAAAGAGTTCAGGAATGCCGCATAGAAACCAATGCCCTCAGGGAGCGGACGTGGGGCACCCTGGTGCTAGGCAGGTCTCAGGACATCCGAACGTCAATGCTGAGCGAGGACAGAGTGCAAGACCCGGAAATATATAGCCCAAGGGAAAGAGAGGGACAGGAAGGACAGCAGACCGGAAACTAGGGACAGGACAGAGAAGGAGCGCCCTCTGGCTGCAGAGGGCGTGACAGTACCCCCCCCTTCATGGGCGGCTCCCGACGCCCATACAAATAAATGAGCTGCCCAGCACTGGGGGGAGGAAAAACCTCATTTAACTGAAAGGAAACCTCCGGGAATCCACGGCTGAGAGCTACCCCTTCCTCCGGGGTATAAACCTTTATTGGGTGGAGGAAGGGGGGGTAGAGAAGAGCTCCAGAGACTAAAACAAAAAAGTACACAAGCACAAACACAACAGACAAAAACCTGGGAAAGACCAGGGAGACAAACCACACAAAACAGATAGGAACCAAAGTTCCGAGACACAGGGAGCAGGGGGGAACAAAAAGGAGGGGAAACCAGGAAGAAAAAAAATCAAAACAAAAGGCAAAAAACAAGAAAAAACAGCAAAAGATCCCGGGGAAAAATACCGCAGACAGGGCAATAGGCACGTTCACATTCTAACGCTGATATCGGAGTGGACAACCTGAGGAAAGCCAGACCGAAGTCCGCTCACAGACACAGATGCCCGGAGTGATATCCAGCGAAAAGAATGGAGGAACGGCAGAAAGCTTACCATTCTATCACTGATATCGGAGTGAGCAAGACCAGGAAGAGCCAGGCACGAAAACCCGCTCCAGACACAGAAGCTCGGAGTGATATCCAGTAATAAGAATAGGAAAGCCAGCTCAACATTCAATCACTGATATCGGAGTGATCTACCCGAGGAAAGCCAGGTGCAGGACCCGCTCACAGGCACGGAAGATCGGAGTGATATCCAGCGATTAGAATAGAGGAACTGAAAAAAAAAAAAAACAGCCCAGAGAAAAAGAAAAAACTGCGGCAAAACAAAAAGCGCCGCTCGCTGGGTCAGTAAGTGGCTCAGCATTCTGTCACGGACGTCCAAAGGGACTAACCGTGGGGAGCAGGAGAGCGGAAAAAGACCCATATGCGTAGCGGCGAGACGGGAAAAAGGCCCGGGCTCATAGTGCAAAGAGTTCAGGAATGCCGCATAGAAACCAATGCCCTCAGGGAGCGGACGTGGGGCGCCCTGGTGCTAGGCGGGTCTCAGGACATCCGAACGTCAATGCTGAGCGAGGACAGAGTGCAAGACCCGGAAATATATAGCCCAAGGGAAAGAGAGGGACAGGAAGGACAGCAGACCGGAAACTAGGGACAGGACAGAGAAGGAGCGCCCTCTGGCTGCAGAGGGCGTGACATAAAATTGTGCTGTATTTTCTTCATTTCTCACATTTACAGTCTACAAGCATTGATTTTGTGAGCTAATAATATTTTCATTACTTTCATGTAACAAACCATTTTAAAATCTGTTTCAATAAAGTGAGAGTTAGTTAAAGGATTGTATAATAAGGATTTAAGATTTTTAGATCTGAGTCATAATGTCTAAGATTTATTTTGAGGACTGACCAAAGAGAAAAAACAGTCAGTTCAGACCAGATGGGCTTATTGTTTGTTTTCTCTCCTAATGAAAACTCTGGGGTTCTGGGTTTGTCAGGAAACCAATTGGTAGAATAGCAGGATCCTTATGCAGAACCGTGAATCCCACAGAATGCACAATAGAACAGGCAGAATCCAAAAGACATTATCCAGGGGCTTGGGCAATTAGGGAGGCAATGAGTCCAGTAACCAGGGAAATCCAAAAAGCATGGTCAAAAAGCAGGAGCAAAGATTTGGTACCAGGAGATCAATCAAAAGGCTTAGAAACAAGCACAAGAGAATACTACAGGAAGCTTCTCAATAGTGAGCATGGGTTGGTACTGTATGTATACTTATCCCAGCATTAATGACACCCCATTCATTTTTAGACATTTTTGTTGGAAGCATGAAAAGCACAAAACACATAAAAATAAGGATGAGCATTTGCATAAAACCTAGAAACATAAGTCCTTTAAATTATTAATGAAAAAACATAATGAATTTTTCAAAATACTTAAGATATAAATATTTTACAATAGAATGTTCAATTTTCCTCAGATCGAGTCATTGTGTTTATGTTAGACAACATTAAAAGACAGTGTGCATAACAATATCCATATTTAAAACTGAATTAAATTAAATATGTAAATGTCATGTTAATGTTCCTGACAGTGTTGCTGTTACAGTGTGCAGCCGTCAGCAGGTAATTAAATTGTGTACGGATTAAACAATTTTAAAACATACAGGTAGAATATAGAGGAGTCATATTTAGAATGTGTGTCAGTTGGGACATATCAGCCATTTTGATTGGATTTGTCTTCACCAGCATCACAAAAGAGTGACGGCCTTTATTCCAGAGTTCTAATTTGATATTAATTTAGTTCAAAAGCGGTTTGATGTTATTAGGCTCTAAAACATGTAAATTAAAGACTAAAAGACTGCAAAAGAAAAAAATAGAGCCAAACATAAATGCTTAGCCACTCACAAATAATATCAAGTCATTCATTAAATATGCAAAGTGTTTCAGAAGGTGAAATGCTTGTCACTTCTATTGAAAATTTGTTCATTTTGTATGCCTTTTTGCCATTTAAATATCAGCAACATTTCTGAAGGTGACAGTCTTTGTTTAAGGCTGCATATTGTTTATCTCTAATTAAGTATAAGTAGTTCTCCAAATGGGATCCATCTTTATTGTCATACTGGCTCCTGTTGCAAGAGTGTATATTAATTTCCTGGAGAGATAATTGCATTGTGCATAAGTGAAGGTTTTATGCTGCTTTTTTTCACTTGCTTCTTCAATATGATTTGAAAAGCAGCATTTATTGAGCAAGAAAAAAATGAATTGTCCATGCTTTAAATTAAGAAACTGTTGCACAACTTACATTTCTGTAATGGATATCAATGAAGGTGTAAGATATTATTTTATAGCTATGAAGTTGGTAAAGGTTTCTGTTGAACTTCTATTCTCTTTCTGTTCTAAAATCATGCATCTTTGGTTTTCCTCACTAGGCTACACCATAAAAATGAAAACTTTATTTGGAATTTCACAATTGTGGAAATCTCTATAAAAAACAATGGTCTAGAAGAATAAAAATAAACAGAATTACACTAGATAGACTATAAAATTTGTAAATGGACTTTGTTTTTTTCTTCTTTTTAGACACTGTGGTAAAATGCTTCTAGGTGAAGGATCCCTTTTAAAAAATATATTTAAATAAAAATGGACATTTTCAAATACAAAATCCAGTAAAACTCATATTAAGTAGAAAAATATTAAAAGCAGATCAATTAGACATGCCACAATAACTGTTAGAGTTATTATGCAGTTCCGGACCTTAAACTCTACAATACAGAAAGCTTACCTGCTTTGAGATCCTGAGATATAAAAAAAAGTCCAAAAGGTGATGCTATTCAATTGCATATTCAATTTACTGTGTGTTAGATCTAAGACACACAATATTAAAAAAACAAACAGAGACAGGAATCTTTTATTTTTGTAAGAGAAAAACATATCTGGGGTTTAACAACATTCAGGAATTACATGTTAATTCATCTCTCAGTTTTCCACCACATTTTGATAGATTTTTCATTCATGTAAGCACTTGTACAACTATTTAGATTTCAGAAAAGTCATCACACAAGACTTATTGTAAAGACCAGTTTGATAAAAATAAAACTTTCAAGTGGTACTGTATGGTAGAATTGATCTAAAAATGGAAACAAATTGTTTTTAGGAAAGGCTCAGAGGACATTAATATAATGAATAAATGGATTTCAGGTTTAGGTTTAGAAAATTTGTATGCAGTTATTACAATAATAAAATAGATGAAGCCTTTTGACCACTGTTCATTTATAGTGACATTCTTTGAATACATATGTATCTTTTCGCACTTTGAACATTGAGGACTCCAGGGTGAGTGTGAATAAAAGCTTTTAATCTACAATTGCTTCATACATAAATATTACAATTATACTGTGTATAAATAGAATGTCAACTTTGATTACTTTCAGAAAGCTTTTGGTCACAGATGATTTAACCGGGGAAAAACAATTAAAAAAAATACATTGAACAATCCTTATCCTAGACAGGTGTAAATTATATTGTTTACTTATAGAAAACAAGCAAGAAACACTAGCTACTGTATATGACAATATAATTTATATAATGTCTGTAAAATTTTGCAGTCAAAGTTTCTTCCTAATACCTCGTTGTTGTTATGGTTATGACACATTCTCTTGGAAACCCTTATAAATGCAAATATCTCTTTTTGCTTGATTTTAGCTTTCAAAAAACAACATCTGACTAAAACCCAAAGTGCATCACTCTGTCAATACAATACCTAATATGGTGACAGTAGCTTGAACAACGGACTGAGAAGCTTGTCACGACTTATGAGAACTTAGTGGAGCAAAGTACTGGCATATCTAGAGGAAAACCTGCTTCAGACCCAAAAATTCACTATAGTGTAGGACAATGATTCAAAACACAGGGCCAAAGCTACACTGGAGTGACCCTAGAATAAGAAAGTGGATGTAGGTGAGTGGTCCAGTCAAAGTCCTATCTTGAATCCTTTAAAAGAATTGAAATCCTACTGAAGACTTAAATACTGATGTCCATAAGCCACATCCAAGCAACTGGAGCAAACTTGATCTGCTGTCAAGAAAAATGAGTAAAATATGCACCAGGCCAATGAGTGATGTTGGGACAGACCAAAACCCTGAAAATATATGCAGTCAACATACGTACAGTATCAACACATTTTTTCTCTTTAGTTTTTGCTGACATTTAGTGCTGGCATTAACTTATTTTACCCTTAGAAGTCTTTTGTTTGAGAATTTGGATGTTGGATAAAACGTTGCATATTCTTACTGATAAATATTACAATGAAATGATTGATGCCACTTAACCTTGTTCTACTCAAACTCTTAGTTGTATTAAAGGTCTATTTTTTCAAATTTACTGCATGATTTTAATATTTCTAACCTGTATCTTAAATGTTTTATTGGTAATTGTACTTCTAATTGACAGATTGTACTTCTAATTGGCAGATCTGAAACGATCTCTCAGATGGACCAGACTGATGTGTGAGTCCTGCTCTGGTGTGGTCACTCGAGGGTGACTGGATCTTGGACGGTCATCTGTCTTGCCGGTCTGCTGAAACCTTCTCTGCAGTCGGGACACAGTGGAGCGGCTTACTCCATAGTGTCTGGCAACGCTGGCACATGACATGCCTGCCTGCAGCATGCCAATGGCCTTCTCCCTTGCTTCTGGTGACATTCGAGGCATTATGGCATGCACAGAAAACTGACGCCCTACACTCTCCCTCGAAATTTACATTGCCAAACCCACTGTTTTATGATATCATTCCTAATTGAACCCATCACATTCCCACACGCACCAGATTCCACAAATTCTCATTCCCAGACCAATTATCCAACCATGTCCCTTTCTCTTCAGTATTTAAAGTTCCTTCACACACTAACCTATGTTCACTATTGAGAAGCTTCCCAAAGTATTCTCTTGTGCGCTTTTCTAACCTTTTTGATGGATCTTCCGGTTCCTAATCTTTGCTCCAGCCTTTTTGACCTTTGGATTTTGTTTTTTGATTGTCTTTGATTGAACAGGATCCTCCTATTCTACTGATCGGTTCCCTGACAGTGACTAAGTGTGGCCTTTTCTTGCAGCGACCTATGCATTGAAATAAAGCCTTTTTAAAGGTGACCTGATCAGGCATTGTTCCACCTGGACCTTGATGGATAAAAGTGCACCTAACAAATTTTTGTGTGATTGGGTTCCAATGCCTCACTGCACAAGCTGAATTGCTGGTCAGATGGCTTAAAATAAATTGACGTACATAAGCTATAACTATGGTATTCTCATTCCAAAAAATGTTGCGTTTCATTTTCCATCAGTATACCACTCAATGGAAAGCTCTTGATTATTCATGATAATTTTGCCCTGAACCTGTTGCTGATAACTCTTACTGCACATTATAGTGTTACAGAAGTAGTTACATAAGTACAAGAACTCTAGCACTAAAAATGTTAAGACGAAAAAAAGAAAAAATAAAGAAAATTTCAGATGCAATAGCGAAACCCAATTACAAGCTTTAAAATGGAGAAACTGGTTGTCATTCATTATTTTGTCTGCTATTTAAGATACATATGGCAAGCAGCAATTTTGTCTCAAAAAACAAACAATTATTGACCAGCAGTCACTCCTTCATGTTTTGTTAACATTTTTATGAGACTTGAAGCCATCTGCAGATCTGCAAGACTGGTTTAGTCAGTTTAATTTTTCAACAAAAAAGGATTGGCATTTATTTTCCATTAACGTGCAAAGCACAAGGGAATATTTGAATCTGTTAGTTAACTATTTAAATACACATTAAAGTTATGTTTAGTGCATTGTTCTTTTTTTCCAACATAAATATGCTTTCGTGTACTGTAGTTTCTTGATAAACTCTTAGCTTTGCCTGATCGAAAAGCAAAACAATATTTTCTCTGTCAGATGTGCTCCCTTAGAACATGTTTCTATCAACTGCATTCAAGAAACATTTCTAAATGAGATATTTCAGTTTACTTTATAAAGGAAATTAAAATGCCTTTGTATCTGATACGTTTATTCTTATGGACAGATCTTAAAGTTGTGAGCTCGCACATGAAATTAATACTGTTGTTAAGGTGATATATTTTTTAAGCATTCTAGATAGATTTTTTTCTGCTATAACCACACTAAATGGAAGTTATTAACTGAAGTTTGGAAGGGATAACAACAATGAGTCAATCTCACACAGCTGTTCCTAATTAACATCATTATGGAAATTAGTTCTACAGTATACTGTATATCGAACACAAAAGGCTCCCTTCACATTCGTCTAAAGCATCCCTGCTTCAGCCTATTTCTATCTTGTAGCTACCCCCTGATTCACTCCTTTCTGAATCAGGATCAAGCTTCCTCATCCTGTTGCCAGGTGGCTACCCATTTACCACACAGCCAAAACTATCTTACCAAATATTCAACATTCATAAAGCATTCACTTCTTGTATGTTGTTGTCCCTAGTGTAACAGTTCAAGCCATTAGTTACTGATGTAACCATCACTAATATAGTCACCATTCAGACACATTTTGGTTCTCAATCAAAAAGTGTTTGTTCTTCCCTAATTATGACATAATTTGCGGATATTCTGTTTTTGGCCTGCACATACAGCAAGAGTCTACTTTTATTGTGACACATCCACAAATAAGGGTCTTATTATTTTAATGTTATCCTTTTGCATCACAGTAACCTGAAGTAAAGGATTTCATCACTACCGTTATTGTTAAGGAACAATGGCACATCTCTTATGAGATTTATGAATACCTGCCAGAAGAAGTAGGTACAGTTTAAGCCTTTGGTTTTCAAAATGACATAGTGCACAATATAATTTTAAAGTGATTATACTAGCCTGTGATGTGAATTACTGGTACTTGAAAAAAAGATGTGCTGCAAGGACATCAAACATACTGGCACCAGATACCAGAAAAGACAATGCATCAACTATTTATTTAATTATGCTTGGTTTCCATAATGTGAATCACATTGTAGAAAAAATAACATGTCGATTGTGGTTTGATTCACTGTTGTTTTCTGCCAAGTAAATAGCAGAACTTCAAAATTAGCAAACTAAGGTATATTGGCAAATTATGAAGTACTGGGAATTCAGAACCAATAATTATCAGTGTGGTAGCATCACTATAAATGTGTGAAAGTTTAAATACTGCATAGCAACACAGTCTAACTAACAATATAGCCTACAGTAACTACAGTACTTTCTCTGAACTACAGTTTTTGTTTACACGTTATCACAACATCATTATTTTTTTAACAAAAGACAGTGTCCCAGAAAGTCTTGCAAATTATTAGTCTTCTACGCACACTGCAGTTACTCAATATTCATAATACTCTAGTCAAAAATAGCTTCTGGTTTAGTAATGTAATAGTGCAAACAGTTCCCACCATTTTGTTCATAAAAGCAATACAGAAATTTAGGATCCACTGAAATGAAGGCATGAAACAATTATTGTATGCGATAATTAAGATTCACAAGTTGCCTGTACTCAAACAGGACAGCTCCTTCAAATTATTCTAAAAAATATTTCTAATGCAAGGGCCAGAGATCTGAAGCACCTGGAATCGGTTTAGTACCACACCCGTTTCAGGTGCTTTTCAGAATAAATACTTGGAAATTACATAGCTCAGGGCTCTGTCATTGAGTTTGGACACTGAGCCCCTCGGGCACCATCTCTGTTTATTCCCATGTTCTGCTCTGCTTGTACACTTATCCCTCCTTTGTCTCCTGACAGTGTTAACAAATCACCCAGGCATTATTAACTTTGTCTCTCATCTTCAACCCTGTCTTTGAATTTGGGCTGAAACATGACCATGATTCCTGGATTTGCCCTTGTACTTTGTTACAGTATTTTTGTTACAGTGTTATGACCCTTGCTTGTTTTGGATTTTGACCATGGACTGTGTTTGCCTGCTCCACACTTCAGTTCCATAGCTAGCCACAGCACCATGGACATCCTTGTGTGTGGTTACTTGGCTTGCTAGTGATGTATGTGGCTGCTTGGCTCGCTAGTCAGCAAACAGCCTGCTTCCCATTCCCCGCTCTGGGCAATTCCCTCTGTGCTGTTTGTGGGCTCCCCAGCTTGGCTGCCCTATCATCCGGGAAGCAGGTTTTTAACATGACTAGATTGCTCCCCCTGGGCAGCACAACATTACTAAAAGGAAGTTACATGGTAGAAAGAAAAGAAAACCTAAATGAAAAAAGACAAATGTTTCAGGCAATTAAGTGCTTATACTGTTCATACAATACAGTAAATGGTAGGAGCATCACAAACACATAAGACAGAAGCTACCACATTAGCAGTCAGATGTTACTGGAATCATAGAAAAATGACTGTAATATCAATGGATCCACTCTTCTGCAGAGACAGAGGAATCAGGGTTTCTGAATCTATGCGGATTAGACTAATTAAATATAATAGAATCAGAAATTAGAAGTGGACCCATACTTAGATGTAGTGTGGTGGGGGATGTTTCACTGGATGCACTGATTTGAGCTCCACCAATGACTGGTGTAAAGAAAGTTGATTTATAATATGATGAGCATATCTCAAGTGTCACGACCCTCACCAGGACTGAATATGGATGGATATCTGAGTAATAGAAAGTGATGAAAGCAAGCTAAGTGCAAGATCAAAAGAGAGGAGATAAAAGATTTCATTCAGTTTTTGAAAACTGATGGTAAACTTCACATATTCACCTGTGAAAGATCAAAGGTGTGGATGGGAAAAAATGGGAAAAACATGACAATTGGCTTGTGAACCTTTTAAGATGCCAAAGATCATTAAGTTGCATTTTTTAGAAAACATTAAAATTGCATTTGAAGAGAAAGCTTGTAAAGTACTGATGCTCTGACAGGAACTGAATTCTGACTTTGTACTCAACATATTTTTGTATGCATCTATTAAATGAGGATATTAAATGATATAAAAGTAGGAGTGACTTTGTAAATTAGTTTTCATGAATTATACTTCTTGAAAACTTACAAAATAATTCCTGAATACAAAATGAAAAGAATTACACAAAAATTTGGCACATAAGACGTTTATTAAACTTCAAAAAGACCCCATAACAGAAATACAGTTATATAGTCAGCTGAGTAATAATAAACAAATATCTCCCCCTGAGACTTGTTACCTTGTAATGAAGGCAGGTCCTGTTCTAAAGAACCCCAGAAGCCCATGCTGTGTCTTGTATCGCTGGTTGTGTTCCTTCTTGGGTCTTCTTTAAGAACAGGTCTAGATTGTGCTTCATGATGAAAAATGATCTGTCAAAAGACTCTCACAAGGGTTCAAATAAAATGCATGAGAACCTCAACCAGAACAGGAACACCAAAACTCATCCCCGGTGTGGTCTTATGGCCCTCTGAAGTCCAAAGATAAGGTTCACATGTCATGCCAGTATTACAGTGAGATGGACTATGAACTAGACCTTGGCTAAGGAAGGCAGAATGTCACTGGATTGCTGGAAAAGCCAGTATCTGACACTATGAGGACTACCTTTGAATTTTAAAACCAAAAGACATTTTCTGTTTTCACCTAATTGTAGATACCATCATATAGTAAGCAAAATAAAATTGACAAAGTATGGTAATTACTACACATTCATAAAGGATTAAACAGCTTTAAACAGAATGATTCATGTGTTTTCAGAATTCGGTGTAAACTGATGTGTAGGTGGAGAATTATATTTAGATAAAATTACTATGACAACGATATTCTGAAATTTACCATTTGTCTACCAAATGGTTGTACAATAATGGTACTGATAATCATAACTGTAAAGGATACAGAACAACAGAAGATAAAATCATTACATTATTGTTCAAAACCACCTACTTCTTGCGTTGTTTTACAATTCATTAATTAAAACTATATGAAATTTTTAAACTGAGATTTTTCAGATAAATAGTGCAAAAAATACCTTTAAAATAGCTGGGAAAGAAGAAGAATGTTGTATTATAATACAACAAATAAATTTCAAAGTCATTTAAGAAATGAGTCCCGGCAGTCCACTGTCGGTGGGCGGAACATTACGATAAGAATATAACAAAGGTTGAATAAAAGAGATCTGAACCTTTACAGATGGATACTCTCTTTTCCATGTATGACACTTACAGTATGACATCTTGACACAAGATTGACAAAGCAAGGAAAGCTAACGATTAGTCCAGGAATCACAGACCAAAAAAGTCATTGGCAGCAGAAATGAGGTATTGTGCTAGAACTGTGGTTTAATGGGGGCAAGGAACTAGGAATCAGGCTTGGAGAGCTGATGAGTAGAATATAACACAGCCCGCAGGAAGTCTTCCAATACAGCACGGCCATTGAGACTGGGGAAACTGGACTGGGTGGCATCTTTCTTCTCTGTGGCTGTTCTTCTCCGTACGGACAAAGAATATTGCACATGGATGTTAATTTTTTCTTGTATATTTGGATGTGATTGTGCTGCATAAGGCAATAAAGACTTTTTAGGGTCCTTTTCTCTTTACCTTAATAGACTTTTGACTGGAATCAAGCGTGCTTTATGGAGCTACTTTTGTATCGTGGATGCTGAGATTTTGGGTAGTAATGAATGTTGAGATCTTTAGAAAATAAAATGGGCACTTCAATTATACTAGCCTGTGCTGCTGGTCTGTGGGCACACTGGTGAGTTTGAGAGAAGGTGTGTGGTAGGGAAAAGGGTCCTAACATCTTTTATAGTCGTGCACAAGAAGTTTTGTTTTTAGGGTTCACGTTTCTGACATTAGCTTTTAGTTTTCATCTGTGAGCATATGTGCTTATTTTCTCTTCTGAGTGGGGTATTAGTAAATGCTTCAAGTACTCCAGTCCTCCCTCTCAGTGATTAGCATATATCTGTTAATTATTAAGGACAATAAACCCCTGTCATATACAGATAGAAACCCTGTTGCCCTGCCTTTCCTTCTCCACGCACTGGCACACTACAGGAGGAAAAAAGCGATAACTGCTGCATAAACTCTTCTAACCTCTTCTTGCATGCCGTGTTTTCAATTTATTTTATAATGACCTAAAAGGGTAGAAAGTATGCTTTCATATAAAGCATATTAGAATAAAATCCTTTTACTTCAAAGATGAGGTACAGTATCTATGTGAAATTAATATGCAGGTACATTGATAGTTGAGCTGTGTCATAAGTAATTTAACTCTGTTGGGTTCATTAATGCCTTTGATGTTACAAAGATGATAAGCATCAAAGCTAAGAGGGATTAGGTATTTAAAAAGCAAGAGTTTGAAAGGAATCTGTAGTGGCAGCACTGTTTTATTATGTGTAATTTTTCTAATTACTTTGCATACTCTTTGAATAAGTGATGGGGGGCACTGCAGCACAGTGGAGCTGTGACTTCAATTCTTGGGGTGTTACCTGCATGGAGTCTGTATGTTTTCCCCATGATCACATGGGTTTCCACTGGGTGCTCTGCTATACTCCCACAGTCCAAAGACATAGTGGTAGGTTAATGGGCTTATGGGAAATTTGCCCCAGTGTCTGTGTGTGCCCTGTGGTGGACTGGTGTCCTGTAGGGTGTATCCTGTATTGCGCCCTTTGCTTGCTGGGATAGGCTCCCCACACAACCCTGTATTGGCTAGAGTGACTAGAAAATGGAAGGATGCATAAGAGATATGAGATTGTTTGTTTTTTTGCTGAATCAGAGAAAAGGTGGGAAAGCAAGGTTTTTAGTTTAGTTTACTCAAAAGTGTTGTGTTCACTAAGCTCTTGCTGATGTTATCCTTGTTAACCACTAATAAAAGCAGAAACAAACATGAAAATCCAATTTAACAATAAACAGTAAGATGATGTTTTCAATTTCAAAATTATATCACTATTTTTTGACAATCCATACCTGCAAATAGAAAGAATAGAAGGAAAACATTTTATTTAATAGAGATATCTATTACTTTTAATTCTTTTCAACAGCATATAATCTTGCTGTTTTTACAGCATCATATGGATATAATATTTTTATCCTCTGGAATCACTCAGTGAAAGAGAAGTCGTACTCAGGTTTACAGTCTTTGGAGGCTTTGAAGGAGGAAGAGTTTGATTTCACCGCAGGGCAAACTACTGCAGCAGTTGATTGTCCATTCTCATATTTCTACAATGGATAGACCATGCACAAAGGGCTCCGAGCTCCTCATCTCACACAAATCTCTGCTGCCCCAGCACATATGACCACTGATGAAAAGGGCCATAAAGTTAGATGTAGTGTGGCATATGGACGCTCTGTGTCTTCCATGCATTGTTATGTAGAACTGACTCGAGTGATATACTAAGCTTATCAAATGTTAGTTACAGTTCTAGAATGTTGGGTCATGGCCTACAGTATATGAACAATGTTTCCCCATAACATATGAAAGTGTGTCTTCATCTCCCTAGAGAGTGAGACATTGCCAGATCAAGAGCCCTTTTCCCCAGTGCTGTCCGTGCTACAGCTAGACAAGCTACACTCCTCGCTCCTTAAAGTTCTACAACTACCTGTAGAAGATAATGTGCTGTTTTGATAATTATTTTTTGCAAATAAGATCAGAAACAAGTAGAGATATAACTAGCAACACTTTTCTTTGTCAGACTCTTCCATCTGTGCATAGCTTTTACAGTCTGCTCTGAGTTAGTCCACATGGCCACTCTTTAACAACCATCATCTTCTCTGTAAATGCCAATTACATCACACAATTAGTTACCCAGTTTTCCAGAAGGCTGGACCAGGAGCAATTTGCAGCATTTCTGACTTTTATTCCAGCAGGAACAAACTAGGTATGAATTGCTAATTTGGTAAAACAATTTCAAGAGGTAGAAAGAAAAACAAATATATATGAAAAGTGATTTCATTTTTGTTGATGGTTGTTTTAAGGAAGAGGGTCAGTTTTCCTCTTGTAATCAAGTTCCACAATACTGGTTGACATTGTAAAGGATACAGTACCTACTGTTTAGTAAGAAGCTTTTAGCACAGAGGTGCAACATATTCACATTCCCACAACTACAGTACCTTAATTACAGTTTTTGTAATTATGCAATATTCATATACTATATATAAAACACATTCCCATTTATTATAGAATACAATTATCTTTATTATTCTGGTGCAAAGTTGATAGGGAGTCTTCAAATGAAAGACAGCAAACCACATTAGTACAGTATCTCAGTTTTTTTTTTTTGTTCAGTCTTCAATCCAATGAGAAATCTGAATACCTATAGCATTTATCATGAACTCACTATCTTAAGTGACTGTATGTGTCTTGTCAGACAAACTCTAACGCCCCATTGAATCCTTTTATAGGGAGTGTCTCCAGGTGCAGCCAGTTCTCTAATTTCCTCATGAGAATGTAGGGAATGTGTGCCTGAGATTGTCAAAATGCCGGCCTTTGGTGGTTCAACAATCTTTCCCCAGTCCCAGCTTGTCTGCTCTGCTAAAAGGTTGCAAAACCCCCTTAATGCCAATGCACTCAATGATGTATGTCTTGAGCTAGTTAGCTCAAGAATCAGAATCCCATATCTCTAGCCAAGAAGTGGGAATCTCATGTCCTACATTAAAAGGCAATCGTAAATGATCTAAAATGACCATCTTCCACATGATGTCCATAAAGAGTTTGGATTTAACACTACCAAATGGCTGGGGTACATTTCAGGAATGAAAAAGCATGTCCTCTGATGAATAAAACAAAATAATTTTAAGAGCTGGACTGTGCCATAAATCAGCATCCAGGTACACACATGCCTGGGACTAATTGGCTATTATTACCTTGCCTTTGTTCCCTGCTTCAAAGACTGGGCCAGCACTCTGACTAACTAAAGCAAGTCTGCTCAATGGCAAAGCAGCTGTGGCATTTGCAAAGTCAAAAAAGACCCCAGTAAAGACTTGGCCCTCATCATATATGAATCCTAGGGCCTTTTTACAGATAGATACCTCTAAATTGGGGCTTGCAGATATACTCTTACAAGCTAGGGAGGGGGACGGACCATCATTCAATCTACCTCAGGTGACCCTGGTGACTCACTGACCCCTTCCTTGGATGAAAGACCAGAAAGACAAGAAATGATAGGGCTAGCTGACGGTTTTCTACCCTGCAACCATATTCTTACTCAATAGTGCATCATATAGGACAAGCAGATAGAAATGCTGAAGCCTTATTCTGGATGCCTTGAGGCACCATTTACTTACCCATGTCATTTGAGATGGAGGGGGGTCATGAGGCATGTATGGGAAATAAGGTCATGAAATCCCAACTGTTACTTTAACAGTGTGCCACAAGTTTGGAAAAAAAGTAAAAGTAAAAATTACTGTGAGGATTCAGGGACAATAAAAGTTCACAGGCAATTCCAATCAAGGTAAGGAAGGCAACCAAAAAAAAAGACGACCCCCCCCTTCGAAAGGAGCAGTTTTTTTACCTAAGTACTTCCTCTCAGGAAGATATAAAATACCATCAGTAAGAGAAAGCTAGGAAAGTTCTGTTAGTTTTTGTTTCTATTCCATTTCTTGCTGTGGACAGAGTATTAAAATATTCCCATTACAAAAGCCACAACCAATACAGTACCATAGTGGTCAATACAGTACAAAAGGTTTGTGGCACACACCAAGAAGAAGACAAGGCTGCTTGTTTCAGTGATTTACAGCTGACCTCATTTTGTTGCATTATATTGGAAAACTTCACAGAGCAAATGATTTCATTCTCATCTTATTAGGTTTTACATGTTTTTATGGGGCAAGCATAAGCTTTGGTCAAGGCTATTATCACTGAAATATAAGAAGATGTGCAATACTACATTATTAAAAAAATGTAATAATGCTTGAATAAATTAGAGGAGTTTAATATACAGAACTGGTAGCTTATGCTGAATTCTAATGTCACCCACAGCCTTTAAATCCAAGTCTGTGTTTGAAAAAGCCACATTTGACTTCCTAAATTATTAAACCATTTGTGAAAAACTATTTGAATTTAAATGAGATTTCTGGCCAACCAAATAGGGTAGCAGCACATAGAGCAACCGTTCTGCAGTGTTTAAACCTTAAGTAACTTAGTACTCTGCTCAGAACAACTAATGATTGTTAGCACTTGTATGTACCACTTCAGCTGTTCAGACAGCTCTATTTTGATCCTTTATGACTGTAGTCCCCCAGGACAGCCATTGTTTAATATACTTCGGCTAAAGCAGTAACTATGAAATAACATAACAGCTAGTCCCAGGCCCTGTTTGTCCCTTCGGGTTTTTTTTATACCGACAGTGCTGGAGAGGATTGCATAACGCGTAAGGCGTTATTTTTCTTTTTGCCTCTCCCGTCACGTATTTTCACCGGGGCAGGCACACCTTTGTAACGCTAGGTTTTTGTTTTGTTTTTGCCTTACGCGCCCTGCTCTACCAGACTGGACCCCGTTAAATATGGAGCTCACGACGCACTGCGGTACACCTTTCTTTTTGTAATTTTGTTTCATTTTTCACCCTTCTTGGTCCCTGCTAACCTCACACCCCCTGCTTCCGTCCCTCAGTTAGGGGCGTCGACTTTTTACTGGTGGTCGCCGCGGCTCCTCCTACTGCTGCAGTGTCGCAATACAGTACATTTTGTTTAGGAATTGGTAATCCCGCTTGAAGTTTAATATTGGCATCATTTGCATCTTACTATATATTAAAATTACTTTAATAATCAGTGCTGTAGCTGTCTTCCAGTTCCATTTAAAATTTCTATAACAGTACAAATTTACTGACTAGTACACTACTACTAGTTTTTCCTAAGAAAAAGTACCAATGAGCCAAATAAAGGCATGACTTGTCCCTAAAAGAGAGTCTTTTCCTACTCTGCCATTGGCCGTTAACTAATACAAGCACTCAAAAGTAATTATTTGTGTGTTTTTTAATGTTTGTCATCTTGCCGCTAAAACCTAGGAAGATCATTTAGTCCAAATCTATAATTCTCCTTGTGGAGCTGAAGATGCTGTCTGCCCACATGGTGCTATGGCCTCACAATATCAAGTAAAGAAATTATCTTCACCTCTCAGTGAGTCACACTTACAGTACATTTATTAAGTCATTTATTGAGGAGAAGAAAAAAAATCTTTGAATTGTTATTTGCAGACAAATACCAACTGCATTTATTAGAAGGCTGTTCAGAGTATGTTTCTGATCAGAAAGCTGAAAGGATTTGAGGTGAGACAAAATTGTTTAGAAAGTGTTTATAGAATGTTGGCAGAAAGCATCCCTACTTTTGGTAGCATGATAACCTTAGTATTAAGAATAAGGCAAAAATTGGATGGAACTGTTGAAATAACTGGTCTGCCACAGAAACAGCTTAAAGAGTTGTATTAAAGTATATTGCAGTTCAAAGGAAAGCTCAGTTTATCATTGATGACACTTCCCATCTTCTTCATTCCAATTTTCAATTGATATCTTCATTGAGGCAATTTAGAATGCCCATGGCCAAGAAAATAAAATATACAAGATATCTTTTATTACGTGTGTAATCGGTATATTAAATGCAGTTACTGTAACTGTTTCCTAAATGAAGATATTGGGCTAGTGTGAAAATAGTGTAATATGGGCAGAGATATGTATACAGTAGGTAGCCAAAAAGTCTTTGAAAAAAATGTTGCAGGAAGCAGCAAATTATCATTCATCACAAAGTGACCATGGGACCCAAAATCCAGAACTGAGGGCAAAAAATGTCTACGCAGTGTGGGAATGCTAACACTAACCCTATCTGAGGTTCCAATAGAGCAATCCTGAAATCTGTCTCTGAAGCCCTCCAGTCATCACATTTGAAAATATGCCTCCAAATTAAAAAAAATAGTCTAAAACAATCAAAGCCATTGAAGAAAGCTCTTGGAAACCCATTGTCTTCAGTACTGGATGTTCTTTTGACAAGTTTTCAATCAGCTGAAACATGCTTAAAAAATTATATTAAAATAAGTGTGCTTTGCAGGCCAGTGTAGGGTTTGAGTTACAAGAACCAATAAATGTTAACTCCAGTTATCCATGTACAGTACTTGTACGTTAAATGCCAAAATGAAGAGAGTTTACCGAGTAGAACAGGGTTTCTTACAACTTTTGAACTGACTTAATTTTTGGAATACAATTACTGAGCACTGCAATATACAACATACAGTAGGCAGCCAAAAGAACCAGAAAAAAGTTGCAGATAGGAGTAAAATATCAGTCATCCTAAAGTGCCTTTGGGACCCAAAATCCAGTTATGAGCGTAAAAAGTGTCTAAGCAGTGTGGGAATGCTAACCCTAACCCTAGCTTGGGTTTGAACAGAGTAATCCTGCAAACTGTCTCTGAAAGCATTCAGTATTCTGACTTGAAAAAGTGCCTGAAACCAAGAAAATAGAGTCTAAAACAATCAAAACCATTGAAGATAGCTCTTGGGTGCTCATTGTCTTCAATGCTAGATCTTATTTCGGCTAGTTTTCAATCAGCTAAAACTTGGTGTAAAAAAGCTATTGAAATAAGTATGCTCCTCAGTCAAGAGCAGAGTTTGAGTTACAAGAATGAATAAATTTTGACTTCAGTTATGCAACAAGTTGCACATTTCTATGACTAAATTAAGATAGTTTACAGATTATAACAAGTTTTCTTACAACTTTTGAACTGACTTAATTTTTGGAATATAATTACTGAACGCTGCAATATACAACATAGGCAGCCAAAAGTCTCCAAGAAAAAAAGTTGGAGATAGGAGTAAAATATCAGTCATCCTAAAGTGCCTTTGGGACCCAAAATCCAGCTATGATCATACAAAATGTCTAAGCAGTGTGGGAATGCTAACCCTAACCCTAGCTGGGGTTTCAACAGAGTAATCCTGCAAACTGTCTCTGAAACCCTCCAGTCATCAGATTTGACAATATGCCTTAAACGATACAAATTAGAATCTAAAACAGTCAAAACCAGTGCAGAAAGCTCTTGGAAACTCATTGCCTTAAATACTGGATGTTTTTTTGACAAGTTTTCAATCAGCTGAAACATGCTGTAAAAATGATGTTAAAATAAGTGTGCTTATCAGTCAAGAGTGGGGTTTGAGTTACAAGAAAGAATAAATGTTGACTTCAGTTATACAAAAAGTTGCACATTTCTATGACTTAATTAGGAGAGTTTACCGATTAGAACAGGTTTTCTTACAGCTTTTGATCTACAGTAACTCAGATTTGCAATGAATTAGTGAACGCTGCAATATACAACATAGGCAGCCAAAAGTCTCCGGAAAAAAAAGTTGCAGATAGGAGTAAAATATCAGTCATCCTAAAGTGCCTTTGGGACCCAAAATCCAGTACTGAATGTAAGAAATGTCTAAGCAGTGTGGGAATGCTAACCCTAACCCTCGCTGGGGTTTCAACAGAGTAAACCTCCAATATGTCTCTGAATCTGTCTTTGAAACCCTTCAGTCTTCTAACTTGAAAAAGTACCTGAAACCAAAAAATAGAGTCTAAAACAATCAAAACCATTGAAGATAGCTCTTGGATGCTCATTGTCTTCAATGCTGGACCTTATTTCGGCTAGTTTTCAATCAGCTAAAAAATGCTGTAAAAAAGATGTGGAAATAAGTGTGCTTTGCAGGCCAGTGTAGGGTTTGAGTTACAAGAACCAATAAATGTTGACTCCATTTAAGCATATCGTTGCATTTTAAATGACAAAATTAAGAGAGTTCTCCCAGCAGAACTTAAGGATAAATTGTACTGCTTTTCATTCCTGAACTGGTTTAAGCCTGTCAAAGGAAATGTTCATTTCATTTATGTGACCTACATTTTTAATTATTAAGCTGAGCTTCACATGTAAAGCAACATTACACTGCATTTATTCAATATTTTTGTACCAGATTTCACTTTGCAAGCATGAGCACAAACCATGAATTTCTGGGCCTATAATTTCCTGTATTACTGTAAATGGATCACTAAATGTGTGTTCAGAAATTAAAAAGACCTGAAGCTTTCTTTGTGAGAATTGTATGAGTTTCTTAGAGATGTTTGCTTAAATAATTAAACAAGACAATTTCTTGCACATAAATTAAATCTGTGGCATTAGTTAGAAATTGTGCAAATGAAGAAACGGAAATATCACTTACAAAGAAAAAGTGGTCACTATCACTAAACTGTAAGCATCTGATGACAACTTTTAGAAGAAAGCTTCACTCACATCTCACAAATGGGAGACAAAGTCTGACAGCTGTTTTGTACTACAGTATATACAGTAAGACAGATACTACTATATAAGATAGATAGATGAACTACTAAGTTGCCCATCAGCATTACTGTATATTGTCAAGCATAGAGTGAATGGTTGTATGTCCAGGTTCCAACTGTTTTCATTGAACTTCCAGTTATGAGGTCCTAAATAATATATTAGACAATATTGTTTACAAAGTAATTATTATGTTTAAACGCAATGTTATGTAATCTCATTTAAATGCATTTTTTCCTGGTGCTAATAGGCTTCCTTGGTATTGGCAACCAAGATATTTATCCTCACAGTAAGGCTTATTTACTAGTTTTACTGCCAGACTTGACTATCTTCCCAGTAGTAGTGTTTTAGAAGCATGCTAACAATCTTGGGATAACAGATTTTCTTTGAAAAGTACCTAATTCTGTCATCACTTCCACATCTAAATCATACCTAAATTTATCAAAAAAAATCTCATGCCCTGATTCAGCAAATGGTAGGTTATGAACGAAATTAACACGAGCACATTCATGTGAAATGCTTGCTATCTGTTACAATGTAAATGTAATACTTTTTTCCTGTACTGGTTTACATCTCAGAACACATAGTAGATTTAATATCCTGTCATACTTTACTAGTGTGAGCTCTATGTGTACTGAATTATTCAAAGAAGCAAAGGCATATGTGAGCAGTGTAAAATTTCATCTACTGAACAAATCCCTCAGGAATTTGTGAAAGAACAGGAAAGAGAGATAAAGTGTAATTTGTAAACTGTAATCCATCATTTGAAATACCGTAAAGGAATAGAACCAGCTCCAATGATGCTTGTACTTTGACATTCATTTTCTCTAAGGGAGAAACCAAGAAAGATCAATTTTACAGTCACTCAAATTCTTTTTTACAGTATTTAGCCTGTGGTATCAGACAAATGTTCTATTTATCAAATAGTAAACACAAGTGTTTTGAAGCTTTTGTTGATCAGATAAATTGTGTCTAGAATTTTATGCTCAAAGGGTTGGTCTGTGGAAATTAAACAATAAATGTTTCTCTTAGTCTAAAATACAGGTTGGACTATGTCTAAAAACTTTGATGTCCATTTGATCACACTTAGTCACATTCAAAAATAATCCATAAATATGATTGACTTCAGTGTTACGTAAATTGCCACCAGTCAAATGGAGTTAAAAAAGGTCAAAACCTAATCTCACCCACACTGCATTTTATTTTCACATCTCTCCCTCCACTCCATCTCCATTCCGTACTAATCCTTCATTAAGGGAGAAAGGTGTTCTAGCTGCCACAAATAGGTTGTCATTCTCAGCCAGGTGAATTACCCCAGTAGTTCATTATTTCACTTTCATTAGGATTTGACTGAAATACTGAAGCATTACATGAGCAGTAACAGAATCAAATTTACTTTCATGGATTGAAATCATGTTTAATAATAATTAATTAGCAATCTAATGTATTATTTTTATCTGCATACTGTAATTATAACATGAATGATTATTTATGAAACAATTTATGTAAACACTCTTGGATCTATTTAACTTGAGTTGATATGGTATAAACATTTGCTCAGAGGGCAGAGTAGCCTGCTAGTCTACAGTTGGTATGGTAATACCATTAGTTAACACATCCAAAATGGTGTGAAATTGAGTTGCATTCTGTCAGGGATGGAATTGGAAGAGATCACAAATTACCATAAAACCATTACCTGCACGTACAGTAGTCTAGCTCATGAATTATTCATGTAAAGATTCAGGGAAAGAAGCAAGGAAATGTTCAAAATATTGTCAGATGACGCTACCTACTAAATCATGGATTGTTCTTCATTAACCAAATTGTGAGTTGTGAATTGCTCTTGAATAATATCTGCTTTTCCTTACTAATGAGAGAAATGAGCTTGCTTTTAATGAATGAGTATTTAAGATAATTTAAGTATATTAATTACTCCTATTCTCATTTTAGAAAACAGAAATATACTGTACTAATGACCATCCTTCATTTAAAATGAAACAAAATCAAACTGATATTTTACCCTTTATTTTACAAATATGTTCCCTTTCTTACAATATAAGAAAACTTTATGTTGTGATAGCAATATTAATGTAAGTATCTTCATAAAATAATATGGTAGGTTTGTCCAGCTTTTTATAAGCATGAGTTGCTTTGTGCGTTTCTAATTCACCACTTTGCCTTTGTGTCTTAGACGTTTTATATCATTAACTGTATGATAATTGTACAATTACTATCTTGTAAGAATGCAGAATTGTGTGAGATGGGAAGCAAGGTTGTGACTGGTTAGTAGTGATATGGAAGCCCACCAAGGAAAAGCAGGTTGATACAAATCACACTGATGGACCAGTAGGTGGTGCTGTTCTCTATGGGAACACCAATTCAGTGCCCTAGTATGATAACCTGGGTACTGTACTGTAAGTTTTGATATTAAGCCACAAGAGACATATTCCGAACAGTACTGGTACCACTGATTTATTAGAAAGCATCCTCATTTATAAATATATGCTGCATTTACACTGCACCTGATATTAGCACAAAATGCATTTTCACTAAAGCATTTTCAAGGATACTTCTTCAGGGTAGTGCTTATTTTGTTTTTTCTTGCGTGACATAACTATGACCACTCCAGTAAGAATGAAGGCTGTGAGGAAAAGAACAAAACCTATAACCAGAAGGACTGTTAACACAAACTCTGCTTCTTCTTGTGACAGATATTTCCCAAAGACTGCTATTTGTCCAACATGTAACTCTGGACCTACAAAAAAAGAAATGGATAATAAGCGATTATATGAAACTTGTTTTAAATTCCAGATGGTGTTGGTTTAACTCTGAAACGTGCAAGGGGTTAAGACATGCATTTTGTCTTTTGTGCTTTGGAAATCAAATTACAAGAAACTTCCTGCTGGTGTCTGACGTGTGGTACTGTATATATAGTAGTACAAAATAAACAAAACATTTTTTAAGTTGTTGGTTAAAGCTACAACTGTTTGTTTTGGCAGAATTGTCCATATTATGTACATATTATATTTTACACATTATGAGAAGTCTAGCCTTAAGGATATCTGTTACTGAGAAAGGTAAAGTTAATATAAATACAGTAAACAGATCTAAGATAATAAGGTTATGTACCAGTATATACTTTCCTTATAGGTGCATTTATCTATGTATCATACTGTGTGCTTCTTAAATTACTGTATGGCAAATGTGCTTTTTAAATTACATACTGTAAATATTTTACCTGAATCAATGTCGAATCTCTGAGGCACTAAGAAAGAAATAAACAAACATTCAGAAATGGATGTAATTTTTAATTTACTCATGTAACTCCAGTAATTAACACAGTCAAACAAATGTCACACCAAAATGTCAAACTCATAATTATTGGATGCTTGTGGTTAGGTCATTTTTTCAAAAGCATAATGAGACCTTGTCTTATTTTTATTAAATGCAGGATGATTTTTAAATACCTCATAAAAAGCAAGCAAAATGAGGGCCAATTAGCTTCATACCATTCTTGGGATGAACAGTATAGACTGTTTCCATGCCTGCATGGATGTGATCTGATACGTGGCAATGTAGGAGCCAGGTTCCCGGATTAGTAACTTTCATTTCTAAGGTCTGAAAAGTAGCTGGGAATAAATCAAACACATCTGCCCTGTGTCGTTTTCCATCCTAAACCAAAGCACGAGAACAAAGTCAGCTGGTAAATGAATGGTGTAAAGACAGGTCACATTTCATTTAGAATAAACCCATAACCAAACATAATATTAACATTGAATCCCACTGTAAAAGAACATGCACTGCTGCAGCATTTATATCACAGAAACTACAGTTATGCAGCATTTTAGCATTAACAAAAACAGATGCAGAAAAAACATGCATCAGGAAGAAAATACTTTCTCAATTTTTCCTTTATATATTATATAATGTTAGAAAGGGAAAATGTATGTTGACAAATGTGCATTTTCTTAATGTATACGAGCCGTAATTTTACCAAAGACCTGGTGAAATAATTCATATGCTGTTATGTCCAATTAATGTCCGGGTTTTTTGTATGTATTATAAACTTTCCGGTGTTTATTCCAGTGATTTTTTGTTATCTTAAAGATCTGTATGGGTGAGTAAAATGTTACAGCAATTATCTGGATATGACATTTTCTTAGACAGCAACCTGTCAAAAAATCAACATAAATCTGGTTTAAGTTACTCACCATGAAAGTAAAACTCTGAGCATGGAAGTGGACTGTATGCATATCAATTTCATCTCCCAGTCCTATTAGGTACCAGTCTATGCGTTCTTCTTCATACATAGAAAGTCCATGAAGATTAGCATAAATTTTTCCATTTATTGCTGCAAAAAAAACATTAAACACAACCTTGTGACTTAATCTTAGTGCAGGTTCGTGGTAATAAGTTGTACATATCCAGACAATTTCCTGAAAGCATCTCTAGTATATACAGTACTATATACTGAAAAGAAATTGCAGTACCACTTCAGAAAACCATTTGACAGGCACCTGTGGGCCTTACCTCTTCACAGCTGTCATTATATCACTACTATTCTAAAACCGATGAAAATCATACTATTTTTGCTAACCCAAAAATCGATAATTTAAGTTAAACTGAGTCAACAAAATCAACAATAAAATTAAATTGTGTGCTGCACAATTCAGACATGCTTTAGACAAAATAACAGGTTTTAAATAATATTTTGAACTCATAAAATATGTATATTAGTATTCTTTAAAATTAAATTGGAGACATTTTTCAGAAACTCAGGAATTCCAATGTTGATTCCAATTTAAAATCCCATTCAAGGTTTAAACCCAGAAAACTGAAATCAATAAGTCTATGATTAAGATTGTGGCTGGAACAAAATCCAGTAGCAAAAAATCCCCCAGGACTGAGGTTGGAAACCACTGACATAGTAGTCACAAGCCTTACCATGCATCTTATTGCTTTCACAAAACCTCTCATCCTCATAATTGATTTCAGAGATGTTTTGTTCACTGTACATTGCAATGTTTTTGTCAAGGTACCAGGATTGATTTTCATCAAAAATGAAGAAGAGGAGGCTGAATTCTCGGTCCAGGTCGGCTCTGGATCTTTCAGGAGTCAATGTGCCCTTCCGACATGTTATTAATGGACCAATCAGGCCACTGTGCAAATCCTGCATAAGACAAATAATAAAACAAATCCACATATGTCTCACACAATTCTCATCTCCAAATGTGGCTGATTCCAATGTATGCTTTTGTTATAATGTTTTTTTTCAAAGTATTATAGTTAACTACCAATATGTTTTCATCCAAATATCAGTGGAAAGAACAAGCGATAGATTAATTTGTGTACGTTCCTCTGCCATATTTTCTTATACAGTACATAGTTTCTATAAAAAACAATATTCTTTTTGACAATATCTTGCTTACTTTGACTTTTAAAAACCTTATTAGGGTGACAACATATTTTCTTTTCTGTAGCTCTTGCTCTTGAGAAAATATATTTTTTAAAAGTTTGTCGTACTGGTACCGCATTTTGCAGGTGTTCACAGTATACATACAGTATATAGAGGTTAAACCCACATCTCGCACGATAAATTTCACCCCATGGCATTGGGATTTCAGCCATGCTAATTTATCAATTACATCTTCTTAAGTCTAGATTTAAAGTTACATTTCAGTTTTGTTTCCTTTTTTAATTAATTTAATACTTTTTAAGTCAGCAGTTTAAATCACATTTGTCAAACATGAATGGAAATCCACGACATATTTTCTGCTTGCACTTTATTTTCCCCCAGTGAAAACTATACTTTTAGTGTATATCCTGGGTTTAAATTCTTGGAACATGGGTCTTAGTTTTGTTTTCACCGTGACCTAAAAGCATTGATTTCAAATTATCTTACAATAGGGAGCATTACCCTTATTCACCTTTCAAATCATCTTCTGATTATGTTTGCCTACTACAAACATACACACAGTACATGCATACGAATATGTCCTGTCAGTAATAGTGTTGTACCAAAATATCTTTTTACAGCTCTTAGCTACAAGTCAGAGAACAAGAAGTAGGCCCAAATTAAACAGGCTTAGTGATATATAATACTACTGTATATACCTGGGTATAATTATATACAGTATTGTATTATAAGTAAATAATTACACATACCTGCGAAACTAGAGTAGATGTAAATTCACAATTCAAAAGAAACCAAACAAAATATAGTGGAGTACCTTCACAGGGTGTACCATTGAATAGTAGGCCCATGTAATGCAAGCTGAATCTCCAGGACCAGGCCCTGATCGCTCTGGAATATTCCATCTGTATATAACTATCTCCCCTAGGAGCAGTGGCAGACAGAAACTGGTAATTAGACTTGGCAATGCCTGTGGCACAGGTGGCAACATTACAGTAAGTATTAAATTTTCCTTTCAAACAAGATCATTTAAAATCTATTTCCATAACCTATCAAAATACATGGAAGTCTCCAGTTAAACTTAAGGATTCTGATTAAAATTGTTTAAAAAGAGGAAAGAATTAAATGGTATGAATGAAAGCATGTCTGCAATAAACTGAGATCATTAGCTCATTATCATATTGATACTGATAGCTTAGTACATATTGTTTAGAGAACATACGCATATTCAATAGGGAGAATGACATTTTTCTGGTTTATGTGGCGCTCCAGGACTTATACACAAACTATATAAAGTATGTGCTCTAAATATTATTTGCTACATCTGTGACCATGTGTGATTACAGCTTCAATTTCTTAGGGACAGTATTTGTATCTTAACTACATAATTCAAACTTTACAAAGGCTTTTCAGCATTGAATGTACTGTAGCTGATATATCATATCAATCAATCATAAAATACCCTTATTAATAATTATAAGCCATTAAACTCTTCCATCAATTTGGCAATAGTGTGCAGAAATCTGCTTCTGGGAAAATGTTAAGATCACAATAATGCATTGGGCTCAACCTGAATATTGAGTGATGTTTTCAAGATATGTTCAGCCTTGTGAAATGTTAACAATGATTTCAAGGGTACTGTCACAATATCTTTTGTGGACTCTTGTCATGGATCTGTCACGAAGTACCACAGCAATTCCTTTCTTAATAAGCACCATTTGAGACTATACTGTAAATCTTAAATCTGCTATATGTATTGCATATGTCCACGACATTTTTTATCTTCAGATGATCTTTGAGCTTCAGTTCATGAGATGTTGTGCTCATCTTTAAAAGTGAATTCCGTATACTGTATACAGTATAATTTAAAATAATATAAAAATAGATTCTCATTCCTATCAACATCACAGTGTCTGCTGACTAATATTTGATTAAATCATAGACATTTTTAATCAAAAGACAACATTTCATTTTGTCAGTTTGCATGATTAGTCTCCAGTGCAATGTGTATGACTTCTCTTTACATCCCCTTTAGTCAAAGATTTGGTTTCTCATTTCAGAAGCATTTTCAAGTAATTTAATTTATTAGCTATAAATTATTTCCATCCTGTAATGTGCCTACTGTGTGCATTCAAAGTGTTCAACATAGAGGTTGGTGCCATTTCTGTCCCCTTTAACTATGCCCAGTTTAACTTTGTATACTTGTGTAGCTTGTGTAACTATTCTTCCATATTCACAATGTGAATTTTGCATAGTCCACAATTCCAATTATGAATTGCATAGTTATGCATAGTTCCTAGTGTATCTGTTATTTTCTTTAAAACAAAATGTTTTCTTTTAAAAAATAACGAACAGTTCACCATAAAAAGTATTTTTACAAAAGAAACAGAACTCAGAAGGCAATATTTACAAACTCCTACTCATATAGTAGGGACTCAGATAATTATAAATCAAGAGCAGAGATATATACTGTAAAAAAAAGCAGTCTGAGACCAATTAGTGGGAGCAGCACCAACATGTGGTGGAGTTAACATCAGACGATAATGCTTCCCCTCCTGATAAGCCACATGTACCTTTTGAAGATACTTTGTTGACCCACCCCCTAGCTATGGGTTCACAGGATGTTGGACTTAATTACCCCGAAAGAGGCCACAAGACCTCCAATTATAACAGTTTCCTTGCCATTGGATTAAGGTCCCTTGCTTTTAAGAACCATGTGGAACCTGATATATGTGGGACCAGGTGTGCAAGGAAAGAATTTCACAATGAAAGAAGACCTTCCAGGACATTTTACAAGCCTTTTAGCAACCAGCTAGCAACGACAGGAGCAGGCCTGTGAGTACTGGGTGGTCCTGGACTTGAATTGGCACAAAAGTGGTCTTACAAATTTGTTATTTAGCACTTGTATGAAGTAGATCTGCATGTCAACAAGTATCATTGTAACTGAATATCCCTCTTCAGGATCTTCTCTGCTCATGTCACAAGGGGGGAGCACTACAAAAGATGCTGTATTTTGTCCAACTTTATCTCCTCAACAGAATAACCGCATCCAGCAGGATCACCTTTACTGTGGTGGAAATGAGAAAAGCCTTGCAAAGGCATGCATAAGTTAGAACCTCAAAATGTTCAAACCTTATGGCAGAAGCTATCTCCCCACATTGTACACATAGGGCAACAGCAGGGTCAATACACTATTGAACCGACTGAACTAAGCGAGACATACTGTACCCAGAAAAAAAGGGACAAGTTAAGTAACTGAAGAACATGCTTTGTGGAGTTGGTTTTTCCATCAAGAACAAATTCATAATTCAAATCAATGAGTTTCCTGTTGTATAATCAATAAGATGATGACATAGGTTGTCAATCTCAGATTAGCACTGAAAGGCTAACTGTAAGGAATTGCTAAATAATAAAATACATAACCATTGAATTCACTGCATAAATACATTAGAGGGTCTTTAAGAAATACATTATAAATTGTCTAAATTTGAAGGAATTTGAATGGAAAAACAAGTGAAACAACAAAAAGAAAGATCTGTCCCACAGTGGTTTTAATCGGACTGCCAGTAATGACAGTAATGACAATAAATACTGTACCAGGCTGAGCTGCATGGCCTTTTCCTTCATAGAGCTCCTGAACCCCATGTGCATGTATGGAATGTGTGTGAGATCCATTATTTTTGAAAACAATCACTATTATGTCTCCCACCTCAGCTCGAATAAGGGGACCTGTGAAATCAGATTCTTATTAAATCAGTTAAAAGAACACACTCATAAAAGATCGTACACTTCATATTTCACATATTTTCAAATTAAGAGTTCTACAATTTAGTCCTTTTCATATGGACAAAACATTCATTTAACACTCTCAATTTAGGAAATCATATGACAGTACGTTATGTTTTCAAACTTCTATGTATCTGCTCAGAAGGACAGATGAGAAAACAACTGCACTAGTGACTTATATGATCAACATTTTGAGTGTTGATTGGCTGAAATGATATTTGTAACTAACATATTTTCATACTGTGTATTCCTGCACATTTTATGTATCTAACCGAAAACTGTTTGGCAAAACAGAGGTGTATATTAATTATTAATAATTAACAGGAACTAGGAAAAAATGAGTGAGTATCAGATTGAATTGATACTTTCACCTATCCTCCAAGAACAAATTCCAAACTCATACATGTGTTGCTGAGAAGAGTAAGGATGCTTTTGCCAAACAGCTACCATCAAGTGATGTTACCTGGGGGTCACTATTTTAATTGCAAGTCATATTTTCAAACTAGTATGTATTACATAGCCAGTACGTAGTATGGTTTTGGAAACACCTGATGTTTGAAATTAGAAGTGTTTTTTCATACAGCCTTTGAAATATCAAGGTGATTTATAATCATTCCCCGACTCATGGAGCAAAGTGAAGATACAGTACCAAGGATTCCTAAATGTTCTTCATCTCCTTTTCTTTCCTTGAGTTTAGTGAAAGTGCCATCTGTATATTCTCTGTACACAACCTTCTGGTATTTTGATCCAATTAGACCACCTTCTTTGCCAACAAATATATGTCCATAACTGCAGATAGAAAAATTAAGAAAATGACATCATGAGGACCCTTCTGCTTTTGTTATTAGTCTTGGTTGGTTTGTGCCACTCATGTATTTATTGAACGTGCTTACATAGACTTCATTTTTTAACTTAAATAAATTCCTTCTCCACACATTGAAAAAACCTTTTCTTGATTTAAATCCCAGTAGATATGTGGGTCTATGCCTTTGTGGATTGTCCCAATATATTCATTCCCACATATCCAAAACAGGAAGATGACCTGCATCATACATGACTATGCCTATTCTATCTATTAAACATCAAAAGGTGACATGTATACTTTGTGTTACACGCAGTTCTAAATTAGGTGCATATACAGTAATCTCACCTCTCAGCTGCTGAGCTGTTCAGTATCCCTAGTTCCCATGTTCTGTCAGGAGAGTAATCCCATTCAACCTCATCTGCTGCAATATAATACACTGAGGACACTCTGTACTGAGGAACATGTACAGGAGGAAATCTATCACTGTTACATTCTAACACCTGATACTGCTGCCTCATTCCCGCAAGAAAATGTTCACTTGTCAGGCATATTACCCCAAAAGTGCCTGAAAATAACAAAAAAAAAGGAAATAAATAAGACACATAAAGAGAAATTTGGTTTCTAACATTAGACCTCTTAGTTATTTCCAACAACAGTCTTTCCACAGTGACAACAATAAAACAAGAAAACAATAAAGGAAAAAAATGTTATGTTCCAAATGATAATTGCAAGATTCAATTTTTTTAATGATAATTGTAAAATTAAAAGCATGTCAAAGCTGTCCTTCAAAGGAAACTAAAACATACTGTACTGTATATTGAATAATTAATGTTTAGTTTTGTTCCAATTACAAGTATAACCTACTATGTATCTTTATTTTAAAATAAATTGGCACCATCGAAAGCTTTTCAAATAATAAAATAAAGGTTAGTCCTATTGTCTTCTCAAAAACATGCAAATATCTGGTGAATTTAATGTTGCTGTGCTAGATTTCCTACACTGACGAGTTTCTTGGAGAGATTGTTTTACTGCCTTGAGGACTTGACACTTTAAACAAATAGTATTATTAGATACCGTACATGTGAAACTCACATTTCAATATCTATTTGCTTTCTCCACTATGGTTCGACTGTATCTTGAAATCATTTTTAGTATTTATATTTACCAAATCAGGAAAGTTGTATTACTTTCAGTTTTCCAAAAGAAAAGAAATGCACTTAAGTTTTTTAAGTTTTCTTCCTTTTTTTATAAGTGTAGCATAGTTACAGTATTTTAAAATGAAGATGCCCAGAGTTTACAAAAAGTTGATTTTGTAGAATTTGCACTTGGATAACTTTGCCAAATTCTTCACAGATGAAGTGAAAAGGAGTCTAACATGATTAAGATGGAAAACTTCCATTTTACTGTAAGTCTGTTTCCACTGCCAGTAAATATCCCCCAAATTAACTCTGTCACTGAGATCCACCTGATTTTCCATGCTCCTTTCACCATGCTACTATTTCTAAGAATACATTACTTTCTTATTTTGTACTGTAGCATCTTTAATTCTAAATATTAGAAAAAGCATCCAATTGCTAATTTAACAGAGGACTGAAGGCTATGTACTTTTGAGCTTAAGACCATATATCGGAAGCATAACATGTTGAAAAGCACCAGCAGACAAACTTATCATTTCAATGGGCCAGAAGACTGGGAATGTGAGAGAAAAATGAACTTGAGAAGCTCAACAAACTAAAGATGGTGCGATAGGCACAGTTCTACATACTGTTAATCTGAACACTGAGGATAAGAATTACAGAAGTCTAACTTTGAAAGCCATTTGGGATGGATAAGAGGACTTCCTAGCATTCAGATTCCCCTTAAATTGAACAGTAAAAATCTGTGACCCCTGACCTTAATCAGGCCTTCCAAATAAGACTTACCAATATTGTCTGGTTGCATCAGCAGTGTAGAGGAGGTGTGAGGTGTCAGTGTGACTGAGTCTTTGTGTCTGCCATTGACTTGCACAGTGTTTCCTTGAAACACAACTCCATGAATATCAAACTCATCTCCCAGACCCAAGAGGTGCCAGGATATATTACTCCCACGACACATCTCCAGACCAGGCACTTTGCTGTACAGGAAACCATTGATAGCTGTACCAAGCAAAAGTTCACATCATTAGTGTTACAGATGAATGTGGAAGTCAAGAGCATAGATCTGAGGACAAACAAGCCATGACTGACCAGACAGTGGAAAGGCTTGGCCTCGTGTGTAGCGTGTAAGAAAACTCTTTTAAATCTGTGCTTAAAGGCTTAACTTCATTAAAAGTTCTAAATTTATTAAAATATTCAAGCTGAGATTTTTCCTACCATTTCATGGAACAAACACTTAGAACTGGTATTTGAAGACGATTAAGTATTTCAGCAAAGGTAAAAACAAATTCAAAGGTATAAACAAACACATACAGTATTTCACATATTGTAGCTTAAGACGTACCATGCATTAGATTTGATGCCTTAAACTCCTCATCGTCTGTGTCAATGTCTTTAGGATTGACAAATGCATGCAGCAGGCTCTGTCTCAGATACCAGCTTAGATTTTCATTAAAAACTGTGAACAACAGGAAAAACTCCTTGTCGATCCCCTTCTGCATGAACAAAAGAAAACAGAACTTTTAACTACACAAATCTTTCTGTCATTAAAACCTTTACTTCCATTTAACACATGGGCATTCTTCAAGAATGTTCAAAAATGGCAAGGAAACAAATGTGCTGTGCATTTATAATTAAGGGACTTTAGATTAATTATTAACTTCAGTCATTTGTACACTATTAGATGTAGAGCATTTTTACTGCACTTGATAAAATGCAATGTTTATCAATGTTGATCCCTCTTGAGATAAAACTGTATACGAAAGATTTATCTTTGTAAGGATTCACATCTTAGTAATAGATTCTCTAAATTCTGCTGTATTTATTCACTTTTCTATTTTAAAATAAAAATTAAATTTGACCAATAATTGTCATTTGCTGTTATTTTTTAATTTAATCATTCAAGTAATATTACAGCTTTGAGGTCAATAGAGATGAATATATATTTAAATATTATATTTTTTATGACCAGAGAAGAAAGAAAACACAACGTTTCGACTGTGGAGCCTTCACTGATTTTTAATATCCAATATCAAAGGTTGAGGCTTAAATTCTACATACATTTTAAATGAGCACATAATTTTAATTCAGTGATTTACCAGCTCAAGCAATTTAATACAACATCAACCACAAGAAATCAATCAAAATCTCAGGCTCAAATTGATTCTGAAGCAAAACCCACTTTATATCATCTTGGCCTATTATCCAGTCATGCGGCAATTTGAATGTTTGACATTTACCTGCAGAAAAATCTCTGGTGATGAGTATCATTTAAAAACTAAGCATTTTTAGGGTGTTTTGATTTGTCATGAAATTAGCGTTTTATTCTGTACAAAAGAAATAGATTTAAAAGGTATTGAAAGATCAGTGATGCATAGTTCTTAATGCTGCTTTTTTGCTGTTTCCTTCTAGCTCTGTAATATACAGTAGAGTATGTTGTATTGTTGAAGGTAGCAACATCAAAGAAAAATTAAAAGGACACATTTGTTTTTACACCAGAGATCAGCATTTTGATATTTATTGATTTTTTAGAGCAGATGATTAGAGATGCAATCTGTCAATTGCTCCTGCTGCCTCACAGCTTTTGGGGCCTCATTGTAATTCTCATTTGAAGATCTGTGTATATCATATTCTCCCAGTAGACATTGTGAGTTTTCACCAGGAGCTATTTCCTCTCAAATTGCAACTAGATTCTGTCTAGGTTTAATGGTGTCTTCAAATTCCATGTAGGTATGTGTGTTTGTGGCTAACCGTGGACTGGCATCCCAGCCAGGGATAGGTACAGTAGATACTTACTTGGGCTAAGTGGATACTGAAGATACAGTAGATGGATGATTAAGACTTACGTATGACATGAAGTTCTCCATGAGCCTGTTACATTGACAGCCTTAATATATGTGTTTGGAAGAAACTGCATTGTGAGATTTGCTTTTAAGTAATTTCTCATTCGTAACAAATTGTTTCCAAAGAAAAATGCTTTTAGTGGCAAATTAAGCTTTCTTAGCAACCAAAGGTATTGTGTTACCATGTCTGGTAAAACAGTGAATAAAAGGACTGTTAGCTAGATGTGCACTAAACTAAATATGCTGAAGAAAATGATTGGTTTTCTTAATAACACTTCAGTTAAGCTATAATGCACTATTCCCATCTTTGTTATGCTTCAGATATATGATATATTGCTGGAAGTACTAAAATATCTAGCATACATTGCTATGTACTGTATATAGAAAGAATTGAAAATTGAGACAGTTTCATGCTGTCAAAACACAGTGTATAAAATACCAAAAATGCACTTGAGATATGCTGAGAAGCCAAATACCAACCTGTTACTAAAACTTGTGGCATTTATAGTTTAGGTCCTCTTTGTCTGATTTAAACAGCATTCTGAATTTAACAGTAGTTAGTTATAATCTACATATACTGTATGATTAGTATTTAATTAAATCAAAGAGTGATTACAGTACCTGTGTATTATCATACTTCAATGTGCGAGGTTTACAGATAAGCAAAGGTCCAACAAGGCCTGAGTTTGTGTCCCGAACAGGATCTACTGCTGAAAAATACATCCGGGTCAGACAGGGGGGGTCACTGAGAGTAGGCCCCACATGTTCGGGCACAGACCACTTATAGGTGAAGTTATGGAAAGGTTGCACGGAAGTTCCTTCCCCTAAAACATCTTAGAGAGAATATAAGACATGGTTTCTTAAATAATACATCTTAAATAATATACAGTATATATACCTATTAAAATGATATATATATATACTGTACAGTAGTTTAACATGATAATCTTTCAGTTTTTACCAGCTTCTCCGTTAACAGCTAAATGCTGTTCACAATCCCTGTGATTTTTTAGTATATGGCACAAAAATCAATTCAGTTTACTTTAATTGGTTAAAAAGAAAAATCCACTGACTTCCAAACAAAAATACAGAAATCATCATCTGTTTTTGTTCACACCTACAGTAAAATGTAATTGAAATGAGTTACTATGGAAAAACTATGTAGGATACATAACAATGTGGCTGATAAGCTTAAGTTTCTGGTTGCATCCTTCTTTGTTACAGTACATTGTTATTTTAAACAACCAACAATGTAAAACCTGCATTAAATGGGTGGAATAGGTGGTCTTGAGTTTGCTGAACCTCCCTCTGTAACTGGATTCTGGACTTTCTGACTGAAAGACCTCTTATAGTCCGGATTGGAAACTACGTCTCTAGTACCACGATACTGAACACTGGAACCCCCCAGGGCTGCATACTAAGCCCACTCCTGTTCAGGCTGATGACTCATGACTGCACTGCTAAGCATAGTGCAAATTACATCATCACGTTTGCTGACGACACGACAGTGGTGAGCCTCATTAGTAACAACGATGAGGCACCATACAGAGAGGAGGTGGAGCAACTAGCGGACTGGTGCTTAAACAACAATCCGTCTCTGAATGTAGATAAGACAAAAGAGATGATAATGGACTTCAGGAGGGCTCGCGCTGATCACTCCCCACTGCATGGAGACAGCTAAAAGTACTACATTTCTTGGTGTGCATATCACAGATGACCTCACTTGGACCATCAACACCACCTCCCTAGCTAAAAAAGCACAACAACGTCTCCACTTCCTGCGGCTACTGAGAAGGGCAAACCCTCCCACCCATACTATCCACATTCTATAGAGGCACCATTGAGAGCATCTTGACAAACTGTATCATTGCTTGGTTTGGGAGTTGTAAGGTCTCAGACTGCAAGTCCCTGCAATGAATTGCAACCTCTTTGCCCTCCAACCATCTGGTAAAAGGTATCGCAGTATATCAGCCAGCTCCACCAGACTCCGTAACAGCTTTTTTCCACGTGGTTGTCAGGCTCTTCAACACCCTGGTACCTACTGCACCTACTCCAAATCTGAAAACCTAGTTATTTTTTGCCTAATGTCAGGCATACTGTCTGATGTATTCTTTGCACAATTTTTTGCACAGTCCTGTAAAGTAAATTGCACTATGCACGTTGTACTTTATGTACCCTGTACTACATTATCTATAGCATTGTCTTGTCAGTGTCTGTCTGTATTTGTACTGCAGACCTGGAGAATGATATCTTGCTCTTCTGTATACTTGTATATGGGTGGACTGACAAATAAACTTGAACTACAGGTCAAAGAAATGAAATGCTTATGAGAATAAACAGAATAAACCAAGAAGATTCTCAGAAAATGTCACCAGCTCAAATTCTAACACAGCCAACACTTTTTTTAATCAGATAAGGATCTCATAGGTTTTTTGTTGTCTGACTGAATTAAATTACATTTTCCTAAAAAAATAGGGACTTGTAGACAAGAAAGATTTTTTTTCTGAGTACTAAGCTTAGAATGAATCCTCTTTTGATGTATTGAATAGGATCTAACTCATGTATCTTCTTTGCAAAAAGCACTTAATTATTTCTGGAATATTTGCTGCTGGGGCTGGCTTCTACTGTATGTAGAACCTTTGTCCTAAGTTTATAGGAAACTGAATCATCCTCTTTGTGTATAGAAGGAATTGTTTTAACAGTTAATTAAAAAGTTAACTCTGTTGTTAGCACATACCATCACCATATGGAGTTCCCTCGTGTTCTTTCTTGTAAAAGACACCATGCGGTTGGATGCTATAAGGCCTGGATGCCATGTTAAGGAATGTCACAACGATTGTATCTCCAACTTCAGCCTTTATCACAGGGCCTATGATAAAAATAAGAAATTACAGTATATAGTGTACTTTCTTTGAAAGAATGTAAGTAAAATTATTTTTACTTTTTTCAACAAAAGACATTATTAATCATTTTGTCTCTTACATCTTAACAGCAATTTTATCAAGACTGAATATATTATCTCCATAACATTAGGATTTTATTTTTTATAATAATGAGAAGAAGAGTCTTCCACTGTGAATACATTTTACCGGATTTTCAGTGAAACAGCCACAGCAAACAATAACACTTAGTCTGTCACGGACGTCCAAAGGGACTAACCGTGGGGAGCAGGAGAGCGGAAAAAGACCCATATGCGAAGCGGCGAGACGGGAAAAAGGCCCGGGCTCATAGTGCAAAGAGTTCAGGAATGCCGTATAGAAACCTATGCCCTCAGGGAGCGGACGTGGGGCGCCCTGGTGCTAGGCGGGTCTCAGGACATCCGAACGTCAATGCTGAGCGAGGACAGAGTGCAAGACCCGGAAATATATAGCCCAAGGGAAAGAGAGGGACAGGAAGGACAGCAGACCAGAAACTAGGGACAGGACAAAGAAGGAGCGGCCTCTGGCTGCAGAGGGCGTGACATAGTCCTTAAGGGAAATCTCTTTTAAAAATAGTTTTTCAGTCAGATTTGGAAAATAAAAGCAGTTCTGATTAGACCAGCAATACACAACATCCACCTTGCACTGAACTGCACAATTTAAATGGATATGACAAATATGAGGAAGGCATATTCATTAAACATTAAAGTAAAATCTAGATGTCAACTATTAAAAAAGCACTAGATGATGAATCATCCAATTTGCCTAATCCATCAAAAGGAGCCAAGTACAGTGGATTTAAATCAAAGTAGTGAAGTACGTAAGTAGCTTTTCACAACATAAGGTTAGAAATTATGAGGAACATTTCTTAAATTAGCACTGTACATAAGGAGCATCTATTCCACAATAAGTCTTAATAAGAACTTATAGAAGATTCCACTAATGTGAAGTAAATATAAATGTACTTGTCTTATACAATAAAATATTCTTATAAAATATAAATTTAAGCTATACACTACAGTAAATTTCCTGGAGTAACATATGTTGAAACACTTCATCTTACTGCATTATTTGATAATAACTTTCTGGATTCTTCATGTAATGTGCTCCTTTACACAGTATGATTTTAGTTTCTTTCTTTTTAATTACCAACATTTTTGTTATTACAGCTGCCAAATATTGAAATATAATGTGGATTAAAGTATCCAACATACTACTGTATATTGTATATTTTTACCCAATTCCTGACTTGATAATTAAATTGATGTTCCCAGCGTTTGTTATGTTGAGGACTGTAACATCATTATAGTAAAACAAGCTGAACTACGCTGTAGCCAGGGACCTAATAGGCAAAGTAAACAATCACATAATGATAACTTCAAGTAACAGTGTGATAAATAATTATTTACATCTCAAGAGCAAACAGTAGATTCATTAAAGGAGCTGGTAGCATTAAGTTGCATTGTTATCAATAATGGATAATCAATTAGAAAATGATTAATTTTTTTTTACCTAAAATCCCGAGGTGCTCTTCAGATGTTGTCCTCACTTTCTCTTTGCTAAATGTCTCATCTGTGTATTCCACATACTTTGCTTTCCAGTATTTACCACCAGTTCTTTTTGATGTGTTACTGAAAGAAATTTCAGAATACTGTAGCTGTACATTCAGGTGAACTAAACACAGTAAATCACTTCTTCTTTAACAATATTAAAAGTTCTAATACCAAGTGTATACCTGCTCTTCTTCATTAGACTCTCTATTGTCTCTCCATCTATTCCAGAAGGTCCATATGTCCATAAAACATCCATAGCTGCAATGAAGTATTTTCTTTCTTTTCCTGGCATTTGAATATTAGGAGTTGTTTTGAAACATTCTTTCACCTCATACAGTGCCTCCATACCAGCTATTAAAAGAAAGTTTTGAAAAAATCAAATACAAGCATATGACATACATTATGAAATAAATTTATGTACTGTATTTTCATACGTTTTTTTTATTTGGGGTGAATTCATTCAAATATTGTCAATCTTTTTTTGCCTGGCTCATAGAATAAGTATTGCATTGGCTGGTACTATAGATCTCTGGAAAAAACACATTTTGAATAGATCACACTTTAAAGTTTTATTATTGAAAAACACTTTACTTTTGGATGTTATTTTACAAAATGTTCTGAAGAACATTTACTCTTATATTATATTATCTTGATAACAAATGCCTGATACTTAGTCATTTGTTTTTGGGAGTGGGTTGCAATCACAGATATAAAGTACAGTACAATGCTCTCTTGAAGTTTTTAAAAAGGTCAGCTTTCTATACAAGAACTATACAATTATGTTGCCAGCACTGGAGCTTAATTATTACATCACCAGTCCAATAGAGGCCATTAAATTGCACTAGGCTTAATACAAAGCAATACTTACATTTCACATATGGCATCATTATCTATTCAAGTACACCAGCGTTCCTAAATAGACTTATGTTTAGCAGGTTCAATTAGGTTCTTAAAGACGTCACATTAGAAATCATGTCAGAACTTTTGGAAAATGAAGTCTTGTTTTACTTGTTTTGATTAACATACTTCCTTTAATAACAATTCTGCCAAGCAGTATCAAGTGATATCATTTTTGGAAATGTTTGACACTGTCAGAATGATAACTCACACTGATTTACGTAGACATCAAACTGACACAGGGTTTAGTTTCTTTGTCTACCTCTCCCAGAGGTGCCTCCTGCTAGCTAAATAGCAGACTACACAGGAGAAATTTGAAAAAAGTGATTGAGGCCTGAATTATAGAGCCCCTGAATTGTAGAGAGTATAAACATTCAGTTTTTTTTGTCTACTGTTACAACTTAAACAATTCTACCTTAAAGGATCTGTATCTGCTTGAACACATTGCATGGATGAGGTGCTGGACCACATTTCTGGGTCACAATGATTTACTTTTCTCAATTTATTGAGTAGAACCTGGAAGATTTAGCTGGTGCCAAAGCACAGGGCCTATCTCTGACATTTAGCCTCCTTACCCTTGTTAATATACATCAGCTGTCACGTTTGGCTGTATATGCAACAATACTGAAACTAAAAAAGGTGTGCAATTTCCTTTGGCCTAAAGCAAAATTTGTGGGGCACATGGCAGGGCCAGAGGTGGTGTCCATGGACATAGATTAAAGCAATGCATTTTGTTTGTGGCTGGTTTATAATAATATGGAAGAAGAGATATCAAGACTGCTGGAATTGATGTTGACTTAGGAACGGATGTCCCATTAACAGCAGTTTATTAAGGAATGGCTGACATAGCTACTTCCCTTCTCTGTCTTACAACAAAGACCTAATTTCAATGATGTAAATGAACAGGAGACTGAAAAGTAGTCTGAGAGAGGTGCTGACCCAGTCCTCAATTCTAGCCTTCCCAGAAACCATCTGGCATTTATGATCAACATTGATACCAACAAAGCGGGGATCAGGGCTGTATTAATGCAAATGGGAGAGGGGCATTGCTCATTACATCCAGGCACTGACTTTGTCAAAATTATGGTATAATTCAATAAGAGTTGTAAGCTACTGTATGGTCAAAGAGTGGAGCACATTTGGGTCTACATTCACATAAACCATTTTTGCCTCTCCAAAAACTCCCACTCATTGCTTCTCAGTTTTAGGAACTAGACAGGCAGACAGCTCAGTGGCAAGAAACCTTACAGTACGTTGATTTTGAGACAGAGGTACAGGAGGAAGCTACCACACTTATGCCCTGGACCAGGGAAACGATGCATCTAAGCTGCTGCAGCTTCAGTCAAGCAATCCAAATCTCAGACCTTGGTCTGACAATGTGCCCTCATTTTCCATGTGGTAAACTGTCTGAATCCACTTTGAGATGTCTGCTACATCTGTTGCCACCAAGACCTCGGACATTTCTGCAGGACCTGTAATTCCTGTGTAGCATAGAAGGGTAAGTGTGGCTATCTTATCCCTACTGCAACAATATCAGGTGGAGGAACCTATGCAAATATGCAAAGCTGGACGTCCCCAGGAACTTACCGCAGATAAAGTAAGCTAACTAAATAATCCTCAAAAATTTGCTCAATTTCACCATCATTGGGGATCATGTCTATTGAGAAGGGTACTGTATTCTGTCACATTGTCATCTCACAAGAAAGATGTCATTACATGACTAGCCTGAAGAAGTGCATTGTCCTGCTAGAATGTTGTCATCAAGATTAAATGAGACCCCAGGGGCCAATCGATGTAGAGTTGTGCAGCCAGGTTGGTATCAATCACTACAAGAGAAGATCTGTAGGCTAAACCACTTTTGAATAGACACCCTAGGCCAGACCACAGACCATCACACTTGGATTTTAGCATTGATCATTGATCATTCTGTTGTCATATCAATAAGCATATTGTTCTGCATGTCTACTAACCACTCGTGCATCAGGGTGATAGATTTTACAGAAAATCCTGATTCATTGCTTTTATTGATTTTGTTCCTATCTAGATTAAATTCCATTACCTGTGCCCAGTCAAACCTCTTATTAATGAGAAGACCTAGTGCATGTACAGCATATACAGTACAGTGAATCACAGTGAGTAACAATAATAATTGCTTACACTTATATAGCGCTTTTCTGGACACTCCACTCAAAGCGCTTTACAGGTAATGGGAATTACCTGTAATTCCACCACCAATGTGTAGCATCCACCTGGATGATGTGACGGCAGCCATAGTGTGCCAGAACGCTCACCACACATCAGCTCTCAGTGGGGAGGAGAGCAGAGTAATGAAGCCAATTCATAGATGGGGATTATTAGGAGGTCATGATTGGTAAGGGCCGATGGGAAATTTGGCCAGGATGCCGGGGTTACACCCCTACTCTTTTCGAGAAACGCCCCGGGATTTTTAATGACCACAGAGAGTTAGGACCTCGGTTTTACGTCTCATCCGAAGGACGGCACCTGTTTACAGTATAGTGTCCCCGTCACTATACTGGGGCATTAGGACCCACGTGGACCACAGGGTGAGCGCCCCCTGTTGGCCCCACTAGCACCTCTTCCAGCAGCAACCTTAGTTTTTCCCAGGAGGTCTCCCATCCAGGTACTGACCAGACTCCTGCTTAGCTTCAGTGGGTTACCAGTTGTGAGTTGCAGGGTGATATGGCTGCTGGTGAGTAATCAGCTAATCTAAATTATGTCTAAAACATTTAATCAATATCCAACTGATTGCTTTATATTTCTAAAAGCATACATGCATAGAGTAATACATTTGTTTCGATACCCACTATACATATTGGTTGACAGAAAATTACTGTTTGTCATTAAGAACAATGGATACCTTTGCTGTCAGCATAATTTATGTTTTTTGTTCAGTTCAACATGGTGTCCAAAGAAAACGTATACTGCAATATTTGTCAAAAGTATAAGGATCAAAACTGAGTCATGCTGTGAATTTCAATTCACTGAAGCTGCTGCAAACTGAGGCTGTTTTAGAGAACAGTTCTACTTACCATAGGTACTGTTTTGTCTTTGTAGTGTGTGGGAGTATGTGTAATCATTCCTAACTGGGTTCTGTATAAGGCCATGCTGCGTTCTTGGAATTGAAGTTGTTTTTCAAATGACTAAATTTGGCTCAAACCAGGAAGAGATTCTTTTTGAGAAGTGGCTGTTGGATAACACTGCAAACTGTAACCATGTCTGATTCCTTCTTCCACCCTCACTGCTTTTGTGTTAGAGTCAAGAAGTAACCTAACATTTTTGAATTTACAAAAGAACAAAGAGAAAGGCAGAGAAGCTGGATAGAATGTCAACCTTAAGGCAGATATATTTTAAATCTATTTAAAAGTATAAGTAAATCATATGAAATAATCTTAATTAAGACACAATTTCTGCTCTTTCTTGAGTATAATAATACTGTAACTATTGTACTGAAAATTGCTGCAACAATACTTTTAATGCATGCACTTGGACTGAAAGCTGTATTTTAGATTGAAGCATTTAAAATGACATCCTTTGTGCTTTCCTCCATCCATGGCCTTTCTCCTATCACAGAAACTTGGTTCATGGTTCATCTTTACTTCTTCTCACTATTACTTCAACTTCACTTTATCACTGATGGATGTATACCAACAAGGACAGCCCAGGATGCCCCAGCACTTAAATGTATAGCATGTCCTTTGTGCTTATTACCTGGCCCAACTCTAATACAAACAAAGCAGAGGTAGAATTTACCAAATATTAATTAAACACACTTAATCCAGGTTCTCTGCAGGTTTTTTGAAGCACAAATCCCACAAAGCAGTGAGATTCAGACTCTAGTCCCACACACTACAAATAAGCGTGTTACCACCAGGTTAGGATCAGTTTCCAAGATGCATATAAAATGCAGATATCTTAGATTTTCCTCTATTGCCTTTGTCTAGATGCACTTCTATTTATATTAGTCTGGTCCTGCTTCCTCCCTGCCAGATTTCAATGCACTCTTTCCTGTGAATCACACCTGTGTTCTTATTTTCTTAATTGTCAGAACATGGATTAGATTGAGCAACTGTGTACCATGTCATCTACTAAGGTGTTGCATCACAGTTTCATTGAATTTCTGTCTTCAGAAACTACTGTCATCAGCAAAGGAAGCTTAACATAAATCTGCTGTTTACCTTTCAGGTGTTCATTTACTTGGCAGCTCAAAAGCCATCTCCCAACATTCCTGGGGACCATCTCTGCAGTCACAAAGGTCGCTGGAAAGAGGCTGACAACGTCTGCTCGCCTGTGGCTGACCGTCACACTCTGCCCGTGGAAGAATGCATTGTGGATGTCGGCTTCACTTCCCATTCCAAATAAATGCCACGTTACTGAAGCGCCTGCACACATATATAGGTCTGGCAGATTTCCGTATATATATCCATTGATAGCTGAAGAAGATATATAAATATTATTTAATGGAAGATAACATATTTTAATGTAAAATTATATATTTTAGTATTTTTATTTCTTTAGGGTAGTACAGCATGTACAAGCTAAATAGTCTACATTATTTTTAATTAAAGAACAACCGGAAGCAATTTATTCATTTACATGTTTTCTTTTTTTTGCCTTTTTATTTATTTTCCATTTCCATTTTTTACCCATTTGATTAGGCATTAAACCCACTACACACCAGAAGATTAAAATCACGAGAAGGGCATGTTAATGAAACATCTGTTTTTATTCAAACTAAACTCTAGTGCCTTGAGACGTACAATGCATTCTATTGCTGGTTTTAAATTCCTCATCCTCTTTGTCCACAGAACCAGGGTCACTGCAGTATCTGTTGATGTTGTCATCCACGTACCAACTCAGATTTTCATCAACATTCATGAACATTAACAAGAAGTCCTTATCAACATCAGAACGATTCCAAGAGTGTCCATCCGAAACACCTCAAAAAGATAATAATAACCATTTAAATTATGTCATTTTTAAAGAATATTTCAAGTTCAATTTTGTGATTTCAGTTACATAATGGATGTTTTATGAAACTAAGCTAGGCTGACCTTGTGTGTGTGTTAAAAGTTATTATACAGTATGTGATCTCGGCTTCATGTGACATAATGTAAAAAGACTTATTATAAGTTTCAAACAAATAAATCAATAGCAATAATTTATATATTAATATATGAGAAAGCCTGGCCCTGCAAAAAATAATAATTAACTCATTCTGTAGTATTTGGTTTTGACTTTAAAGTAAAGTTAGTACACAATCCTGAAAGCTTCCTGACCATTGTTTGATTATGGATGCTCAGGTTTTCCTGATTAATTATGGCATTTATTTAGTATTAAAGAGAAAGTGGTAGATAACAAGAAGACTGTTGTAACATTGTGGATGGTTAAATACAGAAATTAAAACATTTTTCACAGGCTAGAGAGATACAATTGTTTTCTGCTTTCAGATCGGAAGATTTCCATTTCATTTGAAGAGGTATTATACTGTAGATCTTACCTTTTTTGCAAGTCAAGAGTGCCCCAATGAGGCCAGATGCAATGTCCCTGGGTGCATCTACATGTGAGTGGTAAGCCCATGTCAGACAGTTAGGATCACTGGCAGTTGGGGCATGATCACCAGTTACTGTCCAGATGTAAGTATGGGTGCTGCCAGGAGGCACCCCATCATCAGTTTTATCCTTTCCAAAGGTCTGGTCTGGGTAAAAAGCACCTGAACAACAATCGGTGAGGAGAAATCTAATTCTACTGTAGCAGCAAAAAGTCTAATTTATAATTGTTTATGAAATAATTATTTTACAAATATCTTGGTTTATTCTTGAATCCTAATGTGACCCAAATGCACCAGTTAACATGGGTAATTGTGTATGCAATTTAGTGTTTAAAGACTAAGTAATTTCAATTAAGTTAAATTAAATTAATGAAACAATATACCGAAATTGATTAAAAAACTACTTAAGAAAGAAACACAACCCAAACCTTGATGAGCTTCCAAAATTAAACTTTTAAAAAGAAAACTGTTTCATATGCCTCCCATCGAGTTTGCTAACTCCAGACATATTTTGACAAATTTCTCAGTTCGTACATCAGGTACTGCAGTCCATTGGTTAACTTTAATTTATTTTAGCAAAGTTAAAGCTAGATGTATAAAGCTCAAAACTAATTTATTCAAAGAAGAAATTAAGTAAAAATTTATGCATTTTCAAACAGAGGTGCATGTCAACAGATCTAACTGAAAAGCAAAAGTATGTTAACTGTATGCTGTACATGTTGAAGCATTAGACAGCTCCACATCAACCACTTTCTCACTAAACCACTGACCTTCGGAGTCTTTGCTGTAGAAGACACCATGAGGATGGATTGAGTACGGGCGAGATGCAAAGTTTTTCAGATGAATGATTATCTCATCCCCCAATTCAGCTTTCAAAATAGGACCCAGGAACCCAAGCCAAGCTGGCTGAAGAATCTCATGTGCATAGGTGGCATCAGAGTACTGCTTATAAACAGCTTTCTTGTAAATCCTCCCCATCGTTTGAGAATTTCGTAAGGGGTACTTAATTGAATCTCTAATAAAAAAAGACAAATTAAATTAAATGAACAGTAATATATATTTTAGGAATGTGTTATCACTTACCTTTTAACTATCCACCATATTTACAGTATCTTGAAACAAATATTTATAGACTGTGATTTATTCTTAAAAGAGACATTACATCATTAGTAATATTAATCCTTGCTTTTATATACAGTACCCCTTTACATCCCATGGAATTCCAAAGTACTTAACACGTAAAAGTGGAGCCACTTCATCCACCTCTGAAGTTCAGCACCCACCTGTGCAGCCCCACTACATCAGATCAGGAGTGGAATTTAGCCAGGACACAGGGGATAACACTCTGGGTTTATTCGAAAAGTGCCATGGGATTTTTAATGACCAAGTAGTCAGGATCTTGATTTATTGTATCATCTAAAGGATGATCCCTGTTACTAGACTAGATCAATGTACTACATTTTAATAGAATATTTAGACTAAGGTATGAAAAATACATGCTTATATTCCTCTAAACACATTACTTAAGATAGATCTCTGTAGGGCATCACATGCTTTGATTGGTTTCATGGATTAAAGCTACATCTCTTCAAGATGTATTTACTTTGCAATGTAGGACTGTAAAAGGCAAAGAGTATATTTCTAGAAGACGAAGGAGATAAGACAATGTTATTCTACAATGGAACAAGTAATAGGTTTATTCCATGCTGAACAAAAGAAGAAAGAAAACACAACGTTTCGGTGGTGGAGCCTTCTTCAGGTGTGATTAAGACACCTGGTAATCAGGACATCTGAAGAAGGCTCCACGGCCGAAACGTGTTTTCTTTCTTCTTTTGTCCAGCATGGAATAAACCTATTACTTGTTCCTTTGCAGCCTACGCATGCTGACGCAGCTACCCACCTGAACTGTTATTCTACAATGCCAGACTCAAAAATTGATCTGAGGTCATTAACGAGCATTATCATCCGCAGAAGCAGACACATATTTGCTTGTAAGGAAGAGATATGTGTGTGGGTGATGGGATTATAGCAATAATTAAGGGTGAGAGAAGTGTCATCCTTTTGGTCTCTACCTAACATTTGAAGTAACCCTCCATAATAATTATCAGGCTTATTTAAACCGGCCTAATCAGCCTTACAAAAAGCCGCTGAGAGCTCTTTATCGACAGAATGGTTGCTTTTTACAGCATATCATTGAATTTACAAGGGCATGTGAGTTCACTTCTCATAACCAAAGTAATGGTGTATCAAACAGATACCAAACAAAAAAGTGATACAGAATATCATGGAGTGACACAAGAGGGAACAGGGCAGTGGCTTGGGTCTATGTTTATGTGATTTCTGCGTGTAAGGCTGGTATTCTTATTAGGTGTGGCATTTTTTTCCCCTTTTGTGTCCACTTGTCTCTTCTTTTAAGGTCTTCTAACCACCCTAGAGCCAACGATACAGCAGAAAGCATTCTTCATGGAACTGAGTGACACGCACTTTGCCTGGAGATCCATCAATTACCACATAGTCAGGGGTGATACACTACATGAGGTGTGAAAGGTGCTGAAGGAGAGGGAGGAAACAAAGCAGGGAGAAAGACAAAACATTATAACACCTGCAAGTATACATACTGTACATCTGCATACAGACATGCGCAAGTAGCCCCTGGCATATTTATGCCGACTTTCCTCTCATGATCAACCTGATAAATAAAACACATTTCTTTGGGACCATTGAGACAAGGCAGTTGCTTGGTAGAAAAGGAAAAAGTAAAGGTTTGTTCCATGCTGGAAAGAAAAGAGACACAACGTTTTCGGCTGTGGTGCCTTCTAGCTACTTGAACCAGTTGCTAGATAGACAAGTAAGACTGTGCCAAGATATTTTTTTTCAGTATGGCAGAAAGAAGTGTGTCTGGATTGCTGGAGTGAGCTGAGTAAATATCTAGTGGGAACACACAGTGGGCTTGCATGAAAGACAATCCTGTCAAGGATGTTTTAGAGAGAGGACACTGCGGTCAGCAAAACTGAAAGCAGTGTCCTTTAGATTCTGCCGCATTGCAAGAGAATAGGGAGACAGGAATGTATGGCATATAAAGAGCGCACCGTAGGAATATTTTTTATTTCTCTGGTTATTTGGGACTATGTTGTCAAGTTGTTTTCCTTTTGTGTTTTTATGTGTATCCCTTGTGGATTCTCATTTTTTTTAAATTAATAATGACTCTACCCTTTTTTGTGATTGCACGTTTCTAAAAGGATAAAACCACAGCTATTGAACTGACTGTGCTGGTCTGTGGGTGCCATGATGGCTCTGGGAGATCTGACAGCCTGTGCAGACAGGTGGGTTCTAGCACGATGGTGTAGCAGGCTACAGTTCCTGCAAACAATCACTGTTTTGACAAGAACATCATAGCTCTCAATTGCACCAGTATAGTAATATACAGTACTTGAAATTTGTTTCCCTTACAAAAAATGTGTGTTATCAACCAAAAACTCTATCTGAACAGGCCACACTGTCTGTGGATGCTTTCTGCCAACAAAGCCATGCATAAATAATGATCACTTGAGATAGCTGATACATTCATGATTATTTGATATGCTTCACTGATTAAGACTTTGATATGAATAAATTATTAAAATAAAGTTGAACGTTTATGATAACCCAAGATTAGAAGCTGCATACTGTATGTCTTACTGAAGCAGCATCTTACTAGATATCACAGCAGGTTAAATTTTAATAGTCTTAATGGCCAAGTAAATACTTTATAACTTCCTTGAATGCACTTAAATGCTTAAATTCATATCATACTCCGATATGAAAAACAGTTACAGGAAACCTCTAGTTAGAGTTATTGCTGATCAAGAAGGTGCCAGCAGTTACAGAATCTGAGGTTTCACGTGTACTGTACCTAATCACATAAAGATTTTCATTTTCTATCATTTTGAAAATTAAATCGTCCAAACATATCTCATGGCACTATAACTATAACTTTAGTAAGGTTATCTTAATCTTTTATTAATACATTTGTGAAGATTATGTTTCACATATAAAATATACGAGAATACAGACCAAACCTTACAACATTTTTCTTGGCACTGTACAGCCTTACTGAGATTAATGTAAAGTAAATTATAGTATATTTTGGAAAATAGGATTGATTGGTTGATTAATTATTTCACTCTCACAAAAATAAACAAAAATGTTCACTTACTGATCCTCTGTGAAGTTGTTTCCAGATATTTTATTTTTCCCTGTTGGAGTGTAATTCCACTCTATTTCACGAATACCCAAATAATAAAGCCTTGTTGCACCTCTCACACAAACCACCAGGCATAAAAACCCCATTATCTGGATGGATACAATATGTTTCATTTTGCCTTATTCTCAGTTTCCAAAAGCTTCTCCTTATAGTGTAGGTTAAACTATTGGCAAAAAGTACAAGGACAATATTAGGAATGCTTGTACTGTATGTACCACTCTCCCAAGACACTCAATGAAACACATTCGAAACTACTGTCGTATGGATGCAATGAAATATGTAAAAATGACTAATATTTACACATTTAAGCTGTTTAAACTGTAAATACAGCAAAGAGAAGATTTAATTTTCATAAACCATTTTGTGAGTTGAAAATTAGTACTATGACACGGAGAGGATCATTGGTAGGTTGCAAAGAAAGATTAAGTTTAAGAACTAATTCCCATTGGAAATATATGATAGTAGGTAAATGTAAATAATAGGAAATATGAAAGACTTCAAAAAACAAACATATAATGAATACTGTAGAAGACAAAACTGTATACATGCCTATCTTCTTTTCAAACTATCTTGACACCTGGTTTTGGTGCAATACATTTCCTGGTCTCTGCTTCTCATTTAAAAGCCAATAGTAACGTAACAAATCTGTCATTTGATGATGTATTGTAAAGACTATCTGTCTGAATATGGTTATTTAAGGTATATATCTTCAGACACAAGAGAATAACAAAACAATTCAATAGCAACAATATTTTTAATATCAGAGAATTCCTTATGCTTAAAGAAAAAAATTGGATAGAAGACACAATGTTCACAGATAAGATAAAAATGCAAAGTTTAAAGGATCTTTTTCTTCATAAATTTTTACAAAGCACTTAAAACAGAGACACATTACATATGCTACAGTATATAAATAAACTATATATATTTCTTCACTATTGTCTCTTCTACATCAATCAAAGGCTTTCTTCTGTTTACTCAAAATGTTTTAAATGGGATATTTTTTAAACGTATCAACATTTTTTAAAATAATGCAACAAAAACAATTTTAAAAGGTTTAACATTATAACAGGTTTAAGCTTTAAAATCTTTCCATAATATTTCCAGAAATTTGTATTATTTCTAAAGTAAAAGGATCCTATGTAGTAAAATTCTAAAAAAGACAATTACATGTATGTGCATAGCAGCAAAGTGAACAACCCATACAAGAAATTTACTTTGCAAAATCAATTTTCAATCTATGCAGGAAACAAGTACAACCTTATTTGTAGTTATTTATGAATTATTTATATAGCATCTTTGTTCAACTTCCAAATTAAATGTTACAAACCTTGTTTGCAAACCACTTCTGTTATGAACTCCAAAGTTTTTGTTTGCTTCCAGTTGAGTGCATAAACAGATGTCCATTAAAACCTGGAAAAATGAACCTGTAGTACACCTGTGTTTTAGATATATGAAAATATAAGTTTAATAAAAGACAGTTTTTTTGACAAATGAATTAAATTGCCCTTACCTTCTGAGTCATGTTAGATTACCTATCACTCTTGGCAGTTTGGTTGTGTTCCATTTTGAAAAAGCAGTAAAGCCATTTGAACTGTGAATTCTCCAGAGAACATTTCTAACACTATCTGAAAGGACAAAGTCTTGACAGTAAAAAGATAACTTTATTATCAGGGAAGCTAAGCATTGCCTATCTTTTACCAGGGCTGCAAATATGGGAAAAGGTGATAGAGCCCTCATCTGAAGAAACAGCGCTCAACATGCTAACACATATTTAACATACTGTACTTAAAGCATGCTAATCTTTACTTTTTTACAGCACAAGAAAGTTTACTCTGTAAACTGTGGAAATTACATAATCGTGAGATTTTTTTAGATTAATTTTAATGTCCCACGTATGATTTCTAGTTCAGAAACTGATTCATTGCTTCTACAGTACGTGACTTACTGTAGATGGACAAGTTCCACCTGCTCCTCCTTTGCAATTGCAGTAGTGCCATAAATACAGTTCAAAAACAGGTCATATGTTAATAAAACCCAAGATTATTGAATTGAATTAAAAGGTATTTGCTCTAAAGTGTCGAAAAAATGTAACTTTTTAAATTATTCACTAGAACAATCAACTTTGCCTCTGAAGTGCTTAATGTACATAATGATAAGAATTATTTAATATAATGAATTCAGTGGATCTCCAAATACCGCAGGGTGTATGGTGTTACAGTCTTGACCATTTTCTTCTGTCCGCTAATAATACTGTAGAAATTCCTAACCGCAAATCATGTAAGTGATCCTACCTCGAAAACTATATTTAAACTGCAGCAAGCCAGAAACCGACTCAACTTCATCGTTTCATTATTGTCCAGTCTGTTTCCGCGTAAGATGATTATTAGAGAGGATACAAGTACTAAAAAATCTAAACACTTCGTTCCCTTCATAACAAATCAAAGGGTATTATACATTTAAAGCCTGTTTTAGAACAATAAACAAGTTAGGTTTTCAAGCCAAAATGCACATCACAAAACCATTTTACGTACTAAACAATATTTTCGATTTTTTTTTTTACATTCGGGGCAAAATGATTCAGCACATGTGTTTATAAAGTCCTTACGTTCAGCTGTATTACGAAACAGACAAAACCAGGAAGTGGAATGTACCACGTACTGATGCACAAACACCATCAACTCCTAAAGGTTCGGTTACGGCGGAAGAGGACGTTTTGTTTGCATGTTTATTCCCTTAGGTGGCCACTTGAAGCAAACCAAAAACATCAAAATGGTGAAACAGAATATCAATGTCCAGGGATTTGTCTCAAAGCTCTGGACTTTGGTTGATAATTCAGACACCAATGATACTATTTGTTGGAGCTTGGTAAGGTCGCACACACAGGGAGTTCGTACTTTAGAATCTTTTTTTTTGTTTCGTTTTATTTCTCTTATCAGTAGCTTAAATCGTGCTGTATATATATACGCGGGACGATTAATTCAACTTAGGTTTACAGTTATGATTGGTGTAGCAATTCGTTATTTTATGTTAATTGTATTAAAATATCAAGCTAGGCAGGCCGCAGGCTTTTTTAACACGCTAGCTACTGTATGTGACGCAATTTTGAAAACTATAACTTTCTACTTATTTTGTTTGACAAATATAGTCAATTCTAAGTTAAATTAAGAGCAAAACACAATAAATAAATTGAAAAGTCTTTGGCCATTTTAAATAAAATAAAAAGTAAATGTATTGTTTGAAATGATAGTATTTTCTCACAAAACATACTGATCGTTTAATTTCCTTGTATATTTTGTTTTTGAAATTAATGCATAATATCTACTTCTTTAAGAAGTATGAAATCCCTATCATTGGTTAAACCGCACAGAAGTTACTAGAACCTTAGAGGTTACAGCTTTTGAGGTAATTCTAAAAGTTACAAAAAGCTCTTTACACACGTATAATGTAGTTATCGCTAGTTTTCAACAGCAATTACAAGTTTATACTACAGTGTAAATAAATGTCGAAGAAATTATGTATATACAGTGATAGCTGCAATACAACATACGTTTTTTTTATTATCTGAGAGATATAAGAGATTGTATTGGAAAATTTACTCAATTTTATGTTTAGACCAACAACCATCATTATGTGCATAGATAAATTGTAGCTGTCTTTGAGAATAATGAGGTTTTAAATTCTTTTTCAGGAAAACAGTTTTTCTGATTACCAAATTCATTAAAACACTTTTAGGGAATCACTAGCTCATTCTTGCACAATCAAATATCAATAACCATCGGATCCCAATGCAATAATGTTAAAAAGGTACTCCATAACATAAATGCTTGTAAATTTCCCATGATCTTTTTTGTACTTCATTCTGAATAACCTCATTTTTACAAGCTTTTAGAGACAAAGGATATCTACTGTATATATGCAGTATATATAAAACAATGGCTTCTTCCTTCAGTGAAACATACAGTATATGAAACATGCAAATAGTCTAGTATATGTTACCATAATAGCTTAAGAATGTGACTCATTGTCTTTTTTTCCCTAGAATGGAATGAATTTCAGAATCATCGATGAAGAGAAATTCACTGAGGAAATCCTTCCCAGATACTTCAAACACAATAACCTGTCTAGTTTTGTACGACAGCTCAACATGTGTAAGTATAAAATTTAGCAATGTTGTCATAAAATTATAATTTTGCCCCGATCAGTTGGTGTCACTTCCATGATTCATAATCTCATTTATGTCATGTAGTTTAGATCTTTGTTTTGCTTTGTATAGTCACAAGTGTTTCCTTGCTCTCCTTAAAAAAACTTTAAAAAACATAAACTTTAAAATGGGAAAAGTGATGTATAAATAACACTATTGTACAGTACCTCCAATTGGTAATTGGTAAATGTTGACCAGTTTCTTTTATGGTAATTTAATATGTAGAATGTTGTGTATTCATTATATCATTCATGGATGAAAATATAATTTGAATGCATGTATAAGAAATTATATTACGTAACTGGACATGTCATATAACAGTTTGATTTTGACTTTTATTATCCTCTACATCTAGATTTGTTTTGCTTCCGCAAAGTCATATTCTTAAAAAAAGTGTTTTAGTATTTTTTGTTTAATCATTCTAATAAAATATGGTTTTTTTAGTGTATTTTTTTAAATGGCTGACACACACTGTCTGATAGGTTATTCCCGGACTTTTAACTAGAAAGAATTGTATATTGTATATTTGACAGGAATTAAAATAGAGCATTTTAGCCTATAAACTATACAAAATCTTTCTTAAGGTACCTAGATTAAACTTTTTGCATCCTTAGTAAACAAAGTATTGTGTGGTCTTCCATACAGATGAATTGTCAATGATCTTTTTGCCTTTTAAATAAAGTTTAGTTGCAAGCTGACATTCTCACTTTTTTGCAGTCTAGTAATGCAATGATGTTGGTGGATGTTTGTAACTGAACTGTATCCTACCAGGACTGCCCAAATAGCTTTTGATAGGCTGTGCAATATGTCAATATAGCACATCATATGCTGTAATAGTATTTTCTTGTATCCTCTTTCTCTGATATCCTGAAATAGTAAGTACAAAGCATTGACAGGCAGCATATAATGTGACAGTAAGCTGGTTTGTGGGAAGATATTGAAAGAGCCAGTGTCTCAAAGAGCATACACATACTGCATGGTGAAGTAGTGAGTAGGTAGACTGTATATTACTATACTGAATAGAACTAAACAGTGTGCTTATGGTTATCAATTAGAAACTGTATCCATTTTTTCTCTTGTCTAAAAATGTGTAAGATTGTGACCATTTTGACTATACTATATGAAACAGCATTACATATCACTCATAGTTATACTATGATGCATTTGCACTGAGCACAATTAGTCTTTTAAGAAAGTTTTTTGTTCATATTTAGCTGATTATTTCACCTTATTTGCTGTAATGGTATTTTCCTATTGTATCCTCTTTCTCTGAAGTCCTGAAATGTATTTCTGTGCCCCCTATGTTATTTTATGCCTCTGGTAACATCATTTCGGCTGACAAAGTGCTATCATGGAAGTCATCTATTTTACTATTGAAGTGTATGAACAGTTCATATACTGCCATGGAATAAGCCAACAAAATAAAGTCTCCTTGGAACTGTATCTCAGCTTCACTAAAAAATGGTTTAATATTACAGGCTGTTAAGTGTGTCCTATCATTTCTTAGAATTTAGACCTAATGTTGTATTGCTAAGATGTACCACAGTCTTGTCATTTATGTTCTTTCCAGATGGATTTCGAAAGTTGATAAACATTGAAGGTGGTCTGGTTAAATCAAAAAAACAAAATGTGCTTGAATTTCATCACCCTTGTTTTCAGCAAGGCAAAGAAGATCTACTGGAGTTTATCAAGCGTAAGGTAAAAATGAAACGGTGACAGTCATTACTTTTTTCAGTATTGCATTATGTTTTTTATAGTCATTTAAATAGTCATTTTAAATAAAAATAAATCTGTATCGTTAAACATTATTAACGTATATAATTATAGAAATATTGTATACTTATTGCCCTTTATATAAAATATTTCAGGCCAATATTTTATGTTTGTGAAGGCACTGTAATATTTGTCTAAGTGTTCTTTGTGTCAAAGGTCAAAATACAGTGGGTTTACTATTCTCAAATATGTGTAGTGAATTCTGCAGATAATTTAAGTGGTTTCTTTGCAGGGATTATAACATGCCTTAGTCAGTCATTGCCTGGTCTTATTTTAATGTGTAATGATACTTTGCCCCACTGCACTTAAAAGATTTATATTGATAGGTGACTGAACCACATGTTTGCTCCTGTTCTTCTATAAATGGTAGTGTGAGATTCTGTTAGTCACAACTCTCTTTATGTGTTTGATTATGTCTGGTCACTTCTGCACTGGCAAATCACGCCTTTTCATTTTACTAGACATGACCAGAATTATCCTAAAGTGCCCTTAAAAACACTTGCTGCATATACATTTCTTAGCAACATTGGACCCTTTTCTCTCCCTCATACACTTAGGAGCCATTTTAAGTTATTAATTAATTTCTTTATTAACTGATGAGTAACACTTTTAGGGAATCACTAGCTCATTCTTGCACAATCAAATATCAATAACCATCGGATCCCAATGCAATAATGTCCACAAGTATGCACAGAACACTTTAAGGGCATGAGAAAATTGTGGACACATTTACTAGCAAAGCAGGCTGTCTGAGAAGGAATTTTATAAGACTCTTGGTTTATAACCTCTTGGTTATTCTTTTTTTTTCTCCTGTTCTAATAAAAAAGAATCTTGAGAAAGTACGCATCACAGGTCACAGGTAGTTCTCAAACTCGTGGATATTCAAAATATGGGGGGATCGAATGGTATACAGAAACCTCTGTGTAGATAGTCAAAACCACAATAAATTAAAGGTTAGGTTTCTGGAAGAGGGAGTGACTTATAATATCAAAACCAAGATTATATAATTGTATTGAAAATCCATGGGGTCATATGGTTATAATTCTTCTAAAAAATAGGTGTCCTCTGTAAGAACAGAAGATACCAAGATAAGCCAGGAAGACATGTACAAAGTACTGGAAAATGTGCAGCAAATGAAAGATAAACAAGGAGACATGGATCAAAAGCTCCAAAATATAAAGAGGTATGTAAGTGAAAATGATTTTCCAAAAAAAAGTTTAATATTATGTGAAATGGATATCAGGCCAAGGACTGGTATTTTTCATGAACTTCTGTATCTGTGAAAGCAAAATAAATTTCAAACCTGTGTTTCTATAATAAACTTCCATACAACTTTCCTGTGTAAAACTTTCCATAATACGGTTCTGTTGACACAGTTGTACCAATTTTTTCCCCCTTGTGTAGTTCAGACATTACCTATTAGATATTGAAGTACGATGTTTCTTTTTTTAATTCAGGGAAAATGAAACTTTATGGAAAGAGGTTGCATCACTACGAAGAAAGCACAATCAACAGCAGAAAACACTTGCCAAGGTATGTAAAGAAATAGAGGCATCAAATTACTTGAGAAAATAAGTTGTAGTTCTGGAATTTTAGTTTCTTATTCTATGAACATGCTTTTAAAATGCTAGTTCTGTTTTTAGTAAAGCCTAAATAACTCTGTATAACTTGCTATAGAAAAATGTAGAAATCTTTATCTTGTTGCCTTTTCCATATATTTGTCATCCTTGGTTTTTTTATATAACAAAATAAAAATTAGGAAAAAATGCTCTAAGGGAAGTTTATTAAGCTTGTGCACAAGTCAGAATGAACAAATGCAATATAATTTTAAATCAAATCAAATCATGCTAGCAGCAGGTATATCTTAAAATAACCTATTTATAAACGGTTGTCTGTAAATGCAGAGGAATAGCATTTGTAATGTGAACTAAATTCCTGTATTGACCAATCATTTTGGAAGTGGTCAACCCATCCAGCATTCATTTAAATTACAATACAGTCTACAGTGCATTGGTCTGTGAATTGATATTTTTTGTCATCATTTTTTACATGACTTGGATGAAGGATTTACATAAAGGAATAGGGATATATTAAGTACCCCTAAAAAAAAGATATGTAGGTGTTTTGGAGAAGGTTATAGTATGTATTGTTTCCTTATAAAAATATATAGGTATAAATATATATCTGGTAAAGTATTTTTTTTGTCCTGTCCAATATACTTTAAATCATAACGTGTATAGATTGTACAATCAAGGTAGGTCTGATATTTGGGCTATGTTGACACCATTTATTGGAGTTTATTTGAAACTTTTACATTACCATTACTATATGAGAATGTTTGGATCAGTTTCTCTAGAGACTCAACCTGTATACTACAGCGTACACACAATTATTTGGCTGTGTAGATTCAGTTCATATCTTTATGTGTCAGCTGAGTGTATTTCTTCTAAAATTTATTTTTTCCATACAACTTCAGGTGATTCAGTTCATACTAAGCCTTGTGCAAGGAAACTGTGTTGTTGGATTCCAAAGAAAAAGGTAATTTAATATTGCCTTTCTGTCAATAACTACTAGGTAACTTGGATTTCAAAATAATTGACATTTTTTCTTTCTTTTTAGACCGCTGATGATAGATATGTCAGAAGCACCACCTGCAAAATGCAGTAAAGACTTTATTCTGAAAAGAAAGGAAAACACATTCCCAGTAAGAAACTGCATTTCTTGTGTTATTGTATTTTTGTATTCTTAAAATACCTTGTAAATTCAGTATTGTTGGTAGTTTGACTACATACTGTAGAAATGATAAATTCTATGTCCAAACGTCTGTTAATAAATTGTGATCTAAAATGTGTAAGTGCAACAGTAATGTCAATGGAATTTAGATTTTATTTTTTATATTTAAATATTATGACTCCTTTTCAATGTTGTCTTCTCCTTCACAATGCATCGACGTTAATATTTTCTCAATTACTGTAAGGGATCTCCTTGTATCTACAGGTTCAGTCTTGGAATTCTGACTCCCTTTGGGGGGGTTTCAGTCAGCCTCAGCATTTCTCATGAAGGGGTAGATATATTCAGTACTTAATGCTTTTATCTCCACAAAAATGTATTGTTGTGACTTCAAAAGGGATATCCAATCATGTAAATATTGTGACAAACATTTGTATATTTTCAATGCATAAATGCTTAAACTCTTAACGCCAATTTCTCAATACAGTGAAAGGTATCATTAGTTTAAGGTGTTTCAAATAAAAGTATTAACAAAACCTGAATAGCAAAGCATTCCATGAACTGTAATGAAAACATTACATTAAAAGGTTAAGTATGAAACCTTTTACTTACTGGAATGCTTTACTAACCAGCACTTTCTCCATAATCCTGCATCTTCTGTTGCACCCATCTTTTTGGAGTTCTGGATGCTGTTTAGAGTGTGTGCTCAATTACTTTAATACATCTGCCATAGTTCAGACATAGTGTGCCATAATATAAATAAAGTATTCCGTAATGTTTAGTATTGTTGAATTCAGGTATTCCACAGCTTGCATAAATTGGTGCAGAAGATTACACTTATGTCAGCTATGGAGTAATATATAAATAATACTTTCCGTAATCAATAATAATATTTTTTGTTATTCAGAACAAACTCTCACATTGTACAATCACACTTACAACTGTTAGCATTACAGTACTCAATGAAATAATACAGTATGACACATTACAATTTTTCAGTAATAAATACACAGCAGAAATTATTCCAGAAATTATCCATGCAATGCACACATACAGTAACAAGATAGAGGCTGCAGACAATTTTAACAATAATTCAGATTTTCAGAGATCAGGGAGAACCTACAGTATATGATAACTCAATACCAATACCAGATTTCACTATGTTTATCTTGTTACAGTAAAATCCATGGAAATTAAGGGTTACAGGATACTTACAGTTAAAATACTCACAGTTACATCAATGATCAATGCTACTACTGTAACTTAGCTTTTTAATTTTCAAATTCAGTATAACTACAATAGTTTTACAGTAGTTTTACAATTATTTTAATTTAGAGCTACTAGTTTTGTGAAGAATTGTCGTTCTGTAAATGTGTATTTCCATTTTTAAAGACGTTTTGATTTTAGTATTTATGTTACATTCATAAAGAAAGAGAATACACATCTGTCAATTATGGTAAAATGAGAATGTAACAGAAACCATTCCGTCTTTGAATAATGTTTTTTGTGTTTTTCTTTTCAAACTGATATTCTGCCATTTTCATAATTTTGATGAAATCCTATATATCAGACCTAAACCAGCCAAACTGATATCTGGTGTCCCCAAATAAACATAGTGGAGCTTTCCAAAATGCAACAACATTATTGAGAAAAAAAAATCCCATATATATTGTACATCTAAATACACATAATATTAATAACTGAAAGAGAGTTATCGAATAAATTATCTTTTTTTTGTAGCAGGTCTACTGATATTTTATCGATCAGATATGTCAAATGTAAATGCCTTATGCTGTTTCAAATGACAACACATCAGACCACATCAGAATACATTAAACAACTAGTAATTGGATAATAGGGTGCATAGCTGTACAAGCATACTTGATTTGCTTGGGTTACAGATGTCTTTTTGGATTCTGTCTCATTCATCTTGTAGAGTTAGAAAAAGTATGTGCCTTTCCATAGGTCTCGGAGCCATACAGTAGATGCCTTGTCATTCCATATTGTCCTGTTAAATGTTCAGTGGGATTTAGGTTTGGCAAAGAGGCCATCTTTGGCATCAATGGTACATTTTCATCTTGACACAAATCTGTAGTTACACAAGTAGCATGAGGATGTGTGGTGTTGTGCTAGAATGTTGTCACAGGGATGGCAGCAAGTGAGATTTCAGATTAGACTTGATCAGTGTAGCACTGTACAGACAGGTTATCATCTATCATTACAAGAGGAGTTCTCTTTATAAAAAGTTGGATCTTTTCATAAAGTGGTCTCTTTTTCACAACAAGTAACATTCTGCACATTCACTGAAATACACGAGGGTATGCTACATAAAACATGATTAAAGAGGACTTTGCACCAATGCTAGGGAATCCATTTGAGGTGACTTTGTCCAACCTTTAAAATACTTAAACCAAACCTGATATTCAACTCATTGCCTCCGTCACTAATGAGGAGTTGACTAAGACTTCATGTATTATAGGTTTACAGGTATATCATGGGCACTCATGAACGATAAATTAATCAAATAATGTATAACTCTTAATATTCAAAATCTGTGTACTTTATTTTTCTAAACAATGCATAAATGAGGTGATAAGTTTCTTTTGATGCTTATTATTTAAAATATTAGCTTTTTTGTTTGATCTTTTAATCATTTTGTTTTATAAAAGTATTTTAATTCTTTATAGCCCGATGGTTGCAAAACTGTGTTGTTGATTAATAAACTGAATTTTCAGTCTGCATTTTTCATGCTCTGGAATTATTTTTAAGTGGTTAACTTTTCATATGAGTACTTTCTTCAAAGGACTACAGCTAATGTAAAATTGCCCCATAAGGGAACTATATGGACGACTAAACAACTTATCCAGCTAATCATAAGTAAATAATAAGCTTATTTTTCAAGTGTTATGTATGGAATTTCTTAATTTATTTCCCAGGTGACACAGACAAACAATAATGAATTTAAAGCCTCATCTTCAAGTGGTATAAGGATTGTGGAAATCACAAATAAATCCAAGCAAGCCCTAAGTGATGAGATATTAGCAGCTGGCACAGAAGAATCCACAACTGAGAGGTGAGTTTGGAGTTACTGGAATAGACAATACATAAAAATGCCCACAAAAACATTACCTCAATGTGTATTCAGTTTCAGTTAAATATTCAAAACTATTTTTTCCACAATATCAAACTATTAAGTTCAGTTATAGTGTATAAATTAGTAACTATATCTTCTTGCCTTTTCAGGCACACGTTTATGCATTTTTAGTCTTTTAGAATTAGCTGATTTTGGAAGCATTTTTCAGACTTGATTGTTGATTGTTCTAGTGAGGTACAGAATATGTGCTGCTCCATAGGAGGGACTATTGTCGAGCACAAAATACTTTTAACATGTTGTACATAAGTACTTCTTTCAAAGCTCAGCTGGATAAATTGGAACAGAAAAAGCTAAACAGGCCCTTGTCTTCTAACCACTGTTGAATTGAACATTTACAGGGATCTTCTGTCTGATCCTGTAACTTCTGAGACCTCTGGTCATGATATCTCTAAATCCATAGCAGTGGAAGACCCAGAAACAGTCGGCCATTGTTCAAGCAAAAATTCTGCACCTGTTGATGTCTGGGAGAAAGCTGCACCATCTGAAACAAAAGAAAGTGCCAGCAACTTGCAAGACAGCAGCTTAGATTCTATCATGAAAGAAGGAAACGCTTCTGTGGCACCTTCTCAAAGCAAATTAGTAATTAACAAGTAAGGAAATTTAAGATAGTGGATGTGTTTTATTTAAAATTTAAAAAAAGTGATAGTTTATATGAACACATATTAGTAAACAAAAATATGTATTGTGGCTTTCTTTAAATCAGCCTAATTAATAACTTCTCAGTTTTAATATTTTACCATCATTCTTAATTTAGTAAAATTCGGGTAGATTGTATTAAGTCTTAGAATAGACTGCAACAAGACTAATTTTTCTCATTTTTGACAATTCAGTGGAACATATTAGTCAAGTTGATAAGTTTATGTAGTCTAAAGTCACATTTGAATGTTGTCTAAAACCTTAACTAATGAACAGTGTATACTTCTTCCACCCTTTCCACCTTAGGAATGATATTCAGGACTTCACAGATGGCATTGATTCCAGCTTTGAAGATTTGCAGACATTGCTTGCAGGAACGCAATTCAACATAAAGCCTGAATTCATCAGTGATGTAAGCTGACCTTTATTCTTATTCATGGCTTCACTTTTAATTGTTAATTTACAATAATCATGTTGCGGTGGGTATGCACTGCATTGGCAATAATATATTGTTGTTACTGTATGTAACTGAAATGTACTGTGTTGTTACTCTATATTTCTTTGTATTCATATACAAATTCTTATTGTCCTTTTTACAGCTTTTTAATCCAGACCTATCTGCTATAGATATAAACATGCCAGAGAACATTCTTAACGTGGCACCTGTAAGTAAACACAGTATTAAGAGATAAGATAAGATCACTTTATTGGCCATATACAATTTCTTGTATTAGAAATTTGTCTTTTTGCAACTTGCTCTCCATGAGACACACAGACAGGGAGAGAAGCTTTGGGTCAGAGCGCATGGTCAGCCATTAAATTAGTATACACAGTAATATTGAATTTGGTGAAAGTTGCTATAGATATTTTGTTGCAATATGAGAGGCTGTTTATACAGTAATGTAACAGTAACTCAAATTTGTTGTAAAATTAGAAATCCTTTATAAAATATATACGTATTACAGACTATTCTTTCTAAACATAGCCTGTTTTCTTCAGGTATCAGACTGGAATGAGAGCACCTCTGATGCACAGGGATCAAATGATATGCCAGGAAGCACTGAAGGTTCATTTCCTCTGCTGACATTTCATTCTGTTCACCAAATATTATAGTGTGGTGCATTTTGACATAAAAAGTTTGACATGGAAAACTAAAGAAAAACAGTAAGGGTCAATAATGCTATAATTAGCATGCTGTTGGTTTGATGTTTCTTTTAAAAATCCTTTAAAATGTTTTTTGCGGAGCTGGGAAATTATAGTGTCTTTTATAAATATTAATTTTAGTCCTCAATGTTTGCTCTCTCAGACTTCTTAACAAGTGTTGTATTGTGTAGGAAGTATTCTATGTATTTAATGTGTGTAATCTCTTTCATCATTATTTTTTTGTTTCCTGACAGCAAATCAAGTGCTCCAGTACACACCAAGTACGTTCCTGAGTGTGTTGGATGAATTGTGCAGCAACTTAGAACCTGAGGAGGGAAAGAAAAACGAAGTGGTCCCATATATACCGGATAATTTCCTGAGTATATTGGATGAACTGTGCAATGACCTACACTCCAAGAAAGAAAGTAGTGAAAATGCTTATTCTCTCTCCGGTGATGAGTCATTGGTTCCAGTAGTACCCCAGTTAGATAATGAGGAGCCAGTCTTCCAAACCCATGAAGGAAGTTCAGCATTTCCAGAAGAGGTCGATACAAATTACAGCTTGGAATTAAAAACAGAAGATGCAACAGGTAATTTATTTGCATTCAAAGGCTTTCTGTCCTCCAATTCTGTGTATCACATGTTTTAAGGCTATTTTAGAAATGTAGTATTGTCCTCATTAAATGATAAAGGGAACTCTTTAAGGACAAACAGAAACATGATTGAGCTTCATAAACTGAGACCTCTTTGTCTGCTTCCATTGTTTAACTAGCCATACTCAGCTGGTTTGTCTTCTTTCTATTCATGCAGCATTCTATTCATGTAATGTTTATTAGCCTGTATTATTCAGATGTGTAAAAGCAGTGAAATTTTGAGTGAATAGTCTAATGAGAATATACTGTATGTTTGGCCTCATCCCCGTCTTTCTTGTTTTAGGTGCAATTGATCTCAGCACAACTTTGCCAGAGGATGTTTTGAGTCTTTGACTATTGTTAACTGCAGTAACTCTCCATGGAGTTTGGAAAAGGGACTATAAAATATCTACATTGAACTTCCATTGCTCCTCAGCTACAGTACCAAGTCAAGTCAAGATAATATACTGAAAGATACTTGATGATTTACATTTTCAGAGATTGCTCTTTGTTCTGTTCCTTACCTACCCTGTGCTTTGCATCTCGGACTGGTCAAGTGTATACTTTTGTTTTAAGGTAGTTAAAACATTTTATATGCAAGTATAAATACAATAAAACATATTTTCAGTGAAATCACCTCTGTTTTGATATACAGTAACTTCAGTTTCAGTAAAGCTTTTTATGCCAGATACTGTTGGGACAATTGTGCAGAGAATGATGTGGTTAAGAGTATATCCTTATAAGAAAATTAAATCTAATCATTTGTGATCCAGGAGTGTATTTGTCAACAAGACCGAGCTCCAGTACTCTCGGTGTTTTCAATTTACAACAATTTGACTTCTCTCTAGGTATTGTGATAGATTTGTCATCTCTGACAAAAAGTTTTGGAGTCCCTAAATGATATTGAATTTCCAGCTTTGTCATGTTCTTCAGTATCTTGTGTAACGGTTCCGGGGGTTTCTGCCCTTGCCGCTCCTGCCCTGCCTGTTCATCACTCACTGCCTGGACACGAACCCGGGTCTCCGGCGTCACGCAACAGGGAACTTGCCAGCTGAGCTAAAGGAGAACTCCCTCTGCCCGGGCAGCTGAGATCCCTGTTATATGCAAGGGCATATTCGTTACACTTGACTGTAACTCTAGATCAAAGGATATACAATATACAGTACAAGATGTGTATATATCATTATGTACAGTTTTATTATCTAGCATCTGTGATGAAGAAAATGGAATTTAGATTTTTAATGTTTGTAAACCATTCAAAGTCTTGTAATATGTATCTTAAACATTACTGAATTATTCTGCCTCCTCTCTCTCTTTATTACTTTATTACAATAAACTCCCCATAGATTATACCTCCACCGGTGTTTTTTACTACTCTTACAACTTTTAATTTTTTAATGCATGGAATAGAATATTCAAAAACTTTAAGACTGATCTTAAGAAGATGCATTAGCAGTCAAGGTGGTGTTGTAGTGTATGCATCTTATTTACTGATCAAATTAAAATTACTAATTGTCATGTGCTCATTTTGATTAACCGTTTTCATTGATTCGATCCTCCCTACTAAGAGTAAAAATGCAGATGTGTTACCTAAAAAAATGTCATTTTCAGTAAAACTTCTCAAATCATTAAGTGAAAACAGTAGAATAATGCAAAATGTCTTAGACTAACCAAAATAAATCTCAGAAATGCATTGATTACAAGTGTGCAATAATAGGTTTAAAGTTTATTCTTAATTTGGATGCAGAATATGAATTTTTCATTTGCAAAATATGAAACCCATGTCTACTAGTTTGTCTACTAAAAGTTTTGTATGCATTCTGAAAGCTCAAAATTGGATGCTTTACACATTTTACACATATACTGTACCATAGGGATTTCAAAGACTATTTCAAAGTTACCTTCTTCAGGTGTCATCAGGACACAGCTCCACAGCCAAAACTTTACACTTGTACCAAAAGGTAGCTGGCAAATGGTATTGAAAAAAAAAAGATTATTTTCCTCTCTTTTCAACATGGAATAAACCTTTACTTGTTCCCTTGTAGCCTATGCATGCTGATGCAGCTACCTACTTGAACCATAAGTGTAATGTCACGTATTTGCCTATGTGTATGGTTTAGATGTTTTTTATGACCCTTGTAGTTAAACATTATACTACTCTTGCAGTTACTGTATGTCTTGTACTTCATAGTGAAGAAACACTGATCAACATTTATTTTCACCATGTTGCTGAAACTAGAAGGCTTATTAAGCAATCCGTGATGTTTGAAATTATACTGCTCTATTGATATCTATGGGAAGGCCCCTTTCCTTTAATGAAAAGAAAAGGAGAACCTCCTTACAACAGTGCTCTTAATTTGTTTTTCTCATAGAGGGTTTTGTCTCATAACATTCACGCAAAGATGATGTTTGCTGTCATTTTACTTCTACTGTGTTCAGGCATGGGTAGGTATTGTTCTTGGAAGTCTTTACCTTTTGTCTATCCAGAATACTTCACATGAATGCACTGTAGAATAGTATAATTCTGCAGTAATGAAAAGTTGAGATTGCCATTTTTATCATCACCTGAATCTTGGTAAGTGTTTGGTTCATGTTTCTTAAAACGTGTTATCTTTTAAAATATATGCATTTCTTTAAGTTCAGTCTCAGAAATTTACGTTTCAGACGTTTTGGACAGTTGCTCTGCTTTTGTGAATTCACACAATACAGAAAATGTCTTTGTAGCTACAAATATCTTGAATTTCCATTTTATAAAAAATAGGTAAATTGCAATTCTGGACACTGAAGAATGTCATTGATTTCATTATTCTAATTATTATAATAGCTAAGAAATATTTTATGAAAATTAAACTTAATTAAAAGAATATTTTTTCCAATACTTCTGTTTTAAAATAAACTTACAAAATAAGTTTTGCATATTTTAACACATGTGTAACATAATACAGGAGAATTCATAGATAATTTGAAAGAATGTTTTCAGTTTTCATTTTTGTACATCAGTAAATGAAATAGTTTATCACATTTATTTTCAAAAGTAAAAATCATTTTCATGGCCTACTGTTTTAGCATCATAATTGTTATTTTTTGTAAAATACATGCAGATTGGATGTACAGTAACAATTTGTGGAATGAAAAGGTTCAAAATATATAATTGGTATTACTAACTGAGATATGATTCATACAGTAGGAGTATTGTAAGTGGTTTTAAAAATAAAATATGATTAATTGATTACAAAATGTTAGGTGCAATTTGAGACACCCTTTAAAATGATGAATCATTTTAAACTTTGAAGAACACACCCCTTTAAACACATCTTTATAATATGTATCTTAAAGTGAACTTCTTCAAGTTCTCAAATTCAATGTGCAAATATGCAAGATAATTTATGAATATTGTGACTGATTGCCTTATATATCAATGGATAGTATACAGTATATTACAGTATCCATGTGAAATGACCAGCATTCACAGCATGTTCACGTAGATAAACTAGTATTGTTTGTGCAGCAACTTGTATGGGAGTCTTCTGAGTCATGGGATTTTTCAGAAGAAAATATAAAGTGGTCATATACAATTTTAAGGGTATGAAATGTAAACATATTTGTAAGTGAATATTTTAATCAAAACCTGAATCTAAATCTTTCTTCCTTCATATTTTTTGTTTAGTTTGTGTTCTTTTGATCTCATGTATGTAATGTTATAATTAGTAATGTAGAAAATAATGTGAATTGAATGATCTACAGTAATTGTCTTGTTAACTAATCTGATGTGGTCTGCAATATCTGTTTTGTATTCATTTCAGCAGAAGAATTTTCCTCTCTAGATCCCTGCCTAGAAATAAGTACCGAACAAGGTAATCTATTAATGTCTTAATTGTATTTTTGTGACACCTGTATAAATATTTCCCTCTTAACGAAATGTAACTGAACACTGATTTTTTAACATGTTACCTTTCACAAAGCAGGATTTCATCTCTACTATAAAGTAGTAGTATTTGTCAATTCCTTATTTCGCAGTTCCTTATTTTTCGCTAATTAGCACCAAGGAGAAAAACATACAATACACGTTTACATTTTCTTCTTGAGAAACTATTACAAAGCTTTGTAGTATAGAAAGTATGTTTAGAACAGGATGCTGTTTTGTGCAGTTTATCACTGTTGCTTGAGTTTTGAAGGGTGTCAAAGGAGTTTGATGATGAGGTTTGGGTAATGTGATGATTTGTGGCTGCTTTGCAAACTTGCTTGTTTATTTTATGACACTTATTTTACAGTGGTACAGTATGTTCATCTTGCAAACAGTACGAGAGCACCTTAAAATTATAAATAGAATCACAACTAATATCTGTAGTGATGAAAAAACATTTTCTATTTCCTTAAACATTTAATGACAAATGTAAAAAAACATAGTCCTGTATGGTGATTGAAGCGTTTGCTGTAGAAAACGCATACACTACTGTACATTTCATCAGATGAGATGTTAAACTGAAAGTCCAGAGTACTTGGTAAATAATCATTGCATGTCACTTATCAAAAGTATAGGAATGTTAATCCTGGCAAATTTCTACTCTGGGCTTTTACAAATCTGACCTTGTTAACATTCTCCTTTAATTCAATTGGTGAAGCAATTTCTTACTGTTCTACATGACCAATAGTAGAGTGGAGCTGCTCGTCACTTTCAATAGCAGTTCATCACTAGTTCTGGGCTACAAGCTGTGTACTTTTCAATTAAAATTTCACAAGTCAAAATGCCCTTTAGCTCAGAAGCCACACTTGTTTGTATGCCAACTACTGGCTTCTGTTAGTTGCCTTGACTCTTGCTACTAATTTTCCATCACTTAATCATTAGATTTCTAGTAGAATTTAGCTGGAGAGCATAGAGGTCCAGTTTATACCATTACATATCAGTTCAGACCATTTAAAACCAGTTGCTAATATGTACTACTGATCAGACTAAATATGAGCTAAATGAATTCTTATTCCAATTATCAGTTCATTTCACAAATTTAGATTAGATGTGGAATGGACCACACAAATGGACCTTTACTGAGCCCTGAAGTCTTTTATAGAAATAATAAACTATGCAGTGGATAGGAATTCATTATATTCTAGGTTCTTTCTCTATTTGTATTATAATAGATTTATATTATATATAAATAACTATGCATAACTTATTGACAACAGTATTTTTCATTAATATTTTAGGAGAAATTCATTCCAAACTAACAGATTTGGTTAATGACTTGCCGGTGAATGATGAATGAAAAAGGTAAATATTGGAAACCTTTTATCTTACAAAATAGTTTTAACTAAAAAAATAAAATGTGTTGTGTAGCTAGCCAGTATATTAATGCAAGGATCCACATAAAACTAATATAATATTTTAAAGAAATATTTTGAAGAAAACATTTACAGAGTAACATCAGTGTGTCTACACTATTGCGAATACCGTAAACTTTGTGATTGTACCCAATTAAAAAAATCAAAGCGTTATTTTAGTTTAAGAGTGATCAATGCAGAGAAAATAAAATTGCATTATTCCCAGATTTGAAATGTAAACATATTTTTTTATTTCTTTCAAGGTAATACAGTAAAAAATCACTACAGTGGAAATGACATTGCTTGATATATCTAAGTACATCACAACATCTTTTTATCATCAGTCATTATATCATCAGGCATCAGTCAATTCAGTTGACAGTCATAATGGATTATCAGAGGGTTAGAATATGTAAGAAAGATGAAAGAAAGTTAATGCCATTACAGCTGTAGAATCTAAATTTTGAAGAAAACGTTTCGTGGACTCCACACACTTCTTAATATCTGCAGGGTAATTGTAATTACTTGTAATAACAATTAATAGTAATTACTAATTATGTAGTTACTAATAGTAGTAATTCTGAAATGAACCCACTTTCACATAAAATGCAGTAGGTTGAAAACCATCTTGTTAATTTCCTTCAAGTAGTTGATGTATATTTTCTTAGAATTACTCCCTCAATTTAACTAAAGAGTAGGCCTGAGTTTTGTTCTTAAAGCTTCATTTCTACCAACAGAGTTCGCTATAGAGCAATGTTTGTAGGCATTATTTCAAGTATGACTCAGCTTAATGCATCCTGTACTTAATGATTGCTATACAGACTGCTATACAGTAAATAACATGATTCAATAACCCATGTGCCCAAAATCCATGTGCCTTTTGTAATATTTTGATATAAAACTAAATATTTGACAGAATAAGTGTCATGTACACTTAAATAAATAAATATATTGGTCAGAATATCTATTTATTCTAAATAGCAGCTTTTCAATTGCGCTAACCTTGTAATACTATAATTGATAATATGATGCAGACCTCCTAAAGACCTCAAGCATAAAATCATTTTCCAAATGACTGTATGTAAAGCCTCGATTATAGAAAATATACAATTACTGTATGACCATCAACTGAATACTGTATACTGAACATCAAAACAAAGGTATCACTTAGAATTGCCACAAATTCACAAAGATATCAGGAACATCATAGCAATTATTTTGCAGCAGGTGCACTGACATTTTATTGAACAGACATGACATATGTAGATGCATTATGCTGATTGACATTTTTGTTCACAGCAGAGTTGATTGACAGGAGCTATACAACGAAAGTGTACTAGTGGTACTAGCCAGTAGCACATGTGACCATTGTTGGAAGCAATATCGCATTCTTATTCTGCAAGAAAGCAATAGTTAGGCATCAAGGGGCTAGGCATTGTCCTTCTGTAATGTTATGTCATGTCAGGACATTGACCATGTAAGGTCCCAGGAGCTGATCAAGATCCTGGGAAGGTGTTATGGCTTGTGATCTCCCAGGTCATGGCCTATCTTTGGGAGACTGCATCTGATTATTATAGTACATCACACCAGATGAGAAATTACACCCCAGATGGCTTGAGCAGGGACATGATACGGTATCTACCAGGCTTGCCAATCAGTGAGTTAAAAGACCTCTTTACATGTTACATGTTAATAAGTTTATTTAGTGCTTATAGAACAATCTCATGTATCTGACTGTCAGCCATGACCAAAATGGACACATTTTAGTTTCCTATTTTTTGGTATAAATACTATATTATAATATATATATATTATATTCATCCTTTGTGTAGTTGTTTTAATCTGTTTATTCAATAATTATGTTTTTGTTGTTATTTTCAGGAAATGTCTATGATATGGAAAAGTAAGTATGATTGTATACTGTACTGTTAAGAATGCAAATATTAGTACTAGAATGTAAATGTACAGTAGAAAAATAGCTAATTTTCTTCCACTGTAACTGAAAGACTAGTGTTAGCATTTTTTTTAAACCATTTTAAAAGACCTGTAATTTGGTGCCTTTCAATTTACTGGTGAACACTTTTACATTCAACATTTTCATCTCCTTTTCCACTCATTTATTTTTTCCTGTACAGGCCGGCAAATAACACAGAGTACTGTATGAATCCTGAGAACAGACCACTGTCTGACACAGCTGCAGGGGCTTTTCAACACCAATTCTCCCTTATTCATTAAGTATTCTAATTCACCTTGTTACACAAAATGTGTTCTACTTTATAGCCATTGAAATTGAGATGAGAGTGAAATTAGAATATATATATATGTTAAAATGTTTATAATTTAACTAAACAAAGAAGAAAGCCTCCTACATGGGCCATTAAAATAATTAACCTTTTTTTCTTAGCAAGGGAAATGGTTATTCATGGAGAAACCAAGAAATGAATGAATATTTCTAAGAATGAGTAGCACTAATTATTGAAATAATTATTGAAATAAGAAGTTTTATCACCAGTTTCATTAAATATTAATTAGGTTTTATTTGCAATTATCACCTAAAATCTGCAAACCTCAAGGATCTCAAAGACAGGAATCGACTATCCCTGATACAGTACCTGAATAAAACCATTTTGAACAGCGTGACCACCTTGTAGTCTGATCTTCTCAGAAGCTAAAGCTGGTCCAGCTCAGTACTGGGATTTGAGACCAAGGTAACTGATGTAAATGGTATTTGTGGACTAACAGGATACACATTCTCCGCTGTATTAGAATTTCCAGGGTCAAAGCCCCAAGGGAGTGACAGGGGACACTGTGTTATAGGAGGTGTGGTCAAAGGAAGAGTTAAATAGAGGTCCTGAGTGTTTGGCCATTAAACATTTCATGGCACTGAATCCAAGAGTAGGGATGTTGACCATGGTGTCTTTTCTAATCTGTGATCTGTCTATAACGTCACTCACCTGACCTACCCCCTAGAGGAATTGATAAAGCAATTTCTCACTTTTTCACTTGATCTGCTGTGTAGCTGAGCTATCGAATAAAATGGCTGCCATACATCACTTACTGTAGGTTGGTGCTGCATTTTCCATAATGGACGAAGGGATTCCCCTCAAATGTGTCAAGCTCTTTGGGATCGTTTCGGAATGCAAGCAAGTAATTATTATTGAAGTACTACTTTTAGGAACTTTAGAAGGACAAATATGAGTTAATATTACTGAAAAACAAATGTTTCAGTTACCACATCATTATTACTCTCCCTATCCCTTTCTACAATAAAAATGTGGGTAGTATTCCTTATTATTAGCATTGGTACTGTATTAGTGATGATTGTATCACTAATTAAAATTAAAAAAGTGGAAAATAAAATAAAATAAGTTAAAAATCAAATCGAAAACGAGCATCAGACAGTTTAACATTAACATTGTACACTTTATTCTGTTTTTCATCATTACAAACCATGACATTACACTCAGTCCTCACTTTAGCTTAAAAGAGACCATATGAAATATGAATACCTGAAGCATGCAGGAGAATGATTTGAGAAGAAATGTGTGCATATACAGCATATACAGTAATTACTACAGTATGTAACACTTGATCAAACTTTAGCTCATACAGTTAAAGAAACTGAAATTTAAACGGAAAGATTTTTTTATCAAGACCAGTAGAAATGAAAGGAGGAAGAAAGTTGTAATCACAACCCTTTGTGATGGACACACCCTAGATAAAGAATTCTGTACCATATTAAATCTACAGTTTCTGTACAAACACTAAAGCACGTTAATGTAGAATAAAGAAAACAGTGTACATGAATTAGTTCGCATGATGTAATTGGTGATTAAATTAGTAGTAGTATTATAAGTTAAGGTTGCACTATAATACTATTAGTTAATTGTATATTTTGCTTACATATTGCAACAGAGCAATCAGTTACAGTATATGAAAGAAGAGTATAAACTAATACTGCTCCTGCTTCAATAAATTATATTAAATGTAAGTATGGCTGCACAAAAATGTTTAAAGCTACTGTATGTCAGACATAGATGTATTTAAATGCTATGTATACTAATAATATGTCAGAAATGTGTTAATATGGTAAAACCAATAAATATAGTGACATGTCCAACTGACACTTTTTAAAAATAGTTTTATCGTAAGGCCCCTCCTATGGTTAAAGCAAAATGTATAAGGACAGCAAATTTAATCTAAGATCCCCACACTTAAAGCAACTTAGAGATTCAAAGATGCATTTCCCTTAGATTATCCTAAGATCCATATCTTAAATTATTCTAAACTCCCTGGCCCAAATGTGTGAATACATTGTTGGAGTTTGAAACCTTTTATTTAGATGGTTTAATTTTATTGCTGGTGATTCACATTATTTAAACTTTAGCAGCTAGTGGTTTGCCTCATGTCTCTGAATAACCATTAGACAAGTAGCCATGCCAAACACTGCTGACACATTTGCCATATATAGCTATCAGATCACAGGATATCGCACATCCTCTCTTACTCAAACCATATTCAGTTAAGAGGGGAAGTCATGAGGAACACTGACATTCACTGATAGCTTTACTAAGTTTTTGCAAATAACATGTGCTTACTAATATTTTTTAAATTTGTTGGTTTCATTTCAGTTGTGACTTAAAATGTCATTGTCTGCTCTGGATAAAACTGAGACTTTTTATAATAATACAAATTAATGACAAGTAAAATCTGTGACTTTAGGTTTATGTTAAGAATGAATAGACCACCATTTATTTTTTGTAGAGTTTCCAAAGTTCTGTTTTATTTTTAAATGTTATAATGGTATCCTTGTAACATTTTGTGATTTCTAATAGTTTCTGAGGGCTAAATTAACAGTTACACCTGCCTTGCAGTCAATTACCAAGGTTATTTCCCAAGGCTGGATCAAACTCATTCTATTCAAAGGACCTTAATAAAACTCATATAATTTGTATATGATTTACGATCCATTGTGATTAATTCGTGTTCTTAATTAAGAGACTACAGATAAATTATTATACACTGTTTTTTCATCATACAATTACCACTCTAAGTTACTCTTTTTGTCCATACTGATCTCCATTTAAGATCTCACAGCTTTTTACTTCAAACTGCACATTTTGTCAATTGAGTTTGTTTTGTTAGTTGAGTTGAGCAAATAGTATCACAGTCCTAATTTAAAGGATTCAAGAAATTCTCAGGTATGTTTTTTCAGAGTTCAGCATTTTTTCTATGAAACATTCTCCTTGGGGTAGTTTTTTGTTCTTTTTAGCCACAGAAAGATGTTTTGACAAGGGTGGCTGAAACAAACTCCAGCAAAAAGATATATGGAGTGAGAAAATAGATACCAAATGAACTTCTATATATTCTTTAGTAGGAGACACAAAATCCTCACTACAGTATTTGAATGTGCTCCCAAAGCCAAGGACTCACACTAGAAACGCACATCAGAACTCATGGATGTGCATTAGCCGTTGCAGCAAATTAATAAGTGCTTTAAGATTTTCTTAAGCATTCATTGCCACAGAAGCCGTAAAAACCATATCATAGCACATTATTTATGTGGCATCCCAAATACATTTACATTTGTCACAGAAGCATGAAACCCTCAGTTTCCTCTTTTCACGATACACAACAACTGTGTTATTCATGACCATTAATATCAAACTAACATTTCTGAGAGTAATTATTTCCCCGTAACATTTTCTCTTGCATTACTTACTGTACCTGTTGCAAACGATTTCCTGTTTTCTTTCCTGGTGTATAGTATTCTCTTTATAGACCGCTTGTTCAATGTTTGCTTTTTACCAGGTCAGCAATATAAAATAGACTTTTTATTTCATTTCTTTCTCTTCACATTTATTCAGATTTTCTAAGTTTGAATTGTTCTGTATCTATGAACCCCATAAGGGAGAGAGGACCAGATCCGTCCACAGCAATCAGACAGGGATTGAACTTTGGCAGGGACACTATTTGTATAGATTATATGATACTACTGTATATACTGTAGATTACTTTAAATTGACATTCTATTGCCTCCAAGCCACTATATCTGTCTTTAATTGAACCAAAAAAACAAAAAGAAGATTCAAGTAAGGTCTCATTTGACAAAGAACACATTTATGCAAATAATCATGATAGTTTTTTCACATAAGAAGATAAGAAAGGTTGCAAATGAGATGAGGCCATTCAGTCTGACTAGATCATTTGGCTGCTATAAACTAATCCATCCAAATATTTGTTTTCATCCCGCTGTTTCTTGTACAGGCCAGGGTATTGGCTTAACCAATACGGACCAATATAGACCCAGTTCCAGACCAGCACAGCACTTTTTGTAAATTGTGCCTCTTGTTCTCAGTTTTTAGAGTACTTTCTTGTAGTTTCTAAATGGATTCTCCTTTATTTCACTTTTTTCTATATGTTTTGTTCTAAATCTATGAATTCCGTTGTACATCTCATTATAACTATGTTTACTGTGAAGCTATGCTACAGTTAACCAAATGAACAGTAGGCAAATGACTCACTCTTCATGATATACTCATTTTGTACTTAATATGTCACAGAACAGGCTGTTTTTATGAGTTCATGCATCTTTCAAGAAACTCAGACATGAAAAAAATGTTAACAGCCCACAATAGCCTTGATCCTATGACTACAGGAAAAAAGAAACAGTACCTCTTGATTATGTATTGTACATAATTTGCATAAGCAAATTTTACTTCAGTGGATCTCTGGACCTATATTTTAGCCACAAAATTATTATTTAATCTTCACAAGTCTGTTATTTTGAATAATAAAAATTACGAATACAGTTACTGTAGATATAAATTTTATTTTGCTTAGCTCTCATTGTCTTTCATTTACATCATTAATATCCCAATATTCTTAAACAGAAAAAAAAAATATATTAACCAGTGTACAGGATAATACAATGAGCCGTATATACAGTATAGTAAGTTTCTTTATCAGAAATGCTAAGTCTTGTACTAAACACATAAAAAGGTACAAAAGTCAATTTAAATAAGCAATAATTTTTAGGTAGACAATTACTTATCCTTTCAATTTTATTCTGTCTTCTGTATACACAACATACACACATTAAAATAATTTCAATTACCTTCTGTTTTATTTTGCTTACATATTTTTTGCTTAAATAAAAGTCAAAATGGCTGAATATGCAACTGTTTAGCATCATTGTAGATGCTGAGTGCATAACATTTTTGCTTTATACTCGAAAAACGTTGTAGAGAAGATTACTTTATCTATCCTCTTAGATGCGAAGAGCTGTTGATTGAGGCACATGTGGACTTGGAGAACATTCAGATGTCAGACAGCCTCTCACTTGGGGTATTTGACAAACTGACACCCTGCTAAATTGAGTGTCGAACTCAGCTTGTCAAATACACTGAGTGGAAGGCCTCAAATTCAAAAGTAGAAATGGCCACCATGTGCAAAAACTTCTGGAAGAACAAAAAACACTTTGGTTTAATACAGAGAGGAAAACAACATACAGTCCATTGATGAGAGACTATAAATCATTGCATTAAACATTATCTTAACAAAAAACATCGTTGTATTTTGACTGTCTTATTGAAAGCTGCCTGCTCTGATGACTAAAGAAAAATCTACAGTTTCAAACTGCAGTGTCAGTTCTCTAAGTAGACAAAATCAACACAAAGGCCACTGAAATGCTAGCAATATTAGTCTGTGTACTTAATGCTTTCTTTAAATTTTACATGAATTTCTAAAATATAAGCAGGAGAACAAGCATTATACTTCTTTAAATGCTTTTTTTAAAAAATAAGAACACTGAAAGGATGGAATTTAATGTCTAAGTCTACATATTAAGTCTAATATGAAATTAAAGTGACCCCCCCCCCAAAATTGAGAAAATGTTGAGAAATAAATCTAACAGGACTGCATCAATAAAAATAAGATCCTTTTGGCATATTAATATCCATCATGAAATTAAGTTAGAAGAATAATCTAATGGTTACCAAGATTTATTAATTTTATTCAGAATACTAATCATTTGCATTTTTCAGAGCAGACAGATTGGGAAAAAAACATGCAATCCATAACCAAAGGCAAATTAATAGTAAAAACATTTTAACCCGCTTAATTGTCAAGGTCTTTCTAGGATAAACATTAACTTTGCCAAATATCTTTAGGACTTTTTTTTCTGTCCATTATATCACACCCTATAGTGACATCTATAAAAGTAAAAATACAAGTCAAAATGTACTCACAAAAATTGCTCGTCTCTTCATTTTGGGAGATCTGCATTATGTTCTTTAACTAGACAGCACAAATTTGTAACTCATCAAGTTGCTTTCAAATGCGCCTGACATTAACAAGGAGATTTATTTGCAATCTAAGTACTATTCTTTAATTAAAATCAGTAACTTTGTTTGCAGTGACAGTAGCCTAATGGAATAGCTAAGGCCCTTAACTTTAACTCACATGTAGACTCTTTTGATTCTGAGCCTACTTATAGCCACAAGCTCTTGCTGGGCTTCCTGTATATCAGACAGCCCTGTAGATGCTAAATGCGTCACATCTGATGTAAAAGAAAGCTAATTGTGAGCTTTGAACATCCCCCCGGAAAGCTTTCTACAGTCCTTCTGTTTTATCATTGTGGATTTATAGAGGTGAATTTGCTACAAAATGTCTTCGCTGTTATTGCTATAGGAAAAGTCCATTCCTTTTTTACATTATATCAAATTTAAATACATGAAAAACATTTCACTTTTAATCCTGAAATTCATACATTCATACTTTATAAGTTGAACCTACTATTGTTGAAGCTGCTTTACAAATTCTATGGGAGAGGTGGCATATCACAGTATGTTCCTTTCATTTTTATTAATCTGTTGAGTAACACGTACCACATATTTGTGTTCCTAGTATGATTAATTGCTTTGATCTCAACTTTTGAATTACTCATATAAAAAAATGAAATGTAAGAAATCTGTTTTTATCTCTAAGGTTGTGTGATCTGTAGAGCTCATTCATATATTCGTATACACAATATGTTCAAGTCTATCGAAGTTTTTTTTTTTTAATCTTGTAGCTGAAGACCAGTCTCATTCTTAGTCAAGTTGGCTAATGGATCTGGTATGGTTTTGTTCCAAGGAAAATATATATTTGTCATAGGTTCCCTTTCTAGTAATGTTCTTACTAATTACGAAAATGAGTTTGATTTTTTTTAATGTGTTGCAAATATATATCATTGAAAGATACTAAGTTTATTATCCCTTGATTTTTAATATCTTAAAAAATAGGAAATTGTAAACGACAGATAAACGTATTTTGAATAGGTCAGACTGAAGCTACGTAGCTGGCAATAGTAGAAAACAGAATATGAAGTGTTACCTTTGAACACTTTTCTTTTCCAAAATATTACCACTGCTGTTTAAAATAATTACATTTATACAGTTTTTGTCTTCTTTGTTTTTTTAATTAGTTTTTGTCTTCTTTGTTTTGTTAAAATAATCCCATGGATTTTTTACTCATTAAAAAATCCATGGGATTATAGACCTGGACCAGACTGCCTATGTGAAATCTACACACCTCTAAGTTTCAATTTCATTTATCAACTAGTGGAAAAAGATACAGAAGTATATTTTAACTATATTTTATCTATAACATGGCAGATCAGAAAACTGACCACAAATATAATTAATATAGGTAATATTTACAATTTCTAAGACATACAAAACAAGACTTGTATCTTGTACATACCTGTTTGGCCTTAACCCTGCCAGAAATGTTTGACCATTTCCATTAGGCCTCAGTGCTGAGGACAGCAAAGCAGGGCTTCATCTTTTGCTTGTATCAATGACAAGTGCAGTAAAGGCAGGAAGGCTGATCATTTTCAAGGTTTGAAATTGCTAAGAGGAAGCTGAAAATGGGGAAGATAACTGTGAGGTTAGCTAGCAGGAAATATCTGGGATTCAAGTGACAAAATGTCACAGTTGTGAAACACCCCAGAAGCTTTTAACTGTTTGCTCTGGTGTCCAGTTTACGGTATGTGCTAAAACCATCCCCCGGTCTAGATGCATTCATACATTACAGACAACCTCTCTTCCTCCTGTTTCTGGTATTTTTTCCAGACCTTCACTTTCTTAACTCTTTATTTAAAAGTATTAAAGCAATTTATAGAGTTTGTGAAGCATGTGTTAATTCATAACAGTGCCATAGCAGGTCAATACCGAAACATTTTCTAATATTTAATGAGTTAGAAGCAAGCAGCAATACTTCCCCAAGCATTTTATGAGTTTTAATGTTACACTTTTATAGCATTTACTGTATTAGAAAAGTATCTTTGAATTTCAGGCTTATCACTTCTAAATGTTTTGTCTTTAAGTATAATACTATAGTTGTAATTTATTTCATTGAATGCCATTACCTGTAAGGCACCATATCAGCAATTGCATAATTTTGATTCCTCTTGTGGAAATGGGAAAGCTCTTGGGAACGAGACCAGGGAAGAAGGACAGACCACAGTGGAGCTTGGGGAAGCTGCCACTTTGAGCACAACGATAGATTGGTACAATTGCCCGATTGCTATATTGTTGAGTTACAGCTGGAAGGCCTGGAGGCTACAGTACCATGGAATTGACCTGAGGTTTGCCTCTCTCCTGGAGAGTGACTCTACCAAGATCCAAAACGGTCTGTTTCAACCATGTATGAGTACACTGATATCAGTACTCTAGAAGTACTGATGCTGCTTATTTCTGTTCTTTATGTACTGTAGTTCTTTATGTAGTGTTGGGTTTTACATCACATTTGCAATGTAATAACTGCTATGCACAGTACATTTTTCAGAACTGCTAAAAGTATGATTTGTGGGGTAAAATGGCATTCACATAAGCCAAAGTAAGAAATGCAGAAACCAGGAAACCTCAAATATTATCTTGCATTGGCAGACAGCTCGTCGTGATGTTCAGGTAGTAATGCTGTTCATGATACTATTTCAGTTCCCTTCTATTCAGGACAGCTCACATCTACATATATGATATAAAAGAGAAGACAACAAATATAAAAAAATATTGTTTAATTTATTTGAAATAAACATGGCAAATCTAGGAAGAGTGAGCTTTTAACAGATGTAGTGGTTTACTGTATATTCAAGAAATATAGATTTGGTTCTAGGATATATTTTGTATAAAGATATTTGCAAAATTGCTTATTGGCAGTTATTTATTGTCTAATTTCAACACAGGATCCTACAACTCTCTTAGACATTTATAGTGTTATCTGTCATAGAATCCCTTCAAGCCCTAGGTGAACAATCATTTTCAAAGGCCTTCGGCATTCTACATTGGAAACAACTGTACAGTAAAACTAAGCCTGAATAATAAATTAGCTGGCACTACTCCAAGGTCACTGATAGCTGTGAACAAAATAATTTTTGCTACATTAGGAAACAAAATGTCCACATGTAAGACATTTTGTCCTGAAAGTCCATTAATTTAAACAATACAATTGCATGTCATTCTTGGGAGTCCTCTTGAAAATATTTTGAATGTAATAAGCAGGAGGCCTACTTCATCCATTTAGTTTCTAAACCACTTTATCCAGTACAGGACTGCGAAGTAAGCTGGAGCCTAACCCGGCAAGCAATGGGTGTAAGCCAGAATGCACCCTGGATGGGATGCCAGTCCATCGCAGGAGGCCTACTTCAATACAATTTTTGTTTTTACATTTTCGATTAAGGATGTGTCTTGCACTGAATCCCCTGGTTTAGTGTGTCAGGTGGGGTTGGTTGGTTCCTCATATTAGGGTGTAGGAATTTAATCTTTTATGGGTGTGAACTTAAAAAAATACACTAACCTCCAACTATTAAAAGGCTACAGAATATAATTTGGACCACTACACCACATACTTCCCTTAATCGACTGAGGTGTTGTTCAGAATATAACAGTGATAAGAATATCTTATCAGTTTTGGTTTTGCTGTCAAACTTTACATGCCAGAGTGACAAATAGTATTTTTCCAGCATGCGCCACTATGTAGCATAACCAAGTTTTTGCCTAAAAAATACAGTATTCTTTAGGGTTTGTGAATATTGTTCTCTTCCTCAAAATAAGATATTTTCTGTACTTTCCATTAGTGCATTGCTGTATGCAATGTGAGCACCATTCATTTCATATATGAAGCGAAACTATTTTAAATCAAAACAAATATCGGACCAACTATTAAAAATGTAGAAGAGTAATGTCTATATCTTAATTGTAATTTCACCAAGATGAGAGTTGTTCTTCGGTTTTTAAACTGGTTTGGGGCTGCACCCAAATTCCTTGACTTGTGAAAAACGTTTTCTTCCTTTCATTGAAATTGATTAATCTGAGTTCTATTGAATCACCTCCTGTTTATTTCCCTACATTTCTATCTCAAATACTCATTTCAAGGAATGCAACAATTATTTACTGTTAATGACTTTGTAAACTCAGAGCAAGGTCTAATTTAGCTTTTAATAATTGAAGTCAAATGCTACAAGTGGTTATTGTGACTTGTCATTCAAAAGACAAGGTGACAGCTATCAAAAGTGGAACTATTTGTATCTGTCTATTTGGATTAATAAGCTTTAAAGGATGTGAAAATGCTTTCTCTTTCTTTATAAACATCTAAAACCATCAGGGAGCCAATTTCAAACTTGAACATTGAATTTACACATAGCAATGGTAGCAGTAGTTCCAGATGAAGATTTCTCCTGACCCTCGTTGCCACAGATACTGTATATTCGGGATGTACTGTACATGAACCCAGTACCCATTTACACATGTTTTAAGAGTGCACTGTGATAAGGCGATTTTGGGTGTGGCTGTGTTGCAGAGTCCACAACTGCTTCTTCTCAATGACAATCTCCAAGATGCTCTCAATGTTCTGGCATGATGTTTTTTGTTTGTGCAGAAAATATTTTTATAGAAAGAAGAAAATTAGGTTATGTTTTGACAGGGCAGTCAGATGCATTTTCACATCTTGCAAATTTAGGCTCCTTTTCCACTTTTTAGAGTTTGTTCATTTTTGTGTTTTTTAGGTATGAAATTATTTTTTTATTAACTTAAATTGCACCTTTGACCACTCACACAGTATTCACTTCTGTGCAGATCTTACACACTTTGTATTGCACTGTTTTCACTTTCATTCAATTTTTTTCATCTTTCTTCTTTAGAAACATATTTCACACAACATTATGCCATATCCATGGCTTAATGGCATTCCTAAAGTGAAGCTTTAGCCTTTTTGTTTTAAGATAACAGTTAGTGCTAAATGATTTGTATTTTTGTAGTTGAAAAAGCAACATTTTAGCTTCATGGAGTTTTCAAATTAGCTCAAATTAAGGTGTTGAGATCAGCTTTTTGAAGATTATGATTAATGTGAATTAAAGACATCAAACGTGGTTTCTTCCCACCCAAACATAATTCAAAACAAATGAGTTGTTTTTAATATAGACACATTGCTGTAAACGGGTTTCCTTGAACCCTGCCAGAGAAACATTTTAATTATTCTTCCTGGAGCACATTTATGCACATTAGTTACAAAGAACCACAGGCAATATTGCAGAACATGATTTCTGATCATGTCCATGCAATGTGTAACTGGATTGCTAGATTGCACAACATTATGAGTAAGCAGTTATATAAGCAGTTTATGCCACCAGTATAGTGATGGGGACACTATACTGTAAAAGGACACAGTACTTTACATAAAACCAGGTTCTGACTCTCCGTGGTCATTAAAAATCTCAGGGTGTTTCTCAAAAAGAATAGGAATGTTACCCCAGTGCCCTGGCCTACTTTTCCCCCTGGCCTTTACCAATCATGGCCTCTTCATAATCCTCATCTAACAATTACAGTAGCTTTATTTCTCTGTTGTCCTCCCCAGTGAGAGCTGATGTGTGGTGAGCTTACTGGTGCACTTTGGCAGCTGACACATCATCAAAGTGGAGCTACACGTTGCTAGTGGTGGAGTGCCCAAAAAAGTGTTTTCTACTGTAAGTGTAAGAAATTATTATTAAAATTTTAAATATTGTTATGTCTCTGTTTTGTGTTGTTGCAGGGAAGAAAAAGAGCTAATTATCCACTCACATCATGTTTCTGTACATGTACAGTACAAACCCCTAATAACAAAGTATCTCCAAATAATTGAACATAATTTATTGCATTTTCACAACAGCTTCACATCTGTGGTATCGATAGCTGCCTTCTGCACAAGTTTCTGCATTATTCTCTGGTACATGCAGAAGATACAAGCTATTTGCATGTGTCCTTCCTCGTGTGCTTCATGTTGCACTACAGTAGATACACCACTTTGTATCGAGACAATCCATTTTAAGATTTTTACAGCATGTTAAATCCATTTATTTTAGTTTCATGTGTATATAGTTCTATCATCCATTTTGAGCTAAAATTTATATATTAGTCTTTTCATCTATTATGCATTGCTGAATGTAACAAAAAGCCTTGCACCCATTGCTTTAAAACTGCTTCTTTACTTTAACCACAGACACATTTTTGTTTGTAGTTATCAACCATTATTAAATCTTACTAGAACAGATTGTATGCCATTATATGAAAAGTGCTTTCAGAAAATTGTATAAAATATTATTGAAACTATTTGTCACTTTTTGTCTTTTACATCAGGATTTGTTTTCAGGTGTGGAAACTACTGTTGTTGTTTTAATCAGCTATACATTTCAGAACTTCTATGATCCTCTCACAGATCTTATGAAAAGCAATGCTATTGCCTTCTAACCCGATCTTGTCAAATCTCAGAAGCTAAACAAGTCTGGGCCTGGCCAGTCCGAAATTGGCAGACTCTTAAAAAAAAGGCTGCTGCTGTGAGAGCCATCAGTGGACCAGAAGGTGGCGCTCTTCCCTATGGACCAGAATTTCAAAACTTACTTTAGATTGCTTTCATATTCTAGCCTGGCTAAATGGTCTCCTTAATTTAATTGGTAGAGCAATTTCTAACTTCTCTACCTAATTTACTGCTACTATATGTGTCACACAGGTGGATCCTGCATTTTAGTTGTGTATGAAGTAGACTCCCGTCTTCTGTACTTACAAAGCAAACTTCTGGATCCCCTGGGTTGTCAGTCCTGTAAACACACTCCCTCATACTTTCTACTTCTTTAGTGTCTTTGAGTCCTTAATTTGACTCCTTAATATACTATTAGAACACTAGAACACAACAAATCAGACAGAGATCACAATCCAGTGATCTTCAGAAGACCTCTGCAAGAGTCTTCATCTTTCAGGTATCTGTTGGTAAGGTGATTGGAGCAGTAAATGACAAATGGGTCATCAATGAACTTTTAAAGGTCAAATATAAAAAAGGGGGCACCCAAAAATGCTTATATGTATTAAATATCCTATAACATCAGTTTCATATGAGTGATATTGAGATCAAATTAATAGAAAAAATAATTTTGTGGACATGTTTTTTTTTTATAAATCAGGATTTACTATATGGATTTTGACAAGTTAAGGCCAGATATAAAACTGTTCAACATGAAACATGAAAAAAGCAAAAGGGACCTCAGTAAATTTGAAAATTTCATCACTTTTGCTTTTAGTTGCTAAGTCAGTTTAAAGGGGAACTGCCTAACCACCACCACTCTCCACAAAGTTGCTTAAGAGAGTCAGTTTAGTTTTCATCAGCCTCACTGCAATGTGGAAATTGGCTTTATAACTATGAAACAAATGAAAGCTTTTAATATTAGAGATCAAAACCACTATGCATAAATTACATCTGGTTTAAATACGTCAAAAGTCTGTAAATCATGCTGTATGATTCTTAAATGCATGTAACGTAAATGTATTATTCCCCAAAAAATAAATCTATTGGTAAATTGAATGAGGAAATCTCATTAAATTGTTCCAAAGCAATTATTACTGTTTTCAGCTTTTGTTATTTTTAAAAACATAGTCCCATTGTACAAAATTTATGCAAAACAGAAAAGATATGGAAAATTGTTAGTCTGAGAATTTTCTAGTAAGTTAAATTTGAAAGCCAAAGTACAAAGCTTTACTTTAAGTACTAGGTGCCACTCTACAAGGCCCCAGGTAAATTAATTTGCCAACTTTTTACAATGAACATTCTATAACATTCGCAGGAATCATATATAATAGTAAAACTACACTTAACATATAAAAAGATCTAGGGAAAAAATCAATATGAAACGAATAATCTTCACAGCTACAAATAAGAGACTGCATGCATAGGAGAGACCTACTGAAACGGAAGGCTATATGTTTCCTTATTGATAGGTAGGTAGGTACTTTATTAATCCCATGCGGGAAATTCAAGAGCTACAGCAGCCAGGCACAATCAACACAGTACAGTACAAATGTAGTAATACAGTAATACAATACAATATTTTTTTTAATAGTCAATGTGCAAGCTGTTTTTGCAATCCACTGTTACACTTTATGCATTAGAGTATAAAAAGGCGTGAGCTGATCACTTATTATAGTGTTAGTTTTTCATCTCACAATCATCTTAACTCTCAAATGTTATTGTTATAAGTCTCTTTTTAGACATCTAACTCTTGCATCTGTGTGCCAGTTCTGTGTCATTTATCTATGAGGGTGAAATGAAGGTTGTCATTCTTCCCAGTGTATGCAAAGTACTCTAGGGGTTGGAGGAATATGAAGCAACTTTCCTAATCCATTGCTCAGTTGGATTGCATTAGAGCCCATCCCTTGATTTCCAAATCAAGATAGATATTTCTAGGGCTGCTTGATAAGATATTGCTGCTCTGGAATCAGTCCAGAAAAGAGCAACCAGATGCATTCTGGGACAAATCTTAACCTTATAAGTACAAAAATAGATTAGAGAAGACTATGAGGGGACTGATGCTAGTATTCAAAATCCACTTTGAATTTGTAACCTTTATTGTGTTCTTATGTTCAAAGAATATAGTCATGATTTTCCTCAATTTTCTTTTATGTATCCTACTTTGATATCAGTAACAGAACTAAAAAAGATTATTCAAAAAGGCCATATTGTTCATGCATTGTTAAATATCTTCTTAAGTCTTTCAGCATCAAAATGAAATGTTTTGCCACATTTAACAGCAAAATTAGCAACCAAATCCGAATTAAATTAAACAATATTTTTTTATCTATGGATATTACTTATCATTGCCACTGGCACAGATTTTAAGATTTGGCTTGAGGAAAGGTAAAATCTAAATGATACATTTATGATTTATATTCTGCTCTAGTGAGTCTACGTTGTTCCTTAAACGAGCATGTGAAATCAATCACAGCAAATGCCCCCTGCTGGAAATGATGTGAGTTTATCTAGACCACAGGAAGTAGTTCAGCATTTAACTCTAAAGTACTTTTATTTAATTTCAAGAAGTCAGTATTACTGTATAACCTGGTTTCTTGAATGATTTCTGGCCTTCATGAATAAAAAAATGCTGAAAAAGACAGTGAATAAAAGCAGCATGATGGTGGGTTTTAAGTAGAAAAGGCTAACATACATTACTTAGAAAACAAAAATACAGGAATTAAAGGCTGATTGCTTTGGAATCAACTCTCAGATGATAATTAATGATCAGTACTCCTCTCAGAGTGAAGTTTTCTCAGAAAATGACAGAAAGCTTTATCTAGCTTTGATTCCATTTCTCCACGGCCATTGAACTCTTAATGTTTATGTACTGTAAGCTTTGAATGACTGTCTTCTTTCACTGTTACTAATGGAATCACAACTTCCCTATAGCTGAAATCAAGTGATTTGATTTTATTTAAAGATGCCTCACACTAAATCATGTCACACATTTCACAACATATACTGCAAACCCATGATGTCCAGTAAGTTTGCATCTCATTTGTGTTGTTATTTTGTTTGGGAAACTTTAGGCCTCTGTACTCTCCCTTGACAGTTCTTTGGACTTTGAGGAATGTTCCCAGGCAGTTTTCTTTTTTTCAAGCAGTGTTCATGGGAATGGTGTCTCTACAACTGCTGCACAGGGGAAAAATAGAATGCAGAGTGACTTTAGAGGGCAGCAAACTGACATCAACAAAACTGCACCAGTGTTAGATAAGGACATTGCATGTTTAAGCATTTACCTCCTGTAGAAAAGATGGTTGCTTAAACATAAAGTTAATTTGATTACACATTGTAATAAAGTTTAAAGTCCTTAAATAACTGGCCAGTTATAGTGAAGCTTAATGGAAAATGAAAATGTAGTGTAATGTTCACACTTTAAAAGAATAGAACATACTATTAATTTTCCTCATGTAAAGATTAAGCCTTAATTTCAAACTGCCAACAAATCAAGAATTCTAAGCCTGAAATCTGATAGAGATTCATAGGGTTCATCTCATGGAAAGCATGAAGTACTGGGTTCAATTCCACGACCGATGAAGTGGGTCAAAAACCCGATTTAATCTGGGGCGTTTAAATAATACAAATATTTAGTAAAATATTTTTTTAAAGATGCTTCTTTGTTTCAGTGCAGTGAACAGGACAGTACATGTGCTTTGTGAGTCCCTTGACTTTTAAAGAGTTTAGAAGTCAAGGGACAACAAAAGTTCAGAAGGGATAACTGCAGTCAACTTCAATTGGCCTCAAATGTCCTTAACCGTAATCATTCCTTATGTCATTTTCTCAAATTAAAAAGATAAACATTGTATAAGCCCCTTCACTCCCTGACATTTGTCTCTTGCATCCCTCCTCCACTCCATCTCCACCTCTACAGCTGCCCTCTGGTCACTACTCATTCTGCAGGTGTGTCCCACCTTTCTCATCCTTTGCCCCAGAGGTTGGCCTTCAGCAACTTGTTTAAGCCAAATTTGCTATGAATAAAATGTTCAATAAACATTTTCAATGCACTTAATTTTAGAGTGTTGTTACGCCTAGTGAAATGCAATTACTATCAAACTGCCACCTCTTTTTTTTAGAAATACCAGGGCAAAGGAAGCTTTTAAAACCTTTACGCCTGTTGCTAATTGTTGCCGACCACCCCCAAAAAGCAGAAAGAGTTTCACATTCGTTTATAATTCAAGTCAGTGTCTAATAATAACCTGAAAGCAAGATGCAGTGCAGCATCGTACAGAGAATATTGTGTAAAAATAAATATGGAAAAAAATGTTTGTATTCAGCTATTGAAAAAAAAATTGTTTCAGATATAGGCTCTTGACTATTCTGTTGTTGTGTATCTACATTTGGCATGACATTAAATTCACTAACAGCAACAAACAAATCAGAATCAACTGTTCAGACAAAACACATTAAAACATGGAGTGGTTTGATGTCAGCATACATAGAGTATGCAGCTAAAATCTGCAATTATTTGTTCCAGTGTGAAATGTAATAATTTTCACATGTACATTTACTATACATATTGTATTTACTGTACATACCAACGATAAGTTTTGGATATTTTCTCTTGGTTTCCCAATTATTTTTACAAAACTATAGAGCTAGTATTGTTCAGGGGTACAAAACGTTGAGAATTGTCTTGTGCATGTCACAACAAAAGTCTGCTATGAATAGCAAACCAAATTAAAAGTTAATACAAATAAGTTAATAAATAAAATATAATAAAAAAGCTTAAGAACCTGGACCAGGGCTTCTAATATGAATACTATTACATTTCTACATGCAAGTAAAAAAGGTTTAAGTACTATGATGATTAAATATCTTCAAATTAATTCTGTAGCAGTCATGTTTTTAATCAGTCACCAACATCTACCAAGCATTTGCATAAAAACAAGGTTATTTTTCACTAAAATGCATAATTTGTGAAAATGAAACCTAGTCTGATGATACAACCAAAGCCACAATATGGAGTTCAATCCCAGTTTACAAAAATGCCACTGCAGCCTCATACAGTATGTTCATGGATATGTTGCTTTTAGTGACAGAAAGAGATCATTTTAGAGAATAATCCTACCTAATTTCACAAGGCTTTGCAGATTCTGGGTAGAAAGATTAACATGATGTTATTCTGTAAAATCCCAAAGGTTTACGGAAACAGGAAATTACATTGCTGTTGTGTAAACTTTGAAAGCTTAGCATTCTCTGAGGTGTTATTGATGTAAGGAGTATTAATGCAATGCAGTTGTAGTAGCAGGTTTTTCACTATTCTGCATATACATTTTCTCAATTTCTATGCCTTTGCTTTGCTTATATTCTTTTGTTTTTCCAACAGTATTTTGATTAGTTACAATAATAATCACTGAGGGTGATTAAGAATTTATCTATTGAACTATTGTTGTTCACTTGAAAATTAAAACCAGAATGCTAAAACCAGACTCCAGAGCCGTACTAAAATGAAATGTGTATAAATAGACAATAAAAAACAAAACAGCCAAAATGCCTATGAAGCTACACTACACTATTTTAAGTTACAGATTTCAACTTTATTTGTGGTTATGTCACTGTGTACTAAACACATTTGCTATAATGTTGTATTAAACTTAAGTTTGTCACTGTTAGAGACATACTGTACTGACAACTGAACCATGTTATAAAATTTATTAAAGAATCTAATTTAATTTTGTATGTACAGTACGACCTTAATACCGTCTCATTATTCTTCCTCTTTCAATGGGAAAGATTTCAAGCTTTTCATCTTATTTTTATTCTCGGGGGAGTTTCTTGTAAATCAAGATCTACTGTATAGGCACTCCATTAGTCTTCCTAGTCTGTGGGAAAGTTTATTTTAAAAGGATTAATTCTTTACATTATGAAAAGTGTTACCATTGTATATGCAGTATGTCCTGGAGTCAGCCCAAGAACAATGCAAATAATTCGAATGAAAAATATACGTTACAACTATTCTATACTGTAATAGTACAGTACATATCCTTTAACATGCAAACAAAAGGCTGTAAAAACGTATGTTCAGTTATCCCATTAACCAGCAATTGATGGATAAAAAGTTCAGTCCAAATCCTGTCTATACTAGTTAGTTTAAGCAGTACAAAATCTGTCTTTAATTTGATTCAAAAACAGAAACATAGTTCAAACAAAAATCTGTGTGACAGCTCAGATTGTGCTTAGCCCTCTTAAATATCATTTTGTAAATTTACATTTTTCTAGTACTGTATAAATCCAGTAGGTGGGGATTTCTGGAAAGGATTTTGGTGTGTGTTGCCAAAGAGAAAAGAAGTAAAAGCTAAGAGGTGAAAGACAAGTGGCCTTAATATGAGCCTGAATTTCATAAGGCAGAGTTAGAAGACTTGTTTTTTGTTCTGTTATTGTTTGGTTTCCAAATGACCACACAGTAAACAAACAACTAACAGCAAACAACAGTGCAGTATGTCAGTGCATTGCCTCTGCAAACACAATTGGGATTCAGTATGTATGATCTTGAGGAAATAGAGTTTTGCACCACTCTGTATTAAAACTTGTATAACTGGGTTCACGGTTACATGATTGGGCAGCCCAGCATAGTCATAGTCTGTTTTTGTCACCATAAACTGCTCAGATCATTCCAGCAATTTTAGAGGTGTCAGGGGAGGTTGAACCACAGAGTACAAAATGAATAACCTGAAAAAGAAAAGAGTTTCAGGGATATACACAAGCTTTAAATGATTAAAAATGTGTTTGTTACAGGACATTTCAGGCAACAGCTTTTTTCTTGGACCTTTGACACAAATGATCTAATAACTGACTTTTTAGGCATTTAAATACTATGAATTGCTCAGCAGAAAGCTTTTAAGAAAAAATGAAACAAATGAGAGGAGCCCATTTGGCCTTTTCTTCTGCCTTCTTAAATCAGTTTGTTATTGTTATTAATTTTAAATACTACCTGGATAGTTTTAGGTGTATAAAAATTGCAATAACACTCAAATGTTAAAGACTAATGTAAGTAAATGGAATAAATAAAATAATATTTTATCATTAGCACAATCTCAAAGTACTGAAAACCTAGATCATGGAATTACTTCATTGTACACAGACTCTTTTGCTTCACTTTTTAGCTTTGTCTCTTAAAGTGTTCTTCTTTCTAACATTCATCATTGTTGTGTTTATGACTCTGTTGAGTGAAGGCCTTGCAGCACAAAAAGCATCACAAATACAGCTTCAAAACTGTGAAAGACATAAAATATGCAATTTATAGAAAGTCATTTAATCAATTTCAAACTGCTTCATTTTAATTTGATAATAGTTCCATTAAATAATTTGGATATATACAGGTCACAAAAATGATTAAGATTCTGGTAGTTAGGCCATTAGTGAAGCACCTATTCAACTAACATAAAAAACTATGTTCTAGGATGCTGATTAGCAAACTGTTGACTGAATTGCTCTCTTCACACAAAAATGCTAAAATCATAGGGTTAAAATCAAGGTTTTAACTAATCCAAACAAAGGATTTTACATCTGTAATAATGTACACAAAGGGAACCAAAGTAATAAAATATAAAGCAAAAAATGTTCATAATAACATCAGTTTGTAAATTCAAACATGGGTTGCACAATCACATTGTAAGAATGACAGATTTAATTTTATGTGTTTATTCTTACGTGTTGTGCAAGTTATGTTCACCATATGTTTCTGGATAGTAGCATGTCAAGACTGTGTTTCATAGCGAAAGAATCCATGCTTTGGAGCTCATTCAAAAACACTATTACAGAAAAACATTCCACTTTTGCTTCTATTGTATTTTGGAAAAAAAAAGATTATATTGGATTAGGAGGAAACCAAAGAAAAAAACTCCTTAATTTCTGCAACTCTTAAGAAGTGGTAATTCTTACCAACACAAGTCTGTATTTTAAAGCTTTAACAAATGAATTACTGTAAACAGAAACACATTTTAATTTTTTGTTGAACAAGACATTGCAAGAAAATTATATGGAAACATACTTTATATAGAAAGAAGTTGTAACGGGAGTAGGTTCACACTCCTGTGTACAGCATATTTAGGACATTATGCAGACGGTAAAATCCGGAAGAGACTAGAGAAGGGCAAAATGGAAACACGATACGATTAGGACGGGATGACTGACAGGGGGACATGACGGCAGTGTTCTGGTGCTCGGGGAGCGTGGTGCAGGGGAACAAGTCCAAATAATCCTGAAGGGAAACCAGGAAGAAGTCCAAAGTCCATTGCCGGGAGATCCATCTAAACAGACACAGGAACAGGGACAAGGAATCAGGAACGGAAGTAAAATCATAAAGGAGCCGGGTGCTCCGAGCGACGGGCCCAGGGGAGTAAGACCTTCCCTCTGGCTACCCGCGAGCCCGGGGGATAGGCAAGCCTTGTGGCATTCATCTTAAGATGGAGATGCCAAACTTAAGTAGTGACAGGAAAATAGGAGACAGGCGCACGTACTGTAATAATGAAACTAAAATACAAAAAAGGTCGGAGCGCCCTCTAGAGGAGGGATGACAATTCTGCAAAGACAAATTTAAGGATTTAGCTTGTAAACAGGAAGTGGATGTCTATTGGTCTCAGGAATTCTGCCTGTACCACATGCAAGGCCAAAGAAGCAAGAGAAAATATGGAGATTAAAGTAATGGTGCAGAGAAAACAAGTTTGGGTTTACGGGTTTATCTGGAACTGTGATGAAGGGCTTGTACACACCCTCTTCACTTGACCTTTCGTGAGGTCAATCACATCCTTTTCATTTATTCACCCATTGCCATTATACAAGAACAAATTATCCTCTTTGAATTTTGTGTAAGTATTGTAAATATGTTAACCTGTATTAGTTGTTTTGTATTTGACTCAGCTGTTGTGGACCTATCATGTTGTGTTAGGATTACAGAGCCTGTCTCACCCCTGGTTTAAATGGAGACTTTCTGTCCATCAATTGAATCTATGAGTGAAGCTCAGAGTATTTAACCTGGCACTCATGGTTGTAGCAGTTAGGCTTTTCTTGAGTGTTTGGGTAGGATGACCTGTTTATTGTACCCTGTCTCTGATATTCCACAGTCTGGTGATTACTAAGTCTTGAAACCGCAAGTGGGAACTTTCCTTGAAAGACTGCAGTTTGCTCCTTTTTGTTGAATGTTTTGTTCACTTTTTGGTAATTTTTTTTCAACACAGAGCCCTTTTTAGTAAATACCTTTTTACCCAATCTTTTTGTTGGTGTTTTTATGAAATTTGTGACCACCCCTGAATTTCCTCACGGGTGGTTTTGTCATAGAAAAGAACTGAGACTTGTCCAAGCAGAATTAATTTAATTAAAGTAGTCCATATACTGTATACTGTATGCATAGAGTAGTTGCAGACTATTTAAATTCGAGAACTAGGAAGTATTGTACGAACCTCTCAGCAGGTCCATTTTAGTGGAATCAGGAAAGCTCTGAGCAACACTTACTGTAAAAGAAAACTGATTTAAGTGATTATAGCCTTAGTCTGTGTAATGACAGCAACATCAGACTTGCATTTTACTATTTGTGATTATGTGTTTCTTTCTGTTTCCTCCTTCAAATCAATTGCCTGAACAGCGTATTGAAGGCATAGTTTGTATTTGTACAACAGTAGCTGACTAAAAGCAACTCCATTTTTTGACTAACAATCCCCAGATCCCAAACTACCTTTATGGCAGGAAACACTGAGAGTACTTGGAAAAGCACTCCCCCACAAGCTCCCTTCGGCTTAAGGACAGGCCAGGAATAATTATCAATTTCCTCACAGCTAGAAAGTTAGTTTGGTCCTCATTATCAAACATGCCTTGTTTGCATTTTGCAGATTAAAGGGGAGTAATGATTTCCTCTGTAGCATTCCAGTAGAAATGAACAGTAGTACCCTTTGGGTTTTTGAAGTTTAAAATTACTTAATCTTAATAGTCTCTCTCTCTAGTAGGTATAATTAAATTGCACTTTTCCACTAACATACAGTATCATTTCTAACCTCATTACATGAAGGACTATTTACAGTAGATATTTTTTATATTCAGTCATTGTAGTCACACTGTCAAATACAGATAAATAACTCAATGTAGTACAACAAGAAGCAAGTATTATTTAATAGATTTCTATGGAGTCTTTCAGTTAAGAAAATAATTACATTATACTTGTTAGCTCGAATTCTCCTACTATTTGGGAAAAAAATATACACCAAAAATACATTATTGATACAAACGTAAAAAGGATAAAGTATAATTATTTAAGACTGTCTGTATACACTATATACAGTACATTAGTGGTAATGCATTTTGATTCTTATAGTAGCTATGAAATATTCCGTGACAACAGCTGTACTTCAGCCTTGAACATAATCTCAAAGGGAGCTAAAAAACAAGGGCTCCAGTTTGTGCCCACACCCAAAATCTGCATATTTTCAACCCCTACTGGGACACCCTTTGCCTATCTATTTGTTTACTTATCCACATTCCCTAGCTTTTTTTAGATTTATGAAACCATTGACAACAATGAGTGATAACACCAGCAGGACATTTGCTATAAAACTGTAAAATAAGCTAAAAGCTGAATAAACATCTGAAATTTTAAATAAGGACTTGGTATACAATTTACAACAGATGTGTTTATGTTGTAGTAGCTTCAGCATGTTTCTTATTCTTTTTATTTTATGGCTGTACACCTCAGTTAAACTTGCTGTAATTTTACCTTTGGTGCTGTTAAATTGTTTTTGCCATACAATAGAAGAGCCTAATTTTCCTTTGTAACTAATGATATAAGACAGTATAACAATATATGCTACACTATAAATGCTATTATACATAGCACGAGTCAGAGAAGCTCAAGAATAAATAGTCAAGCAATGAAAATCCACCATAATAAAAAGTGGTAAAAAGTAAAAGGTTTCTGTATATTTACATGGCTTGCTTTTGATTAATTGTAATTGGAAAGTAATTGGAAAGCCCACACTCACATCATGGTCACAGCAGGAAATTGAATACGGGTGTTATACTATTTGTTTTCTGATTATTTTGCAACAACATGGCCTATGAGTGAAAACAGGAAATGGGTGTGGAAAATTAATCTTTGCACCAAACGTAGCTTGTTTTCAAGACTCAGCCCTCTCACTGTTTTAGAGTGAAAAAATAAATAAAAAGGAAGGTGCTGTTAACAATACTTTAGGCTGCATTCAAATGAATGTACTGTAGTACAGGAACATTTCAAAATGTCAGATATAGTGCACTCAAATAATCACAACATTTGATATGAATAATTTTCATGGCATTATTCTCTTGAAAGCACATCATTTTGATTAAATTAAGCAAAATGAAATGTATTTTACTGAAAAATGTTGTCAAGACTGCTTTCTGAAGAATGTCCTTCAGTCTGGCACAGCTGAATTTCATATCAAACAACACAAGTTCTTCTTTTAAAGTATAAATACTTCATTACTTGATTTCCAGAGTTCCTCCTGAGGCTTTACAGGATGTAAAGGAACAAGTAATAGGTTTATTCCATGCTGAAAAAAAGAAGAAAGAAAACACAATGTTTCGGCCATGGAGCCTTCTTCAGGTGTGAGAAAGACAAGGCAGTAAGCAAAGGTAATGTAGTGGGAAAACAAAGGCTGGGAGAGAGGAGGAGCGAGAGGCGGGAGCAGGGGACAGAAAGAGAGGCCAGTCAAGAGGTGTGAAATGAAACCTCCAATGAATGGAGAAAATTTAGAAGAAAAGTAGTCTGTCGTTAAGAGAAGGGGGAAGGTGTGATCCTAGCTGCAGGACAATTTTGGTTTCTGTAGTCTTTCTGATGTTTGAGTTCGGAAAACCGTCTTTGAGAACAAAGAAGGAGAGATTAGAGTGGTCATGGCCGTCAGAGGTGAAATGGGAAACAATGGGCTCGGAGAGATCTTTAATCTTCACAGCCCTAACATGTTCGCTCAAGTGGTCTCCAAGTCTCCTTCCTGTTTCGCCAATGTAGATGGCTGGGCATTTACTGCAAGAGATACAGTAAATAAGGTTGCTGGAGGTACAAGATGCCATCTGGGTGATCCGGAATTATCCCGAGGGGCCTTGAATTGAGTGCGGTGTTAGGTGTGTACTTGCAGGTGATACAGCGAGCTCTGCTGCAAGAGAAAGTGCCTGGTGTGGATGGTTGCTGAGGGCGGTCAAGGGAGCTGTGAACAAGAAGGTTGCGCAGATTAGGTGGTCGGCGGTATGAGATGATGGGGCGGTCAGAAAAGAGGGCCCCAATGGAGGGATCATCCAAGGAGATACTGAACATTTTTTTTATTCTTAAGCCATTCCAGTGTTACTTGTGCTGCCATGTTTTTGTTTTCAGTAATGCCCTCTTTCTTTTCTCTCTGTCATACAAGTGAGCTTTGACACATGAACATTTTTTCCCCATCTCAGCCATTGGACTCTGCCTGTCTGTTTCCGTTGACCTCCCACAGGCATGGCACGGCTACAAAATATGTAGGGACACCTTGATCTAGGTCTGGTACAATACACAGTACCTTCATGTTCTTAATGATCAGCTTCACTGATCTCTGAGTTGTTCTGAAAACTTCCAGGTTGTATTTATTCTGAAATCATGTGACCCACTTATTGCACAAAGAGGCCATTCAACTAATTGAGTGGCCTGCTAAATTACCTAATTTAGGATTTAATTTAACCTCATAAATTAATGATTTACTACAGCAAAAGGAAAAATGAATACTTCCACAATTGCGAATTGCAATTTTTTTTTCATATGAACTATTTACTCCTTTCTGTTTTTTGCTTGCATGTGTGGAGTAGCATGTATATAAAAATTTTAATTGCTACTTCAAAGTGTTGTGGCTACAAACTTAAGTCATTAAAAATGTCAACACTCTGAATATATTTCAAGGCACTTATGAGACCACAGATCTTTTCCTTTTCCCCATCTTGACTCATCACAATAGTAACAAACAAGATCTGACTTCAATCTCTTGAATTTGCTAATTAGGGTGCATGGAGAAATAATAAGGAAACTCTTAAAAAGGATGAGAACACAGCAAAGAAATTTAAACTCTTAGAAAAATCTCTCACAAAATTAACTTATGTCATTGAAAACTTTGCATTACTCATTGATCTGTATTTTTTTACTGTGTAACGTTGCCATAGCCAAAATGTAAATGTAGTGGCTCTCTGAAGGCACCAGTTCTGTAGGGTTTGGGCATTTACTGAGACAATTATTAATTGTAGCAGTAAATCACAAAGTTGATTCTTTTGATGGCTTTAGAGTCCAACCATGCGACATAACTCAAACAACGCACACACACAGGTACTAATACACGAGGATACATTTATTAATACATAGAATATGCCTTAAACCTAACAGATCTTATCGAGAGGGTTATCAGAATACAAAAGATATATATTCAATCAGTTACGAAGTGTTACACATATCAAGAGGACATACATTCAGTATATCATTCATTAAGACCGTTTCATAAATGAACTTGGTTATAACTTCTACATTAGATATTCAAAACAAGTACATAACTCTTAGGAATTAAATTGATATCAACTGGTTGGGATAACAATTGAATTCTCGAGCTGTAATGCATTGAAGTTGAATACTCATCCAATCTTTGGGGATTCAGATCTCCTGCGGGCACAAAGAAACAGTTGCAGGCTGTTGCTGTCCAATCCGCGCTCTCTGGCTGTGTGCCAGGCTGTGCTGTGCGGCTTGCGACGGTGCGCTGCTGATGCTCACTGACCGGCTAGTTAGTGTTGGCTTTAACTAGCAAAGTTTGTGCACAGGAGAAAAGATGACTGTGGGTCCCAGCAAGTCAGGAAGAGGACCGGTTCGTTCCTGATGAAGAGCTAGTTCTGAATAGTGATTCAGCTGTCCACAGTTCCGACCTGTTCACGAGGCCTGCTGCTGTTGCTAACCTCGGGTGGATCCTCTGGTTACTCTCTGGCAACCTCCGCTCTAGACTCTTAGAACAAAGGAAAGTTCTGGCACTCGGACACACTGGCCGTTCCGTGGTTGTCCGGGCTGAGTCTCAGGATGGTCAGGAGGCTGTCCTGCCCTGGAATTCTCCTTTGAATTCCCTTTAGAAAAGTCCACAGAAGTCCACTGAATCTCTTGAATCTCCCAGGCTCTCTGTGTTGCCTGTTTTTACCTGGAGGAACTTCAGCTCGTTGATTGGCTGAAAGTTCCATGGGCATCAGAGTCCCACGTGGGTTACTCGGCCCTACCAGTCCCTGATTGGTTGATCAAGGTGAGATATGAGTCATTTACTCCTGACACTTAGGAATGCAGTCCAGATGTCCATCTGGCACTCCCTAGACAGATAGGCGCCAATGGATGACCATTGATCATGATAGCCAGGCTTAGCTAAGTGCATCCCCCTTTGGGAGCTGTCCTAGGAAACCTTATCAGCTTGCATGAATAGTTTCTCTGTGGCTGCACCACAGAGATGAACAGAGAGATGAGGCCTAATTTGGGAAAGCTCAGAAACACTTAATTCTTTCTTATTAATAAGCCTCGCCGCTACAACTGCAATGGCACAATGGTATTTTTAGTGAGCATGTGATATTTGGCCAACCTACACCTGTATTTCAATTCAAACATTCATCTGTACAACTGAAAAATGTCTAGTACAAAAAAAAAATCCTGTTTCTGAGAGGACACATTGCAGAAGAAGCTCACCTCTTACCATTTTGAAAGCAGGTAGTCAAAAGGTGAGCTCTTGGTGATGGAGAAGAGTTTTGTGTCAATGAACTGTCACGGACGTCCAAAGGGACTAACCGTGGGGAGCAGGAGAGCGGAAAAAGACCCATATGCATAGCGGCGAGATGGGAAAAAGGCCCGGGCTCATTAGTGCAAAGAGTTCGGGAATGCCGTATAGAAACCTATGCCCTCAGGGAGCGGACGTGGGGCGCCCTGGTGCTAGGCGGGTCTCAGGACATCCGAATGTCAATGCTGAGCGAGGACAGAGTGCAAGACCCGGAAATATATAGCCCAAGGGAAAGAGAGGGACAGGAAGGACAGCAGACCAGAAACTAGGGACAGGACAGAGAAGGAGCGCCCTCTGGCTGCAGAGGGCGTTACATGAACTTTAATGAAAATTACAGTAGGAAGGAATTACACAGTGAGCCCCTCTTCTCCTGAAATTTGTTTTTATTTTGCATCACTCAACTCCACCTTCCCAGCAACCCCTTGGTTAATTTCACTCTCCATAGGTTCCTAACTTCCTTGTCCTTGTCCCTCTGCCAGGCAGATTGAGCCAA